>NC_045430.1:186784486-187416049 GCF_902635505.1 Sarcophilus harrisii | reverse complement strand
CAAGCCCAATGGAAACATGCAATGTGAATTCAAAGACTGTGACTGTGAGGGGTTAATTTTGTAGATTTAAACACACCACATACCAAAGGTTAGACAATGGATGGCAAAACTAAATGCTGCTCCTATAAAGAATAGATAGTCTTAGGGGCAGCTAGGTGGTTAAAGAATTGATAAGACAGTCTTAAGGGCAGCTAGGTGGCGCAGTGGACCCTGAAGTCAGGAAGACCTAAGTTCAAATCTGTTCTCAGACACTTAATACTTCCTAGCTGTGTGACCCTGGGCAAATCACTTAACCCCAATTACCTCAAAAAAGATAAGTCTTGGAAAACAAAGAACAAAAAGTTTCCCTAAGTCTTCTGAAAGAATAAAAATAATTTTGCCACAAACTATTATAGAAAGTGAAAGTACAATGGAAGATATAAGAATTAAGGTACATTTATGAAAAGTATGATCAATAATACCATTTACTAAGTTTTTTAGGCTGAAAATATCAAATGAGTACTGAGCTTAATCTCGATGGGTTTTGTGGGCAAATACCAAATTCAGAAAATCTGGAAAACATTTTTAGTGCCAAAAAGAGCCCACCTTCCCTTTCTCAATTTTCAATGGGATAAATCATATTTGTTTTTATTGTAAGAACTAAGTATGACATGAATACTTACTGTAGAAGGAACTGGATCTTGAAAAGCCAAGCTCATTTCATGGCAGTAAAGGAACAAAAGTAGTCGTTCACACTTCTGAAGAAAAAAATTAATTATAATATAACAAGGCTTTACAAATGCATGTGTATTCTTAATAGTCATTCACTCAAGAATCATGCTATATGCTGGGGATAAAAAGGAAAATACAGAATAGTGCCTCATCAAAGTTACAATTCTTAACTCGAGAGACAATATGAAAATTATTATACAAATGTTATATATATGCAGGTAAAATTGAAGATAATCAGCAGAGGAAAAGGAGTAATAGTAAAAAAAGATCAGGAAAGGTTTCTTGTGTTCATAAGAGTAAAGAGAAGTGCTGTCCAAAACACTTAATAAAAATATAAATCATTACCAGGTAAATATCAATGAAATACAAATGACTAATGATTTCATTTGAGGAACAAATTCCTTCCTTTTTCACAGATCTGAGAGGTAAACTATACAAATGTTCTTCTAATTTGCTTATAATATCACTCTTTCTATGTCTAAATCATGAACCCATTTCGACCTTATCTTGTTTAGTGTGTTATAATCAGCTCCAAGAAATGAAAAAAGTTCCTGCTACAGATCATCATAGACTGGTGATAAAAACAAACAAACAAAATCAAACAAAAACCTGACCATCTAGCAAAGGCACATAAAGATATTCAGATTATCTCTTGACTAGCTCTACAAGTAATTACATTTTCTGGGATAAGAAATTAAAAAATAGATTGATACAACTGGTATTTTAGACATGATTTTGATCAATTAAAAAATAGAACAGAATTCACTGAAGATACTCAAGGCACACGACTCAAATATGAGATAGGGAACTCTATATATAATCTGACATACATTTTAGATGTTTGTCAAAGGAATAAGTAAGATTTATAAAGGAAAAACTAAGGTAGCATATGAAGGATGAGCTTCTTAGGAACAAAATTTTGCAAACAATAGGCAAATGATTTCTATGAGAAGGAAAGTAAGTCAAAGGAGATGAGCATGGCTATAATTACTCAAGACTAAAAAAAAAAAAAAAGATAGTCATGGAATTAGATCTAATAACAAAAGAGAAGTGTGGTATGGTCTTCTTAGAATACTATCAAGTCCTAAAGTCTAGGATGAGTTGAATGCATAAGAGAGTAGGGAAAAAATATACACCTCAAAAACACTCATGTAGGGAAGAAAGGAGGAGGGGCTTAATAGTAGACTACAACCTTAATATAAGAATGATACAGTATTCAAAAAAGCTAATGCAATCTTCTATTACATTAACAGAAGCCATGTGTGCCCAATAATGGAAGAGATGTTACTCTCATACTCATACGTCAGACTACTTCTGGAAAATAGTGGTCAATTTTGAGTGCCACATTTTAGAATGGACATAAAGGAACTACGATGTTTTGTACAGAAAAATTATGAAAAAGACAAAAGTACTAACATTACTCAATCATTTTCCTTGTTTCCTGAGAGGAGAACCTGGTTGAATAGGTTAAAGTTAAGAAAAGGCAGATTTTGGCCATGAAAAGATAGTAATATCTTCTAATAATTGGGGCTATTTTAAAAATGGAATGAGTTGGGGATGAACACATAAGTGACCCTTGTTGATCTTGAAGCAGAGAGTGGAAGTCTATTTGTCAGGAATATTCAAGATTGACAGTCTTGGAGGAGTGATGATCTTCTGATGTCATTTTCAACCATTTCAATTATAATTCTATGTTTCTATCCTGGGCACAAACTAGAGAACAAAGAGTAACAATAATACCAGACTCGGACTTTGTATAGGAAATCATAGCTGGAAAAAAATTAAATGACATCTTTTGACAGAAAAAAAAATAATAAAGGGATAGAGAGTAGGGAAGTGCACTAGAAATTAAGGATCAGCAAACTTAAGTGAAAAAACATAACCAAAAATCACCACCACAAAAATCATGTGGAGAGAAAATAAATAACCCACGATAGAAGAAACTGAATGGTTCCTACAGCCTTTTAGGAACAAGTTCTATCAAATTTGTCTATGACAAAGAAAATGATTTGGGTATATGCATTAACAGATGATTTAAGACCAAAATCTTTTCATCGATTATTGCAATAGTGCAAATAGCTGTGGAAGAGGACACAGCTTATATCTATTGAATCACAAGATGTCTTAGCATTCTTACCTTTTTTGCGTGCTCCTAAGCTCATGTACACCATTCCTCCCCACATTTTCTCCTCATACCCTCTTTTTCTCATAATATCCTAGTACAATATAGGGTGATATTCTCTTGCTAGGAAAAAAACTTCAAAGGTTCATAACATTTACATTTAAATGTGACCTTAGAGGCCATCATTATTTATAGTATATATAATTTATTACCATCATTGATATTTGGAATTTTCAAGATAAGAATTTTTAGTAAAGCTAATTTAAGTAAATTTTTCTCATAGGATCCTGACTGATGATTCTTCATTTTTATTATAAAAGCAAACTCATAACCAAGAAGGATTTTCATTTAAGAGAGGAGAGGGCAGGAGGGAAAAAAAAAAAAAATCACCCTACCTTGACTTTTTTTGGAAAACATTTCTGCATTAACATGAAGCAACTTTCACCAAGTTATATACAAAGCCTGGTCAATCACATTAGACAAAAAAATTTGAAACTTACCCTTTGATCTATTGGTGTTAATCCTACATGTCCTTCAGATTTTCTTTTTTCAGAGCTGTAATTGGGATCATCGCAATCATACTCAACTTCTGGTTTGGATAAGTCTCGACAAAAAGTACAAATCCATTCTCCACTATAATAAAAAGAAAAATGATGTCCTAGAATTTTTAATATAATCCTGGATTTTTTGGAATCATATTTATCCTAGCATATAAAATTTTAGAAACATTTCTCTCTATTAGGAAAGATTTAGAAGAAATTAGTTTACAAGGAGTATAAGTTTGTCTTTTAAACCTTAGTATCACATATTTATTCATGAACTTTTAGGTATTTTAATGAAAGCAGAGTACTAGAAGAGATGGTTATCTTTTAGCTGAACATTCTATGATCTGTAAGAAAAAGTCATGGCTCTCCTTGGACTTTTCAATCTAGCTGAGAAGATAATCACATGAGAAAGTGTATTTATTGTTTAAAAACAAACAAAAATATACCAAGGGATTTACATACTCAAGAGTTCCTTTCTATCTAAATACTAGCTAGATTTAGTAATGGAAGTGTAAACTTAAGTGCTATATCACCAAATCCACTGTCATGTACATACAATGTGATAAAACAGGATGGCAGAGATAACTTTTGAAGTACAGTAGTAAGAGCAACGCATAAATCAAGAAAACCAAACACCTATCTATATAAAAAAAACACTGCAAGGTACTGGGAGAAACAAAGACAAAAATAAAACATCTCTGCTCCTAAAGTTTATTCTGTGCTGGAGAAATACAACGTTTAAAAAGAAACTACTCTGAGTATTAACATATAGAATTGAGTGGGAAGCAAAAAGGAATAGGGAAAAATCAGAAAAAGCTTTAAAAGTCATGGAGAAGAACTAATCCTTAAAGAAAGCTACTGCTTTTAAGAGGTGGAGAAGTGAACAAGTCCATTCTAAGAACAGAGGTCAGCTTACACAAATGCATGGAGAGTTGAGGACCTTCTAAATGAAGTATCAAATACATATAAGGTAATAATATAAACCTAAATCTAAAGATAAGACACCAGATTTGGAAGACCTTAAAATAAATTTGTATTTGTATTTTATCTCTGAGAAAGTAGAAGCCAATCAAGACTTTTGAGCAAAGGAATGACAGATTTTCTATATGAGACAGATTCGAAGAGATTAATTAGATGTTAACTGTAGAAATTCCAATGAGGTGTCAATAGTGGTAAAGGGAGAAATGTGAGAGATAAAGAGGTATCATTGAACAATTTGTGGAAAAGGAAAGAATGGAACACCTTTATAGAAGATTTTGTAGTTGAATTTAAGACTATTTTGGGATTTTTTTTGGGGGGTGAAGTAATTAGGGTTTAAATGATTTGCCCAATGTCACACAGAGCTACTATTAAATGTCTGAGACCAGACTTGAACACAGGTCCTTCCTTACTCCAGAGCCAAGTGCCCTATCTACTGCACCATCTTGCTGCTTCTAAAATTTAAGATTAAAGACTTACTTGGCAACAGAGAATCACTAGAATGCGTTGAACAAGTCTCAGTTTATCAAAATTTGTGGAGTATACAGATGAGAGAGATTAAAGGTAGAAGAACAAGCAATTACAATGCTTTTAAAATAGCTCAGATGGGAGGTGATCAAGGCATGAAATAAGGTAGACCGAAATGTTTCTTAGCATCAGATGTGCATTTAACTGCCATTTCTCTTATTATTTCACATTTACTCTACTCAAATTTAGGGTTAAGCCCTCATAAAATTTTGTGCATTATTATGGCATCACTTCCAAATCAATCCCATTTATCCTCTAAAAATAGCAAAAAAAATTAAAAAAAAAAAAAAAAAAAAAAAAAAAAGCAATGTAGGTCTGACCATGTTAATCCCCCTAATCAACTAGCAGTCATGACTCCCTATATTCTCCTGCCTTTACATTAAAACACTAAGCTCCTCTATTGACAATCTAGTTCAACCTGACTGATTTCTAAGGTCCCCTTCCTCTATGACCTGGCTATCTTGGTAATCGCCATACATTCACGCTTCACACTTCTGCATGAAATAAACTCCTTTTCTTACCTACACCATTTGATTCGCCTGCACTGCTTTCTTTCATAAATGCCCTTTTGAAATTGGTTTCTTAGAAGGCACAAATAATGTTCTGAATGTGATATATCACAATCAACATTCTTACATTTTTTGAATGCTTTAAAAAAAATCGTAAAAAAGAGATTAATACTATTGTTTTCCTAATTTGTAAACCATCTTTAGCTTTCCTAAATTATTCTATAAAGATTAACTTGTTAGAAAGTTCTATTGTAAGAGTTCTATTCATAAGAATGGAAAAATTCAGTTAAAACTAAACATTTTATAAGGATTAAATTTAAAATACACAGGTACATTCAAGAATCATATTGCTTTAGGCATACTCTTTACTCTTAAGAATAAAATGTAGGTTTCATGGCAACATTAAATAATGCCTTAAACTTTAAACAAAACAGGAGAATTAACATTCATTAAATAGTTTATTGAAGGAAAAATTAATAAACATGAAAGTATGATGGCAGATCCCTTCTTAAGCATATTTCATAGAATCTAAGTGACTTTCTTATCAAAATCTCTCTTAAAGCTAAAGAAAAATTGTCTTGTTAAGTGATATCTGATATACTGAAAAGTGTTTAACAGAGGTGTTTTCAACATTCAGTTTCTGTGACAGATAAAGATTTATAATGTAGACAATTATTTTGAAATCACAGAAAACAGTGAGAAAGAAAAGAAGACAACTTACCTTGGGAAATTCATCAATGTAGGCACATGACAAGTAAGATGGAACACTTTGGGGCATTTCTCACAGCAAAGGAGTTCTCCTCCATTCTGACACACAGCACACCAGTCTTCATTGGGGTCATCATCTTTTCTACTTTCTCCACCATGAAGGGGTGACTTCTGTGAGGCACCTCCCCATCCAGACTTTGCATTTGAAGAACTTGCCTGAAGTCCTGGTCGATCTCCTGTGCTATCTGGAGCATCTGTTCTTAAAACAGCTTCCTCAGATGTGGCATTATGGTTACTGTCCAAGAGCAATGATGTAAGTATGCTTCTGGGAAAGTTGGTCTGCATGGGAAAAGGAAAACACACACACACACACACACACACACACAAATATGTGAAATGGAGTGCTTTTAAAATATTTTCCCCTAGATTACTGTTACTCTGCTTGCCTAATTTTAATCCCTTACCTAGAAAGTACATAAGAATTGAATATGGTGCATACTAGACATTCTATGAATAAGCATGCTTCAAATAATGTGATTTAATAATAAAATTGGTAAAATTATGTATGAAAACATTATAAAGTTACAAAGTGTTATTCCTAGTACATACTGATATTGTTACAAAAATACTTAAAAAAAAAAAAAACAATGGTGGTGATAGATTTTCCTGCTTAATAACTAATATTCTGACTAACAGTTATAAAAATCTCACCCTTCAAACTAAGAACAGTATCTATGATTTAAATGATTACATTTTGAGATCTAGGTTCTTCATCTGTTTCTTGCTTTACTACAACAATAGGGAAATCATAATTCTCATGTGGGCCACTATTTTCCTGCTTGATTCTGATTGGTTCCAACATAACCACTGGGACTTTGTGTGTAGAATCAGCTCCTGTTGGTTTGCTGGAAGAGCCAGAGCTATAAAAAAAGAAAACGAAGAGAGAAAAAGTCTATATGCCATAAAATTATTTGCAGTGTTACAAAAGTAGGAAATCCTTAGTATGGGACAATGTACAGTTACTTTCTAGATTTACTCCTACCGACTATCCTTTAACAAATCAAATCTCTCCTCATGGAGAAATCAGAAAGACAAACACACCTACCCACACACATGAGCACACAGAGAATATTTTCAAAGAAGTCTGATGGGTAAATTCATGAAGGTAGCATTTGTATTTAATGTTTTCTGTTCCTAGAGTCCTTTTAGCAGTTTAATTTCATGACAGGTTAAGTAGGTGTCTGTCTGAAGGGTATACAAGAAATTTAACTAATGTGATCAATGGGTAAAATGTAATTTAAATTTTAAACAATCAACATATGAATGAATTTTTGGAACAAAACCCATGTTTTTACTTGACCTAGTAGGGTGCATCATCAATACCCTACAGCCTTTCTTCAAAACAAAACAAAACAAAAAACCAAACAATATGAAATTGAAATATCAATACAATGAAATACAATAAGAAAATTTAATTTTAATGAAATGTGAAAATCATCAAAACTTTGCTGAAAAAGTATTGAGCTGTTCACTTAACTTTTTGTGAACAGAACTAAGTACCAGCCTTGCCTACTTTATCATATAACCACTCTTATAGTATAAGGATAAAAGGAGACAGCATTATTTGTGACTAGACACAAACAGATATTGCCATTTATTCACCACATTTCTATCCATTCAAGTTCATTATTTTTGTCATCATAAAAGTTCTGTTTGCTAATATATCTATACTGTTTCCACTTTAAAATGCTAGCTTTGCTTCTATTCAATTCATATTATTCTTACTTCATCATTTCCACCCATGATTCCACACTATGTGCAAATAGCATTTTTATTTTTCGTAATTGGGTAAAATTTTGCTTTTAATAACTACTTAACTTATATTACACCTTATAATTATTTACCTCATTACATTTGAAATATATGAAGCAAAATGTCTGCAATGTGCTAGAATTCACAAAATTATTACCACCACAAGATGTTTATATACTAAAACAGTCAACTTACCTTCCTCTACTTCCAACACTGGAGGCACTAGGTGAGCGAATTGGTGGATGTACACTAGTCATAGTTACAGGTCCTAAAAATAAACAACATTATCTGTGTTTATTTGGGTTTTAAAAAAAAGTGCAAATAAAAAAACTGAGTGTTACTTGTGTACAAAGGAGCAGTGTAGCATAAATGTAAAAAAAGAAAGTATGACTAAGTGCTAAATTGTGTGATACAGAGAAATAATAGTTATCTTTTAATCAGAATGGGATTTAAATAATACATATATATATATATGTATTATTGTATTATTATATTATTATATATCCAGGATTCAGAATGGTGGAAGCCAAGAGGAAATTAACAGCTGTAGGAACAAACATAAGCAAAGATGAAGGAGCATATCATCAAAAGAACACCTAAATAAAAAGCATATTCATTTTAGATAGCTAGCCGAAGGTCTTAGATTTGATCAGAAAGGGAAAAGGAAATCACTAAAGTTTCAGGAGGAGGAAGAAGACAATGAAAACCCATTTAATGAAGAATATCTTAATGATGCTGTGTCAAGGAGGCCGACTTTTAACAAATCAGAACTAGCATGATGGATGCTAATAGCTAAATCATGCTAACAGCTAATTTGCATATGCAAAAGGAAAGAAAAATTAGAAACAAGCAATACTTCATATCACTATTATGACTAATTAAGCACATCTTCACCCCTCCTCTCTGGTTATTGGGATTAAGTGACTTGCCCAGGGTCACAAAGCCAGAAGTGTTAAGTGTCTGAGGCCAGATATGAATTCAAGTCCTGACTTCAGGGCTGATGCTCTATCTACTGCACCACCTAGCTGCTCCCACAACTTTCTAATGACTGGTAAATGATTGTTTAAAAAAAAAAATCCCCCCTTTATTTCTATGTAAAATTTGCTTTTCATAGGGTATTTGGTCAAAACCAAAGCAAAACAAATCCTATTCTTTATTGCCGTTTTCTGAGAAATTACAAAAGGAAATGGGTACATGAAATCTCATTAAAATGTACAAATATAGCTAAAAACACAAAATTCATTAAAATGTGATTTTTTTCATCAATGGACACCCAATAAAATTAGACTCTATAACCACAGGTAAATCTTTGTTAAGGTAAGGAAACTAGTTTATGTTCAGCTTATTTGTGAAAGTGTACTTTCACAGTAGATATTAGGGGATAATAAGACAGTAACATAGGCCTACAATGTAAACTTAGGGAATAGTAAGGAGAATCCGGGCAATCAGAAAGCATTATTAAAACACTCATATAGACATATGGGGAGTGAGGTCCTAACCATAGTGGATTAATAATGAGGATAAGATAATTAAAGTGGAAGACAAACATTTTAATCTCACAAAATTGGATACTAAATACTGAGTAATAAAAAGCTGAACTTATCCTCTAACACCTTGTCTAGTTTTGATTCTGAATTCTTAACACCACAATACTTGGCATCAGTGAAATCCCGCGCCCCCCCCCCCCCCCCTCCAAGTATTGAATAAAGAGAAGAAAATTTCTAGTTACGAGTAGGTTTAAAAGCTACATACATAAAACAAAACAATTGCAATGTACCTGGGAGGCCTGGGGATGGTACAGATGAATTTGGTGACTGGACTGTTCTGTTTGAAGGAGGTCGTGGTTGATTCTGTTCTACACTAGCATCTTTTCTCACAAGATTATCCAGTGCAATAGTACTTGAACAGTCAATCTTGCAATGCAAACACAAAAGAGCAATTGCATTTAAGAAATTCTACATTAGCAATTAGGAACCATTTTAAACTTATCCAAAAATGTATATACATGCCCACATCAATGTTATATATAAGCAAAACGCAGGGTTCTGACTCACTAGGAAATACTTGAAATATCTTGATTTCAGTTAATCTTCATCTCTACTTTCTACATCGGCTAGCATATGCTAATCTAGAATTGCTGTGACTAAAAAATGAATAACAAAAAATTGAACTACTAAGGACAAATGCTAAAACAGGTTATGTGAAGTCTTCCTTGGACAAAGGAAAGCCTATAACAGGTCACTGAAGATATATCTTAAAGGCTTCTAGTTTAAAAATGCTTCTGAGCTGGAATCATGCTGAAAATCAGGCCCACATTAGGAAGAAGTACTTATTTGAGCAAAATTTACTATACAACAAGGATCAGTAGGGATGAGATGTAACATTTTTTTTTAAGTATAAGCTTCATAACACACCAGGCTTGATTTTAACTATGCCAACACACACACATGCATGCACACACATACACACGCATGCACAGCTATTCTTCAGATTGTTGCTTTAACACTATATAGAGAAAAACAAAATTTCTGTCTTGATGGCTGATAATAATTATTGGCGTTTTCAAGATTCAGAGCTGAAGGTGGAATTGTGAACGAATCCAACCATTCTGCAGAGCAATTTGGAACTACGCTCAAAAAGTTATCAAACTGTGCATACCCTTTGATCCAGCAGTGTTACTACTGGGCTTATATCCCAAAGAGATCATAAAGAAGAGAAAGGGACCTGTATGTGCCAAAATGTTTGTCGCAGCCCTCTTTGTAGTGGCAAGAAACTGGAAACTGAGTGGATGCCCATCAATTGGAGAATGGCTGAATAAATTGTGGTATATGAATATTGTGGAATATTATTGTTCTGTAAGAAATGACCAGCAGGAGGATTTCACAAAGGCCTGGAGAGACTTACACGAACTGATGCTGAGTGAAACAAGCAGGATCAGGAGATCATTATATACTTCAAAAACAATACTATATGATGACCAATTCTGATGGACCTGGCCATCCTCAGCAATGAGATCAATCAAATCAGTTCCAATGGAGCAATAATGAACTGAACCAGCTAAGCCCAGCGAAAGAACTCTGGGAGATGACTAAGAACCATTACGTTGAATTCCCAATCCCTATATTTATGCCCACCTGCATTTTTGATTTCTTTCACAAGCTAATTGTACAATATTTCAGAGTCCGATTCTTTTTATACAGCAAAATAATGGTTTGGTCGTGTATACTTATTGTGTATTTTTTATATTTTAATATATTTAACATCTACTGATCATCCTGCCATCAGGGGAGGAGGTGGGGAGAAGGAGGGGAAAAAGTGGAATAAGAGGCCTGCCAATTGTCAATGCTGTAAGGTTACCCATACATATAACCTGTAAATAAAAGGCTATTAAAAAAAAAAAAAAAGATTCAGAGCGGAAGGACTGATCATTTGCATAAAAAAGCATCCAAATATAATTTCTTCATCCTACAAATAATATTCCTTCTGAGAATATCACAAAGAAATAACGAAAAAGCTTAATATGACAATCACAACTTGTCTTGGGTTTTATATTTGCTGTTGAAAATATCTTCACTGAATAATGAGAGAAGTGGTTAAAAAAAAAATTCAAACTGCTACAGTGGTCTGAGACTGCAAAAGGAACAATGAAATCTAACTTGCGTAATGCCAGGAAAACAGGAATGGCCCAATAAATATCTATAACAACACCTTCTATGTGAATGTGGTTCAACAAAAACATGAGCATCTTGGAATGAATGAAAATCCTTTGCTATAGAGTCACTCTGTGGAGCTGAACTTTTAACTTTGCAGGAAGGAAAGAAAAAATTCTGCTTTTGTCTATGCTCAAAAAATACATGTTCCTAGCAATTTAAGGAGAGTCAAGTCCCCAAACTAATGGATACAGGAAAGAATAATGGATAGTAATACAATGATTTAATATTTATAAATTTAGAAAGTTTTATCCATATCAAAAACAAAAGAAAGTCCTTTTTGGGGGAAGGTAGGAAAAAGAATGTCTTTTGAAATTGTAAACTCCCACCACAAAACAGAATTAAAATATATAAAGTGGTTTTCACTACAGCCTTTGTACACTAAAATAAAATAAAATAAAAATCCCTTTATCCATTATATCAGGGATAAAAAAAAATATTCCATTCTATTTGTCCTAAACATGTATCTAATACCCAAAACTAAGTCTAACTGAAGTATTTTGATATACTTACATCTGGAAGAGAAGGAAGATTATAGGAACTTCCAACTGGAGAACTAAGATCAATCATAGGTGGTCCAAAAGACTTGGCATCATATCCAGCTGCACTAGTAATGGTAGGACTAGAAGGAGTAGATGTGGTGCTACTGGCAGTAGAAGGAACAGTTGATGCTGGTCCACTGCTAATCTGCCACTAAAAAGGAAGAAGTAACAATTTACCATCATTATCCTATGAATGATTCCCTTGATTCTGGCTAGCAAAATAAACTACAAAGCATATTGTCTTGACATTTTATAGTTCATTAAAAATTAGAAATTAAAGAATAAAAGACGATGTAAAATAACGTAGAACTTTGTGGGGAAATTAAAATAAATTGCAAACAACAATTCCTTTTAGGTTAGTAAGAAAGGAACATAAAAATACTATAAAATATTTAAAATGTCATGTAATATGGACTAACAAAGTAGCAGAGCAAACTACACACACACACACACACACGTACACAAGAACCAAAGAATAGAAGAACAAGGATTAAAAGGGGTAGGAAGAGGAAAGCCCAAAATGTAGGAAAAACAAATAGGCTAAGCTTCTCATGTCTCACCTAAATATATTTCAAGTTCTCTAGTAGACGCTCTTTAGGACTTTAAATGGTTTTTTGATGCTGATTTTTATCTTTAAAGAATTTAGTGTGCACACTTATCTCTCCCTTATACCTTTCCAGTCTGGAAAACTTAGAAAGACATTAAATGAATCCCATTTTTGAAAAGTAATTTTAATTTATTTTGCCTTTATATTACCTACACCTTCCAAAGCATCCCCTCCCCCACCTTTGCCTCCCAACTAACTTAAAAGTCTATAACAAGAGGAAAACAAAGAGTTCAACAAAAACAACTTAAATACATAAATTGCTCTATTGAAAAACTTTGATATTACACACTCTTAATCACTGATCTCTCCAAATTATCACAGTAAGGTACTTTGTAAGCTCCTTATTTGCAGTCAAGTTTGGTCATTATAATTTCATAGCATCTGATTTATAATGTTTTGCTGTTGGTATTTTTATTCACATAGTAGAAACCTTTGTGAACATACACTGTTATCACCGAATATACGGTTTTGTTGGCTTTCATCATTATACTTTACACTAGTAAATAATTCTTCCCATAGCGCTATTTCATATGAATTATTCTTGCAGCATACTTCCATTCCATCACCTTTATATACAATAATTTGCATAGCCATTCTTCAATTAATGGCCATCTACTCTTCTTTTGCCCCTCCCCTGCTAATGTTACAATTTTAAATATTTGGGTATATATAAGGATTTTCTTTTCTGTTACTAATCTCCCTGAACACAGCCCAATAGTCACAACGAGTTTACACATACATATATTTATCAAACTAACAGAACTGACATTTGACAAAAGACCAAGAGTTCCTTCCCAACTACAACTCCTCCAAGCTTTGTGACCTTGAATATGCTATTTAAAGCCCGAATTTCTTTATCTAAGATGTGAACGACAATAACTCCTAGATCTATAATATATAAGTGAAATAATATACCTAGTAATGCTTTTTCAACTGTTATACAAATAAAATGTTTTAATAATTTTTTTTAAATCAATGAAAAATAAAAGTACTGAGATGGAATCAAAGGCTCAGGCCAAACAGAAGAATAAATAAGTGAATAAAAATAATGTAATCACAGTGTTAGACATGTAGGACACCTAAGAGGTCATCCAGTACTCCTTCTCTGATAGGAGAAAATTGCTATCCCAGATATGTTAAATGACGTGTCTAAGATCACAAAAGGAGCTAAAAGAAAAAGATCCATATTTTGAACCCAAATTCTATGACTTCAAATCCAACAGAATGAGAATAGGTATGTATATAAAATGTGGTCCCAGGTATTAGGTTTGTTTAAGTGACACAGAGTTTCCAAAATGTAAATTTTTTACTTAAAGCCTACAAAAGTATAAACAAACACACCAGGTTTCTTACTATGTAAAAAAAAACAAACAAACAAACCATTTTTTTTTTTTTTTTGAAACTACCTTTCCCAGTTATCTTTTCAGTTGCTAACTTTAATTCACAGTATAATTCACTCACATCAAAATGGTCCGTATGTGGGTGATGGACATCAGAGGGATTTATCAATGTAGTTTAAGAATGGATCTGAAAGAAACTTAGTGGATAGCCAACAATTGAGAATGGCTGAACAACTTACGGTGTTAAAATGTGATGGATATTTTTTGTTACAAAGAATGATGAAGGGAATGGTTTCAGAAAAACCTATATTCCATTTATACAAATTGATACAAAGTGAAATGAACAAAATTAGGGGAACTTTGTATAGAAGAATAGCAATATTATAATGATGACAAGATATGGCTACTCAGATCGATATAATGACCCTTTCAAGACAATTCCAACTATGCATAAATATAAATGGTATCCGGGTCCAAATAACAGATTGAAGCAAATTTTGGGGATGGGTGGAAATAGATGCAAGTAAAGGGACGAAACATGACCAACATCGAAAAGGTTTGCATGATTTTATATGCTATTTCTTTCCTGTTCAATTAGTGGAGGATGAACGAAGGAAAGGAGAAAATTTTAAAATTAAAAAAAAAAAAAAAAAAAAAAAAAAAAAAAAAAAAAAAAAAAAAAGAACTTAAACTGGGATATGAATGCCACTTAGCTACTACATTTATTTATCTTTTAAATCTCATATCTCAAGACTCTTTTTTAAGAATGACTTTTCTATATTTTTGTAAGAAAAAGAATTTCAGAAAACCTGGAAAGATCTGTAAGAATTGGTGCTTAGTGAAGTGAACAGAACCCAGGAAAACATTGTACATACTAGTATACAGCAACATTGTATGATGAAGAACATTGAACAACTTAGCTGTTCTTAGCAAAACAATGATCCAAGATAATCCTAATGGACTAATGATGAAGCATACTATTATTTTCCCGCACTTACTGTCCATTTTTTTCTTTTTTTTTCCTGAGTTGTTTTGAACAAAATGACTAAGATGGAAATGTTTTATATAGCTGCACATGTATAACTGATATTTGATTACTTACTGCCTAAAGAAGATGGGGGAGGGGAAGCAGGGACAGAATTTGGAACTTTAAATTAAAAAGTTAAAAAAAAAAAAAATCGATCCTTCTAAGATTTCTTAGCATTTATTCTTCTGCCTTAAGTGTCCCCTGCCAGATTCTCCAAATCTATTAGAGGCAGTAGTTACAGAACCCTAAGTGATAATTACTTATTCTATGCTTGTCATACTATTGGAGAGGTGTGGGAAACAAAAAAGCTAACCTGAGGGGGCGGAAATTATAAACTTCAAACATAAGAAATCACAGGAATTACAGAGAAATAAAGTAATAAAAATCATATAGAAATTTAGAAGCATTTCATTAATGATTTTATTTAGTTAAGTAGAAAAAAATAATACCTGTTTTATGGCTTGCTGGGCCAAAAATGCCATCTGTAGTGGATTGGGTTTTATTGCTTGCCGTGGTATATTCTGGTTGGGAGGATATCTCAATTGAGGAGGATGAGGAGGATGAGGAGGGAGAACTGGTCCATTGGGTTTGGGGTTGTGATTTTGAAAATTTATCAAGCGCGGAGGAGGCTGCTAAAAAAAAAAAAAAGAAAAAAAGAAGCACACCAAAAAACAAGTTGTTAATATTTTCTTTAAAAGATGCAAAATAGTAGAAAATGCTTAAATCTTTCAATGGAAATCAGAATTTCCAAGAACAAACCCACCATATTAAGAAAAACTTTTACACTGAAGAAACTCCTTCACTTACTTATGTGAAGTTGTCCTGATAGGAGTTATATTTATCTGTTTTTTGGAACATATGAAAACTACGATTCCATAATCAAGTTTTAAACCAGTTTTAAATAATTCATTTCTATAGTGCTTTAAAGTTTAAAAAGAGTTTTTCTCTCAAGCAGAAAAGTAGGGAATACACAAGTTATTTGCCCCCATTTGACAGGAAACTGGAAGTTTAAGAGTTTCCACAACTCACCACACCTCCACCCCAACCCCTCAATCTCTGATAAAAGATTCAGCACTCCAGCTGGCTTGACCCAAGCCTCAAGGCTGCTGCTCCTGGCCACCTTTAGGCTCTACTACTATTGGCGCTTCCCCACCTGCCACTCACCCTTTTCTGGAAATAGAAATGCATCCACATACTGCTCCTGGTAAGGCTGTATCAATCACTGGCTCTAATACTCCATTTACTAGCCCTCTGCTTTTGCTGAAAAAGTGTTCTTGGCCTTGGTCACTGCTCCCATTTATGTTTTGCTCTCACTATAAGAATATAAGTTCCTGGAGGACAGGGACCGTCTTGCTTTTTCCATTAGTATCTGTGTACTCAGCATAGGGATCAGCATACAGCAAATGCTTAAAACAGGCTTCCTTCTTTCCATAAAAATACTAAGTATCAGAGGTAGAATATAAATTGAAGTCTCCTGGATTTAAATTACAACGTTCTTTTCCACTACACTAAGCTGCCTTGCTATACAATTTATACTTTACCATACATCATACCCATGAATACATATACTTTATCTTATCAAGTCTTAGATATACAAAGATGTGTACCAGTTAATAAGCATTTATGTATTTATTATATATGTGTGTGTGTATATACACACACACACACAGACACATATATACACAGACACATATACACACATATAAACACAGACACAATTATCCTTTTTAAAAATCAATATATGTATATATGCATGTTTGGCTGCATTTGTGAGTAGCTCACATGCCATATATTACTTATCCTTTTTAAAAATATTTTTTTTTGGACTGGCAACTGTTTTTGCCTGAAGGACTTAATTTATATAGTTAAGAATTTTATAATGAACTTCATCTCTAACTTCTCCCATCCCTCCCTCAAAAAAAAACACCCCCCAAAAAAACAAAAAACAAAATCATGTGAAGTTAAAAGGACGACATGTATATATGCATGTTTGGCTGCATTTGTGAGTAGCTCACATGCCATATATGTGTATATATTAAATCTATATAACTGTTTCTTTTTTCTTATCCATATATTTATTTAAGGATTTTAAATTTTGGACTGTCTTTTGTTAATAAACTATTATTCAAGGTCTGTTATAAAAAAAGTGAAGTCTACTGAACAGGTTATATTTGTTCCTTAATGAGTATAAAAATGGGTTTTAATGTATTTTGTCATAATAAAACAAATGTATGCATGAAATATTCTTCCATTCTAGCAATGTTGATATTACTGTGTCTAATAAACTTTATGTCTTTTGGTTTGGGGAGCAGACAAGAGGGGGGAGAGAAAGTGGGAGAGAAGAAGAAAGGAGACTTGTCAGTGTAACATTCCTACACGTATCCTCCAGGCAAAAGCAATAAATAAGAAGAGATAAGATCCCCAAATATCCCATGTGCCTTTATCCCCAAAGTTCAGGAAGGATGAAAAGGTCATTGATTTAAAGTCCAATGCCAAACATATATAGATATTTACATAACAATCTGTGCTTATATATACCTTTAGAAATGGGGGTGGGGAGTAAGGGGATGGAATGGAAGAAAGGGACTATGGAAAGAACAAACACATTAAAAGATAAAACAATCATATTATGAAGTAGGTAGATGGATGAAAATTATTATTTGAGTAAATGATAAGTAGATGAGTAAGGTGATTTGGGTAAGAGAGTAAAAAGTAGAGAGGAGGGTAAAAGTAGAGGGAGATAAATGGATATAAATTTCTTTTTCCCTCCATCCTCCAACCACCCAAGGGGAAAAAAAAAATCAGCAACTTTTATCAGCAATAATGGAAATTCTTGTTATTGCATGAAGACTACTAGGAATTAACTACTAAAATACCTTAAATTGGAAATGACAAGAGAAATTCCTCTGTTATTCAGAGGGTCACAGATTTTTTAACTAAAAATTACTCTAGAGATCATTTAGTCCAACTAATCCTTGTATATAATAAGATGAAATTAAAGGTCCTACCAGCAGTTAAGAAACTTGCCATGGAAGGTCACACAATAAATAAAAGAAGCCACAATTTTTAAGCTACTCCAAGGCAGCTATTTCTATATAACTGTTATATAAAGAACAGTTAAGAATATTGTTAACCGATGTGTGCAAAAATATCCTTTTGTTAAACAGATCAATCTAAAATGATTTTTTTTCTAGAATTTTAAAAATAAATTTAAAAAAGAACCACCACCACCCAAACACAATTTTTTTTATTCTACTCTAACAGGAATATTGGTTGAACATGACTGGAAAATGTAGGAGCTCATATCCAAATGCATGCCTACTTCAAGCTGTTGATATTTGTCTTTCATTTTTTGATTCAGGAAGTTGTATTTTAAAAGTATTAGGTCTTGATTGAAATGTTTTTAAATGGTCATCAAGTTTTCCTTTTGATTTTATTCCCGATATGACAATTCCAGTTAAAATGGGCCAATTTAAAGAAGCAAATAACTAGACCATTAAATCCAAATAGTGAAAGTAGGGCTAAGAATCAACATCTCATTTGCAGTAAATTCTCAAATGATATATAAACCAACATTTTTATTTACTGGAATTTGGTGGGGAGGGGGCACGAGGGAAGGGAGTCTTACCATAGATTGATAAGAAATGTAGCTCTCTCTTTTTCTCTCTCTCTTTAAGAGTGGGTAACACATTTATACTAGAGGAAGCTAGATTGGAATGGGGCCGACTTCCAAATTTACCTGATGAGAGATGGAAGGCTGCTGGATGGGCCCCTGCATTCTAGGGTTTGGTAACCCCACAGGTGCTGGCCTCCGTTGCACCT
The DNA here is from genome assembly GCF_902635505.1 of Sarcophilus harrisii. NCBI lineage: Eukaryota > Metazoa > Chordata > Mammalia > Dasyuromorphia > Dasyuridae > Sarcophilus > Sarcophilus harrisii. The sequence continues at coordinate 187,397,088 of NC_045430.1, read as the reverse complement.
GCTGTCTCTGAGCCATTACCTGTTGCTGCATGTGTTGGAGTCGTAATTGAGCTAGGCTGATCTGTGTTGGAAACTTGGATAATTGGTTTGAAGATAAGCCACCTGGTGGCTGTGAATTCTGTTCCACCACAGGACTCTGCTTAGGCAAATGTGGCTGGCTCTCCTTATCCTCGATTACTAAAGAACCTGATTAAAAAGAAAGCCAAATTAAATATTTTTTTCTGATTACTAAAATTGAATTTTAAAATCTAAACAGCAATCGCATGAAATAACACTAAAGTCATTTTCATGACAAATATTAAGCCACCTCCATCAATGCATTCTCTACAGGATCATCCCATCCTTTCTGATCTGTTCATCTAACAAGTCAGACACTCACCTGTTAGTGGATGTTAACTTTTATTTTTTTATCCATGCTTAATTTAAAAAATATTGCTCTTAGCACAAGTTCTTACTCTTATTTTTTTGAACTATTAAAATATCCAGAAAGGAATAAAGCCTCTTCTCATTTTCTCTTCTTTTAATAAACTAACCTTAGCAGATAAAGTCTGATTATACTCACATGGTTTCTTTCTCTGTAAATTACTGTTTTGCTCTGACTCATTCACTACCACTAGGATAACCATTATGTCTACTGTATTAAAACTCTTGAGGAGTGAGAGGCAATATATAGGATTCCATTCCCATCTATCTCCATCTTTTAATTGTCCACATTAAATTTTTTCTTTACAATGCACAAATTTACAAATTTGCATTCCCCCCTCCTCAATAAAGATTAAAGTTACAAAGAGAATTCAAATCAATGTAATCAAAAAGATTATAACCACTAGATGTAAACTAGATTGTAACCTGGGGGACAAGCTGAATGAGAAGGCTGGTAGAAATATTAACATTTTGAATGATCACCTGTCAGGGATTGTGGCAAGGTAGGTTATACACTGACCTGTTTAAAATAAGCTCTGATTTCCATTTGAGAGAGCCAATAATCTAGCCAATTTTATCTTCATTTTACATCTAGGTTATTGCAGTAGTCTCCTAAAATTGCCCCACTGAGATTTCAAAACTCAACTTTTCTGTTTGGAGTTCAGTTTCTTCCCAATCTTACATTTGTTGCTATATTCTCAGACTCCTAAGAGAAGTAGCCGTACACGAAGCCTATAATGTCTTTAAATATGCCATTCTCTCAATCTCGAACGCCATCATCATGTTCATAATTTCCTTTAAAATAAATCTCTTCCCAGAGGCATTTAAATGCTGAGCAATCCCAATCTACCTGCCCCTCAGCAACTTAGAGTAATATAAATATATCTGTAGATTATAATTTGATGAATAATTGAGTGAAAGTGATTCAGTTATATAAAAATGTGAGAAAGACCATTTTAAGGCTTTTAACCAGGAAGTCATGCAGGTCCAATAGGTCAGTGGAGAGATTTCCATCTGAATGGAAAAGAAAAAAATCTAATAAACGATAGATGGATTTATTTCCTTTATAATCATTTCATTTTATGCATTTCCAAACATTACTCTATGCAGAATATGATGGTATACCCGTGTAATCCCAATTACCAGAGAAGTTGAGATTGGTGGACAGTTAGAGAGCACTGAAGTTCTAAGCTGCAACGGATTACTGTTCAGGTGTCCACACTAAGGTAGCCGTGGAGAGGGTTACCATGCTGCCTAAGGAGGGCTGAAGAGATCCAGGTCAGAAAGCAAGTCAAAGGTCCCATACCTATTAGTAGTGGTGATGGGGCCCATTAGTGACTGATGAACTTGCAGCCCGAGTAAGATAAAGGTGGGGAGGGAGAGGGAGAGGGAGAGACAGAGGGGAAAAAAAAGAGAGGGAAAAAGAGACAAAAATCGAAAAACCCCATCTTATTTTGAAAAATAGTTCATATTCTTCACCAGACTGCCAAAAGTCAAGGCCACCAAAAATGGATAAGAACCTTTGGTTTAAGTTAAAGTTTCTATGACTGCATCAATCTGTATCTAAAGTCAAAAATATCGCCAAAGATGACACTTCACTTCCCCTTCCTCCGCCCCCTCCCCCGCAATTGGTATATGTAAAGGAATATATTCAGAATTGCTGAATGAACATTTACACTGAACAGAGATCATAAATTCTGAGGTACCCCAACCTTAAAACCTTTTTTGTATATTCCCTTCAATTTTAAGAGACTATTGTCTGTCAAAAGATCATCTCTTTCTTTTGTCCCTAATAATTTTGCCAGCATTTATCCTCTAGCCATATTTTTCTTCTCTATCAGGTTCCAGGGTGTGACATTTTTTGCTCTGAAGACAATTCTACCAATGAATGAATTGTTCAGAATACTAGCCCTAAATTAGAGGTTTTAAATCTAACCCCTATAAAATTGCACATTTGCGTGTGCGTGTAAAATATTTTGAAAACTTGATTTCAGCACAACCTTTATTTTATGATGACTTTTATTTTTATAGAGTGTATTTAAACAATTATTCTGAGAAGCATTCCATAACTTTCAGAATGCCACAGGGATCAGTGAGTGAAAATGGTTAAAAATCATTGCTGTAAAAAGCATTCCAACTAGATAGATGGATTATCTTTAGGAATTGTGAGAATATAACTAATCATACAAATTAAACACTTCAAATTCTGTAGATGAATAAGATTAGAGGGAAATTATTTTAGATAGCATGTCAGCTAAACAGTGGCAGATAAAGCAGCAGATATACAGGAATAGCCTACCTAAATTGAAAATATTTTGAGCCCAAAAGCTAGGATCACAGTGAAATTGAATGGTGTTATTAGTCACAGGTGAAGCATCACATCTGGCTCGAAGAAGATGCCGTAATCGATATGTGATCTAGACAAATATAAAAACATGGAATATTAATAGTCAACAAACACGAAAAGGATTTTTGTGAACTTTTTTTTAATCTTAATGTAACAACAATGATGAAAAAAACTTACATTTTAAAGAGACTATACACAAAACTTTGCCATACTCAATTTTAACCCCTCAAAGCCTGTCTATATTAAAATAATGAAATCAACTACATGGATGGAAAAGTACTGCAAGTAATGGCTGGAGTGAGTGCTTTTCTAAGTTAGGAACTTCCCAGATATAAAGAAAACTGCCCCAGCACTTGAAAAAATATTACAAACATAATACATATTCAGAAATCCAAAAGTAATTATATTAACTGTCCATTCAAAGTCTTAATATATCCACAGTAAATCTGGGGAATACACGTAGTTTAAATTCCAAAAATTGGGTGAGTGAAGAGCAAATAATGGTTTAAGAACTTTATGAAAAATCCCCAGTTTCAAATAGACATTAAAAAAAACTTTGGTAAAAAGTGAAACCTAAATTTTTGAAGATAAATGACATAAGCATATTTTACGAAATCTGGCACTGCTATTTCTTAATAATTAATAAGGTTTTCTTAAGCACCAATTGAGGCTTACAAATGACATTATATCAAGTGATTCTGTAGCTGTAGAGTTTATGTGTCCTAGATGAGCCCATCTTTCAACCCTACAGGAGTTAAAATCTTTATCTTACAGACCACTATGAAAGTGGCAGAAATAAGAAGTTGGCTATGTCGTGAAATCTCACCCTTATAGCATAGCAGTTGTAAGAGAATTATTCCACAAACAAGATAAGCAGATGAAGAAATGGGGGTGGGAGGCAAGTGTGAATGGAAACACAGTGAAGTTATATAAATAGATATATAGAAAATATAAAATCAATCATTTCTCTATACTAATTGAAAAGGCATATATAGTAACAATTAAATTTTTTTAAACAAATTTAAGTTTCACCTACAGCTATAAAGATCATTGTGTTAAGGAAATAAAGGTAGAAAAAATGTAGGTAGTAATATAAGTTTCTCACCTATAAAAACATGTTTTTTCTGGTTCTTTATAGATTAAAATGATGTGCCAAGAGAGAATTATAACTGATAAGAAATTTTCTAGTTTTTGTGCATTCTGACCATTTTACTAGTTTAATCTATTACATAACTGAATACCAAAATTTTAAACACGAAAAGCCAAAAACTCTCTTACCAGACGCTTGCTGTAGAGTAGAGCTGTGCTGCTGCCACTTGAAACTGCCCATTTGGAAAAATGCATGACATGTTCCAACTGTTTTGAAAGTCCTGCCACTTCCTGCTGCTGCTGCATAAGTTTCATGCGGTGGTCCTTTGCAAGACTCTGAAACCAAGGAAATAATTCTTAGTTCCTACCTCCCATTAATGCTCTTCAATACCCTTCCATTCTCTCATGACTGAGGCCTAAGCACCTAGTTAAGGATAGTCAATATATCCTTAACAGTAACCAAATTCTGCCATTTCGTTCTACCCTCCCTCTCCCTTCTTTACATGAGCTACTAAACTGGAAAGATGAAAAGGTAATCATTATCCCAACCAAGTCTGACCCTAGGAACAGGCCAAAGAAGACCCTTAATGCAAAGGAGTTCTTTTGCGCATCATTTGGTGAACCCTAGATAAGTTCCGAGAGAGAGAGAGAGAGAGAGAGAGAGAGAGAGAGAGAGAGAGAGAGGGAGAGGATGATCTCAAACACATACAGGGGTGTGACTCTGGCTAAACTCGAGAATTATTTTCAAGATGAAAAACAAAGCAAAGTCTAATTCAAGTGCCATTATCCTAACGAGGGAAACAATCTAGTGTGGACAGATAAATTGGAGCTTTTGTTGTTAGGCTAAATTTTAATTAAGTGCTGACCTTAAATAAAAAAGTTAACAGTTTCTGGCTTCTAACTGGCTTTAAGAATATTGCAATCTGCTTTTCTTCCTAAATCTTGAGATCAAATCTCCATATCTGCAGACTTTGGCTTCATCTTTGTAGGGAGACTGCAATGGAAACAGCCTTATAGATGAAAGTGAAGAACTGTTCTGATATTAAGAGTGGGAGGGTTCCTGCTTTTAGAAGTGACAGTACTGTTTAACTGTGGGAGAGAGAACCCATATTTTCCCCTATTTGCCTTTTCCCCTGCTTGGAGCATCCTTCCTCTCATTGTAAAATGGGGAAATCATGGCCTATAGAATTCAGACAGCATTGTGGTAAAGATAATATGAAACGAAAAAATGAAAAACATTGAAAATCTTAAAGCAGTACTATAAAAGTCAGTCATTACTATTTTAAAAGATATTTTAAAAAATATCTAAACTACATATTTTAACTGTGATACCTGGCTATATATTTGAATCTTATTTACCTTGAAGGCCTAGCTCAGGTCCTACCTTCTGCCAAGAAGCCTTTCCTTAGCATTCCCTCAACATTTATTTTCTATAACATTAGAAGACACTGAGGATAACAGAAAGAGTACTGGATTTTGGCAATGAACTCAAGGTGAAATCTTGCTTCAGATGGTTACTAGGTCTGTAACCAGGGGCAAATCATGTAACTCTCTGGGCTTCAGTTTCCTGACCTGTAAAATGAGAATAATACTTGGACTACCTACCTTACAAAGGTGAGGAAAGCAGTTTAATTCTCCTTGGTTAAATCATTATCCATCTCCCACTCCCTTGGAATGGATATCCATCAAAGTTCTTTACTCTGCCTTCATTTCTCTCTATATATTTTTCCCTTGGTGATCTTCATTTTTGATGATAGGTTTAATTATTTTGGTCTGTGTAAATGACTCCCAAATGTTTACATTCAGCCCTAATCTTTTAACTGTATTCAAGTCCACATTGTTCTGAACTCTTCTAAATTTATTTCCTACATGCAGTTCAAACACATAATGTTCAAAATGTTGAAGAATAGAATTTAATGAATCACATTTCTTCAAACTTTCTAACTTCTATTGAGTGCACTATAATGTCCCCAATTCCTCAGTTTTGTAGCTTAAGAGTCTCATCAATGACTCTCTCCTTCACAGCACTTAGGAAGTCCTACCAAGTATTCAAGTATACCCACAGAGACAACAACACCCTGGGCTCAGGCTTTTCTCCTGTCTAGACTATTTTAACAGTCTCCCATTTGGCCTTATTTCTCCCCTTTCCATCTCTCCTGTTTAAAAGCTTTCTAGGGATTCTTATTGACTCTAGAAAAAAATACACAAGTCACAACTGGGTAATAAGTCCTTCTTAATCTAGGCCCTTTCTAATTTTGTTGCTTACTTTCATATAAATACTCTTGATGAGGAAAATTAGGTATATTTCAGTTAAACTGGCAAAGTCTTCTTTCACACTTCAATTCTAATGTCTTGCCCTCCATCAATTCATATAAGCGAGATTCTTAAACTTGACTCACATTCCCTTTTTACTCAAGAAAACTATAGATATATAAAATAGGTATTAAAAACCCATTCATTTACTGATAATAATTCATAATATAATGACCCCAATTGGGATCACAAACCACAGCTAGGACATACACCAAACTCCTTGGATTGAAAAGTAGACTTGCTCCTTACCTCCATCTTTCTTTAAGGCTGGGAACAGACACTAAATCCTTTCTGATCTCTCCAATGTCAATATTTTTCTCCATGTATTTTTGTATAACAGATATTAGGTTAATAATTTATTGCACCACTCTATTTTAATTATTCTCTTTTCTATATTTTTAAACATTAAAATTAAAATCCAAATATAATACTCACACTTCAGTGCTAAAACACTGGATAGCTATCAATGATTCCACATTTAATTTGTTTGCAGTTTATAACAAAAAAAAAAAAGGAAAAAACAATCATAAAACTCACCATATTCAGAGAGTAATAGGCTTTGATGAGGTGAAAAGTGAAAGATGACCAATATTTCCCAAACTTGAGCACATGTATTGCAAAAAGCTAATGCAAAATCCTGAATTTTTTAATTAACAGATCTTACTTCTCCCCTTATTTCCTTTGTTTTTCACTTGCAATCACAAAATGGGAGTATTAAAAGTTTTAAAAAGTCTATTTTTCAATTTGAGGTTGAGGACTTTTAGATAATTAAAATTTTATAAGCTATCACCTGTCAATTATCACCCGTCAATAACTGGTTTGTAAGACTTGTTAGAACTACTAATCATAATTACAGCAGGTTGAAATGCTGCTTCTACAATTACACTATGGGATCCTTGAGATTTGAAGAACAGTACTCTAGTTCTAAAGAGTGCCAAATAGAATTTCCTGTAATGAAATCTCTTAAGTATTTTAAACTGCTAACAATTCAATTTTCTATTAATGTTATTCACTTATTTTTACTTATCAATTTTCAAAGAGTAATTATGATTTTTTGCATCTGCAATGATTTATACATTCAAATATTAAGTGAGGGGAAAAATAAAGGTGGAAAAAAATCCTATTCATAATGAGAATGAAATTCAACCAGCACAAGAAAAAAATAATACAATATATTTCACTAAATGACAAAACAAGAGGACATAAGAAAATTATTCAAACTAAAATAGACATAATTATATACATTAAAAATGTATAAACAAACAAGTAAAGCACATTTGAATTTAGTTAAACACTAAGGAACGTACTTTTCAAGGATTATACCTACTTGAATTTGTATATGAGGTAATACTTTACAAGGAGTTTTTACAGAATCTGAGAGATATAAAATTTGTTATTTTCATGCTCACAAATGACATCACAGTAAATTAGATGTTATTTTGTCCATTTCAAAGGAGAAACAGACATAGAGGTTAAATGTTCACACAGTTAACATATATGAAATTCCCATCTGAATACAGCACTGTTTCGCCTGGAGAGTGCAATTTCAGGAAAAAGAAACTTACCTCTAGCTGATGCAGGAGAGCTTTCCCTTTTTTGTTTATTTCTACCATCAAAGTAAATATAGCAACTTTAATATCCTGTTCCACCTGCTTTTGATTTTGATTTACTTCAATTATTCTAGGAAAAAAAAGAGGGGGAAAAGTCTAAAACTTAAAGATAAAAAGAAATCGTTTAAACTGATTAAATACCTTAAGTTAATTCAGAACATTCTCAGTTGTCGAGTACCAACTTGAACTGAGATGAATAGGCTAAACAAATTATGAGAAAGCACAAAAAAACCAAGAAGTAAAAGGGTAATTACTGAAATAAAATTTTGATAACAATCATAAAAAACAAAATATTGGAGACTACATTTTGGATAGCATGATCACAAACAAAAGTAAAAAATCAAGTATTTGGCTAATGGAGAGGTAACCACATTATGTTTTTAATAAATTTAATAACTTATCAGAAAGACTGAGGAAATTGACCTGAAAAAGCCATAATAAATCAACCTATTTCTGCCAAAGGCAATAGGAAAGATAAAATCATTGGGCTTAAGAATTATATTTGATCCTAGCCAATAGGCTTTAAAAGATTGCCTCTTTTGTTCTCTTTAAGACTACATGGGTCACTAAATTGATGAAAAATAGCTAACTTCTAAGTCTCAAGCACAATAACCAACTATTTTGTTCTAATCAGCCCTGTTAATATCTATGAATTTTTCATTTGGAATAAAGGATATAAGATTTAAGATTTTAAGTGAACGGGAGACAGAGGATGGGCAAGGTTCTACTTCTTAGAAAGCATGACAGGTAATACTTCAAGAAAAGTTAGGAAATGGGTCAAAACCCTGACCATTCAAACCTGAGTTCAAATTGAGCCTCAAACACTCACTCGCATGTGACCTAAGTTATTTAACCTTTTTTGTTTGGGTGTTATTGCTTATAAAATGGGAATAGTAGCATTATTTTGGGGAAGAGGGAGAGGTGGAGAGTGGGGCCACATATATGGTGGAGGGAGGATTGGCCAGGACCAAATGCAGTGATACTTGTAAAGCCTGCAGCATAATTAGTCAGTGATGTGGAAATGTGAACTATTATCACCACCATCAGTATCAGTAATTAGAAATACTGGGTTGCTGACATAAAAACAACAGGAACTCTGGGAAGATAGCAATCCCTCCTCTCTCTATAGTCTGGCAAAGAAAAGGCAAAATCCACATGCAATAGAAACACATTATAAATCTGGGGGGAGCAAAGATTTCAGAGAACAACTTGAGGTAAGATTTCATAACAGGAAAGGCTATCCAACATCCCAATAGCGATCTGAGATATTCAAGAAGGAAACTCTGAAGGCACAGGGGGAAACAATTCCAACAAAAGGGAAGATTTCACATAGGGAACTTACTTCCCAATTTAGGATTTGAAAAAGACACATACAACTAAAAGCAATCAACAAGCATTTACAAGTGCTTACTTATGTGGCAGGCCGGCCCTTTTGGAGATGATGGGGACAAAAAAGCTTTCAAGAAGCTTCCATCCTCTCATCAGGGGATGAGCAGACAGGATAGCATGACCATGAGAGCAGGTATTTATGGGGAAAACTATGCAAAGTGGTGAGGACTAACCTGGTGCTGAGAAAGAACAGCAGCAGTAACAACTTTTTAAGCTGTAATAAGAAACAAAGGCCAAAGACTGTACCCTAAGAACATTATCCAAGTGGAAAAGACAAAGTAAAGAAGATGCTCAACTCCTTCTTTGGACAGATGAATGACTTGTACTGGTAACTAGAGAACAAAGAAATGGCCACCATGGAGACGATAACCCAAATAAGGATTAAGGAGGGCAAGAAACCCTAGGTTTCTCCTTGAGTTGTGTCGAATGGATGAGATTCATCTTTGGGTAAGGTAAGCTTGGTAGACACAATAAGCAACCATGGTCACTGTCAGCAACAACTGAAAAATTGGGGTAAATGAGGGATGTCCCATTAACACTGAAAAATTACCAGATGACATCTGGTATTATGTGTCCATTCTGGGGGGCTAGAGTGGAAGAACACTAAGAAAATGTTACCTACATATATGCACATGCGCACACGTACCCACATACCCCAAACAGCCTGTGGATGACCAAATGCTAACCATAAATATTCTACATGGCAAAATTCAGTAATTGTTGAAGATAAATCATCTAATTTTAATATGAATTTGCTCTCTTTATATGATTTTCATATAAGCCATAATTTTATTAATTCATAATTTCACAAAGCACATGTGATTCATAACTTAATTTCATAAATGTGAATTAGCCAGTTTCACAATTTTAAAAGCAGCATTTAAAAAACCCTTTAACTATACATACTTCATGATTTCTTTAGTCTCATGTTGAGAGATCTATTAGGAAGTAATGTTTTCATTCTTTCAAAGTACCACTAGGAATTTACTGAATTTCAGGAATTTAATGCATTAGGACTTTTATACTTTCTGGCATAGTCTCATTTTCTAATTATAATGCTCATCTTCACATGAAAGGTGCAGAAAATTGCCTATGAAAACCAAGAATTTTTGAATTATAGTATGCTGTAATTTTTTCAAGTAGGGGGAAAAAAACCCTCAAACACACAGCAATAACAGATTTTTAAAACCTAATTAAATAAATAGCTTTACACCCTTTTTTCTTTAGTTGTAGAAACAGCTATTTTATTGTATGACTTCAATTTGATCAGAATAGATGGGAGCTTGCATTTCCTGAGCTATATTAGTTTTATTTTAGATTGTTAAAAAAGTTTTTTTTTCCTCGAGTTGGCTGGGGAGAAATGGTTGGGAACAAATGTGCAAGCATAGATTTTAAAATTAAAAACAAACAACTCCTCCCACTCCCTCCACAAAATCCCCAAATTGTTACTTAATATGAATTCTCATTTGGAAATTAGGAGAATGAATAAAATGTGACCCACTCAAGTTGGAGAATGAAGAAATATGAATCTTTACTATTAAAGTGAGAATACTGCTCCTTCAAATTAAAAAAAAATTTTTTTTAAAGTGGTCTATACAAAGAGATCTTATAAATCAAGAGTTTGGTGAGCTAAATCAAAATGAATCAGCAAAGTATGGCTTAAGTGGATTTGATATTGTGTAACTGCTCTCTTTCATCATCAGTGTTTCCAATAATGTTCAAATATAACTTTACTACATATAATTTTACATTAATTTTAATAATTATATAATTAAAGATTCTCTTTTGGGGGTGGGTAGGTAATACAATAATAGATATACCAGGTCTGGAGTCAGAAAGACCCGAGTTCAAATATAGATGTTAGCTATTATTATTTTCTGCCCTTGAGATTATATATATATATAGATGATAATTCTGCTTTCTGAGCATATAGCAAACTTGGGGGCGAGGGGGGGGGAGGGAAGAGGGAGAAGAGAAGGACCAATAAAGTTGGTAACCATAAATATATATATATAAACTAACAGAAAGAGGAGTTCTTATCCCAGCCCTGTTTATAGCCAAACCACATAGTACTTTATTTTAAATTTTTCATAATGGAGATCTGCTGTCATTAATAGCTAAACTGCATTTGTACTCTCAATTTAAAGTTGGAGAAATACATAAATAAATTTCAGGAGATGATAGAGATGATTTTCAAGTAGAATACCGAGGAAAACAATATGTAATTATGAAATATAGATAATATTTTAATAGTGATTTACAAAAGTTTTTTTAAAACAATTATCACAGTAAAAACTAAAAAGAATCCTCAAAGTTACTACAAATTAAGATATTTTTACAATAAAATGACCAACTAATAGTTTATTACCTGTTTTGAATCTGATTTCCAGTAAACTTTATATATTTTGTTTTTTCCATTAGCTTAGTAATTAATGTATCTATAATCACTTTTTGATTCTGAAAAGCTTCTTCAATGAATTGATATCTGAAGGAAAAAGGAAATACATTATTTAAAAAAAAAAACCTAACATGTACAATCAAAACAAATTCACATAGCTAAGACAAAAATTGATGTAAGTCTTAACAAATGAGGATTATCAAGCAACTGTTTTCTTAAAAGCATTTTTCTTTGATTAAATAATTTGATATTTTGATGAATTGCACACTGTGATAAAAATCATGCACAAATTATAAAAATGAAAGCAAGATTCATTAATACAAGAACTTGTTCCATTTAAAACAGAAAAATCCAAAAGTTGAAATAAGAACTTCAATGAACAGAAATTTAAACTTCCATTTCAGGTAATGGCATTTTTTTGATTGATAGGATAATAAAATATGTGACAACCATCTTCTGTGATAAATAAATTGCAGGGGCAGCTAGATGGCACAGAGAATAGAGCACCAGCCCTGAAGTCAGGAGGACCCGAGTTCAAATGTGGTCTCAGACAGTTGATTCTTCCTAGCTGTGTCATCTTGGGCAAGTCACTTAACTCCAATGGCCTCAGTACTCCCCCCACCCCCCCAAAAAAAAATTCATTAGATAAGTAAAATGCAATTGCATCTTGGTACAAGGAGCCCCCTTTTTATTTATTTATATGGTTTTCTAGTTCACATATATTCAGTATACTGTAATGATGTAATTATGATAGGGTATTTAAACAGGGGACAACGTCAGACTCAGGGGAAGACTGGTTGAGACTAGTTAAGACTGTCAGACTATCAGAGGAGACTGGGTCAGACTATGACAGACACAGACTGTAAAGAGACAATAAAGACTTTGAATTCTATTCTTGTCCATTCTCATGGAGACTATGCTGCTGAGACCAAGGCCCTTCGGGAGGACGTCCAGAAAGCTAGCCTGAACCTTACAATTTGTTTTCCTACACCATGCATTATTTGTTACAAGGATTTAGTTTTTCTTTTTTGATTTAAAGAAGGTCCTTGGAGAAAACTGGGAGGGGTGGAGGGGGGGGGGGCGGGGAAGAGGTCAAGATTGGAGGGAGAAAATTGTTCAATGAAAAAATTATTAAATCAGTATACATGCTTACATATGTAAGATCTGAAATTATTCCAGGAGTATATTAAAGCTGCACAAGAAAGCCAGAATAATAAATAATAAGCCAGAATTATAAATAATAAACTGATAAATAAAATTTCAAAAGACAAAAATAAACTTGTATATAAACCATTAAATCTTCCCTCAAATTCTCGAAAGTTTAATGCCTTTATTTTAAAAGGCTAAAAACCTAAGCGCCATGTCTCTCAATTATTTTGGTATAGCACACCACATATCTGATAAGCAACAAAGTATAAAAAACCAAGAACCTCCAAACTACAAGGGAGGCCAGCAGCCCTCTAGTGAAATGCGGGTTTGAAACCAAAATCCCAAGAAGCGATGCACTACCTTGCATAATGGATGGGTGCAAGATAGTCAGGACAGAAAAGAAAATATCCAAATCATCAGTCTGACAGCTCAGACTATATTATGAAGGTTTTCCTTATGTAGAGCTTTAATTTTCCTTTCTACAACCTTCCATCTACTGCTCCTAGTTTTGCCCTCTGAGCCTAAGTATCTTAAACCTAACCTCTTTATCCAAAAAGACTATTTCTTCCAGTTAATCTTTCCCCCAACTGCCTAAGGCTAACAATTATTTCCCGGGTCCTTGAATGACCTATCCCCATAAGTACTTCTGTGGTCACCATCTATGGTATCTTTTTCAGGATGCTGCTTTCATAACACAGTGACACAATTTGAAAAAGGTTTTAGTTTTATGAACAATATGGCTCCTAATACTGAAAACAATAATCCAGGTGTTTTCAGACCAAGAATGAGAATATACTGCCTCTGACATTTTGGACACTATGATGCTCCTAATTCAGACTAAAGTAGCATTAGATTATCTCTCTGCCATGTCATACTGATAATTCATATTGAGTAGGCAGCATACTGAATCTGCAATCTTATCAACAGAAAATAATGCCTAGCTGCTAATCTTTCAATATACAGTAATGCTTGGATGAAGAATTTTACATTCAAGCAAATTAAATTTGGTAGCAACTACGTCATACTCTTGAAATTGTTTTGGATGCAGATTCTAAAAATATATCATTCACACTATTCAAAAGGATACCATTTACTTTTTTTTTAAAAGTCTCTGAAAAAAAGAATATTGACACAGAAATAGGGTCCCTAAGGCACTTCAATAAAGATTTACTTCCATATTAACTCAACTGTTTTATGTTATAGGATTTAGTCAATCTAAATCTAATCTAATTGTAATTATTATTAATTAGCATACCTTTTTTGATCTTCTTAATAAAGATTGCAGGGGGCATTTTTGATGGGGCACTGCTTTGCTTTCTGTATTTCTGAATCCCAATCAAAAGCTCTCTAGCACAACATATTTTAATTTTACTACTTGTGACTGCTTTACAGGATATATCCTGGTCTCATTTGTTATTTATTTGCACACAGAACCTTTGAAATAAGAGGCAGTACTTATGGCACAGACAACAGAAATAAACTCTAAACCAGGAAGATGATGGTTCAAACACACAAAACAGATGCTCATTTCATAGAAAGACATGAAAAACATTTAAGATTATGCTGACTTTCCTGTTGAGGACAAAGGTGCAAGCCCTATTTCTACTTTGACTTCAATGTCCTTTTTCTTTTTTCAATATAGAACTTAGTGCTACTTCTTAAGTCAAGACCTTCATTACTACAGAGTAATAGAAAATAGGGCCCTAGAATCTTATAGAAACAGAATGTTTTTGAAATCATGAAATCGCTACTAGTTAGTTTCCTTTCCTTCAGACCAGGTAGCCAGGACTCCTTTCCTATAAGGAAGATCACCAACTCACAAAAGAAAATAAAAGCTCAAAGATCATATTAAAAAAATTAACAATTCTAGTATTCATTTTCAAAAATGAATGTTTAATTCATCATCTGTATCTGAAATTAAAAAGAGGAAAATGGAAAACTAAAAATGCAACTAATAATAACCTCACTTCAGTTGTAGATTATGACAAACAAAAAGAGCAGGAAAAGAGAGGGAAGACCAAAATGAATGGAATAAAAAAATAATCAAAAGGAAAACAAATATATGGAAAAAATTTTTAAAAATTGAAGGGTGGAAAGGAGACTTAGAAAAACAAATGTCAATTTTTCCAAAACAAGTGTAAATATTGTCATGTTTCCTTTTTAGTTGAGATTTTGAATTCATATGTAAAGTTTAACAGCAGCACGGGTCTTCTTGAAAGGTCTTATAATTCCATTCTTTTTAGTGGTGGAAAAACTTTCCCTAAGAATTTAGGGATTACATCATCCACTTTTATAAAGAATGAGAAATCCAACAAGTCCTCTTTTAGTTTATTCCTATGAACAACACGTTAGGTTATGCTGAACTCCTAACAACTGCAGGCACGCCTTGGTATTCTCCTACTACAGTTAGATGTAAATAAGTGAATGGCCAAAAGTATTATATAATTAACATTTGAAGTTATGGTGATGAGTAGAAAAATATTTCAAGTTTTAGGTATTATTCTGAGATTGTGATAAATGAGATTTTAATCAAATTACGGTTCATACAATGTACTTTTTGTGGCCAGAGATTGAAAAAAAATTGAAAAATTACATCTGGTAATTTATTGGTATTTTCTAAGATTTCCTGGAAAATGTGTTAATAAGATTAGTAGTAGAAAATTCCAACACAGCATCTGTGATTTATATTAATAAATGTTTCTTGTGAATTTATACATAAATGGTAACTATTATTGCTCTTTTATCAAATTACCAGCCTTCGTGTAGATTATCCTCTAAAGCTAGACACTTGTAAAACTTATAAAAATAATTTAATTACATTCAAGCATGATGAAACAAATGGGCAGGCATAAATACTGACATGCCTACTTACCTCTATATAATATGTAATTCTGATTCATTCCCTAGTTGATCATTTAGAGGATCTATAATATATACCCTAATTCTGCTTCTCAGAAATCCAATCTATAGAACCCCCACAAGAGAGAATTGGCCCAGTGTAAGCATGATGATGAAGTCAAAAAATTTGATTAAGAATTATTTTTATATTTATCAGCACAAATAAATTTGTTATTTAAAATTGCCTATGTGGAAATTATTTTAGTCTAAGGGGGAAGACATAATCTTAATTGTAGTTATCATTGAAAAAGGTGCAAATTGGTCTCGAGAAATATCCAGAACATAACACTAAATACATAACAGGTACTTAAAATGCTTATTGGATTGGTGAAACAGCAGGGAGACAAAGATGAGATTTATTGTTCATCTGTTAAAAACAAAACATTACTTCAGGTTTTCACTGTATGAAGTTATCCTTAGGGAGACATGATTTGACCCATGAAAATCATGTTTCAAAAGATTTCAAAGATTGTAAATTGTATATTTTAATTAGGAATTTTCCACAAATTTAGAAACGATTATATTCTCGTAATAGAACAAAATAAATTTAAATGTAATCTCATTTTAAAATTCTATATGGCCTCAAGTCACATTTTACTTACAAAAATCAAAATTATCTAAAATAATGGCAATCAAAGGAAATATAATTCATTCAACGGTCATTTTTCATAGATCACTTTAAGCCTGTACAACTCAGAATTTTATTTTCTAAAAAAGATTAAACTTTCTAGCTCTACCTCAATTACATATTACTTTGTTTTTACCTATGTTCTTTATGTTCCAACAACTGGCAGTCTCGGCATGTCAGTTTGTCACAGGTCTCACAATAGAGTTTCAGCTGCTCCTTTTTATGATAAGGGCAAAACACTGGTCGCTGACTCGTCACACCAACAGCTTCTGTAGAAACAGGAAGAGTTAGAATTCCTATTAGTGAGAAGGGAGGAAAAGAAAGTTTATTGAACAGTTATAAATCAAGTAAATTAAACTTTAAGATGTTTAAAAAAAAAAATCCTTAACAGTTTGAGCTTCATCCCAATGCAGAAACTACAGATAAAAAATTGATGGAAAGACTATTAAAAAACATTCAGGTTCTAGAAAAATATGGGAAAACCTGTATAGACTGATGCAACATTAAGTAAGCAGAAATGAGAACATTATATAAAATGATCTGATAAAAACTATAAATGAAAATTATTCTAAAAGGCAACTGAACCTTAAAAAAAACATTTAATGACCAATCTCTAGTCCAAAGAACAGCTGATTAAACACAGTTTCCCTCCTCTTGGTAGAGGGGTGTGGGATTTGACTTTGGGAATGTGAGAGTCAATCCTTCAGAGTTCTTTATAAGATGATTTTAATTGTTTCTTTGTAACAAAAAGGGGTCAATATAGAACTATGGTTGATGATATGTTAGGAAATTCAAGTGATGTTTCAGAAAACATCACCTAAAAAATAAATGACTGAATGAATAAATAAATAAAATGGTGTAATTCTTTTAGTCTATATCCTGAGGAACTTCCTGCATCTTCCTGCATTAAGAAAATCAAAAAATTAATTTCTCTGGTTCTCAGTTTTGTTATCTGAAAAATAAAGAGTTCAAATAGACAGTATAAGCTCTCTTCCAAATTTACACTTAGGATTTTTTGATGACAACCTCAAAAATTCTATTAATGAGTCAAACAGGTTATTTTTATAACTCCTTAAACTACTACTTCATTCCAATATCTCTTTTGTAGACAAAAGGTTCATTAAATCAGGAAAGTTACTTTTGTTAGAGTGGTTACACAAGAATTTAATCTCCAGCAATATAAAATAACTAGGTATATATGAGGCTTAATACAATATACCGAACCAAAATTTTATTTTATTGCACTAGGTAACCATCATTACCAAAATCATATACTCATTGAAGAGTTATATGATCCCAATCCCAACGATAAGAAAATGAGGTTCAAATGCTAAAATACATAACCAAAGTCTTAGTTACCTATGGACAAAGGTGAAATTAAAAGCCAAGTTTTCTGACCTCAATATATCTTTTATTTAAGTGACTGGTGAATTGAAGAATGCTACCTTTTTCCACTCAAAACCACTGTGATGGAACAATATAACCAAATGAATACATTAAAAAAAGAGCTTAGGATCTGAAGTTATATGAAATCATACAATTATGTGCAAGTTACTTGGGGTAAGCAATAATTAACATATATCAGTTTCCTCACTGCCAATAACACCTCATGGTGTCAGAGCTTCACCAGAAAAAAGCAGATTACTCTTTTTATTTGTAATAATCTTGTTAGATGGGTGCTAGATATTTCTTGCCATATTTAAATATCTCTTTTGTCATGTTTTTTAATTCTGTATTTCTAAGAAGGGATATTACAAAAGGAAAGTGCAAAGTCATAAATCTTAGGATACTTCATTGACTTATAAAGATGCTCTATCATGTGTACAGGGAAGAAAACAACAAAGTTCATTCAACATGACAATGAAATAGGTCAATAACAAAAGCCCCAATAATAATGGTAAATGCCTGGAACAAATGATTGCAAACACCCTAAGTTAATCCTCAAAAAGGAAGCAGCATATGGCATTATCTTACTGATGGTAGGAGAATAGTGAGAAGACCCATCTAAAAAAAAAAAAAACCCAATATCAACAGCCAAACCATACAACTCCTGGTCATCAAGAGCATACTATACCTTCCAAAAAAGTGTTCTAAGAGCTTTGGATATAAAGAAAGGCAAAAATAAGGTCCCTATTCTCATGGAGTTCTTAACATAAAAGTGAAAACAACATGCTAAAAGAGACATACAAAACATAAATTACAGGGATGGCAATAGCAAAGGAATTAGGGGAAATAATTATTCCAAGGAATCTATTTTATTTAGTTTTTAATTGAATACTGTTTTTATAATTACTTGGCTTAAAAACAAAAAAGTTTGTGTTTTGCTTTATACTTTTGATGAAGCAGCACCAATTTCCCCTACTTCCTACTTTTTCTGATTATTTCTATGACTTTTTATTATTTGAAATGAATTTTATTATGTTGGCAAATTTTACTGCTACAGACTTAAGATACAATGCATTATAATATGGGCAATATCATAGTTTTTTTCCTTTGTTGGAGCAGGACACAAAAGACCATAACCATTATTTTAAATTACTTAGATTTTTATTTCTTTCTATAAAACAGATTTGTACTTAAATCCCATTTTCCTAGTCAATTCTCAGCTATTTATCATTATCAAAAACTCCTCAAATCACATTTAGCAAATTAGCAATGATGCTTAAAAATAGGAAGTTTTAGATGCCATGGTAAATAAGAAAAGCACTCTAATTCCCTGTAGTTGGCAATATTAATCCGACACAGTTCAGTAACTTTTCTTATATAAATCAAAGTTATATAAGAAAAGTTACTGAACTCATTACACATTGAACCAGAAATTATATTAATAGACTACTTCCTCACTCTCACTCCATGGACTTTATTAGCAGTAAGAAAACAGATTAAAATAAACTCATCTTTTCATTTGTGTTAAGAAAAAGCAAGTACAAATTATAGGAATATAAGATTGTACTATGCACAATGACAAATAAGGATTCAGGGCCAACATGAAAAGATTTTTGTGAAGTGATAAAGCATAAAGTAAGCAGAGTTGAAACATCAAATATATACAATGAATACAAGATAATAAAAGATCATTCAGAGTCAATAAAACATCAAATGAGAAAAAGCCAATGGACAATGTGGGCACCATACTACTCTTGAAGTAATAACTCTTCCAATGAGATCAACTAGCCATTTGGGATCTGGCTGTGCTTATCCCGCTAAGAAAACCACATCAAATAACTTGTGGGATTAAAAAACATTTAAAAAATAAAGTCACCTAAAAATTAAGATTGAAAAGCTTTAATAAAATTTTTACTGTGCATCAGGTAAATTATGAAAAAAGTGTTTAAAAAAAAGATTGAAAGCATGTTAATAAATGACTATTCAAAATATAAAACTAAAAACCAAGATAATCACAGTGCCTAGCAGAGGATTTGGCAAATAGTAGGCAATATAAATATTCAATGTTGATTTTTTTTTAAAATAATTAAGATATACATTCATTAACCAGATCAAGCACTTTTTACAACTATGAATGGGGATAACATTTGTAAATGAATGATAGAAATCATCATTAAAAACTTTTAAAAAATTTCATTACATGAAATTTACAAAGTTTCATCACATAACTCTGACCAATCTTATTTCTTACCTCGCAGGACCTCTTTAGGGCTCTCCTGACTTTTCTTCCATGCCACAGAAATGAATTATACAGAAAAATTTTATCACCCTGCAAGATCATATAAGCCTTGCTATTCTACTTCATTATCACCCTCCCACTAATCTAATTGAGAAAGTGGAACTATGAACTTTAAAAGTTCCACTTATGGTATACTGCTGTGGAAAGTCTCCAGTCTTTCCA
The DNA here is from genome assembly GCF_902635505.1 of Sarcophilus harrisii. Taxonomy (NCBI): domain Eukaryota; kingdom Metazoa; phylum Chordata; class Mammalia; order Dasyuromorphia; family Dasyuridae; genus Sarcophilus; species Sarcophilus harrisii. The sequence continues at coordinate 187,376,997 of NC_045430.1, read as the reverse complement.
CCTTGTTTTCATACAGTTTACCTTACATTGCAGTCAGTCCAATCACCTAATTTTCAGCTTCTTTTTTGCATATTGTCTTCCCCTATTAAATAGCTACTTGAGGGAAAGGACTATCTTTTTCTAAAATATTTGTATGTCTAGCTTTTAGCAGAGTAATTAGCACATAGGTATTTAAAATGTTTACTTAATAATTAAACAACACTGAAGTTTTACCTTATGTCCAACTGGCAAAAGTGACAACAGAAATAATTGATTTTGGGGAGGGTGTAGAAAGACAAACATGTTAACAATGCTGCCAGAATTGTTAAGTGCTCCAACAATAAAGGAAAGAATTTGGGATTATGCTAACTGATTACTATTACTGAGAATATAATCAAAAGATACTAAAGAAAGGAATAAAAATGTTTCTGGAACCTTTTTTTTTTTTTTAAACAAAAACTAGAAACAAAATAGACACCTATCAATTGGGGAAATGTATTGACTAATCATGTTTCAAGAATGTAATATATTAGAATGTTTTGTCAAAAGTGAAAAATATTAAGAACAAAGAATGACCTATGTGACCTGATGCAGATTAAGCAAATTGAAAAAAATATTATATGTATAACTATAATATAAATGGAAAAAATGCACAGTTCTTAAAAGAAATAGATATGCTTTCATTTATGAAGAGAGAAGACTTGAGTGTGGAATATTGCACATAATGTTAAACACAGATGTTTAACTTTCCTCCCATATTTTAAAAAATGTTATGATTTGTTAAATTTAACAAGGAAAAAAAAGAATATACTACAGCCTGAAAGGATCACATATTTATCATATGAAATGTCTTTTTTGCAAATGTACTAGGCATTGGGTGACAAATGGAGAGAGCTTTAAGTAGTGTCAGATTATAGAAATAGGAGTATATTTTAAAAATATATTTTATACACTATTTGTATTATATGTAACATCACTCTCTCCCTCTCTCAGTTCCAATACTGCCTTAGTTGATTAACCTTGGGTGGGTGAGCTAACTGACCTCTCAAACTAAGCTTCCTAATCAGTAAAAAGGGAATAATGGTACTTACCTCACTGGGTTATTAGATCAAATGAACATAGGAAGAAATGAAATGTGCATTTAGCATCTACTATGTGCATGCAGGGACTTTGAATAATGTTTTTATAAATAGCACTCTTTGATCTTCATCTTCAAGAGAAGAAAACTAAAGTACAAAAGGATTAAGTAACTTCTTCAGCTAAGATCATACAGCTAATATTTGAGGCTGAATTTGAATTCAGGTCTTCCTAATTATGGGAAAACAACTTTATCTATTGCATCTTTTAGCAGTCCATAAATGAGATTTTAACTTAAGGTAAGTCAATTTCTAAATGTGGTTTCTTAATTGAGGGTAGGGGAAAAGAGAGAGAATATAGAAGAGGAAAATATTTTAAAAATAAATGTAAAAATTTTTTTGTTTTTAATTTTGTTTGTAACTAGGGGAAAATGTTAAATAATGAAAATAAAATAGAGTAGGATCTATCTATGTCTGGTATTTTTATTTGAGTACAATCTTCAGTTTTAGAGGGTAAAAAGGTTATAGTCATATATCCAATTACCAATTGAAGATGGTAACACTATTAGATTTGAGAATATTCCTTTAGAAATTCTAAGAGCTAAGTAAAATGGAACCAACATGTACAGATCTCACATATTAAGAATTATGGGGAACAAAAAAAGAATGGTAGCCAGAGAAAATACAATAGGAAAGAATCAGTTTTCCCCTAAAAACTGTTTGAAAATAGATGCTCTATTAAAAATGCTCAACTATAAAGTTTTACTACTTAAAAATAGTCATGATTCAACTAATTCAAAAATAGAACATTCTCATGACACTGCAGTTTAAATGATGGAACTAATTTTTGGCGTTTTAAGTTTTTTATGATTAAATTTCTTATAAATTTTAAAATTATAAGGAGCTGGATTTTGGTGCTAGGAAAACCTGGGTTCAACAGTGGCTCTGACTCTTATTAGATGTTTAAGCCTAGCTTATAGATCACTTGATTTTATTTGTGCTTCAATGCTTCATGTGTAATATGAAAAACTCAGATCAGATAAATTGTAAAGTTTCTTAACACTTCTAAAGCTTATCCTATGAATGCCTAGTTATTATGATAATGAATTGTTAACTAAGACATTATCATTTACAAGTTAACCATTTAATTTCCATTTTGTGGCAGGAAAATTTCACCCAAGTTAACAAGAGGTCTCATGATTACTGGTTTTGCAATATGTAAGGCGTTAAGAAATAACACAAGGATTTTCAAGTGATTTTAGATTGAAAAAAGTAAATTTTCATATATATATATTACATATACTATATATTAACATTCAGTCTGAAGATTTCCATCACTTTGTATACATTATTTTATTTGAGTCTCACAACAATCTCATAAAGTCCTGGATTTTTCCAAGTAAGAAAGTTAAATTTTAGGAATGATAAATCACATTCAACTAAGTATCAAAAGCAAAATTTGAACTCGGGTCTTCCCGACTTGAAGTTCAGGCACTCTATCCACTGACTTGCCTGCTTCTTGTGGAGAAACACCTTAAGTTTTGTTATAGGGTTCTTTAAAAAAAAAAAAAAAAAATCAAGTCATAATCTGAGAGCCTTTGGTCTCTCTTGAATCAGAGGCCTAATTATCTTTGTTGACTAGAAGGACTGTTACTGTTGGTCCTGGAGAGGACAAGGACCATTAGGGAGGTGGTGCCATGATACAACTGAACTGGATTTAAGGCTTAAGGCCATGTGAATAAGAAATCCCCATATTATTAGTAAGTTCATTTCAAATCATTGTAAGAATATGACTTTCCCCATGTGAACCTAATCTCTATATGAATGGCTTTCCCCATGTGAACCCAATCAAGGTAAAACGTGACTTCGCCTATGAGAACTTGACCATTCTCTAACCCATAATGTTTTAGCTCCTTCTCCTGTGAGAACTTGACCATTCTCTAACCTATAAGAAGAGGTGTTTTAGCTCCTTCTCCCATGAGAATTTGACCATTTTTTAACCTATAAGCTGGGAACGTACCACATGTGTTTTAGCTCCAAATACACGATTCCAGGAACTCGCCACTCCTTGGAACAGTTGAAACAGTCGATAAGAATTGGCCCCCTTGTCGATGTAACCCTTAAGTACAACTTGCCTGGAGCCCCCTGTTGATTCCTTGTCTTATATGATGTCTCATATAAGCTTCTATTTGGCTCAGAAGCCTTCTTTGTTTGAACAACTATATAAACCCTGGGTTTCCAGGAAATCTCTGGAGACTCACCCACGGAGATGATGATCTGCCTGGGACCCACTTTTCCCGATCGAGTTTGAAGGCGGCAGAACAGGGCCCGGCCCCCAGCCACTTTGCAGTGCACCCTTGAATCGGTGATGTACTCTCTCTTTTCCCTCTGTCCTAATCATAATCCTCATTATTCTTTGCCTTTTATGTATTATTTGCTGTATTAGTTGTTATTGTAAGCATTCTATTCCATGTATTGTATAATTAAATTTTACTTTCACTTTTGAGTCCGAGAGCATTGTTTATAGGAGCGAATCCGAACTTTCCCCTAAAATCACATAACACCATGCAAAAGCACCAGGCTTATTTTCTCCTCCCGAGCCATCTGAGTCCAGTGGCCCAATACAGACCTGCACCAGTTGAGATGCAATGGGAGATCTGACCTCTTTAAGCTAAGGTTTGTAACAGGTCTCATGAGGAGTTTGACCAAATCAGCACTAAATCAAGGTAAGTGAAAAATGAGGCAGACAGTAACCTCTTTTATGGAGGTTTAAAAAATTTAATTCTGGAGGACAAGACTCTCAGGGTTTCTCGCCAAAACAGAAAATTACTACTTACACTCACTCTAAATCAATCAAAGCCTAGCCTAGACATAACACCAAATGGAACTTGGCATTGATTCCTTGAAGGTGATCGAATTAATATAAAATCTGTTTAATTCAATTAAATCTTTTTTTTCCCACTTTCTGACCAAAAGTTGAATGGAAACAGCTAAGAGGGAAGAAATGGTTGGGCATCATAGTGCATACCTGTAATGCTAGCCACTAACCAGGTGGGTCTCTTGAGCTTATCAGTTCTGGGATGGGAGTACACATTGCAGGTGGTCCCCATCATAGGTCCCCATCACTGTGGTAACATCTCAGTTGTTTCAGAAAAGACAAACTGGTCCACATCAGAAATAGAGCACATCAAAGCTCCCATGACAGTCAGTAGTGGAACTGGGACTCTAAATAGCCCATGTACTCTCACATGAGGGGAAATCTAGTTTTAAAGGAGGCTGGAAGAAATTATGTTGATTTCAAAAATATCTTCACTAATGGTACTCAGACATTACTATTATCTCACTTAAGAACTGAAAGTTATAAACTTGAATTATATACTACTGACTTTAAAAAAACACCTTATTTTAATTACATGTTTACTGTGAAACTTTTGTTTCATTACTAATATAAAATGTAAGTGGAAATTACTTGATTAATAAAAGTATTTATAAGCAGTGCAGAAAAAGCTTGTCTACTGTCTCTGAGAAACTGGCTAAAATGCAGAATATGCTGTTTTCCATGCACATTTTCAAACCAACCTGATTGTAATAAATATAAATAAGGCACTCACAATGAGTAAAACAGTAAATAGTACAGAAATGGTTTCTAAAAACAAATCTCTTGAAACTATTCTTTTTGCTATCTTATAGGTGTGGAAAAAGAAGAAGATGCTGGGGAGAGGTTCTATGTTCAACTATTTCTACTAATCTTAAGTAGAAGCACAAGGGCCTCTTAATGTGTGGAACTCAAAATAATATGCATTTAATAACAAATATCAAATTAAGATTTGAAATACTAGGCTTACCTGGAGATACTTCCTCTTTCTGTCTGACAGTGTGGTCCTTTGTGAATTTTACTCTCTGATGAGCTCTGATACAGGTTTTGCAGAGCCATTCAACACATTCTACACAAAAACCATTTGCTTCTGCATTATCTTCACAGCTTGTGCAAACCTAGTTTTTAAGAGAAGGTAATATGGGAAGATGGTTATTTGGGAAAACTGAAAAGACAATCTCTATTGAGTATACATAGATTATCATGGCAATAATACCAAATAAATACTATCATCAATATCACCTGACAATATCAATTCCCATTTCAATGGCATTCAACTAAAACCATGTTGTTTTGTTTTTTTTACTATGTCAAAGAGAAAATATAATTTTATTTTTAAGTAGAAATATGGTTACTAAAAGATAATAAATATTACCTAAAATATTGTTACATTTTCCTCTGTAAAGATATGAAGCAGAAAACATAACAGTTGGCTTGGCTATATTTTCTCTTTGAATTTTTTTTTTTTTTTTTAAGTAATAGAACTTGTGACTTATCTTTATAGGGAAAATCTTGCCCCACAGAACTGTGTTCTATCAGTAACTTAATGGAAACTATTATAGGAAATAAATAACTTTCCCAGGATGTTATTGGAGACTAAAAAAGTGAACCCAGGTCTGTCTTCACACCCAAAGCCAGTATTCTTGTCTTTTAGAATATGCTACTTCCATCTTCTTTAATTAGAGTGTCTAATTCTTCCATTTTAGTTTAGAAAAGGCAACAAAACTATTTTCCCTTAATTTTCAAGTTTTATACATTGTTAGTCTTGTTTAATCTTTTATTTTAAAAAAAATTTAATAGTTTATTTTCAACATTCACCCTTGCAAAACTTTGTGTTTCAGATTTTTCCCCTCCCTTCCCTTAGACAGCAAATAACCCAATATAGGTTAAACATGTGCAATTCATCTAAACATATTTCCTTATTTATCATGCTGTATTAAGAAAAATCAGATAAAAAATGAGAACCTCCCTACTCTCACCCCTAGCATACGGCAACAAAAAAGATGAAAATACTAAGCTGTGATCCACATTCAGTCTTTATATTTCTGTTTCTGGATATGGATGGTATCACCTCATTGCTGAAAAGTTGACAAGAGCTATTTGCATCACAGTTGTGTTTGATCCCTTTTAAGCTCAGTTTACTTTACTAAATATCCATTCTTTTTTTTTTTCCTGATAAGTTTGCATTTGAGTAAAGATTTGGCTTCATCCCACAGATGCTAATTTTTTTTTTTTGGGGGGGGGGGAAGGGGAAATGTTTGAGTTTACTGATGTGGAAGACTCTCTATGCAGAATTAGCCTTTACTAATATAGACATGTCTTCATTTTAATCTTAGCTGGTACGTAAACAGGTTTTTTCCTGATTCCAGGGCCTTTTTGTTTACTGTCCACTATGCAATCTATAGTCTTTACCTGAAATACAAGCTTCTATTTTTATCATCTACTACTCTATCATCACTTAGGCATTATTAACTCATTTTCTACTTTTTGACAAAATAACAAACTTACCATACCTTAAATGATGCTGCATCTTTAAAAGGTTAATTTTAGTGTCCTGAACAACATTAATTGGGGTGTTAGTGAATAGCATTTGTCTCAGGAGACAGAAGCCTGCATCCTACATTGAAGGGTTTGGAGCTGCCTGACAATGGGGTGATTCACAGTATGTCTCTGACACTTGAGGCAACTACTATCTAAGTTCATGCTATATAATCACTTAATGAATTGTCAACATTATTTCTTACTTCTACAGCCTAATCACTGAACCTCAGTGAACACTTTTGACAGCTTTAATCCACAAAAATTCACTTCAGTAAATTAGGATTGGTGTCTTTCATGACTTCAATTAGATATCTTCCTAACTACTAATTCTAAAGTGGCTTGTTTCTTCTTCGTTGGGACTCCTATAAATTAAAAACAAAAACAAAACAACAACAAAAAACAAAAACTATTTTCTCCAAAGCTCTATTTAAATATCAGAATCACAGGTTTAGAACTGAAAGCAATTTTAGAGATCATTTAACCCAATCCTTCCTTTTTCAGGTTAAGAAACTAAGTCTGAGAGAGACTAAATGACATAAAATCAGACAGATTAAGTGGCAAAACAAGCATTTGAAATCAGTTCTGTGAGCCCAAAACCAATTTTCTCTCAATTGAATATTAAAAATTCAATCTTGCTACATACCATGATTCAATAATCAATGGATCTGTTACTTCATTGGGAAAGGGTCTCCACCGCAGAACATGAGCAATTTCTCTATTTTTACTAAGACAGTATTTAGGAATTTAAAAGGGGTCTGCCTTCAAAGGTTATCCAAGCACTCCTTATATTTTAAACAAGTAAGGGCTATGGAGTCAGAAGAATAAAACTTGCCCAAAGTCAGATGTAATTGTCATAAAATCAGAGATTAAGATTTCAATGGTCATCAAGTCCAAACCATTCACTGCACCATGGAATTTTAAAAAGAAGACCCAACTTGTCATGGTGTTCCCCAAAGTCACACCAATACCACAGATCATCTTAGCTCCAAGTCCAAGGCTCCAGGGCTCTTCCTTTTCTACCATGATGATCACCAAAACATTAGGAATGCTGAACACATACCAACCCCCTCATCCCTGCTTAAGAGATGGGATGACTAGTAACAAACCTCACCAAGTTGGTCTCTAGGTAACAGAAATCAGTTACTTGGAGGGTTTGCCCTTAAAATCTTGGGCTTTTGACAGAATCTGCCAAACTTGCAGTTCACTGTGTATTACTTTTTGAGAATCTGAAGTCACTTCCATGCCATAATGAATCAGGATGTTGCAAAATGCAAAAAAAGTGCAGCGTGTCTTCATGACAGAACTCAAATTAAATCTTCTTTAAAAGGGTTTATAAAAAAATTTATCTGTAATGTTACTAATGCCGGTATCCCCTTAAGATAGCAGCCTGCAATCTACATATATGCTCTATGGATTACAAGTGGTTACTTGCCCACGTGTTCCTAAGAAACTTCCACAGGAAGCCCAAGACAAAGGTGGGAAGGACTTCCCTCTTATTCCCTCATTGCCCAGATACTGACTATCCTCTGGTTTATCTGTCATTCTGTCATTCCCATCTTATGATTTGGCCAACCTTCTTGTTGTCTCATCATAAACCCCTTGAATAACACCCTTTATGGAGCTTCTCTGGAAGAGCTCTCCATTGCTGAGTTTGTGAGAGTCCTTTTAAATAACACTCAAACTTGAATTATTCAGTAACTGTGAAATGACTCATCGTCATATACCAACACTGGAAGTAAAAGATAAGTGTCTGTTTCTGTTTCGAGGAATAACTTGAAATCACTTTTAGTGTTTCTTTTAGAAACTGCAACTTCCTGAAGGCAATCTAAGCCATTCTTTGCCCCTCTTCAATTCTGGTTTTATTCTCTTTCACCTCTTCAAGGGGATGCTATGTAAATTTTTGAACCAAAAGGGATCTTCAATATCACAAAACTGTCTACAGCACAAGGTTTTTCTATGTCTGTCTGTTCTAGTAAAGCTTCACATCCTTTTTTTCTCCCCAGTGCCTTTCCATTCCTTGAGGTTAACTGGGAGATATGAAAAATCTAAATGATAGTGCTACTGTTTCTGTGGGTAAGATATTTAAAAAAAAAAATCACACACCAAAACTTAAAATTCCTCCCCCCACTTTTTTTTTTTTTTTTGCTACTAGAGTTGATAATTTAAAAAGTAATGAGGAATCATAAATTTTTAATGTATCTTAGAAGAAAAGCAGAACTATGGAGAAAATCTCAGATCAATCTCTCTCAAATGTTTACTGGCTAAATAAGATTTCATTAGCCTCCAATGTTATACAAATTTATAATTTCCACCAAGTGACATCACAAAATATTGAGGAAGCCACACAACATTATGAGAGCACCTTTTGGAATTGACTGTATTTAATCAAACTCCTGTATACAACCAGACCACCAAATTTTTAGGGCAAAGATAATTTCAAAGTAGAAGAAAATGGGGTGAATAGTATTCAATGAAAAACTGATCTTTTAAAAAAACTTCCAAGAAAGAAGGAGGGAAGGGAAAAAGAGAGGGGCAGAGGAAAAGAGGGAAGGAGGAAAGGAGGAAGAGAAGGAGGACTAGGATTAAACTTCTATGTGAAATTGTTACAACTAATAATAATCAATTTGCCTAAGGAGACCCAAGACAAAATATCAAGTTAGCAAAACACCAGATTGCATGCTGTTCACAAGTACATGGCAAATGGGTAACAAGGTGGTAAAAAGGACAGAGCTCTCTAGGCCTGGAATCAGAAAAAAACCAAAGTTCAAATTTAGCCTCAAATATTTACTATATGTGCGAGTCTAAGCAAGTCACTTAACTCCAACTGCCTCCCCAAAAGAAATAGTATATGGTAATCACCAACATAGAGTATAAACTCTACTTTGCAAAGAGTTATAGTGAAGGTTTGTGGGAGATTATGATCAATAACATTTGCCAAAACAGGAAGTAATAGAAGCAAAAACCAAATAGCTGAAGTATCAAAAAAAAAAAAAAAAAAAATCTGTCTAAAAGACACAGTTTACCTCACAATGAGATAGCCAACAGATGAAACATGGAAAATATGTTAAGATTTTTTATAACTTCTTTTTTGGAAGGGAGACACAAATGATGGTAGTGCTGCTATATTAGTATAATAAAAATGGAAAGTCCTAGATATCCTGTATGAGGAAGAAAAAAATGACACTAAAAAACCCAAGGAGAAAGCAGCTAGATTAAAACAAGTATACAATAAAAATCACTATTAAAGAGTTGACAATTTTAAAAGTAATGAAGAATCATGAAATTTTTAATGTCTAAAAAAGAAAAAGGTTCAAGTATGGAAACAATCTCTGATCAAAACCAAAAACCAAACCAAACCAAACAAACAAAAAAAAGATAAATCGGAAATTATATTAATATCTATCAACTCATATTTTCCCCATATTCCTGTCACATTTTTATAAAACCACCTTCACAAAAAATACATTTAATGAGAAAACAAAAAGGAGGATGAAAGAATTTTGGCAAATAATATCCTAGAACAGACCACATTTGATTCCAAAAATGTCTTCTATGGAGTGGTAAGATCATTTAAAATTCCTTTAATAACAACAGCAAAGATGATTTAATTATAAATAAGAAGAAAAGTATAGAACAGGGATATGTAATCTACTCACTAAAAGTGTTTTGTCATTGTCATGTAGAATGTCCAAACGAGAAGTCTACATCAAGATTCTGAAGTTGCTCTCACTTGTGGACATTATGCTATTTGTACAATTCCTAGAACACCTCCTAAATTATATCCATGACCATACTAAAGAGCATGGCTTTTCTATGTAGGCTGGAAAAAAAAAAAAAAAAAGAATGTTTCTTTGTTCTCAGCACAGAATGGACAGCTATGTAAATCCTGTCCCCCAGTTGTTTTCTGTATTGGTATCAAATGAACATTGTAGATTATGAGCCGGACCCAGTATTGAATATAATAAAATTTTAGTTCTAAATGTCCTTTTTAATAAGGGTCTCCCAGGTGAAAAAAAGGGCCAATTTGTTTAACATTAATAATCTTTTTATTTAAACAATGCTATATAATTGAATTAAAATTAGTACATTTTACAAAAAATGTTAAGTTCTGAATCAACCCAAGCAAAAAGACAAGGCAAGTAGATACTATCAGTAAATTTCCTCAAAACCAAGAAATTACATAACAAGAGTGCTATAAAGTATCAACAGAGAACTGTGTAGTCAGAAAAGATGAACTGGTTAATCAAGAAAAGTAAGGGCTGTTGAAGGGCTTGTTCAATATAACAGAAGAAAAACTATTAGCATAAACTGACCCATGTTGAAAACAAAACCAACAAAAATTATGTGATTATTTCCATGCAGAAAATAGCTTTTGCCAAAATACAAAAAACGCAAAATTAAAAGTAGTAGAAAAGCAGAAAAATGTAAAAGCATTGCAGTAAATTTGTCTGATAAGATTGCAATTCTAAAATATATAGGGTACTGAATCAAGTTTAAGAGAAAAATTATTCCCAGATGGTATGTTTAGTATTTTCAGACAAAGAAATTCAAGTTATCAATAGTCAAATGGAAAAAAACACTCTAAAATACTAACAGATGCAAATTATAACTACAATGATTTTTTAACCTTATAACCATCAGACTATATATCTATATCTCTATAATTACATATATATAAATATTTATAAGCAGCTTTTTGTCATAATCAGATGGTCGGGAATAACTGAGCTAGCTATTAATATTAAGAAAAATAATGAGCAGAATAGTTTCATAAAAAACAGGGAAGAAGTGAATTGATGCAAAATGATGTAAACAGAAACAGGAAAACAATTTCTATATAGCACGAGCTACACTGTAATATTGTAAATAAAGTACTAATAAATAAACCACAATTCCAAAGAACTCATTTGAAAAATGCCATCCACTTTTAGAAATGGACACACTTATTTTTCTTGTTCATCCCTTGAAATAAGGTTAAAATTAAAGTTTGAACACTATACATAATACTAATGGGTTTTTTTTCCCTTTCTCAATGTATAGAGGACAATGGAAGAGAATTTGGAAGTGAAAATAACACTGAAATAAACATACATACAGACACAAATAAACAAGGCCTCACAGACAGAATAGGGTGGGGGCTACAACGGTAACCATGATTACATGATTTTATATTAAAAGAAAATGAAGATGGTTCTAGACACACTAGTTGGCCAATCTTTAGCCAGGAAAAGACCAACAAAACACAATCAAGAATATAGACACAGACATAAACATAAACAAAACATAGAGTACAAACTCACATTATTGAAAGAATATATAGACAAGACTGCATATACATCAGAATATAAATTAATGGCTTCTTTCTCACTCTACTTTTTTCCCCTCCCTTTTTATTAATATTTCATTCAATATACAAAAAATCTGAGGCATCTTTTAAAACATATTTCAGTTAGCTACAAATTCTCTTCCTGTTTACCATACCTACTTCCCTCTCTGAGAACGCTAGCAATTTGATTTTGCTTCCACATGTGAGATCACGCAAAACATTTCCACATTGGCCATAGTGTAAAAGAAAAGTGGGTCTTTAAAACTGTCTTGGGTAACTAACTTCAGAGTATTAGGTTTTCTGCAGTTGATAATTATTACAGTATTGCTATGACTGTGTTTAATGTTCTCTAATTTTCTTTAGTTTTAGTATCAGGAACATATCTGGTATTAAGAATAGATAAAAATTTTCTCGTTAGAAGCTATAAGGAGACTTATTTCAAGCCAATATTTGTAATTACAATAGAGTAATACTAAACATTTACAAAAAATGCCACCTCCACAAAAATAATTGCAGGTTATTCATCAACATGAGCTTCTGAGGATGAAATAAGATTTATCAAAATCTCAGTTATGAAAAGAATTAATGAAAAATGTAGGAATGAGGGGGGAATATTACATAGAATCATTAAACTTTACTATAAAACAGCAACCATCAAAACTATTTGTTTAAAAAAAAAAAAAAAGAGTAGAACAATGAAACTAATAAGAGACTCAAAAGGGATGGAACTCAAAAATTCAAATGTTTTATAAACCCTAATAATAAGAACTGAATATATGATTTAAAAAATAAAAATACTGCTGAAAAAATGATAGCAGTACAACAAAAATTAAGTGCCCACAGCATATTGTTCCATAAATTAAAAATTGATACATGAATATATAAAAAGCCTTTCACAACAATGTGGAAATATTCTTTTCTATTTTCTTTCCTTTTTAATTTTTTCAAGTTCCTTAACATCCATCCCTAAATATTTTCTTCATTTAACATAAAAAAAAAAAATCTTTTAATACATGCATACATACATACATAGGTATGGAATAGGCCCCAGGGAACATTCCTGGCCTGGTAGTTGAACACACAGAACAGAAAAACAGGATGTTGCCAACCCAGGCAGGTACAGGGGGCTTAGGTCATGGTAAACAGGATGTGGTTACCCATCCAGCCAAATGTGAGAAACCTGGGTATGTTTCAAACATTTGGGGCCCTGGTGTGACTTTTGTTAACTTCAAAGTCTTGAGAAGTCCCAACCTGTGAAGACCACGTATTTTAAAATCAGCCGGAGTCAGGAATTCAGGTTAGGGGAAAATCGTCAGTCTTTATTCTTAGTGAAGAAAGATCGGAGGTGGAAGGGAATAAGCAATAGCAATGTGTGAAGCTGAGTCAAGAAGCTAGCTAGACCAGAAGCCACACGACCAGCAGCTACAAGCATGGAATCCAGGCCAATCTCTCCCCACTTCTCTTCCTGTCTCTCTCTGCCTCCACCCACCAAAATCGTCATTTCCTATACAACACATCAGGACTTGCACGGAGAGTGGGCAGGGACCATTCTTTATCCAAGCATGTATATTAATAGAGTATAGTCCAATTATTATTTAGCCTCACGTGCTTGGGACCTCAGTGCATCAACTCAAACCTCGGCCCATTACACCAACCAATGCTTAGAGAGTACTCCCTGGGAGGAGCTATAAAAACCCATCACAAGTGACATCTTCTAATCAACTAGTCTCTGACTGCTGTTTGGTTCCACTTGCTTTTATGACAATAAAGCCCCCTCCCTTTAAAAAAATATTTATTTAGGGGCAGCTAGGTGGTGTAGTGGATAGAGCACCAGTCCTGAAATCAGGAGGACCCAAGTTAAATCTGGCCTCAAATATTTAAAACTTCCTATGTGACCTTGGGCAAGTCACTTAATCTCAATTGCCTCAGCCCCTTTCCCCCCCCAAAAAAACTGTTTATTTAAAACTAAATAAGAGAAAATAAAATCAGAAAAAAAAAAAACCCCAAAAACAATACATTACACCATGTGCCCAGCAGAGAACATCAAGCAGGATTCAAGATATGTAACAAAAAATTTACATTTCAAGAAAACATCTAATAGAAAAGATTTCATTCATAACTATCGTCCTTTTTTATTTCTTTATAGTTTATTCTTTTTCACTGCGTGTATGCTTTTTACTTTATTCTTTTCTCCTTTTTCATTCCCATACCTCACCCAACCAGGCTATACTTAAGTACAGGTACACTCCGCTCCCCACACCATACCTTCACGCAACTCACCTACTCATATCCATCTATCTACATGCATACATACACTTTTACAGATATATACATTTATGTTTATAACATAACATTAATATGGCTGACATAATATAGATTTCTCTCTTGATTATCTCTTGACTATCGGTCATCAATGATTACTGGGGCTCTATTTTTTCCCCCTAATATATTCTATTTACAATCCTTATTATACTGTTCTCTTTTTTGTTATCCCTGGTAATTCTTCCACTTTAATTCTAAACTCCTTAACTTGCCTTGCTATTTACTGAACCTCCTCATACCCATGGAACCTTCCTTATCTTCGTTCCTATCCTTTCCTTCCCTCATTATCCCATTCCCATTAGTCTACAGATCAGATCCCACTATTGTTAATATCAAATACCCTTCCATTTATGCCACCTTATCATATGCCATACCTTTCCCATTACTCTACACACCTTGTCCCATTGACATAAATCTTAAAACACTTTTATAACCTACCTTATCCTTTATCCCTTTTTCCATAAATCTGCAGACCTTGTCTCACTACCATAAATCTAAACACCCTTCTATATCCCAATTTATCCTATTCTCTTCCCCCTTCTCAAAGATTTGAGTGTGCTATACACTTGATGATTTATATAAGTTCTCTGTTTAACCACTGTTTCCAATATGAATAAATTTTCAGAGTTCCAGATCCCTTCCCTGCTAATGCCTCTGTAAATTCTTCCTCTGCACCTCATTCATGTAGCATAATTATAATTTTTACCTTTTCCTAGAAAACTTTGCTTTTAAAAATCAGATCATACTCAGATCTGTCCCAATCTTTCTTCTGAGCTGCACTTACTGATGCCAATCTTAAACATATGTATAATACATTTCCAAGTTCTATGCTGGGGTCTTTCTTCTTTGCTTACATTATACAAGCATATACCCATTTTTAAATGAGAAGTATTAGTGTAAACTCCTCTAATGCTGATGTGGGATGGTGCCTTTAGCTTCACACTTCAGCTCTGACCAGGGCCCCCAAAGCTGGAGCTCCCTTCTACTACAAGAGCCCACAACATCCTGCCCAGCTGCCTCTACACTCACAGTGGGGTTCCTTTTCACCCCAGGCCATTGAGCCTGGTGTTCCTAATCAATGTTCTCTTGTCTTTTCAGACTCAACTCTCCAAAGCCCCAGTATAGGAGGAGTTGAAAGTTCTAGGGCTCTGGTTGAGGCTACCTCCAACCCCAGGGGGCCTTCAGGGCTCTCTGCTTGCAGCTTCTTACAGAGCTAACTTAGAGGTGTTCACTTTTCACACCAGCTGATCCCTGTCCAGGGGTGTTATCTGATTGTTTCAGGAAGAACTCTGTTCTTACTCATTTTTCAGCTGTCTACATCTATACTCTGAATTGTAATTTTATTATTTGTTGGAGAAATGTTGAGAGCTTGAAATTTTCTCATCTATTCTGTCATCTTCCCAGAATCCTCCCCTCAAGCCCCTTCCTTTGAGAAACCAGTCTGATTCTGTGGTAACTCTTATTGATCAAATCTGCCATCCCAATACAGGTGGATAAAACAAATTCTGATATTATTCATGTCTGAAAATGAATGTTTATTTTCATTTTCAGTTCATCACTTCTTTGTGAGGAGATGAGTGAGACTGGCTTCTTCATTTGTTTGAACTTGGGATTGATCAGCATTCTAAAGTCTTTTAGAAAATTTTCTTTAATAATTTTCCTTTGATATTTAATACTGATAAAATTCCCTCCTTTCATTCCCTCCCCCCCCCACCCCACCCCTTAATCTCAAGATTCTCAGAGTCTTTTGTTACTCCATCTGAAATATCCCCCCTCTGCCCCTGGGAAAAATTCAACCAAACAAGATAAAAGGCAAACACAATAAAGATTCAATTCAATATTGTGGAACTGAAAAGGTGCTGTATAAAGAAAATGAACTAATCTACAATATGGCAAGTGGGGGAAATACCTTTTATTTTAAATCAAATTTCTTAGATAATAGTTTGGTATCCAAATTACATCAACTATAGATACAAGCGTGTATATATGTCCAATAATAGATACAAGTGCATGCATACAAGTACATGCATACAACTGACCACCATTACCTAATAGGTAGTCCAAAGCATTTTAACAAGCAGTTTCATGAACAATTCAAATCAAAATAATCCTATTTCACATTATTCTCAGTAAGTTAAAATGGCAATAACCAATATTGTAGAATTCTGTGAAGTATACACAATTTCTAACTTTTATCGTATATTATAGTGTATTTTAGTATAATTGTAAATCAACAGAAACATGCAAATGGAAAAATATAATCAAAAGTGAATGTTGTAGATTTACAAGCAAAGCAAGGCTTTGAAGAAGAGAAAAGACAATCTTATCCCAGAGAATCTTGTGTGATTCATACAAACACTTTTCAAGACTTTTTTAAAAAAATGTATTGATGGGTTTTGCTGATTTATTTATCATATAAAATGGTGGAAAGAAGAGAGAAGCTGAAGAAACTTTAGCAATGCCAATACAAAAGAAAATATAAAATGTATTTTTAACAAGGAATGTGATGAGATCTTCCAATTCAAATGAATAGATATTCCCATACTCAGTGACTGCACTACAAAGGTAGGGGGAAAGGTGACAATGGGGAGGAATATATGGGAAATCAGAAACCAAAGACATAGAAATTGCATGTCTCTATCACAAACCTACTCTAGAAGCAATAAAAACTATAACTGGATATTGTATACACAAAATAATACTATAAAAAAGGAAACATTTTATCAACAGAAAGACTTGTTATTGATATAAATTTCTTTGAATCAGCTCCTTATATATAAGTCAAGACTGAATTCATCAAATGGAATTTACAATATGGTACAACGTGGACCAAGACTATTATCAAACTTTAAAAACCAATGGGAAAATAACATATTGCAAATTAATTTAACACATGACAAGTTCACTGGTGAATTTAAATTCAAGTCTTCAGATCTACATCATAAAGTCATCATCAAAGTCTTGATGATCTACATTATAGTCACAAAAAAAACCAACAATTTATACAGGTATGTTGAGTTTAGAATAAAGAATTTATCTATGTGACCAACGGCTTCCACACTACTTCTATTTTGGTATCACCAAGTGATTTCTAGCACTCAACTACTTTTATTCTACTGTAAAATCTGGCCGTTTCTTTTTTCTTCTAAAACATTTTTACAGATGTTGCAAATGAGTTGACATTTAAAATAATACTCACCTGGTTAGACTTTTCTACTGTACTGCTGGGAACCTCTGTAGTATCTTTTACAAAAAAATTATCTATAATGTGTCTCTCTGCACATTCCTGGCTGCATACTGGACAACGAATGACTCCAACTGAAAAAAAAAAAAAACAACAAAAAAGCAAAACTTGGTTTAGGAACAAATGAGTTCAGCTATTTGAAAATTCCAGAAACCAAATTACCAAATACTAAAGTGATAAATTATTTTCATACTATCATATAGCTTCAAAATTTGTCTATTTTCACTCCTAAGAAAGGTATTTTAATGCATTAAATAATGCATAAATAAGAATTGCTTTACATTTAAATGCTTAAATCTCTCTACCACACATTGTTACAGTAGTCCTTAAGATCAAAGAATTTTTACAACCTTTTAGACAGAATATTTACATATTCTTGACAAGATGATTTTTACAATGATCCATATATTCAAATACGCCCAACTACTCCATATTTCCTATGTATGAAGCAGGGCAGTATGCAATGAATATACAAATACTTGATTAAACAAAACTGTAAATACTTGATAGTGTCTGCATGAACAATAATGGAATACTTTAAAAATATTTCCCTTCCCAGATTTCACTGGGTATCAACAGATCCAGTTCACAGAGACTTAAATTTAATGAATAATCTCTGATGGCCCAAGTTTATTTAAAAAAAGAAAAAAAAAAAAAAAAAGGAAAAGACTGGAAGTTTACTGTAGTTACAGAAAAAGAGAGCATGCATTTTACTATTGGTTACAATATTTTCTACATGTGATTTTTAGACTTTCCTAATTTCATGTGGATAAGTCTATCTAAGCTTTGCATAATGCGTAACATAAGAGCAGCACTCAATAAATGTTTGTTAATTTGATTTAACATGCTTCATAAGACTATTGAGAAGTGACTTGAGTAAAGCAAAATGACCTATTATAACAGGTATGAAATCAATCTCTAGTAACTGACATATAATAGGATTTAAAACTTTTTTGATTTTGTACCCAACTAAACAGGTCCTTTAACAAATTAATCAAATATTTATCAGAAACTGTATTAGATGCTGGAGACACACAAATTAACTCCTACATATAAGAAGCTTACAATCTCCTCCCTTCTGCCCCACCCCATATATATATATATATATATATAATTTTTAAAAAATCTGAAAAAATGGCAATACCTGGTTAAGGTGATTAGGAAAAACTTTCTATATGAAGTGCTATTTGAACTAAATCTTTAGTGACTTTCCTATAATGATAGTTCTGTGCCTGAAACTCAGGTTTTCCTAACTCTAGGCCCAGGGCTATCTAAGGAGCTACCTAGTTATACCTTGCCTTTGAAACAAAGAAGTTTTCAACAACCTAAAATGGGAGGATTTTAATCCAACAAAAACGTTAGCAGCTTCTGTAGAGAACTTTCCAGTGAGCAAATAATTTGAAGCAAACAAGTATATTTGTTGTTGTTCATTCATTTTTCATTCCTTTATGAGTTTTCATGACTCTCTTTGGGGTTTTCTTGGCAAAGTCACTGGAATGATTTGCCATTTCCTTCTCAAGGTCATTGTACAAATAAGGAAATTGAGGCAAACAGGATTTGCAAGTCACTTCACATGCCCAGGGTCACAAACCTAGTTCAGGATCTGAGGGAAAATCTGAACTTGAAAATTTTAAAAAATGAGTGTGAGAAATTGTCTTTACATGTAAAGGAGGAAAAAAAAATCACAACAAAAGAAAACAAATTTGAACTCAGGAAAATGAGTCTCAGTACTATACTCCACTTAAGCTGCTCCAACAAGCATATATTCAGCACTACATATGAAGAAAATCGTTTTGTACAAAGAAAACTGTTCGAGGTGTGTAGGTCTACAAGAGGCCTGATAATGCCCAAAGGAGAAAGAAACACTGCTCCTTGAAAATGGCAGAGAGGCAAAAACTAGGCACAATTTTGATATGTAAAAGGGTTAAAGATTAGAAACACAAAAGATAGTTGGCATAAATAAAAAGTATTAACAGGAAGCAATTAAAAAGGATGGTGACAGTGAACCAAACTTCAAATAAAAAATTAAAATGGGGGGTGGGGCCCCAGCATATAAAGCACCAGCCCTGAAGTCAGGAGAACCCAGTTTAAATCCTGCCTCAAGACACTTAACACTTCCTAGCTGTGTGACCTTGGGGGCAAAAGATTACAGTGGGATGAAGTTTATAGATTATATAGGTACTTCTATAAATGGGAAAAATAGGGGACCATGGATGTGTAATGCACATAATGTAAGGTCCTAATGTTGGTTGGTTAGCTGCCTTTTCTCCCTCTTTTAAATTATAAAAGATAGCTCAAAGTAGAGGTGTATGGAGAAGTATTGTAGCGTATATAAGTATATATCAATAGAACAAAACAAGAGAGGAGAATGAGAAAGATTAAATAGAACCAGAGTAGATCTAAACAAAATTGTTTTGAGAACTCTTTTTAAAACACACACACACACCCACACACACACCCACACACACATCATAAAAGTATAGAAATTTAGATTAACATTTGATGGCATATTTTACAATAAATTCAAAATGGAAATATGACCATGATATTGAAGATTCTATCACCTTTCACAGTTGTGTAGGGCATTTTTAATCAAATTAAGGGATGGAGAGACAATGCATCTCCGATAAAGGAAGTAGCTACATAAAGGATGGGGTAAGGAGTGAGTCAAAATCTTTGTATCCAATTTCTCAGCAAAAGGCTTAGTATATGAGATATATTATTCTCTTAGATTAGTTATTCACATAAGAAAACTGAAAGCCATTCTTATTCTTCAGTTCAATTCTTAAAGTGAACAAAAGATACAGAGAGTTTCCAAAAGAGCAAATTATTAATAGCCATGTTACAAATCACTAATAAAAAATAAAAATTAAAACAATCCAATTTTTAGCCTCACACTCTCAAATTAACAAAGGTAGCAATAGTCGATTCTGGTGGAGTTGTGGGAAGGAAGATGGACACCAGTGTTTTTTAGTATACTTGTAAATCAGAACTAACCGATTCCCAACTATACTAATTCTTATTGCCAATGTTGGAGAGCAATTTGAAATCAGTGGCAAATAAAATAATTAAATGTTCATACTTAGCTCAGACATATATATATATATATATATATATATATATATATGCAACAAAATATTTATAGCAATACTTTTTGTGGTAGCAAAGAACTAAAAACAAGGCATTTGCTACTCACAAACTGGAAATGGCGAAAATGTGGCTCATTTAATTTAATGAAGAGTAAAATCATGGAAAAGACCAACTAGTGGTGTAAAAAGGAAAAGCCAGGATTAAAAATACATTAAAAAGACAAACATGACAGAAGAGGAAAACGAAAAATGTTCCAATGGATGTGGAAAAATTGGTGCGCTAATGCACAAGTTAGTGGAGTTTTGAACTAGTCCAACCACTCTGAAACAAACAATATGGAACTTTTCCAAAAAGGCTATAAAACTGTAAATACCCTTTAACCCAGAAATACCAACAACTAGTTGTGTACCCCCCCCCCCAATAAATCAAAGGAAAAGGGGAAAGAACTTATTTGTAAAGAAATACTTATAATACGTCTTTCTGGGGTGGCAAAGAATTGGAAATAGAGGGGATGTCCATTAAGTGAGGAATGAACAAGTGGTGGTACAGGATTGTGATGAAAATATGCTTTATGATGAACTGGAAGGTTCTCAGCAAAACCTGGGAAGATTACATGAATTGATATCAAGTAAAATGAGTAGAACCAGAACACTGTACAATGTAAGCAATATTATAAGAAAAAAAAATTAGCTACTCTGATTAAGACAATTCCAAAAGATACATAATAAAATATTCTCCAGAGAGAGACAATGACAACTGATGAACTCTTAGTGAAGACCAAAGGATACTTATTTTGTCTGTTTTCTTTTGCAATATGGCTAAAATGGAAACATTCTTCATGACCTCATATGTATAATCAAAATCAAATTAGTTGCCTTCTCAAGGAGGGAGGAAAAAATTTAGAACAATTTTTTTTTTTTAAATGTTTGGGAAATATCTAATGAAATAAAAATGAATTTTAAAAAAGAGACACAGTGATTCCAAAAACTTTTATCTCTGCTCAAAAGCCAGGATAGAATTACTAAGTATGACATTCCCAGTTTTTTTGTTTGTTTGTTTGTTTTTTTAAGGAAAGAATGATCAAAGAAAGAGGTGCATTATCATCCACCATGTTCTGATTCCAAAGCAGAATACCTAGTGTAAGCCATAACCCAAGTGGGCCTAGTGTAGGCCATATGCCCAAACAAAGGAGCTAGTGCAATGAAAAAAGTGGTCGCTAGAGTTGGGAGAGGCGAGTTTACATGATCCCACAAATGGTGGCTATCCATGTGACCTCAAGCAAGCTACTTAAAACTTCATGAGGCCTCAGTTTTCTTCAAGACTGGATTCTGGGGTTGCTTCTGCTCTATAATAAAGCTATAAATATTTTTAAGTTCAGACATGCATGTCAAATCCATAGGAATGATTTCAGGGAATAAATAATAACTATTCAAAATGGTTTACAAGAGTTCAGCAGAAAAGAGGGAATTTTAGAGAAGAATAACAAAACACACACACACACACACACACACACACACACACACACACACACACACGACTGATCAGAGTTAGACATCGATTCTGGATGACCTCAGAGAGAGTTGAAATTAGGTCAAAAAGAAATAAGGTTACCAAGTTAGTATGGCTTTCTTCGAAGCTGAACTAGGAAGGAACAAGGCCAGAAAGGGCTTTTTTCTCTAGCAGCTTCATGAGCAAGGACAGCCAAGACAAAGATAAAGATAAAGGTTCTCTGCCAAGTTTTGATGCAAGTAACCTCTACAAGTGAGAACACCCAGCAGCTGCTGTGTGCACAAACTAATATTCAGAGTTGCTTTTCAATATTAAGTTCTATGAAGATTGGGAGGATATCAAAATTATATTATATTAAATATGGTTCACATTAATTAGGAACAGATAGTACTTACACCAGGTTGTTGTGTTTCTGCTGTTAAAAGGTATTTGATGCCAATATGTTGATAAATTCATTATTTTAATAAGAGTGTCATATTTCATGGGAAAATACTATGTACATATAGAAATACATTAAAGTAATAAGATTTCAATTACACTAAGAAGAAATTAAATCTATTCACTGAGTTTTAATTACCCAAACTGGGAATACCAAACTTACCTGTTAATAGCAAAAGAAACCAGGGGGACTAATTCCAGGAGGTATATCTTACAAAAATCTCTCAGTGATGGTAAATGTACATATTTGTTATATTAATGTTACACAGCTGAATCTATAAGAGACAGCCAATAGAAATCATCTGTGCTGTCAAGACTTAAGAGATGCTGTAACAATCACCAAACTCAAGGGGACCGGATAAACTAAGATCGGGGAAAATAACAAAAGTGAAGGGAAATAAAAGTTTTGTTCTAGCTTTCAAGCATCTTTTAAGCATCCAGAAGCTAAGATGGAGAGATGTATAAGGAAAATATAAACAGGAACAGGGATAGAAGGAAAGCTTCAACCAGGAAGAGACCTGATGAACATCTGGATACCAGCAGGGTAGATGAATATATGTTTAGGTTCTCAGTAGCATTACAGGGAAACGGGTCCCAAGGCAATATCTTCTGTATTAAGAGGCCACCAGATGGGCCCTTTACCACTCCAAGAAATATCTTTAAGGTAAGCATCCTCACTCCACAACCTCCCAACTACATTTTTGTTATCAGAAAAATGGTGATAAAAGACAGTCAATTTATAGTGTAAAATAATGTTTTTAGTCTTGAAGAGTACCAAAATGACCTCAAGATGCTGGGGTCAAAGTCCAGTGTGTCTTCCTGTGGATCATTAGATCCCATGAGCTCAGAAGGCCCTTTACAGAAAGGACATATGTATTCCATATGAACATTTGGAATGGAGAGGTCTCTACAACTCTTTGAACTACTACAATTCTGCTTTACTTAGAGCCCATAATGCTAGATCTTGTGTCGGTAGGGTCTCCCATATCTCACAGATGATATTAACAGTTCTTCAGTGAGACCTTGAGTGTCCTTGTGTAATGATAATTCTGACTTCCAGAATGCTTGCCTTGTATTCAGTTCTCCATAAAAGAAGTCTTTTAGGCAAATGTACTTTAGGCATTTATGAACAACATGTCCAGCACATTAAAGTTGTGTTCTCTGCAGTAGAGTTTGAATAACTGGCAGTTCAACTCAATAAAGGACCCTCAGTGATTGGTACTTTATTTTACCAGGTGATTTTCAGAATCTTCCCAAGGCAATTCAAATGGAAGCGATTCAGTTTCTGGACAGGGCACTGACATAATGTCCAGGTTTCATAAGCATTCAACAATGAGAGATCAGTAAGAGAGCTCCTTGACCTTGAGAGGCAAGCTAAGACATCTCTTCCACATTTTCCTTTGAAACCTCCCAAACACTACCTCTGGTAATGCCTGCATCCATCTTATATCATTTATATGTACATTAAGTATACTGCCAAGGTAAATGAACTCACCCACACCATTCAAAATTTCTCAATTAATTTTAACAGATGGTTCCATGTATGAATGGTGTGGGGGCTAGCTAGGGAGCATCTGTATTTTCTTGATGTTAACTATTATTCCAAAATCAGCACAAACAGCAGAAATTCATTCCATACTATGTTGCAGTTCAGCTCCAGACGTATTACTGAATGAAAAATCATCTGTGAACAAAGTCATATTCTGACTTTTTTTCCATGTCAGTGTTGGCTTGTAGCCTAAGTTATTTACTGTCTGTACCTAGCTGACCTTGATATTATTTTCATTCTCATGGAAGGTGTCTGACAAGATTGCAGAAAACATTATTTTAAAAAGTTTGTGAGCAAGCACACAATCCTACTTCATGCCGTTGGGGGGGAGGAGAAGCTCAACAGCATCATTTAATATCAGAAATATGAAGTAAATTCTAAAATTCTATGAAACCAACAGTGAAATGCTGGGCACAAAGCTAAGATTGCTCCACCGAGGGTCATTCATCCCATATTTACCATCCAATCATGATTCTGGTAGTCCACTGACTACTGACCTCTAAAACACTTTGCTATTTTCCTCAAAGTTGAGTCACTGGGCTCAAGTGTTTTTCTTCCTACAATATCCTATATTTATAAAAGCAGATGTCAAAATACATTCCCACCTTTCAAATATTCTAATCTTCTAGTTCTTCAACTCATTTCCCATTACAATGTTTAAAAATAAGGTTCAACATAATTTCTGGGTAATTAATCATTTTATTAATGTCAGCATTTTCATAACACCACAGTGGCAGGCTCACACTTCTTATGCCCTTCAAAGAAAAGGTGTTCCCCAGAGTGGCAATCAACCAACTGGTTAACAATGAATGAGAGAATGAAAGTTGAACTAAACTTTGATTATGTCGTTTACTTCTTAACCCCAGACTTGAGCAATCTAATCAAAGAATTTATCCCCAATCAAACCTGAGCAAAACACATTGGATGCTGACAGGTTAGCCCAACCTTCAGAGACTGGGTTCTTGAAATAAGGATTAAAGAAAAAGGGGGAAATCTTAATCTCCCCAAATTACTGATTATTAATAATCATCAGGTATTCCTCCATTTCAGAACAATTATATAGAAAAATCTTAAGACTTGATCTTCTCTTTGCCAATATGTGCTCCACACATCCACACTCTCAAATGCCTTTAATTGGTCATAATGTGAAGTCATGCCATCTGTCTCTGCCATGTAGCTCCAAACCCTGTTCCTTATCCTCAAGTCAATCTCCCAATCTCCCAATAACCTCCCCTCCTGATGG
Source organism: Sarcophilus harrisii (assembly GCF_902635505.1). NCBI lineage: Eukaryota > Metazoa > Chordata > Mammalia > Dasyuromorphia > Dasyuridae > Sarcophilus > Sarcophilus harrisii. The sequence continues at coordinate 187,351,805 of NC_045430.1, read as the reverse complement.
GAGATTTATTATCAATTGCTTTTCCTCCTCACTCACCATGTTGCTGAATGAAATGGAAGAAAAACCACTAAATCATATTAATGGTTCTATCACCAGTTTATGTTACACAACCTCAATTGGAGCCTCCCTGGGAATGGTAATCCTTTTATCTTCCTTAATCAATTTTCATCGCTCTTCAAATCATTTGGTCTCCCTACTCTTTCAATTGAAAACTTGCCTCATATTTCATTGAAAAAGTTAAGGCCCTTTATATATGAAAAATATAGAGAATTAACACAAGAAGTGTTATTGATGTTTCTTTTTTTTAAAATAGAAAAGCACAGAAGACCAGAAACTAGGTTAGGAAAGATAGCTTTAAAAAGGACAAGCTGATTTTAAAATATACTTTTAAAAATTAATTCTAATGTAGAAAACTTAGTTTCATGCATAATACTAATTTTGGTTTTATTTACAAAAAATGTTAAAATTTTTACTTATTACATTAAGAATAAAAACTAAACTTTTTGATCAATGCAGTGACCAATTATGACTCTAGAGCATGTTACTCATACCACCAATGCACATTTGTATTTAGACATGGCAAATATGTGGATAAAGTTTTGCTTGAGTAGGCTCCTCTGTATTGAAGTTATTTATAAATTTCAATGGGGGAGCAGAAGAGGATCAGAGAGACTTTTAAATTGCACAGAAGGAGAACTGAAAAAAAGGTCTGAAGGAAACAAATTAGACAATTTTGAAAGTAAAATGTTGATTTTTTTTATTTACTTAAGAAACAAGTATACATTTCCTTTTCCTGCTCTATGTTGTATATGAAATGTTCAAGGTTTTTTTTTGATTAGTGTTGGCTAAGTCCTGAATTTTTCTAAAAATAATATTTTCTTGGAAAACAAGATTGTTGGGAACCATGAAAATCATCTTAAAAAAACAAATCAACCCAAGTAGAAAAATGCTAAGAATCTGCAAAGATGATAGATCTCTTAAATCTCATCTAAGATCCAAGAGTAACACCCTTCTCTTAAAAAAAAAAACCCAAAAAAACAAAACTTCATTATCATTTCAGATTAAGTATAAATAAAAATTTCTGAGTAATACTGATTAGATAATAAATCTGACAAGAATGGGTATAAAAGCTGTGATAAAATTAAAATATACTTTTAATCCAAGATGTACATAAGAGATTAAGTATTATAGAAAAGTTTTCTATTATTCTTTATTATTAAATTACATTATTAGTTATTCATGTTCCCAAATACATAATAGTGAAAGGACAAAATTTTAAAACATCAATTCTAATGAAAACAGGAAGACACTGAGACATAGATACAAGTCTATTTGGAAAGGTGCAAATATAAAAGAATTCTTAATATAACAAGTCAAAGGTCAAAGGATATAAAGATCTAAATACTATCTATAATACAATTTAAAATACAGAAGATACTAAATCCTAGAAAACACTCAACTAGGGCTTAAAGATAGCCCATTTTATTAAGTCATAAAAGGAATTATTTCTAAACTCTTACAATCAGGAAGTTAGAGAGTCCTGTGGAAGTTTTGGATAGAAAAAACAATGAGTGGACACGGCAAAAATTTTCCCTAACCCTAGTGACTAGTCACAGCCAATAATCAGTGATGCAGAGAGAATCATTTGTTCACTCAGTGAGAAGACTCCATGAGAAGTAGATAATGGCATGTGTGTCTGTTATAACTGACACCATTCTATTATTCATGACTAGCAGCGTCAAAGAGTACCAAAAGAGATGCACTTCTTGATCACCTAAAGGATGATTACCACTAATTTAAAAGGAAGGAATATGTCCTTATTGATGGGATGGATTTTAACTCTTGCCTTTCAGCCTGTCCTGTGGAAACTGTGCCCAGCAGCAAGGGAAGCAAAGCTATGCCCCATAACAGACTATTTTTTAGGACACAGGGCATACCTAACCATGTTTACAACCCTAGTTCTTTGAAACAACATACCATGATCCAAGTCCCCTGTATCTAGCTGGGTAGGCTACTGCGTTTTGTTTTGCTATTCCTTTGAATGAACTGCTTAAGCAAAAATGAATTCAGCCTATTAACACCTGGCCCAGAAACTGTTATAAATCTAGGGCCCTTTGTCTAGCTTGCTGCCAGTCCCTTAGGGATTAAGTCTGCCTTGCTGTTCACATTAAAAGCTGCCTTGAGCGGGTGGGGAAAAGGAGGGGAAAATTTGGAACAAAAGGTTTTGCAAGATTCAATGTTGGAAAAATTACCCATGCATATGTTTTGTAAATAAAAAGCTTTAATAAAAAATGAAAATTAAAAAAAAAATAAAAAAAGGCTGCCTTGACTGAGACCCAACTTGCTCCTTGAAATTATTTTCCAGAATGGAATCCAACTGATCTCTGACCACAGCATAGATATATATCTTGTACATCGAAGGAACAAAAGATAAGATTCCCTTGCTCAAAAACCAGACTTTCTTGGTAGTCAATCCTAAGTAAATTAGAAGACAAATCCTTGAAGAAACTAGATCATTACAAATGATCTGAAAATAGGCAATATATACCAATATAGCAAATATAGTTACAACATTTAATCAAGTCGATTCTTAATGTTCTTTTTATGTAGAACCCAAACCAAAGCCCCTGGCTACCCGAGATGCTTCTAGCACCTCCAGCTTGCACTCCATGGGGAGGAAGACCCTTCCCAGACAATCCAGACTACACAAGAGTGGGTTGTGCAGTGTTCTGGACAAAGAGTGGGTTGCTCGGAGATGCCACAAGATCCAGCATCCCTAATGGAGCTTCAGAATGGTCCAATACCTCTGTCCAAAGAGCTAAACAATTGAGTATATATAACAGCCCTCCTGGACCTGTTATCAGAGGAGGCCAAAAAGGAGGCAAAAAAAAAACAAAAAACAAAAAACACCCAGAAAGATCTATCAGTACAAAAATATTTTACAGTAGCTCTGTTTGTGGTGGCTAAGAATTTAAATTGAGGGGAAGACCCATCAATTGGATAATAGCTGATCAAGTTGTGTTATGGCTGTAAGGGAATATTACTGTGCTATAAGAAATGGTGAGTAGGACGCTCTCTCAAAAAACCTGGAAAAACTTATATGAACTGACGCAAAGTGAGGATAGTAAAAGCAATATTATATGACGATTTAATATGAATAAGTTATTCTAAGCAATACAATGATCTGAGACAATCCCAAGGGACTCATGATGAAAAATGCTATCCACCTCCAGAGAAAGAACTGATGACATCCGAATATATACCAAAGCACACCAATTTGTTTTTTTCTGAAATCTTATCCTATATGAAAGAGGGGGGGAGATGAGAAAAAATTTTTATATTAAAAAAAAAAAGTTGGGGGGGAAGGAGGGAGAAGAGATAATTATAACAATGTGAACGGGATAAACTCTCCCATAAAATGGAAGCACATAATGGGGAGGATCAAAAACTCTAGATAGAATCCTACAATCTATCCTTTACAAGAAGCACACTTGAAGCAGAAAGATTGTTGTTTGTTCTTTGGACTGACGCCATGACATATAAGTGAATTGAACTGAAGGTGGGGGGGAGACTGCAGTCACCAGTCTCAAGTCCTCCCCACCTGGGTCCAGTGGCAAGATATAGATATATAGATCACTTTCTATATACTTTTTTTTTTCTTTTTCTTTTCTATATACTTTTAATCCAAGATGTACATAAGAGATTAAGTATTATAGAAAAGTTTTCTATTATTCTTTATTATTAAATTACATTATTAAATATTCATGTTATTTATGTTCTCAAATACATAATAGTGAAAGGACAGATGGGAGATGGCACTAGATGCAATGGGAGACCCTGGTTTTATTAAGCTAAGGTTTTTGGCCTTTAACTCGTCTCAGTTTGAATGGCACAGGGCAATGCCTAGTCAGTGAATAAAACTATGTAAGAGAGAAACCCTCAGAGTGAAAGGTTAAGGGGCGAAGCAGATTTGACTATACTTCAGCTGAAATAAAGAAGCAGGAGCAGCAATCATAATCTCACAAAAGGAAAAATAGATCTCATTTAAAAAGATAAGAAAACTACATCCTGCTGAAATGTACAGAGAAGTAAATACTAGTAAGTGCTACAATATCCACATGCTTAAATGAAAAGTTACATGAATCATAGGAAGAAATGGAAAAGCACAACTATTAGTGAGTAGCTTTAGAATTTGATAAATCCAACCAAAATATTAAGGAGGTAAAAAATTTTTAAAAGCTAGATATAACAAAACTCCTGGAGTAAATTGAATGGTGAAATAAGGGCAATATATGGCACCTACACACACACACACACACACACACACACACACACACACACACACACACACTCTCTCTCTCTCTCTCTTTCTCACACTCACATCATCTATTAAGGCTTATAAAAACCTCAAAATCAAATGTAGAAAGGCAGAAATGTATCATTTTCAGAAGACATCACAATAAAAATTAGAATTTATTTACTATTTATTATTAGAATTATTAATGTTAATTATAAATAATTACAATTAATATTAGAAAAGAGACTAAAAAGTAATTGGAAACTAAATATGCTAATCTACAGAATAAGTAGGTTAAAAAACAATTATAGAAATAATAATTCCAATAAGGAGAATGACAGACAACATATCCAAATTTAAATGATGCAGACAGATAAGTAAAACATCAAATTAAAAATCCCCAATTAAACACCAAATTAGAAACCCTAAAAACTAAAGGTAATCTTAATAAAATTGAAAACAAAAACTATTGAGCTAATAAATAAAAGTAGAAGCTGGTTTGGGGTCAGTGTGAGAGAAAACCCAAACCTGTAAATGGATAAATCATTGGTTAATTTGATTAAAACAAAATAAAACATTCAACCCCCCCCCCCCCCCCAAAAAAAAATGAAAACAGTGAAAACCAATGAAGAGGAATGAAGCAATCACTAAAAAATACTTTGCCCAATTACACATCAATCAATCTGAGGGAAAATGAGAAATACTTGGAAAAATACAAACTGTACAGACGAACACAAGAGGAAATAAAAATTCATCAAGTCTTCACAGTGATCTCCCTAAGAAGAAAATCTCCAGGGCCATATAAGTTCACAAGCAAATGCTATTAAACATTTATAAAACAATAATATAATACTATAGAAAGCATCTGGGAAAAATAGGCAATGAGGAGTTTTACCAAATTCTTCATGACACAAATATGATGCTTATATCCAAATTAGAAAGAAATAAACAGAAAACTACAGACTAATTTCCCTAAGGTTGATGAAAATATTTTGAATAAAATACTAACATGTTAATTACCTCAATATATCAGAAAGATCATACCCTATGACCGGGTGGGATTTATACTTGGAATGACTCTCAACATAAGAAATCATATTAACTCAAAGGATGCAGGGGGAAAAAAAAAACAAAAAACAAAAAACAAAAAACTTCAGACAAAATACAGCACTCAGTTACTATTAAAAAAAAAAAAAAAAAAAAAACCAGCTAGCATAAGAATAAAGGGAACATGTTCCTTGTATCTATCCAAAATGGGCAAGCATTATTAAAGTAAAGTTCAGGGGTAAAGGCAAAGATACCCATTAGCAACAGTACTGTTTAATATAGCACCAGAAATATTACCTTTTAGCAGTATGAGAATGAAAAAAAAATTATAGAAATTAAAAGAATAAACAAAACCATCACCCTTTGCAGATAAGAGAAGATACTTAAGAGAGACTTAAAAGAGACCCTATTAGAAAATTAGGGGTAGTAATTAATAATTTTAGCAAATGCACAGTATATAAAATAAATCCACATAAATCAGCATTTTAACATATATACCAACAAAGCCCAGCAGCAAGAGATAAAAAGAGAAATGCATCTCATATACTGTAAACAATATAAATATTTGGGAGTCTACTTTGTCAAGACAAATCCAAGAACCATATGAACATAACACCAGATTTCAAACTATCATAAAGCAGTAACTATTAAAACTACCTACCAAGGGCTAAGAAATAGAATGGTGGACGAGTGGATTAAATTAGGTACACAAGACAATAAAATAGTAAATGACCATAATTGTCTAGTGTTTGATAAACGCAAAGACTTCAGCCTCTGGGATAAAAACTATAGTCCAAACTATGTAATAGAGCAACATCCATATCACATATGGAGATGAGGTCAAAATGGGCACAATCTAGGCAAAAAAGATGATACTATAAAAATAAAAGAGCAAGGAACAATATATCTGTTGAATCTATGAAGGAAGAATTCATGATCAAAAGAAACCATTACAAAATGCATAATGGATAAGAGTTTGATTATATGCATTTTGCACGACTACACATGTATCACTTGTTTCAAACTGTTTGCCTTCTCAATGGGGAGGAAGAAAGAAAAGAATTTCTAATGCAGTTTTAAAATCAAATTTTTAAAATCGTGTAACTGGGCAGGGGGAGGGGGGAGGAGAAGGAAGAACTTTTGCACAAACAAATCCATTCTGATCAGGATTAAAAACCTGAATTAAAGGATGAGGGATCTCTCATTTCTTGAATGAGAATGGCATACTTTACAAAAAATGATGACTTATCCCAATATAAAAATTTCACTAAAGAAAATTTACAAAAATAGAAATCCTAAATATCATTTGCCCATCACAATGCAACATTATATTCAATAAAACTATTAAAAAATAGATTCTAATGAAATTAGCAAGTTAAGAAATTAAAGAAATTAGATTTCAAAAAAATGATAGACTATTAATATCCTTAATACAAATATACAAAAATCATTATCTGTAGATGCTGAAAAGGCTTGACAAAATCCAATGATCCTTCAAGAATGATCATCTAATGGAAAAAAGACCTTTCCAATAAGGTCAAGGTTTAAACAAAGTGTCCATTATCACAATTATTTTCATCACGGCATTTCAAATGTAAACTAGAGCAGCAAGTGAAGAAAATAATGAGCAATTTCAATTACATAAAATTTAAATGCTGGGAAAAAATTCTGACTATATTCTTTGATTAATGGATTCATTTTTCCAAGATATAAGGAACCAATTCAAACTGACAGCTTCTAAAATCTTCTAATAGAAGAAACCATTGTCAAAGATTTAGGAAGGGGCAATTTTCAGAAGAAGATATCCAAATTATCAATAATACATGAAAGAAATACTTTAAATACCAGTAATTAACAAATTTCAAATAAAAACAACTTTTAAGTGCTAGTCAACAACAAAACCCAAAATCTGAAGAGAAAAATATTTTAAAGCAATTTGGAAGAGAAAAAAGTGGCAGATGATGTGGCTTTCTTTGAAAGTCAAAGTTTCATTCTACATAGAACTCAAAAGAAGTGCATAATAAAAACAAGCAGCCGTTTGTTGTTGTTGGCCTGCATATAAACAATTAAGCAGTTTTCCAAGTAGTTTAAAGATGTACATCATATATATCAGCAGGTAATATAAATATTTAATAAAATTTGGGTCAAGTCAAAATCCAAATCATTGGGGAACCTAAAAACCAAGCACTCAGGATTACCTGAAGGGTCAATGAAATTAGTAGGAACTACAGTAGTTCCTATAACAATATTAACAAATTATTTTTCTTCAGTTTTTTTTTTTTTACTTCACAAGTGTCATTTTTTTTTTACTTCACAAGTGTCAGACTGGTAAAATTGACAAAAGAAGAAAATAACAAATATTGGTGAGTATGGGAAAACACTTGGTAGAGTCTGTTTGAATTTGGTCTAGTCATTCTGGAAAAAAGAAACACCATTTTTGTCTCCTACTAGAAAGGTATTGAACTGAAAATGCAGTAACATGGATTTTTGGACATGGCCAGTGCCATTTTGGTAGGTTTTATTTTGCTGGATCCACTATATGAGTAAATAGTCAGGTAATTAAAAGAAAATTGTCTAATATAGAAAAGAGTCATGGAATGGAACAACTACTTAAAAAAAACTTTTTAAAGGACAAACATTTTTCATAATAACAAATGACCTATCACTATCTATACTAAAAAAGTTCCAAAAGGCTAACAGGAAAAATGCAAATTAAAATTCTGAGTAATATATACAAATAGAAATAGTAGATATAGGAGGTACTGTGGTGCAATCAGGCTCACAAAATATTTTTATTGAGTTGTACCAACATTTTGAGAAAATTGAGAATTATGTCACTAGAATTTTCCTAGTTTTTAATCTGGAAATTTCAATAGATATATATTCCAAGAATACCAATGACAAATGCTCCTAAAAAAATACACACACATATAAACGTATATATACATATACACACACACATTATCTATCTATATACACACACACATTATCTATCTATATCTATCTATACACACACATATCTAAATTCCCTCCCCCAATGCTATTTAATAGCAAAAGCAAAACAAACAATAATAAAAAAAAAAGCCACTAATGAGTGTCTATTGATTAGGCAGTAACAATTCTAAGAGCATTACTCCCATTTATAAGAAATGGTGAAGTCGGAGACAGATAACTGAAGTAATGCAAAAAATGCAGAACCAGGAAAAACATTTATTCAGTGACTAATATAAATTAAACAATGCTAAAACATATCAGATTAAATTTAAACATCAATCCTAGTTACCAGGGACAAAACATTCCTCCAATAGTGGTGGACTAAGGATAAGAAATACTGCATACTCTGTCAGAGATGTCTAAGAAGTGTTCCATAGAGGACTGGAATTTGCCCCCAAACTGCCTCTTAACAAAATTCATTTTGTTTAAAAAAGGAAAAGTTCCCACAACAACAATCCCACTACAACTATTTAAAAATCTGTAACAATTTAATGAAGGGTGAACTAGCCTTGAAATAGCTTCTGACATAAAACAGCCAATAGCATACAGATTATCATAATGATATGAAATCCAAAGGAAGCTATTAAACTGTGAATAAATAGTCTATACAGGTCAAAGTGAGAATATAAGTAACAATACTATTTTTTTAAGCCAAAATGACAATCACACTTGAAAGAAGGGAGAAAAAATTATCATGTGCTATTACAAATAAAACAGAAAACCGAGGAGAAAAAAGTTAAAATGAGGAGAGTTGGGAAAGCATTTTTACAAATTCCCAACAGCAGGAGCTGCATAAAGTATGTGGAAAGGCTGAAATTAGTGAAAACAAAGACTATATCAATATGCCTTCTGTAAAAAAAAAAAAAAAAACAAACCTTAAAAATGGATAGCATTATATTGTAAACAGAAATAACTTGGAAACCTGGTGCTGGCACCCACTAGACAGAGAAGGGAATAGGGTAATGAAATGAAGACAGTATTATTATTATTATTATGCAAATGTATATTCATGAACTTGGGGGAAGTGTCAAAAGAGAACCAATATCTTGAAACTATAGTATCCTTTCATATTTATTCAATTTGCATCCCTGGGGCCCCAGTGAAATTTACTTCCTTACTATACTTGTATTTGAATATACTATTCCTATACTATATTTACACTAATGAAGATGACAAAACTCAAAATAAAAGAATGACTTTTGTATCTTATTCCCTAAAGACTGCTACCTAGTTGGAAGAGGGAGCGAATTCCAATCACAGTTGTCTTTGGAAATCTTCCAGGCACTTATTTTCTGAACTTAAATAGAATGAAATCTTCCAATTTGAATCTTTTTAAGAAGAAAATGACATTCAAGCCATATAAGTAAGAGTAAAACATTTAAAAGGTAAAAGAGCTCAAGTTAGTAAACAAGGGGCCAATAAGGAGCTTCATCTAAGTTACAAGAAACCACTTTTAGAAAAGAAAACAACCAAACACCAAGACTTCCAGAGCAAGTGATGTGTGTCAGCCAAATGTAAATGGGAAATATTTAACAAAATAATAATAAATAATAATAATAATAAAATTTATAAAAGACAGTGAATGCTAATATTTAGTTTAAATCAGCAAGCAACATGAAAGGATCCTTATGGACAGTGTATTGGCTCAATTCTGATTCTACTTGTCTAGAGGATCACTGTGAGAATCACTTGATAGCTAATGTAATAAATTTAACTATGGAGAGTCAATAACATAAGATGTATTATTCACAATAATATATGTATTACTGTTTAAACTAAAATATTGGTGGTATTAACAAAAATAAGAAATGCCAAGGAAATATTCTGGCTAGAAATCAAAAGCAAAAACTAGTAAAGATCCTAAAAGCTCAGCATGATAAAAGTTGCAAAGTCACAGAGGTTGATATTAAAGGATGTCTATAGAGAATGTATTTATGAGAATCAGGGGTACTGTTTACAAGATTAGAATAAACAAACTATCAAGTATGTAATAAGCCATATAGTGATATAAAATATTATTAATATTAAAAACTGTTTGCAGTCTAAATCCACACACAAATGTTTCATTAAGTAATAGGAAACACACCAAAAGATATTGGATGGAAAGAATAGGGCATAAATTCCTTATCTGGTTTTAAAATGATACAGTCTCTACTTTCAATATTAAGAATAAAACCCATTATTACATTAAGGCCACAGTTTAAAGGTTACCAGATAAAAAATCTTAACTCATATTTAGAAAGAATTTTCTAAGCAATTGGAGAAGACAGAAAGAGAAGAACCATTTTCTGATAATACAATTCCTAAGGAGAAACAATTCTGGAAAGGAATAAAGAAGTTATATAAAGAAAGGGATGTGCAAATGGAAAAATAACAAGTACTCAAGAGTAGGCCCAAGCTAATATAATAAAATAATAATAAGATCTAAATCTATTTATCCAGTGCCATGCCACTCAAACTCCCAAGAAATTATTTTACAGAGTAAGAATAATAAAGTTCATATGGAAGAACAAAAGACCAAGAATTTCAAGGGAATTAATGAAAAAAGTACAATGAAATGATTTAGACCAATTCCAATGACCTTCTAATGAAGAGAGCCATCTGCATCCAGAGAGGACAACACTGGAACTGAATGTGGATCACAACATTGTTTTTTCACTTTTTTTTTTTTTGTTTGCTTACTTTTGTTTTCTTTCCCATTTTTTTTCTTTTCATCTGATTTTTCTTGTGCAGCATGATAATCGATTTATTATGTATAGAAGAATTGCACATGTTTATTAACACATATTGGATTACTTCCCATCTACAATTTCAAACACCAGGTTTTGCAAGGGTGAATGTTTAAAATTATCCATGTATAATATGTTTTGAAAATAAAAGGCTTTAATTTAAAAAAAAAAAAAAAAAAAAAGGAAAGGGATGTGGATGTACAAACAACCCTTTAATAAAAACTTCAACTTTTAGAAGACATAACTTCCCCCCCCCCAAAGAGGAGAAAATAAAATTTTGTTTATTAAAAAACAAAAGACACATAAAAGATGGAAGAAAACTTTAGAATAAGAGTCCCCACTCCTATACAAATTAGTGTCAAGACAGAAAAATAATAAGACTCAAGATGTTTTTCCAATGGGGACTGACGGAATAAGGAAAGTGACTGAAAGGAAAAACAAAAACAAAAAACAAAAAACAAAACTTGTTTTGAACTGGTGATGGTGAATCTTACCACCACACCTCTCTCAAAAAGAGGAAAAAAAGATTTTCTGAAATGTCCTGGGAAAATGCTGGAATTTTTAAAAGGCTTCCGAGACAAACAATAATGCTAGACTAACATTCTTATTTTGACAGAACTGTGCACAGTCCTATACTATACTGCTACTATTATAGTTCAGAATTTCAATTATTCTTTGTTGGGATTATTGCAGTAGCTAGCCTGTTACTGTTCTCTCAGGTCCCTCCTTGAATTTTCCACACAGTTGCAGAAATAATCTTCCTACAGCATGTTTTTCAGTAGCTCCCTACTGTCTCCCAGATAAATACAAATTTCCCAGCTTTACATTTAAAGCCTTCACAACCTGGATCCAACCTACATGATCTCTATAGAGAAACTTAGAGGATGTGCTAAGATAAACTTTAGAAGTTTCATTCTACAGGAATGAAATATACATGTTTATCTAAACTTATTTTTAAACTTTCCTTCACTTTTCAATCAAAATACCCTCCTTTGTTTTCTTAACAAAGTATTCTACTTCCCACCTGCATGATTTTACTTAATTCTCCATCCCAGAGATGTTTCCTCTTTACTTCCATCTTTTAAAATCCTTAGTTAATTTCAATCAAGATATAGTCTAGACTCCACCTCTTATTAGAAACTTATTTCAGAGTAGTTCATGTTCTCTCCTTCCTAAAATTATTTTAGACTTACTCACCTCATTACCTCAGGATGATGTAAGCAGTTCTTTTAGAGCAGGACTGCCTGCTCTCTTCCTTCTTCCCTTTAAACTCCCTAACTATACCCCTTCAAATGTAGTAGATGTTCAACAAATACTTGTTCAATTGAATTGTCAAATAAGCATTACAGGTATATTAGCTAGATGTGCCTCTTCTTGCCTTCAGGGAGGCAATCACTGAACAGATTTTTTTGTAGACAAGATGCAAGAAGACTACAAAATACTAAAGTTAGATGGAGCCAAAATCTATTAAAAGGGTACAACTAAAAAGTAGTTACTAAAAGATGTTAACTGAGAGATTTCTAGTAAAGTATGCTAGGAATCTGTTCTTGGTCTTATTCAACTTATTACTAATATTATGTGGAATAGCAAACACTCTGCATCATAGAGAGAATCCAAAATAAAATTAATACATTAGAATTAGACAAATCCAATAAAATAAAATTTAGAGATAAATATGTAAAATGCTAACTGCACGAGTACAGTTGCTGGGAAATATGAAAAAAAATTATTAATATGAAGCCAATAAGTAAGGAATGTGACACAGTCAACAACAACAAAAAAAACCCCACAAAAAACCTAGCCCTAATTTATAAAAATCAAATCCCAGTACTAAACTACACCACACTTTGAAAATTAAACACTTTTAGGAAACATTTTGGGAAATTTGTTGACAAGTTAACAAATAGGAGGACACTAAAAGGTGAATAAATTGTAGACCAATAACATGAAAATAGAAGGAACTCAAGTTATTTCACCTGGTAAGATTTAAGAGTACGACAGGACTTTTAATTATTTCAAAGGTGACCACATGAAAGTTCCACTTAACCCCAAAATACAGATGTGACATAAACAATGGATAGAAGTTTGACAGATTTCAGTTCCATATAAGAAATAGCTTCCTAATAAAGAGCTTTATTTATTTGTTTGTTTGTTTCTGTGGTGGACAAGAATTGGAAATTGAGGGGGTGTTCTTCAAATGAGGAATGGCTGAACAAAGTTGTATTTTAATGTAATGGAATACTACTGTGCCGTAAGAAATGACGAGCAGGCTGATTTCACAAAAAAAAAAAAAAAAAAAAAAAACCAAACCCTCTAGAACAAGACTAACATGAACTGATGACAAAATGAAGTTAACAGAACCAAGAGAACACTACCCAGTAACAGCAACAGTGTGCCGTGATCATCTAAGAACTTAGCTCTTCTCAGCACTACAAGACAATTCTGAAAGGACTCCCGATGGAAAAGACTATCTACATCAAAAGAGAACTGATGGAATTTGAATGCAGATTAATGCATACTATTTTCATTTTTACTTTTTGCAATTTTTTGGTCTGTTTATTCTTTCAAGATGAAAATATTTTATAGGATGCAAGCATAACCTATGTCAAAATTGCTTGCCATCTTATGGTGAGGAAGAAAATTTACAATTTTTAAAAAAATAAATGTTAAGAAATGTCTTTAAATGAAATATGGGAAAAAAATACTATTCAAAAAGGAAAAATAATGGTCCCGTGGTGTTCTCTTCTTTTATATATGATGGTTCTCTCTGGGAGCAGGCTTCTCAGGGGAGGTTTTCTGGAGGCAGCCTTAGTTTCGGTTCAGAATAATAATCACTTCAAATACAGCCAGCTGATAAAATCCAAACGTTTATTTTCTCCTTCCAAGTCTTGTCTCTTTCCTTGGGTCCAGTTAGCTTCTCTTTGGTTCCTCTTGTTGCTAGCCTCAGTCTCTCTCTGAGTCTTGGTTCTGCCCGATGGCAGATTAGTTTCTCAATCTCCTGAACTGAACTCTCAATCTGTCAATCTTCCAAAGTGACTTCTGGCTGTAGCTCAACTCGGACTCCTGGCTTCTTCTGAACTGATGCTCCTCCATTCTGAATCTTTTCAACCGACTCTGCTGACTGAGCTCAGCTGTTTTTATGCTCTCTCAAAAGTTGACTCCTACTCCCTCTGGGAGTGGGATTATGGGAGGTGTGAATTTACAAAATTACAAAGCTAACTTTGTGTATCTCCTGTACTTGTGAATGCCAATGTGTGCTAATGTGTGACCTCTAATGTGTAAACTCTTAAAGGTGCAAACCCAAGCACACCAGCATTGCTTCTATCAATTCCACTTAGTACCTTGTTTCAAGTTCTGGCCCATAACATCTGCTTGTTGGATGAGATCAATCATACTGAACCATGCTAAATTAGATAATTATTGTCTCTATCAATTGTAATGACTTTGTAATGACTTAACACTTTGTAAGGATTCCAACAAGTCCAAATTAAGAATGGTCCCAAAGTGAAATCATGAGACAGGAATTGTTTCCTAAGTCTTTAAAAGCAGTGGCTGGATGGACTAAATATCTCAGGCTAAATAATCTGAGATTCCTTTCTAATGCTCTAATGATCCAGATCATAGACAGTCAATTAAGAATCTCTTAATTTTTATGTATTAGGATTTTTACTGTGGGAAAAGGCAAAAGAAATTTAGTTATTGAATAAGAAACAACATTAACTGACAGAAGCACTTTTTTTTACATTTCTCTTAAGAAGTTATTCTCAAAGGGCAGAAATGAGAAATTAATAGTCTTTATAAAGGATCACTCAGTATAGTTTTCTGAATAGAGAATCAGCAATATTCTGGAGTGGAGAACTAAACAAAGGACTAAAGGAATGCTCACACATTCTTAAATCTAAAGAACAAAAAGAAAAGGAGAAGGAAGAAAAAAGTCATAAGGAAGGTAATGAGCTGGAACAAAAGAAATTTTATGAAGATCAAGGAAACAAATGAAAAAGTGTGGACACTTTATACGTTTAAAAACTAAATGAATGAAAGGCAAGCTTAACTAATGTTAGGGTTAATGTTAAATGTCAGATTTTTAATCAAATATTTTTTTTTTTAAAAGATATAAAGAGGGGAAAAGGTCAAGAATTTTCAATATATGATGGCAATAAAACAAAAAGAACTGTGCTGCCATTTCCCTAAAATACTATGTTATTTCAATAAATGTCCTCCAGGAAATAATTCCTCAGTTTGGAGAAGGGTAAGGAAATGCCAAAAAACAAACAAATATAAAACAAGCAGTTCTAACATAGCTAAATATATGGTCAGCCAATACTATTGACAGGGATTCCTTCTTAAAAATAAAAATTTGTTTTCAGCAAGTGTTTATTTGCATTGTACTTGGACCAAATAAATTTAGATTCAAATCCTAATATCCTTTTAACCAGAAATTATACGGCCATTTTGAAAGTAATCTCACCCTTTTAGGCTTCAATTTCCTGTGTTCCCTTTTTGCCCCAAGAATGAGTTGGAGTGCATGATTTTAGATCTTTTTGAACTGAAATTTAAAGTTATATGAAAAAGCAATTAATTAGGTTTCTTCTTCCATGTAAACTCTTTACTTATATAACTTTTACAGAGTGAGTGGGAAGGGGTTGGATTAAATGGGCATTGAGAAGATTAAACATTTAAGATTCCTGATTCCTAATATGTTAAACTATAATCTCTGAAGAGCTACATTCTAATTTATAAAGTAACCTATAACCTACTTGCAGATTTACTTTATAAGTATTTTAGTTTAGTTTAGAGGTAAATACTGTGTGTATACTAAAGTGGAACTATGAAATCTAAATAACTTGATACTAGAAATGGCACCCCACCCATCACCAAAACATGTAATCAATTATTTGAACAAAACAAATTGATAATCTTTCATATACTATCAACTTGGACCACATTCATTAACTTCCTCTTCCTGTTACAACTAAACAATTACCAAGCCAAACATGATTGTAATTTTTTTTTAAAAAAAAATTCAGTTAGGTCACTTTTATATCTAAAAAAATGAATCTAGATCAAAACAAATTTTACTAATAAGGATTCAAACCTTATACCACCAATTCTATTAAATTTTCTAGAGCAACTTACAACTGGAACAAAAATGGCAGGCAGTTCCCATTTTAATTCTTTTTTTTCTACAATATTTGAATTGTACTTTAAGATTAAGCACTGCAACACTTAAGTAAATGGACTAGCAAATGTGATGTCTTATTTCTATGAAAGATTTTAAATAATTTTCTAAAGAATGAAACCTGCTTGTATACAAATAAAATTAAGGATGAGAGTCTTAAAGGGGAAAAAAAATAGGAACATCCACATTACTGTTAACAGTCTCTAACTACAATTCACTTCATCTAATCAATTTCTTCAATGTTCTTCTATCAAAAGACATAAAAATTCCTAAGACTTAGAAGTATTTCATTGTAAACCAAGACATAGAAAGGAGCAAAAAATGATGAAGATAGTAGGTGATAGACCCTTAGACCAGAAGTAAAACTCTAGGAGAAACATTTCCTCTTCTTTCTAGAAAAACCTTAACTCCAACTGCCAACAACAACAAAAAATAAATGAGTGTTAGGTATCTGAGCTCGTATCTGAGCTCATATTTGAACTCGGGTCCTCCTGACTTCAGGGCTGGTGCTGTATCCATGGTGCTACCTAGCTGCCTCATCATCCACTCTCTATGCCACAGTAGGTTCAATCAGTTTTCCAGACAAATGCAAACACCCTAGTCCCACATTCACAAAGTCAAGACTGAAAAATCTCTTGGGTGTCACAGAGCTCTATCAAGGAACCCTAGGCTTCAAGACCTCAGAATTAGAAGGCACCTCAAAAATGATCTAATCCAAACCAAAGCTTAAGAATTACCCTTAATTAAACTGGGAAACTAAGTGGATGCCCATTAGTTTGGAGAATGGCTGAATAAGTTAAGGTACATGAATGTTATGGAATATTATTGTTCTGTAAGAAACGATCAGCCTGATGATTTCAGAAAGGCCTAGAGAGACTTACAGGAACTAATGCTAAATGAAATGAGCACAACCAGGAGATCATTGTACACAACACCATCAATATTATACAACGATCAATTCTGAGGAACAGGACTTTGTTGTGTCCTGCTTTCTAGAGCTCCCACATTGGAGTATTAAAATATACTTTCCTAGTAGAGAAGTGATGAAAAGCAGGACTTCTGAAGATGGTGGGAAAATGGAGTCTGTTTATTTCAAGGACTTTCCCCTTTTTATAATGTAACAAAAACAACTCTGAGCATGTAGGACTCCATAAACTTGCTATTGTATGTAGTTTACCACCTGATATCACTCTGCTTCAATCACAACACAGGTTAACACCACTTCTCAGAAGGCAGAGAGCCCTTAGGGAGCAGGTTCCCTCTGGGCTGAAGGGTCTTGTACCTTACCCAGAATTTTCCCACTGACTGTGATCCTCTAGAGGATTCTTTCCAACAATAAGATGATTGAGGCCAGTTCCAATGATCTTATGATGAAGAGAGCCATCTACACCCAGAGAGAAACTGCAGGATCTGAATGTGGATCACAACATAGCATTCTCACACTCTTTTGGTGGTTGTTCACTTTCATTTTTTCTTACTCATTTACTTTCTTCTTTTGATGTGATTTCTCTTACAAGAGAATTGTATAAATGTTTGCATAAATTGGATTTAACATATATTGGATTGCTTGCCATCTAGGGGAGGGGGTGAGGGGAAGGAGGAGAAAGTTTGAAACACAAGGCTATATAGGCAAGGCCAATGTTGTTAAATTATCCGTGCATATGTTTTGAAAATAAAAAACTTTAAAAATTAGAAACTAACAAACTAAGAATTGTAGTGTTTAACATATTGAATTATTTGCCATTTAGGAGAGAGGGGAAAGAAAAAATTTGGGACACCAGGCTTTGCAAAAGTGAATGTTGAAAATTATGCATATGTTTTGAAACTAAAAAACTTTAATTAAAAAAATATATATCTTTTTTATAACATGTCTACCAGATAGGCTCTCTCATTTTTGCTTCAAGAATTCTAGTAAGGGGGATGTGGCCTTCTAGACAATTTGGTTTTTTGTAGCTTTTTTCCCCTCCCTTTATCAACCTATGCTGAATTGAAATAGGGATCAGGCTTTTAAACTCAGGCTATCCAAAACAACTTCTCCCAGCTTCCCTCAAAATCTCTTTTCATTATTATTGTTATGGGTATCACCGTCCTCCCAGTAACCCAGCCAAACCAGGAGTCATCCTGACTCCTCACTTTCTCTCACTAAGCAAAATCCAATCTGTGTCAAATTTTGTAAATTTTACTTTTCCAATACCTCAAATCTTTTACTTTGTTTCATTTGTGAATATGAAACCAGGGAACTTGCATTTCTCTCTTTTTTTTTTTATTATTATTATAGTAACTTTTTATTGACAGAATCCATGCCAGGGTAATTTTTTTTACAACATTATCCCTTGCACTCACTTCTGTTCCGATTTTTCCCTCCCACCCTCCACCCCCTTCCCTAGATGGCAAGCAGTCCTATATATGTTGAATATGTCCTAGTATATCCTAGATACAATGTATGTGTGCAGATCTAAACAGTTTTCTTGTTGCACAGGGAGAATTGGATTCAGAAGGTAGAAATAACCCAGGAAGAAAAACAAAAATGCAAACAGTTTACATTCATTTCCCAGTGTTTTTTCTTTGGGTGTAGCTGCTTCTGTCCATTGATCAATTGAAACTGAATTAGGTCTCTTTGTCAAAGAAATCCACTTCCATCAGAATACATCTTCATACAGTATCGTTGTTGACGTATATAATGATCTCTTGGTTCTGCTCATTTCACTTAGCATCAGTTCATGTAATTCTCTCCAAGCCTCTCTATATTCATCCTGCTGGTCATTTCTTACAGAATAATATTCCATAACATTCATATACCACAATTTACCCAACCATTCTCTAATTGATGGGCATCCACTCAGTTTCCAGCTTCTAGCCACTACAAACAGGGCTGCCACAAACATTTTGACACATACTGGTCCCTTTCCCTTCTTTAGTATCTCTTTGGGGTATAAGCCCAGTAGAGACACTGCTGGATCAAAGGGTATGCACAGTTTGATAACTTTTTGAGCATAATTCCAGATTGCTCTCCAGAATGGTTGGATTCGTTCACAGCTCCACGAACAATGTATCAGTGTCCCAGTTTTCCCGCATTCCCTCCAACAATCATCCTTATTTTTTCCTGTCATATTAGCCAATCCGACAGGTGTGTAGTGGTATCTCAGAGTTGTCTTAATTCGCATTTCTCTGATTAATAATGATTTGGAACACTCTTTCATATGAGTGGTAATGATTTCAATTTCATCTTCTGAAAATTGTCTATTCATATCCTTTGATCATTTATCAATTGGAGAATGGCTTGGTTTCAATTGGAGAATGGCTTGGTTTCTTATAAATTAAGAGTCAGTTCTCTATATATTTTGGAAATGAGGCCTTTATCAGAACTTTTAACTGTGAAGATGTTTTCCCAGTTTGTTGCTTCCCTTCTAATCTTGTTTACATTAGTTTTGTTTGTACAGAAGCTTTTTAACTTGATGTAATCAAAATTTTCTATTTTGTGATCAATAATGTCTCTAGTTCGTCTTTAGTCACAAATTTCTTCCTCTTCCACAAGTCTGAGAGATAAACTATTCTATGTTCCTCCAATTTGTTTATAATCTCGTTCTTTATGTCTAAATCATGGACCCATTTTGATCTTATCTTGGTATACGGTGTTAAGTGTGGGTCCATGCCTAATTTCTGCCATACTGATTTCCAGTTATCGCAGCAGTTTTTGTCAAATAATGAATTCTTTTGCATTTCTCTTTAAAAACTGACTGAACTTTCTATAATACAAAGAATAGATAGTGTTGTGTTTTTTTTTCCCCCTAGAAAAAAGAGAAAATGTTTCTCATAATTTTACTTCTTGTCTAAGAATCTGTCACCTACCACCCTTTTCCCCCAAATACCTTTGTCTTAAGTTTGGGCTCTCATAACTTTGCAATTTAGGTCTTCCTGCTTCAACTGTTTTCCTATTCTAGTGTATCCTTCAACTCAAGTATGAAAATGATATTTCTAAATCACAAGTCAAACCCTGTTACCCATTCCCTTCTAATAATACACTCCAATGGTTCCATATCACTGGATACATAAAAGGTAGTTTATCCTTCATAACTTGCTAACTAAAAGAAGCTAATGAGAACTTCACTATATTTTTAAATAATGTTTTATTTTCCCCCCAATTTTGTCAAAGACAATTTTTAGTTGCAAATTTTTCTCCCTTCCTCCCTATTGTCTCCCAAAAAGGCAATTTGATACAGGTTATACAAGTATTATCATGTGAAACATTTCCATATTAGTCACAGTTGTTAAACAAATCATAAGGGAGGGAGAGAAGCATGAAAAAGGGTTAAGTGGAAAAAAAAGTATACTTTGATCTGTTTTCAGAGTTCATCAGTTCTTTATCTAGATGTGGATAATGTTTTCCTTGCTGGATCCTTTGCACTAGTCTTAGATCAATTATGTTACTGAGAAGAGTCTAATTATTCATAGTTAAACCACATCATGTTGCTATCATCGTGTACAATATTTTTCTGGTTCTGCTCATTTCATCTTCTATCAATTTCTAAGTCTTCATTTTTTTCTGAAATCTGCAATTGAGCCATTCCCCAATTGATGAGGATTCCTTCAACTTCCAACATTTTGCCACAAAAAAGGCAGCCATAAATACTCTTGCACATGGGGGGTCCTTCCCTCCACCTTTTATGATCTCTTTGGGATAGATTTAGAAATGGTATTGTAGGATCAAAGAGCATTCACAATTTGTTTGCCCTTTGAGCATAGTTCAAAACTGCTTTCTAGAAGATAGGTGGATCAGTTCATAACATCGCCAACAATGCATTAGTGACTCAATTTCCCCATATCCTCTCCACTTACTTTAATTTTGTTTTTGTCATATTGGTTAATCTGTTAGGTGATCACCTCAAATTTGTTTTTACTTGTACTTCTCAAAAAAAAATTTAGAGTAGTTTGTATATATCTTCGATATATTGAATATTGTATATATTTCATTACATATATATATATATATATATATATATATATATATATACACACACACACACACACAAAAATTTCAATTGTATATATATCAATAGCCTGAAAAAACTAAGCCTTTCATATCCGTTGTTAATTGGAAAATGGCTTTAAATATTACAAATTTTGACTCAACTCCTTATGATGCGGGAAAGATTCCAATCTTTGATTCCCAACCCCCCCCCCCAGCTAATGTAAATTACCCTTTGACTCACAAATCCTGGTCCCTTTGAATTCCAATAGAAGATCTGGACCTGTCCCAGCCCCACCGGGATCTGAGCCAACTTTGGGGCTATACCCCAAAGCCCCTCAAGCTAAGTCTCTGACTTAAAAGGGACCACACTGGGAACCCCTCTTTGCAGAGATTCCAAACATGGTCACCATGTGAGGACCTTCTGTCCACTGGACCCTCTGTCCAGTGCCCTCCTTATCTCTACCTTCACCTATCTCCTACTTCTAAACTCAGTAATAAACCTCTTTTATTAATCTAGCTCTCTGGGCCAATAAATGCTTTTATTAGGAATTCCGCGCCGCTACTAGACCTCATATACCGCCGTATCCTTGCGCCGAATCCAAGGGGGTTGCAGGGGAACTCTGACTCCCTGTACCCCAAACCTGACACTAGACCTTAAAACTAAACCCTAATTTCATTTAGGTACCCAAATGTAGACCTCAACATGTGGTCTACACCTCAACACTTATTCATTTGAAAAATGCAGTCCTTATCTAAAATACTTGTTATAAAGATTGTTTCCCTAACTTTCTACTCTCTTCTCCTAGTCTAGGTTACAATAATCAAAATTATCCGAGATATTTCATTATGCTATCTCCTTTGATCACTATAAATCACCTAAACTCCTTTCTGAACACTATACTATTGGGTGTATATGTTTAGTATTGACATTCATTGTTTGTTATGCCTTTTAGCAAAATGTAGCTTCCTTCCTTATTTTTGTTAATTAGATCTATTTTTGATTTTGTAGTGTCTGAAATCAGGATTGTTATTCCTGCATTCTTTTTAAGTTCAGTGAATAGATTCTGCTCTAGCCCCTACTTTTGTGTGTCTGCTTTGTGTTTCTAGTAAACAACATATTGTAGGATTTTGATTTTTTTATTCCCTCTGCTATCCTTTTCCCTCTTATGGAAGATTTCATTCACATTCATAATAATGATTATTCCATATTTTTCTTCCCATTTGTCTTCTATCCTCTCACTCTTTCCTTCTTTGGTATTTTTTGTGTACTACCTCCCCACTCCCCTCTGCCATTTTTTAATCTCCTCCCTTCTTACTAAGTCTAGTAAGATATATTTCTGTATTCAACTGATTATACATATTATCCCTGAGAGTCAATACTGATAAAGTTTTAAGGGAAGTCCATTACCCTCTTCTCTATCTTCATCTCATAACAGATATTTTGTACCTCTTTCTGTGAAATAATTTACTCCATTCTACCACTCCTTTCCTTCTGCACTCACAGGTGCTCCTCTCTTTCCTTTATTTTTTTTATGTCATTCCCTCAAATTCATCTTATACCCATACACGCATTTCTTTTAACTGGATTTCTTTTTAACTGCATAACTTTTAATGGATGCTCTGTTTTTAAGAAATTACAAGTATCATCTTCCCATGTTGTGGGGTAAAACCTAGCTCCATTTAGTCCCCTCTGCTTCTCTTAGGTCTTGATAATGGATGCAAATTTTTGTTCAATTTTGAACTTCTTACAAAAAGTAGAAATCCTTCTATTTAATTGGATGATCAATGTTTTCCCTTGGAGTATTGTTTAATTTTTCCAGGTGGGTTTTTCTTGATTTTAGCCTCTGCATTCTGTAATATGTCCATAAATCTCCAATCTTTAATCTTGGAACTACTAGGACCTATGTAATTCTGATTGTGGCTCCCCAATATCTGAATGGCTTCTGGCCACTTGGCAATATTTTTTCCCCCTTGACTGTTCTGTAATTTGGCTACAAGTCTCCTTGGAGTTTTTAAGATCTTTCTTGAGGTTTAATGCCTATTGGTTTTAAAGACAGCAGGACAATTTTCCTTGATAACTTCTTGAAAAATGGTCATTCAATGATTCTGACATTCATTGTCTCTCTAGATCTATTTTCTAGGTCAGTTTTTTTCAATGAAGCATTTTACATTTTCTTCAAGAGACTTTTCATTGAATTTGGTTGATTCTTGATGGCACTTTCACTTACCCAATTCTGACTTTTAAGCAGTTATTTTCACCCTGTTACCTTTTCACTTCCTTTGACATTTGACCAACTGTATTTTTAAGCAGTTGTTCTTTCCAATCTGTTAACTTTCTCACAATTCTTTTGCATCACTCTTTTCCTCCCAATTTTTCTTAAAAGAAATCTCTTAAGAGTTTTAAGCTCCTTTTTGAGCTCTTCTGTAAGTTCTGGGCTTGAGATCAAATATCATTTTTCTTTGGGGTTTTAACATTGTTCTCTTCTGTGTCTTGTCCTTCCCTTTCACAACTTTCTATTCCAGGTACTTTTGTTCCCTGTGGGGGATTGTGGTGCACAGAGGGCAGCCTTCTCCCCTTTTCTTTTAAATTTGAGCTTTGCTCATCAGGTGGAAGGGGCACGGTTTTCAGGGTTCTTGTCCCTAGTGCTGCACTAACACTGCCCTGAGTTGTGCAGAGAGGGCAAGCTGGCCAGAGTGGTTGGGGCAATTTCCTTGGTGCTAATCTGCAGTCCTAGTAGTTAGTGCTTGTCTGGCCCAGGCAGAGGCCAGATTAGTGTTTCCAATTCCTGGGGCTATACTATAGCAGGTGGTGGGTGGTCTAGCCTCTAGAGTCTGGCTGCTGGAGAAAGCTTCTCCTTTCCCAAGGCTATGCTGACCCCTCCCCTCCTCCATGTCTGGCTTTTACTGAGCTTCTCAAAGTTGAAGGACACTGGCTCCCTGGCTATGCTGAGAAAGTTGATTTTTGTAGATCAAATGTCAGGTTGTTTGAAACCATGATTATTGAGTATGTACATTACAAGCCATCTTAAAAATGCAACAATATTTTGTGGAAACAAATCTTATATTTCCTTGAAGTGTCAAGGCTGTTTTCTGATTAAAACTTATCTGTTTGTTATTGTTTTTCTGTCTGGCAGATTTTCAAATGAACTGGTTAATAATACTGATCAGTAAGTCAACTGTTTATGTTAAGAATACATGCTTCGTTATGACCATAGGAAAAAAAAAAGCTCCATGTAAAGAGACTCTTTTCTTATAAAAATTATTGCCTACATAATAGACGTAATACTTTAGCCAGAAGGAAGAAAACACTTTCTATCTTAACTAGCTGTTCATTTTTGTCAGTTGCTTAAGTAGTTGAAAATTAAAATGAGTTTTCATCTCTCAGAGTAAGAACATTTTAAAAATTCTCTTACTAATTTCCACAAAGTGCTTGTGTAAGTATTTTCACTTTATTCTTGTTTTAAATTGAAATAAAGGGAAGAAAAAAGCCTCAATACAGAAGCAGATTTAAGACACTGGTGTTGAGCCATGTATTTCAAATCTTTGTTCAAAAAAAGAAACAGTAGCAGTCATCAAAACCATTTGGTAGAGTAGTGGATCAATGGAATAGATTAGATACACACAACATGATAATCAAAGCATATAGAAATCTAGTATTTGATAAACCCCCAACTACAGCTTCTAGAATAAGAACTCACTATTTGACAGAAATTGCTGGGAAGATAGAAATCTATGCTGAGTTTTGACATATTTCTATCTCACACCCCCCCCACACACACCAAAATAAGATCAAAATGGATACATAAAGGATGATATCACAAATTAGGAGAGCAAGGGATAATTTACCTATACCTATCGGATCTTTGGAGAAGGGAGGAATTTATGAACAAAGAAGAACTAGAGAATTTCTGAAAGGCAAAATGGACAACTTTGATTACAATAAATTAAAAAGGTTTTGCACAAACAAAACCAACAGATTATAGTTCAAAGCTGAGAAAAAAGAAATCTTTGCTGCCAGTGTATCTGATAAAGGTCTTATTTCTAAAATGTCTTCTTATAAATTTGATACAATTCTTCATGTCATTCTCCAATTGATAAATGGTCAAAGGATATGAACAATTTTCGGGTGATTAATTAAAATTAAAACCACTTATAGTTATGAAAAGATGCTCTAAATTACTATTGATTAGAGAAATGCAAATTAAAATGACTCTGAAGTACCACCTCATACCTCTTGGGTTGGCTAAGATGACAGGAAAAGACAGTGATAAATGTTGGAGGGGATGTAAGAAAACTGGAACACTAATGCATTGTTGGTAGAGAAGAGAAATGATCCAACCATTCTGGAGAACAACCTGGAATTATGCCCAAAGAGGATATCAAATTGTACATGCCCTTTGACTCAGTAGTACCACTACTGGGTCTGTATCTTGAGAAAATCAAAGGAGGAAAAAGAACCCATATGTGGAAAAATATTTGTAACAGCTCTTTTTGTGATAACAAAGAATTGGAAAATGAATGGATGCCCATCAACTGGGGATTGGCTGAACAAGTTGTGGTAAATGTTTTATAGAAAATGATGAACAAGCTGATTATAGAAAGGCCTGGAAAGATTTACATGAACTGATACTGATGCCAAGTGAAACAAGCAGAACCAGAACTACATTGTACACAGTAACAGCAAAATTGTGTGATGAAAGACTTGGTTCTTTTCTCAGTGGCTCAGTGATCTAAAGCAAATGCCATCTGCATCCAGAAAAAGAACTAAGGAAATGGGATGTAAATCAACACCTGCTGTTCCCTTCTTTTTTTCTGGTTTTGTTTTGTTTTTTGTTGTTGTTGTTTTTTAAATATATATCTCCCATGGTTTTTCCCTTTTACTCTCTCAACATGATTCATAAAGCAATGTGTAAAAATAAAGAAAAAGAAATGGGTATAAAGGAAATAGTGGCCTTTTCTAGTTTGGGATAGGGAAAGAAAAAGGAAGACAATTTAAAACAGGGTTCCTCAAACTTTTTAAATAGGGGGCTAGTTCACTGTCCCCCAGACTGTTGGAGGGCCAGACTATAGTAAAAGCAAAAAATTTTTGTTTTGTGGGCCTTTAAATAAAGAAACTTCATAGCCCTGGGTGAGGGGGATAAATGTCCTCAGCTGCTGCATCTGGCCCACAGGCTGTAGTTTGAGGACCTCTGGTTTAGAACTTAAAATGTTAACAAAAAATAAATTTCTACATAAAATACTCATAATTGTTTCATAATTACATTTGATTATTTTTATACTTAAGTTAGTCTTATAATAACTACAAAGTAAAATAAAATTTTATTTTACAATTACAAAATGTAAACAAACTTGGAGCGTAGGGGCAAGTTATTATTGAAGTTATTACTGGTTTAATGAAAAATCCAATAAAAATTACCCAAAAATTTATTAAAAATAAAAACTATGACACCATAGAAAATGTTACAAAAGAAAATATTTGTAGTGCCATAATACTTAATGTGCACCTGAACAAAACATTTGGGGTGATGAAGAAAGATTTTGGATAGATCTGAAATTTTCAAGTCATATAATGTCTTATGTTTATTATCTCATTTAGGGAAAAAAAAAATCAAAGTATCTCTTCATTAGGAATATATAACCAGTTTGCTGAGAAAATCCACTAGAGCAGCTCAAGACAATGAAGATTAATAATGCACTATTTGAGAAAATATTAATATGAAACAAGAAAGCCCTAGAAAGACATATGAATTGACTGATACAAAGTAATGAAAGCAAAACCTGGAAAACACAAACAGTAACAATGTAAACAGAAAGAACTGAAATGCTGTCAAGTAATGACCAAGTTTAGCCTCAAAGATATGTGAGAATTACAAAGAAAGGGAGGTACTAGTTGGAGGATTACAAATGTGTAATATAGAATATATTGATTCTCTTAATATACTGGTTAATTCTCCCAATTTTTTTTTCACTCTTATTTTTTGTTATACAGAAAGGCTCTTTGGAGATGAGTGGGGGAAAAGGGATGTATCTAGAAATGTAAGAGTAATAAAAAGCAAAAATTCAGTGAAGTGAATATAATAGGTGAATGAATTCCAAGTGACTGGGGTTGCCTGTACAATGGCATGGGAACAGAAAATGGCATGTCTGTCAGGCAGGACTGCAAAATACTTGAAGTAGGATAATGGTCATTGAGGCTGGAAAGACAGTTATAGTTTATTTTATACTAGACATAAAAAAAAGCCACATGAATTGAGTGAGAAGAAAAACCACATGGTCAGATCTACAATTAAGTACAACATTTGTAACAGAACTAAACACAGAAGGGGACTGTGATAATGATTCTTACATGCTAAGAAAATTTATTAATATGATCTTTTTAATAATAATGTGAAATAAGTAATACAATCTATCATTCCTACTTTATAGAAAAAGGAAATCAAGCTCAATTAATTCGCCAAAATTGATATTGCTATTAAGTAGCAGGGCTCAGTTTCAAACCTAGATCGATCCTGTAACATCTATGAAATGATCTTTTACTTGAGGGCTTCTAGTGATCAGATCTAAAACTGGAAATTTTAAGTCATCTTACCCTTTTTCTGCTTATAAATATAATCTTTTCACTATACCATGCCACCACTAATGCTTAATGGAAAGGCTGGCAGTCAACAGTGCTTTGGTTTTCAAAATGCTGTACCGTATGTTGGCATCTCTTTTGCCTACTTATGGTAAGGACAAATGTGCTACAGTGATTTGGAAATCAATATCTGTGTTCTAATCCTAGTTGTGTAACCTTGGGCATACCATGATCTCTCCAGGTTTGTCACTAAATCTATAAAAAGGAGGAGTGAATTTTGGATTATGTCGAATAGGAGATAATGCTTTTGGATTCAAATGACAGACCACTAATCCTAAGAGAGAGTATCTGCTCTTTTCATTAGCTTTATGCCCTAGTATATTTGCAGTTGACAGGGAAAGGCAAAACCCCACAGAAGCAGCAGAGGAAAAAAAAATTAAGATCTGGGGAGTTCTTATAGTAATTAACACATAGGTTTCTGAGAAGAGAAGAGTTATTTGGAGTTGGGGTTTATTTGAATAAGGGAGGGTAAAATCTGAATATCACAGAAGGTGGGTTGTTTTATTATGATGACAGTGATAAGATGGTAAATAAATAATACTCATTGCCCTGGTTTGAATGAGAAAATGTAAACAAAAAACATGGAAGGAGAAAGACAAATAAACAGCCAGACTAGATCAGAAGTTTCTCATAGGGAATTTCTAAAAGACAATGGGGAGCAATGATAGCCTTAACTTATAGTCTAAGGATCTTAAAAATTCCTAACAAAAGATCAGAGAGTGACTGACATGATAAAAGCAAAGCTTTACAAATTAATCTGACCAAACCAGATAAAAGCCAGGTGGAAAATGATCAGGAGTCTGGATTAACACTGCAGTAGGAATGGAAAAAGGATAGATGCCAGTCACTGCAAACAACAAAACATGGTTGCTAGAGAGGAAGGAACAAAAAAGTACAAGGTTTGAAGCACTTAGGATATAAGCTATTCATGAGGTTTTGCAGGGGTGAGTATTGAAGGTTATCCATGCATATGTTTTAAAGATGAAAAGCTTTAATAAAGGAAAAGAAAAAAAAGTAATAAGCTATTTTGCTGAGAAGAGGCAAAGGGGAGAATAAAGAGTTCAATCTGTTTATAACCATTAATTATTAAAAGGATTTTTTTTCTGAAAAAATTCTTATCTTGCCAATGTATTTACATATATACCTGAAACTTTAAGTTGATTTTTATTATTTTGAGCCTGAGGTGACAGCTGGATACTAGAAGTAACCATTAGAAATGAGATTAGTGTTCAATAGTGGAGAGTTCAGAGTTGGGAACATCTGCATACACAAAGGATTTTGAATAAAAATAGCACAAGTACTCAGCTTATAAAAATTGATCTCCCAAGTGAGGTAGATAACCCAAATGTAATAATCCTCATTGTGTAAATAAAAAAAATGTTCAAAAGTTAATAAGAGTATTTAACTAGAATCCCCAAAATTCCTTCCCAATCTAAATTCTATGATTATCATAAAATGGTGCTCAAGAGCTGGAACTCTTCTGACTTCACATTCAATGCTCTTTTACTCACACTACCGAACACTTGCTTATAGTTTATATTATAGAAATGAATAAAAATCAAAGATTCTATCTACCTAGAGGCCAAGAAAAAAATAGAACACTTCAATAACAAGCTAAAGAAACTCAAGAAAAATAGCACATAATATATAAAAGGGACTTTAACTAGATCGCAGAAATAAGAAGTATAATGAGTGTACAACATCTAAAATATTTTCATACATTGATTCCCCCCCCCCCCCCATTTTCTTTCATCTTTTTTTGAGAAATAACTTTTGTTTCTTGGGACAACTCTCTGGGAGAGGAGGAGATACAAATGGAAATGTAAGGTATGAAAAAAAAATAAAAATTAATTTTCAGGGAAAAAAAAAAGGGGGAAGAGACCTAGGCATTATTACCAGATCTCAAATTAATATCTAACTGTAATAGCTAACATTTATATATAACACCTACTACATATGTCTAGCATTGTGCTAAGTACTTATCTCATTTGATCCTCAAAAAAAAAAACTTGGGCAGAAGGTATTTTCCCCCCATTTTACAGTTGGGGGAAAACTGAAGTAAAAAAGATTTAAGTGACTTGCTCAGGGTCACATGGCTAATTTAAGGATGGATTTTAAGTTGGATCTTGATTTCAAACCCAGCCCTCTCTCCTTTGTGCCATGTATATTATAAAACTGTATTCAAGCTATTTGGTATTAACTAAAAAGTTAGAAAAGTAGATCAATTGATTTTTCTCACATAGCATAATAAACATGGAAATTTTTTGAAGAATCACACATGTTTAACCTGTATTGGATAATTTGTTGTCTAGGTGCTTTAAGAAGGGAGAAAAATAAGGAAAACACAAGGTTTTGAAAGGGTAAATGCTGAAAACTATCTTTGCATTTTTTGAAAAATAAAAAATTAACTTAAAAAAAAAGTAGATCAATGGAATGAAATAGGCAAAAAATAACCAGAAGTGCATTCAACATAGCAAAGTTTATCAGACTCAAAGAAACCAACTATTAATGAAGACACAATTCTTAAAAAAAAAAAAATGCTGGGAAGAGTCCCCTGGAAAATACTTTAGCAAATACTAGATTTAGACCAACATTTTACACCATATGCCACAATGAACTCCACAATGAACAACCTAAATATTAAAAGATCACATCATTAAAAAGTTAGCTAAGATGCCTACCAAAATAACTCTAGAAAATGAGTGTAAACTACTACATAGTATTTCCAATCCCTCTGTTTTTGTCTGTCTGCATTTTTGATTTCCTTCACAAGTTAACTGTACATTATTTCAAAGTCTGATTCTTCTTTTGCAGCAAAATAACTATATGGATATGTATACATATATTGTATTTAAATATACTTTAATATATTTAACATGTATTAGTCTACCTGCCATCTGGGGGAGAGAAAGTGGGGGGAAGGAGGGGAAAAATATAAAAGGTTTTGCAATTGTCAATGCTGAAAAATTACCCATGTACATATCTTGCAAATAAAAAACTATTTAAAAAAAAAAAAGAAAAGAAAACAGCTAAGAGGGCAAAAAATAACTTCTAGAACTAACCCTAATAGAAGTCTTCATTAAATAGTGTGATAAGAGATAAGTGTGATAAACAGAAGTGATGAGACAATTTTGAGTGCAAAAAGTCAAAATGCTTTGGCATTATGAAAAAAAAAATGCAGCCAGAACTAAAAGACAAAGTAAAAGGGAAAGATTTGTATTAAAAAAATCTATAAAATAATCACCACAAAATTATGAAGAACCACTCTGGTTCAAGAGCCTCTGACTAAAGAAATGAAAGCCATCAACAACTACATGAAATAATGCTCCAACTCCAAATTATGGGATAGAAGAAAAACAAGAATGCTGAGGTAAGGACTGGCACAAAATTTCTACAAAATGATTTGCAATTTAATAGTACTAGTATCTATTTTATTAGTAAGATAGATGTCTATCACTTGGGGAATGGCTTGACTGAACAAAAAGTGGGATATATATCATAGTAAATTTCTGAACTAAAAGAAATGCCAAATATAAAGAAACAAGAAGGAAAACTTGGGAACTTGTAGAAATTGATACAGAACAAAGTAAAGAGAACTAAAAGAACAATGCAGTACAACAATTATATCAAAAGAAAACATTGAAGATTACAATACTGTGAGGAATTATGTGATTTCTCATAAAATCATAAAAATAAATTGAACCGATAACCTAAATTTTTGTTTATGAAGGTCTGGGTCTGATGGGTTGGGGAAAAATGAAATTTTGTATTTAAAATATATCGACTCAAGCAAGCATTAGCAAACATTGTAACTAATTGAACACAATAAACAAGCAAACACACCTGCAATAGGCTTGACTAGAATTTAGCAAACCTTTACTACCTCCACTTGAGCAAGCATTGAGCAAAGAGTGAAAAAGAGAAAGAGTAGGGGTCCTGGGTTCCTATGGTTTTGACTATATAGTTGGCTTCTAACTCTGTAACCATAGGCTTCCTTTATCTGAGACTCAGTGAGCAGACTGCCCACTTCTCCAGAGATTCTAAATAAAACTTCTAATCTTCACTTTGAGAAATCTCATGAGTAATCATTTTGAGTCAAGGATTGCACTGCCATCCCACACATTATTCTTGTAGAGGGCTGCAGATAATGGGGGGACTATGAGTGAGGAATAAGACTCTTCAGCCTAGAGGAAACCTGCTAAAAATATTTTGTTTGGCTCCCCATTTTCCCTTTGGAATTTCTTACCTCCCTCCCCGACAAGTCAGGGAGGGTGTGACCACCTGTGTTCTACTTGAAGCAAGGAAAGGTGTGATTTTACTCAGTGTGATTCATGAGATAATGGTTCTCTAGTTCACATATATTTAGTGTGATATAATGATGTAACCACTCTAGTTGGCATATACTTAGTATGACATAATGATGTAATTATACTGAGGTATTTAAGGGCTGAGAGGATTGGAGATGAGAGCTCAGATCAGACCCGCAGAGGAGACAGAAACAGATTCTTCTGGTGGCTCTCCTGCCTTCATCACTCCTCCACCGTAAGACCAAGGCTCGTTTCAAGAGACACTCCAGAGTTTACATGGAACACTAAATTAGGGGTCCTAGGCATGAGGCTACGGACATAACTGACATGATTCAGTGGAGAAGTCCCTGTGACCTGGAAATAGGTTGAGTACAAAAATAGACAAGCAGGAAACTTTAGTAAGGGATAAACTAGTCACTTTCATTTTTCAGCTGAAATGGGGCAAGAAAAAGAGCCTTCCTCACCCCGAAGGGAGTATGTAGCATGCATAGTTAGGTTAATAAAGAAGCAAGGTTTGTTGGTAACTTGAAAGCAGATCACTGGGCTTTTAAATATATCAGAGTGCACATCTCCTTAGCTCTCTAAGTTAGAAAAATCAGAGCCAGGGAACTAGTGGGAGAGCAACTAATTGATTATTACAATGCTAAGGGCCTGATTCAATTCCTTTAAAGAAGCCCACAAGTTCTAAAACAAAACAAAACAAAAAAACAAACCTTTTTTTTAAGGTGGGACAGCCAGACGAGGAAGTATGAGGAGAAAAAGCAGAAGGGGTTTGGTACTGACAAAGCAGCTGAAAAGCATAGAAAGTTGGACAAGAAAAGAGTTAAGTACAGTGCTGATGAACTTAAAAGAGCTGTGATGCTTCTCACTTTCACAACTCAGTTTCACCTCCAACTATACTACCCTCCCCCCCCCCCCCTCACTTTTGCCTTCTTGGGTGGAGGGAGGAGTGGGAGGGGCAGTGACACCATTTGTACTACCCATGCAGCACCTTTTCTATCCCCTATGACATTATTACAAAAGGCCCTAGTTAAAGCTAAAAAGGAAGGACACAATACAACTATTTGAGAATAGAAGCATACCCTGTAATTGAAGAGTTTGACTCTTCAGGTCAAGAAAATTGAAGATACATTCTTTTTAATCTTGAAATCAAAGATCTGAAAAGGGCTTGCACTCTTTATGGGTCTACATAGTCTTATGTTAAGATTAGGCTTATGAAATTTTAATCCCTAGTGATTGGAAATCTATAGCAAAGACATGCTTAGAACCTAGACAAAACTTGTTGTGGCTTTCTGAAGATAGTTAAGAACACTAATGAAATAGGCAACCTGGAGTTCATATGCCAGTCACCTTTGATCACTTAGCAGATATAGGTCCTTATGCAGATACTTTAGCAAAGATTAATTACCTTATAGCAACATATGAGCAAATTGTTTCTGCTGCTATCAAAGCATGGGACAGCCTCCCAGGAAGACAAGATAGAGGGGAAGCCTTCACGAAAATAGTGCAAGGTCCAAATGAACCCCTTGCTGATTTCAGTGGAAGTCTGCAGACAGCTGTCATATGAACTATTGGTGAAAATGCAGCAACAGAAATTATAAGACAACTTGTTAAAGAAAATGCTAATGAGGTTTGTAGAAGAATTATACTGGGACTGCGAAAGAATGCTTCTTTAGAGGAGATCATAAGACGCTGGGCCACAGTGGGCACAAATGCCTTTTTTATAAACAGGTTATAATGCAGACTTCCCAAGATCCGAACATGGGAAGACAGGGTTCCTTTTGGCAAGGGACTTCCAGAGAGACTCATCGATGCTTTCAATGTGGTAAAGTAGGGCCTGAAAGCTCAATGTTGGCATAAAGATAAAAAACAGGGTGGGAGAACAAGACCCCAAACCCCACGTCCAAAATGCAACAAAGGCTTCCATTGGGCATCAGAATGTAGATTGATTCAGGGAAACTCTGGAATCAGCCCCTAGGGCCCCAGGCAAAAAATACTTGGGGGCATGATGGCAGCCCATGTTATATTTAGAGTGTCTTTAAACATGATCAATCAGCTGAAAAGCAACCTGATGGGGGAAGGGGGTTGTAATTAGAGAGAATAGAGCTGTATGCTGTTAGGACTATCCCCTGAAAATCTCTCTCCAGCCTATAGAACCCTTGCCTCCCCAAAGAGCGGGCTTGATCATTTCACCTCCTAAAAGTGCTTACAAAACAGTGTTTATCCATACACTGATTTGGGAAAGTGGGGAACATGTAGCTAATATCCCATTTACTAATACAGGTAGACAATGTGTGATCTATCACCCAGAAGTAGTAGCATCAGGTTTACTGACACACTACTGACAGCCTGATAGGCAATCTGGTGATATTTACCCAGATTTTGACTTCCAGGAAAAGAATCTAGGAATATTCTGGACTGCAGCAATTACAGCTGACCGTCCTCTGCTCACTATCTATGTAAATGACATACCATTGAAAGAGTTGGTAGACACGGGTGCAGATCGTACGGTCATTAGAGCTGCCAACTGGCGCAGTCATTGGCCAAAGATTCCGACAGGACACCCATATGTCTGGCATAGGAGGATCGATTTGAAGCTGAAATTTGAAGGTAAAACAGGAGTGTTTACTCCTTTTGTAGTTAAAAAAATCCCCATCAATCTGTGGGGAAGAGACATCCTACAACAGTTAGGATTACAATTGAGTATTTTGGTTTTTTAGGCAGGGCTGCTGTTTTTAGGCAAGGGCTGCGAACACTCTTACCTGTTCCTATTCAGTGGAAAACCTGATACCCTAGTGTGGATAGAACAGGGGCCCTTAGTCAAAGATAACATTTAGGCCTTATTAAGAGTAACTTGACTTCTCTAAGTCCTTGGAATTCCCCTGTATTTGTTGTAAAAAAGAAATCTAAAAAATGCGGGATGTGGACTGATTTGAGAAAAGAAAATGAACAAGTGGAAACTACGGGAACTCTTCAGCCTGAACTTCCATGCCCTACTCATAAGCCCAGAGAATGTCCTCTTTGGGTTATAGACATTAAGAGTTGTTTCTATTCTATCCCTCTACATAAGGTATTTTTGCTTTTTCAGTGCCCAGCATTAACTTAGCTGAGCCTTATAAAAGATATAAATGGACAGTTTTGCCACAAGGAATGAAAAACAGCCCTACTATGTGTCAAATGTATGTTGCTGCTGCTCTTATTCCAGTAAGAAAAGCATTTCCAAAAGTTATGATATTACATTACATGGATGATATCTTAGGTTGTGCACCTGCAAATGTTAGAAGCATGTCTACAAAAGACCATAGAAACATTACAGAACTACCAATTGCACATAGAAAAAATTCAAAGGCATGCTCCTATTGAAATATTTGGGATATGAAATATCCCAAGCTGCTTACAGTACACAAAAGTTTTCTTTAGGAACAGAGAAACTAGACTTCTGGGTAAAGATGGCGGAGAGGACACACACATCTATCTAAGCTCCTCTTGCTCTCAGAATACTTTATTTCATGACAAGGCCTCAGAATTAGGGCTTGACTGAAAAAACCCCCACAAATAATTACCAAAAGAAAATATCCTCAAAATTCGCCACAAAAGGTTGTTTTTGCTCCTGGGCAGGGACAGTTAGATGAGGCACAGACTGAAGGCAAGCAGGGAGAACACAGAAGACAGCTCACACTGTGAGCAGACCTGAGGGGGGAGGGGTATGATATCTCAGCCAGTGGAAAATCTGTGGGGAGAACTTTATACCACAATGTGGCTACTTTGGCCTTCCAGCAAGCTAGTAAATCAGCAGAGAATCCATAAACACAATGGGTAAAGACTATAACCCCAAAACGCTAGGGTCTCTCAGGACCTGGCCACACTCACCCCGAATGATTCTACAGCTCTCAGAGTCTCAGAGCACAGACCCAGCGCAGCCATTGCTGTCCTGCTACTGCCTCACTGTTGCCCCCCACAGTCTGTAGAGGAAACTTATTAATACCATCCAGTTCTTCCCCCCCCCCCCCAAAAGCAGACTGCATCTGCTTTTTTTTTTTTTATTAGTTTATTTTCTTTGGTTCTTCTTTGACAAAATGAGCAAAAAATTAAAATGCACTCTCTAACAATAGAGTGCTTATATACTTTAAAGAGAGCAGACTTTAAACCCCAAGGAGACTAAGAACAGACTGTCTCCAGATGAATCGCCAAAGAGGGATATGATCTGGTCCCCCACCACCCAACACTCTCATAGAAGAAAATTAAAAAGGTTCTTACAAGAGAGCTAGAAGAAAACTGGGCAAAGGAAAGGGAAGAAGCTTGGCAAGAGGATCTGAATAAGTCTTCCCACTCATTTAAAGATAGAGTGGATAAAGAAATCAAATCCCCAAAAAACAGAATTAGTGAAATAGAAAAGGTAAACAATTTCAAGGAAAACAGAATTAGTAAACTGGAAAAGGAAAATGGCTCTCTAAAAAATAAAATTGGCAAAATGGAAAAAAATTCCAAAAGAACAAAACAACTTATTCAAAAACTCAATTGTACAATTAGAAAAAGAAATTTTAAAAAGTGAAGAAAATAATTCATTAAAAATCAGAATTGAACAATTGGAATTGAATAACTTGAAGAGACGCCAAGAATCAGTCAAGCAAAATCAAAAAAATTAAACAATGGAAAAAAATGTCAAATACCTTCTTGGGAAAACAACAGACCTGGAAAATAGATCTAGGAGAGACAATCTGAGAATTATTGGCCTTTCCTGTAAAATATGATTTAAAAAAAAAAAAAAAAAAGAGCCTGGACACTATTTTCCAGGAAATTATCAAAGAAAACTGCCCAGAAGTTATAGAAACAGAGGGTAAAATAGACCCTGAAAGAATTCATCAATCACCTAACTGAAAGGGACCCTAAAATCAAAACTCCAAGAAAAACTGTGGCTAAATTCCAGAACTATCAGACCAAGGAAAAAATACTACAAGCTGCTAGGAAAAAAAAAAACAAAAACAAAAACAAAAAAACAATTCAAATACAATGGAGCCACAATAAGGATTACTTATCTAGCAGCTTTCACATTAAAAGACTTAAAGGGCCTGAAATCTGATATTCCAAAAGGCAAAGGAAGTTGGTATTCAACCAAGAATAACTTACCCAGCCAAAATGAGCACTTTTTTTCCAGGAAAGAAGATGGACATTCAATGAAATAGGTGAATTTCATCTATTCCTGATGAAAAAAACTGGAAACAAAAAGTTTGATCTCCAAATATAGGACTCAAGAGAAACCTAAAAATGTAAAAAGAAATCTTGGGAACTATATTTCTATTATAAAGATACATAAAGAATATATGAAGCTAGAGGTGGAAAGGAAATTGTACCAGAAAAAGGGTATAAAGTGGGGGTACTATATCTCACAAAGAGGCAAAGGAAACCTATTATATCTGAGAAAAAGAATGGAGGGGGATGAATATAGTGGGTATTTTACTCTCATCAGAACTGGCTTAAAGAGAAAAATACTAGACATATTTGATTTGCAGAGAAGCTTCTCACTTCATTTAAAAAGTGGGAGGGGAAAAGTGAAAAGGGAAGGAGTAAGCTTAATGGAAGGGAATACAAAAACTGTGAGGAAAAGAGGTAAGAAAGGGGGAGGAACTCTAAGGTGGGAGAGGGATCCTAAAAAGTGAAGGCTGTGAGAAGCAAGTGGTGCTTACAAGTTTAATACTGGGTGGGGCAAGGAGGAGGGTATAGAGGAAGGAAAGAAAAAAGTATAAGCAGGGGTTAGTTAACAAGATGGCAAGTAATAGAATTGCTAATTTTAACCATAAGTGTGAATGGAGTAAACTCCCCCATAAAGAGGAAGCAGCTAGCAGACTGGATTAAAAGCCAGAATCCTACAATGTGTTGTTTACAGGAAAAACACTTGAAAAGCAGGGAGATACATATAGTGTAAAGGTAAAAAGGTTGGAGCAGAATCTACTATGCTTCAGGTGATGTCAAAAAAGCAGGGGTAGCCATCCTGCTCTCATCTCAGATCAAGCAAAAGCAAAAATTGATCTAATTAAGAGAGATAAGGAAGGGCATAGATAATGAAGCAATATCAATATTAAACATATAGGCACCAAGTGTGTAGCATCTAAATTTTTAAAGGAGAAATTGAGAGCTGCAAAGAAGAAAAAGACAGCAAAACTATAATAGTGGGAGATCTCAACCTTACACTCTCAGAATTAGATAAATCAAACCACAAAAATCAATAAGATCAAACCACAAAATCAATAAGAAAGAAGTCAAACAGGTAAATAAAATACTAAAAAAGTTAAGTATGATAGATCTTTGGAGAAAAATAAATGGAGACAGAAAGGAGTACACTTTCTTCTCAACAGCTCATGGAACCTATACAAAAACTGACCATATATTAGGATATAATGCAGAAAAGCAAAAATAATAAATGCATCCTGTTCAGATCATGATGCAATGAAAATTACATTCAATAAAAGGCCAGGGTATATATAGTAGACCAAAAAATAAATGGAAACTAAATAATCTCATACTTAAAGAATGATTGGGTGAAACAACAAATCAGAGACATAATTAATAACTTCACCCAAGAAAATGACAATGAGACATCATACCAAAATGTGTGGGATGTAGCCAAAGCAGTAATAAAGGGAAATTTTATATCTCTATAGAGGCCTACTTGTATAAAATAGAGAAAAGTCAATGAATTGGGCTTGCAAGTAAAAAAGCTAGAAAAGTAACAAATTAAAAACCCCTAAATGCTAAACTTGAAATTTTAAAAATAAAAGGAGAGATCAATAAAATTGAAAATAAAAAAAACCCAACTCTTAGTTTTATTAATTAATTCAATAAAGAGTTGGTTCTATGAAAAAAACCAACAAAATAGATAAACCCTTAGCAAATCTGATTAAAAAAAGGAAAGAGGAAAATCAAATTGTTAAGTCTTAAAAATGAAAAGGGAGAACTTGCCACTAATGAAGAGAAAATTAGAGCAATAATTAGGAGTTACTTTGACCAATTTTATTCCAATAAATTCAATAACTTAAATGAAATGGAAGAATATCTTTAAAAATATAGCTTGCCCAGATTAACAGAGAAAAAAGTAAATTGGTTAAACAGTCCTATCTTAGAAAAATAGAACAAGCTATTAACCAGCTCCCTAAGAAAAAATCCCCAGAATCAGATGGATTTACATGTGAATTCTACCAAACATTTAAAGAAAAATTAACTCTAATGCTATATAAACTATTTGAAAAAATAGGGATTGAAGGAGTCCTACCCCAAATTCCTTTTATGACACAGATATGGTACTGATACCTAAATCAGGGAGGTTGAAAACAGAGAAAGAAAATTATAGACCAATCACATCGCCCTAATGAATATTGATGCCAAAATGTTAAATAAGATATTAGCAAAAAGACTACAGAAAATCATCCCCAGGGCAATACACCATGATCAAGTAGGATTTATACCAGGAATGCAGGGCTGGTTCAATATTAGGAAAACTATTATTATAACTGGCCATATTAATAACCAAATGAACAACATATAATCATCTCAATAGATGCAGAAAAAGCATTTGATAAAATCCAACATCCATTCCTAATAAAAACATTTGAGCGTATAAGGAATAAGTGGACTTTTCTTTAATCAGTAGCATCTATTTAAAACTGTCAGTAAGCATCATATGTAATGGGGATAAACTGGAACCACTCCCACTAAGATCAGGAGTGAAACAAGGTTGCCCACAATCACCATTACTATTCAATATTGTATCAGAAATGCTAGCTTCATCATTAATGAGAGTTGAGAAAAAGATTAAAGGAATTAAGTAGGTAATGAGGAAACCAAATTATCACTCTTGCAAATGATATGATGGTATACTTAGAGAACCCGAGAGATTCTACTAAAAAGCTATTAGAAATAATTCACAACTTTAGCAAAGTTGCAGGATTCAAAGCATTTTTATACATCACTAACAAAATCCAACAGCAAGAGATACAAAGAGAAATTCCATTGAAAAAAACTGTCAATAGCATAAAATATTTAGGAATCTATCTACCAAAGGAAAGTCAGGAATTATATGAGCAAAATTACAAAACACTTTCCACACAAATAGTCAGATTTAAATAACTGGAAAAATATTAAGTGCTCTTGGATAGGCCAAGCGAATACAATAAAGATGACAATACTACCTACACTAATTTAGTACTATACCAATCAGACTCCCAAGAAACTATTTTAATGACCTAGAAAAAATAACAAAATTCATATGGAAGAACAAAGGTCAAGAATTTCAAGGGAACTAATGAAAAAAAAAATTAAATGAAGGCAACCTAGCTGTACCTGATCTAAAACTATTACAAAGCAGCCGACACCAAAACCATTTGGTACTGGCTAAGAAATAGATCAACAGATCAGTGAATAGGTTAGGTTCACAGGACAAAATAGTAACTATAGCAACCTACTATTTGACAAACCCAAAGATCCCACCTTTTGGGATAAGGATTCACTATTTGACAAAAACTGCTAGGACAACTGGAAATTAGTATGGCAGAAACTAGGCATGGACCCACACTTAACACCGTACACCAAGATAAGATCAAAATGGGTCCATGATTTAGTCATAAAGAACGAGTTTATAAATAAGAGGAATATAGGATAGTTTACCTCTCAGACTTCTAGGAGGAGGAAGGATTTTGTGATCACAAAATAGAAAATTTTGATTATATCAAATTAAAAAGCCTTTGTACAAACAAAACTAATGCAAACATGATTAGAAGGGAAGCAATAAACTGGGAAAACATTCTTAAAGTTAAAAGTTCTGGTAAAGGCTTCATTTCCAACATATATAGAGAATTGACTCAAATTTATAAGAAATAAAACCATTCTCCAATTAATAAATGGTCAAAAGGATATGAATAGACAATTTTCAGATGATGAAACTGAAACTGTAATGTTCTCTTCTCTCAAATATAATCATTCTCTGGGAGCAGGTTTCTTCAGGGGCTTCTGGAAGCAGCCTTCCTTTCAGTTCAGTGTAATAATCCCCTTAAATGCATCCAGCTGTTAAAGTCCAAATACTTTATTGTTTCCTTCAAAATAGCCTGGTTAGCTTTCTTAGAGACCTATCTCTCTCCTTGGTTCTGATAGCTCTTGCCGCTAGTCCTTTTTTCTCTTCCAGCTTCAGCCTCTAGCCAGCACAAAGGTGGAAGTTGGAATGAATCTTGACTCCTTCTCTGAGAGTGGGCTTGTGGACTTCTGACTTGTGAATCTCCTGGAGTCTCTAGTGGGCATGTAGGAGCTCCTCCTTATATATGCTTTCTAAAGGTGTGGACTCTCTTAAAGGTGTGAACTCTAAAGGTGCAAACTAAGTATATAAGCACTGTCTCTATCAATTCCAGTGACTTAGCACTTCATAAGAATCATAACATGAAACTATTTCTACTCATATGAAAGGGTGTTCCAAATCATTATTGATCAGAGAAATGCAATTAAGACAACTCTGAGAAACCACTACACACTTGTCAGATTGGCTAAGATGACAGGAAAAAATAACAATGAATGTTGGGAGAGGATGTGGGAAAACTGGGACACTAATGCATTGTTGGTGGAGTTGTGAAGGAATCCAACCATTCTGGAGAACAATTAGGAATTATGCCCAAAAAGTTATCAAACTGTGCATACCCTTTGATCCAGCAGTCTTACTACTGGGCTTATATCTCAAAGAGATACTAAAGAAGGTAAAGGGACCCACATGTGCAACAATGTTTGTGGCAGCCCTTTTTGTAATGGCTAGAAACTGGAAATTGAATGGATACCCATCAATTGGAGAATGGTTGGGTAAATTGTGGTATATGAATGTTATGGAATATTATTGTTTTGTAAGAAATGACCAGCAGGATGAATACAGAGGCTTGGAAAGACTTACATGAACTGATGCTGAGTGAAAAGAGCAGAACCAGGAGACTGTTATACACTTCAACAACAAAACTCTTATGAGGATGTATTCTGATGGAAGTGGATATCTTCAACAAAGAGAAGATCTAACTCAGTTCCAATTGATCAATGATGGACAGAATCAACTACACCCAGAAAAGGAACACTGGGAAATGAGTGTAAACTGTTTGTATTTTTGTTTTTCTTTCCAGGTTATTTTTACCTTCTGAATCCAATCCTCCTTGTGCAACAAGAGAACTGTTCAGTTCTGCACATATATATTGTATCTAGGACATAACTGTAACATATTTAACATGTATAAGACTGCCTGCCATCCAGGGGATGGGGTAGAGGGAGGGAAGGGAAAACTCAGAACAGAAATGAGTGCAAGGGATAATGTTGTAAAAAATTACCCAGGCATATGTTGTCAATAAAAAGTTGTTTAAAAAAAAAAAAAAAAAAAAAAAAGAACAGAGAAACAGTACTTAAATGACTTTCAGAAATTGATAGGAGATATCCAATGGATCCATCCAGCGTTAGGCTTAAAGTACCTATCAATTACAACCATTATATGGAATTTTAAGGGGAGACACTACTTAAACTCACCAAATCAGCTTACAAAAGAAGCTCAAGAAGCTTTGAGAGAGGTTGAACTGGCTTTATCCAATGTGATTGAAAGAGTCACTTAAAAACCCTTGGAAATATCAGTTTTTGCTACAGAAGAGGCATCCACAGCAATTCTTCATCAAGGAGTGTGATAGAGTGGGTGACCCTCCCAGCACAACTAGACCAAAGCCTTACTCCTTACCCAGTGCTTGTGGCTAGAATCTTATTAAAAGCCATTAAGAGTAGTACAAATTAATATTCCGGCCAAGATGGCGGCAAGGAGGCACACAGCTGTATAAGCTCCGCATTTTCTCTCAGAATCCATCTCATTACAAGCCTTTGAATTAATGTCTGACTGAAAAAAAACCCACAAATGCCTGACTGAAAAAGAACCCACAAATAGTTACCAAGAGAAGACATCCTTGAGATTCGACAGGAAAGGTCTGTTTTTGCTTGAGGGCGGGACGGTTTTAGATAGGGCACAGGCTGAGGGCAGCAGAAATGAGAGCTTGGCAGGCAGCTCACAGCCGAGTACAAAGGAGGGGGTAGGAGTGTAATCTCAGCTGTCTCTGTGGGGAGAGCTTTGCTACAGGCTTGGATACTTTGCCCTGGCAGCAAGTCAGTAGCCCAGAAGAGAAGCTAAAAACACCGGGGCTAAAGAATACAACCCCAAACAGCTGGAGCCTGGGACCTGGCCATCCCTCCCCCACAGCATTCCCCATGCCTCAGAGTTCCCAGAGGCAGGAGAAACCCAGTTCCAGGCCTGGGCCCCCTGGGTTAGGAGGAAGCCGGCCAGCTTAACACCACCCAGTCCCCCCCAAAAAAAGCAGATTCCATTTGTTTTTGTTTTTTTTTTTGCTAGTTTGTCTCATTCTTCTGACAAAATGAGCAAAAAATTGAAAAGGACCAACGACACAGCTTTTATATGGACAGAGAGCAGACTCAAACCTGAGGAGACTAAAAGGATTGTTTCCAGGTGAACCCCAAGGAGAAGATCATCGTTCCCCACGATGAAGCCATAGAAGAAATTAAAAAAGGCACAAGAGACCTAGGAAAAATGGGAAAAGGAGAGAGGTTGGCAAAGAGCTGGAGGAAATTGTCCACCCAGTTAAAAGACAGAATGGATAAAGAAAAACACATCCTTAAAATGGATTAGGAACTGAAAAAAAATAGCTCCAAAGAATAAAAT
Source organism: Sarcophilus harrisii (assembly GCF_902635505.1). Lineage (NCBI taxonomy): Eukaryota > Metazoa > Chordata > Mammalia > Dasyuromorphia > Dasyuridae > Sarcophilus > Sarcophilus harrisii. The sequence goes on along the minus strand of NC_045430.1, from coordinate 187,307,927 downwards.
TTTAAAATGGAAAAACATTCAAAGAACAAACTGACAATTAGAAAAAGATATAAAAAAAGGAAGAAGAAAATACTTAATTGAAAATCAGAATAAAGCAAATGGAATTGCATGACTCGAGGAGACAAGAGCAATCAGTCACAAAAAAAAAATCAAACAATGGAGAAAATGAAATATTTTGGGAAAAAAGACCTGGAAAATAGGTCTAGGAGAGAAATCTGAGAATTATTGACCCCAAAAACTATGATGAAAAAAAAGAGCCTGGACACTATTTTTCAGGAAATTACGGAACCGCCCAAGTCATAGAACAGAGGGAAATAGACATTAAAGGATTACATCACCCAGAAAGGGATCCTAAAATCAAAAACCAAGAAATATAGTAAATGCCAGAACCCCAAAATGAAGGAAAAAAACCCAAGCGGCTAGAAACACCCAATTCAAATATAGAGGAGCCACAATAAATCACCCAAGATCTAGAGCATCCACAAAAATCAAGGGCCTGGAATATGATATTCAAAAGGCTAAGGAACTCATGCAAACCAAAAAATAACTTATTTCCAGCCAGAATGAGCATCTTTTTCCAGGGAAGAAGATGGTCATTCAACAAATAAGTGAATTTCACCTATTTTTGGGAAAACCAGAACTTTAACAAGAAGTTTGATCTACAAATATAGAACCAAGAAAACCTAAAAAGGTAAAAAGAAATCTTGGGAACATTTTTGCTGTAAAGATGTATAAAAAATACATGTATACCTTGTTCTAGAAATTGATGGAAAGGTATTTAAGAAAAAGGGGCAAAGGGGGGTATTTATATCTCACAAAGAGGCAAAGGAAACCATTATATCTGAGAGAAAGAATGGAGGGGGATGAATATAGGGGATTTTATCCATCAGAATTGGCTTTAAGAGAAAAAAGTTTTAGACATATTCAATAGGGAAATTCCATCTCATTGAAAAGTGAGAAGGGAAAAGGAAAAGGGAAGGAATAAACTGCAGAAGGGAAAAGAAACTGTGGGGAAAGGGAAAGGAGGAATAAAAAGGAGGGTTAAAGAAGGGGGCTAGAAAGGAAGGGGAGGAAGGGGGAAAGAAGGAGAAAAATAAAAGGGGGAAGAAAAATTTGGTTTTAAAAAATGGAACCCCCCAATAGGGGTGGAATGGATTAAAAAGGAATCCCAATATTTGGGAAGGAAAAATGAAGAGGGAGATAATGCAGAATAAAGGTAAAAAGGATGGAGCAAAATCACTATGCTTCAGGTGGTCAAAAGAGGGTAGCATCCGATCTCAGATCAAGCAAAACAAAAAATTGATCTAATTAAAAGAGATAAGGAAGGGCACTATTTTTGTAAAGGGATAAGATAAATGAACCAATTCAATATTAAAACATATATGCAACCAAGTGGTGAGCATCTAAATTTTTAAAAAGAGAAATTAAGAGAGCTGCAAGAAGAAATAGATAGCAAAACATTAGTGGGAGATCCCCTTACTCCAGAATTAGATAACCAAACCACAAAATAAATAAAAAAAAGTCAGAGGTAAATAGAATACTAGAAAAGTTAGATATGAAGATCCTGAGAAAACAAATGGAGACAGAAAGGAGACCCTTTTTTCAGCAGTTCATGGAACCTATACAAAATAACCATATATTAGGACATAAAAACCTCAAACTCAAATGCAGTAACAGAAATAGTAAATGCATCCTTGCCAGACCACAATGCAATAAAATTACACCCAACAAAAGCCAGGGAAAGTAGACCAAAAAATAATTAAACAAATAATCAAATTTAAAGAATGAGGGGAAACAGCAAATCAGAGACATAATTAATAATTCACCCAAGAAAATGACAAATAATGAGAACATACCAAAATGGGATGCAGCCAAAGGATTAAGGGAAATTTCATTCTCTAGGCCTTACTTGCATAAATAGAGAAAGATAATAACAATTTTTGCAACTAAAAAATGCTAGAAAAGGAACAAATTAAAAACCCCGTCAAAACTAAACTTGAAATTTAAAATAAAAGGAGAGATCAATAAAATTGAAAGTAAAAAAAACTAGAATTAAAAACTAAGAGTTGGTTTAAGAAAACCAACAAAATAAAAACCTTTAGTAAATCTGATTAAAAAGAGGAAAGAGGAAAACAAATTGTTAGTCTTAAAAATGAAAAGGGAGAACTCCCATAATGAAGAGGAAATTAGAGCAATAATTAGAAATTACTTTGCCCAACTTTTGGACAATAATTTACAACTTAAAATGAAAGAAAATTTAAAAATATAGTTCCCAGATTAAAGAGGAAGAAGTAAATCCTAAACAGTCCCATCTTAAAAAAGAAATAGAACAAGTATTAACCAGTCCAAGAAAAAACCCCAGGACCAGATGAATTTAATGGAATTTACCAAACATTTAAAGAAAAATTAACCCCAATGCTATATAAACCATTTGAAAAATAGGATTGAAGGAGTCCTACCAAACCCTTTTACAAAGATATAGTACTGATACCTAAAACCAGGATGGAAACAGATCAAAAAAAATTTAGACCAATCCCCTTTATGATGCTAAAACTTAAATAAAATATTAGCAAAGAAGATTACAGAAAATCATTCCCGAATAATACACTTCAAGAATTTATACCAGGAATGCAGGGGCTGATTCAATATTAGGAAAAACTATTAGCATAATTGACTATACAAAAGCAAACTAACAAAACCATATGATCATCTCAAAGATGCAGAAAAAGCATTTGATAAAATCCAACATCCATTCCTTAAAAAAACACTTGAGAGTATAGGAATTGGATTTTTTCTTAAAATAGTCAGGAGCAATATTTAAAACCATGTAAGCATCATATGCAATGGTGAAAAACTGGAATCTTTCCCAGTAAGATCTGGAGTGAAGCAAGGTTGCCCACTGTCACCATTATTATTCAATTAGAAACACTAGTCTCGGCAATAAGAGTTGAGAAAGAGATTAAAGGAATCAGAATAGGCAATGAGGAAACCAAACTATCACTGCAGATGATATGATGGTAGTAGAATCCCAGAGATTCTACTAAAAAGCTATTAGAAATAATATCCACAACTTTAGCAAAGTTGAAGGAAAAATAAACCCAAATCTCAAATTTTTATACATACCAACAAAACCAAAGCAAGAGAAGAAAGAGAAATTTCATTCAGAATAACGCAACAGAAAAATATTTGGGAATCTACCAAAGGAAAGTCAGGAATTATAGAGCAAAATTACAAAAAAATTTCCAAAAATAAAGTAGACTTAAAACAATTGAAAATATTAAGTGCTCCCGGATAGGTGTAATATAATAAAGATGAAATACCCCTAAACTACTCTATTTAGTGCTATACCAATCAGATTAAGAAAATATTTTAATGATCTAAAAAAAAACAAAATTCATAGGAAAATTAAAGGTTCAAGAACCAAAAGAATTAATGAAAAAAAAATCAAAATGAAGGTGGCTTAGCTTTCCGACCAAAACTATATTATAAAGCAGCAGTCACCAAAACCATTTGGTATTGGCTAAAAATAGATTAGTTGATCAGTGGAACAGGTTAGGTTCAAGACAGAATAGTGAAGAACTATGTTTGACAAACCCAAAGATCCTCACTTTTTGGGATAAGAATTCATTATTTGAAAAAACGTGGGATAACGGAAATTAGTATGGAGAAATTAGGGATCCACACTTCAACGTAACCAAGTAAGATCAAAATGGGTCCAGATTTAGACATAAAACAGATTATAAATAAATTGAGGAAATAAATAGTAATCTCTCAGACTTGTGGAGGAGGAAGAAATTTTGGACTAAAGAAGAACAAAGACCATTATTGATCACAAAATAGAAAATTTTGATTAATAAATTTAAAAGCTTCTGTACAAGCAAAAATTAAAGCAAACAAATTAGAAGGGAAGCAAAAACTAAAAACATCTTCACAGTTAAAGGTTCATAAAGGCCCCTTTTAAAAAATATCCAGAGAACTGACTCTAATTTTATAAGAAACGCCATTCTCCAATTGAAAATGGTCAAAGGATATGAACAGACAATTTTCGATGATGAAATTGGAAATTATTACCACCATAAGGAAAGTGTTCAAAAATTATTAATAAGAGAAATGCAAAAAGACAACCTTGGATACCACTACACACCTGTCAATTGGCAAGATGAAGGAAAAATAATGATGATTATTAGGATGAAAAACTTAACTGATAACTGTTGGTGGAGGTAATTAATCCAACTATTCTGGAGAGCAACTAATTATGCCCCAGAAGTTATAAACTTGTATACCCTTGATCCAGAGTGTTTCTACTGGGCTTATACCCAAAGAGATACTAAAGAAGGTTAAGGACCAATATGTGCCAAATGTTTATGGCAGCCCTGTTAGTAGTTGCTAGAAATGAAACTGAGGGATGCCACTTGAGAATGGTTGGAAATTTGGTAATGAATGTTATGGAAAATTATTTTTGGAAAACCAGCAGGATGTGAATATAAGAGGCTTGGAGAGAATTAATGAACTGATGCTATGAAATAAGAACCAAGAATATTATACCCCAACAATGATACGAAAGATGTAATCTGATGGAAGTGGATTTTTTGACAAAGAGACCAATTAGTTTCAAATTGATCAATGATGAAGAAGGCTACACCCAAAGAAAAACACTGGGAAATGAATGTAAACTGTTTGCATTTTTTGTTTTTCTTCCCGGTTATTTTTACCTTTCTGAATCCAATTTTCCCAAAAAAAAACGTTTGAATCCAACACATACATTTACAAGATATACTACACATATTCAAATATATAAGACTGTTTTGCCACTAGGGAAGGGGGTGGAGGGTGGGAGGGAAAAATCGGAACAGAAGTGAGTGCAAGGGATAATGTTGTAAAAAAAATTACCCTGGCATGGTTTCTGTCAATAAAAAGTTACTATAATAATAACAAAGAGTAGTACAAATTATCTGGGATAAGACCTAACAAGATATACACCTTTTATACCAATGCACAAATTAACGTATGCTGTGAATCATTCCAGATTGGCAAATTTTATTGGCCACAGCTCCAAATTTTTACACATGGGTCTCCATTAAAGATAACCTGGCTATTACATAATTGGCAATGGATTTTTGAAGAAAAGGTTTCTAAGGTTCCTCTTAAAGGACCAATTAACTATCTTCACATATGCATCCAAACATAACATTTGTGCTTATAGTTAAGCCTCATGACCTATGTCATGACCTTATAGTTAAGTCTCAAGACTTAACCATAAAGAGTAGTCAGAACTCCTTTTCCACTCAGCAGAATGAATTGTATGCAATCATGCTAGCTCTTATCCAGGAGATGTAAATATATGTATCGGCTATTTAAGGAACTGCAAGAGCCAGTGAGAAAGCATCCAGGTAACATTTATATCTTCCATGTCCAATCTCATAGTAGACTTCCAGGTCCTATTTTTTATGGAAATTCAAAGGCAGATCACCTTCTAACCATGTTAGCCAATATACCTTTATTTCAAGAAGCCCAGGAATTTCATTCTAAATATCATCAGGCTGCTCGAGCTTTTCAAGAGAGGAAACTAGGAGCATAATAAAAGCCTGTACAGTTTGCCTTCCTTTCATGCTCCTCCACTGCCTCCAGGGAAGAACCCTCATGGTTTGAAACCCAATGAAATTTGGCAAATGGATGTGACCCATTATAAATCTTTTGGTCATCTGTCTTTTATCCATGTTGTAGTAGACACCTTTTCAGGATTTACTTTTCTAATTCCAGGAGCAAAAAAAAGTCAGCCCGAGTGATCACTGAATTCCTTACACAAGCATTTGCAATCATGGGTGTGCCACAAGCTATAAAAACAGATAATGGACCTCCATGTACTTCTAAACATTTTGCACACTTTTGTGCCCAGTATAAGATTTTACAAACCACTGTCATACCCTTTAGTGTCCCTTAAATTTAACATGAAAGCAATGGATTCTTGTTTTCCCATTATCCTTCTGAACTTCCTTTTGTTCTTTTTTTCTGTGAAGTCAATTAGTTTCATGTTTAAAATGATTAAAAAAATTCTTCCTTCTACCTCCCTCCATTAAAAAACAAAAACAAAATTTAAAACAAATATGTCAAGTCAAGCAAACAAATCTTGTTGGTTACATTCAAGAACTGTCTCAATTTGTAGCACTCCTCAGTCCAACACTTCTGTCAGAAGAGTAACATTTTATCAATAGGTCCTCTAAGTTGTTTGTCTTCATATTAGTGTGTAAGTTGTTCTGCTTCTGCTCAGTTCATAAAGGTCTTTACACATTTGCTCTGAACCCGTCCCATTCCACAAAAGTATTCATTACTTTGATAGATCAGAATTTGTTCAGTCATTCCCCAACTGATGATGTGAGTCCTTTTCTATCTTCTCTGATCTTTGGGGTTGTAGCCTAGCACTGGTATTGCTGAGTCAATGGATATGCAGTTTAGCCTCTTTACTGGCTTAAATCTAGACTGCTTTTCAGAACTCTTCCTGTGTCTTGTCATACTGTTCATTAGTAATGATTATAGAACCCTTTTGTTATTGGTTTGTAATTTGTTAAAAGCTGAAAGGATCTACTAGGATGAGGAAACAAGGATTAAAGAAGGCATGACCTACTACTTTTACATTAGTCTCTCACCTCACTTAACTCTATTAAATATTTTTATATTTCCCATGATACTCAGTAAATACTTGGCTTTAACTAAACACAGAGCTCAATGCCAATTTCACAGTGGCAGAGCACAGATTTAGTCTGATTACCCCAACTACTGTACCACCTGTGTGATGTTGAGCAAATCACTGAGGTAGTTTAATCAAATGCAAAATGAAAGGTTTGAATTAGATTATCATTAAATTCCATAATATGATGATATTTCCAGTGTTTTTGTCCCCACTACATCATAATGTCTTTTTTCCCTGAGGCAATTAGGGTTAAGTGACCTGCCAGGGTCACACAACTAGGAAGTGTTAAGTATCTGAGACCAGATTTGAACTCAGGTCCTCCTAACATCATGGCTGGTGTTCTATCCACCTGCACCACCTAGCTGCCCCTCATAATGCCTCTCTTAAGGAAGTCAACATAATTCCAGGAGTCAATTTTACCTTCTTTAAAATGTAAAAAATTTTTTGAAGATTTGCCTTTCCAATCATTTACCTTAAAATTAGCTTCTTTTTCCAAAAAAAAAAATCACTGAATCAAAGAGAAAAATAAAGTGGGGAAACTAGACAAGGTAATTCTGGAAGAAAAATCTCCCTAAGATTATAAATGATCCCAAATCACATAACTCTAGACAAGAAGTTGATTGTTTTGCTTTTTCACTGAGGAGATTATATATTATAAAGCAAAGCTGAAATTTTAAACCTCTTTAAATCCTGTGTGTCCTTTTGAAAATTTGTCCTATTCCTATTTCATGTAAATTACAATCTACAATCTGGGATTCACAATACAAGTATTATCTGGCCTACTTGTATGAATTCCAGTTTGGACCTGGAAGAGACTTTATAAGATGTCATCTAGCCCATTTTTCAGACCACAAAATATAAACTCAGTATTTGAACAAGATCTCTTTGCATGACACTAATGTAGGTTACAATTTTTTGAACAATTCTAAGCTCAGGCCAGATTCAGATCATGGAACATTGGTTATCTCCTAGTTAAGGATCAAAATAGTTTTATGAATTATTTCTTTAAAAGCAGCTTCACTGAATGAATAATATACTACTTGGGTTAAGTCCTTTACCCCCCCCCAATCCCCCAATTTAGTCACTAAAATTGCCTTTACACCTATAATAAATCTTGGATAGGCTGGTTGATTCCTTACTAGGAGGTGAGCTGGATGGTGTTCATAACACAATGAATAAACTACGTGGATAAATTAAAGCCACAGTTCATTTAATCCAATAAAAAGCATTTTTCATCCCTAAGATCTAGTTCAATAACAATTTGGCACTACATTTGGCTGCTAGGTGGCAGTCAAATCCTGCCTCAGAACAATAAGTGACCCTGGACAAGTCACTTCCATCAATTTGGCATCCTCTTTAAAATGAGTAGGAGAAAGAAAAGGTAAAGCTCTCAGTACCTTTGCATCCCAAATGAAACGTTGGGCAGGACTGAACAAAAGGGAGGACACCAGCAAATGTAGGAATATTCTTAATAGCTGGCATTGATAAGTCCTTTACGCCTATTATCTCATTTAATCGTCACAACAGGAACCTGGGGCAGACATAAACGCAGTGTCCTGACATGTTTACACAAGTGTCTGAGGCTGAACTTGAACTCAGGTCTCTGGACTCCAAGCCCAGGGTTCTCCACTGCACAGTCGAGCTTTTCCTCTAACAATGGTTGGAGTTAAAAATAAATTATTTACATTTTGAAAAGCAATTAACCTATTTTCTTGAATGTACTTTTACACTCTTTAAAGAAAAATACAAAACAAAAACAAACAAAAAGCACTCCAAAACGCAAAACTTTTCTAAGACTATATAAATTATACAAAATGTTTTGTTTTCAAAATTAAAAAAAAAAAAACCGTTTAGCCTTCCTATCAAAAGCAACGTCAAATTACCTGTAAAGAGATTCTCGTACCAGACTGACCAACAACCACCTCACCATGGAGAAGCCGCACATCTTTCCCATTTCCAGCTGTTTTCATTATTACGTGCATATTTAAAAAAACAAAAACAAAAACCAATCCACACACTCCTACCAAACTAACTTTTTTCAGGATTAGTTCTTTTTCTTCTTACTCTCCTGTGTCCAAGCCCGCTAAAGTTAGTCCCTTTACAGGAGGAAAAAATAAAACCCCTGTCATTTTGTCCTTTTGTCCCTAACGAAGGGGAGCAAGAACACTGCAGGGAACCAGCTTTACATCGACTCAAAGCTCCGACCTCAGAATCGGATGTAAAATCTAGCATCGTTTCCACAATTCGGGGAAAAAAAAGGGATGGTTTTCCCTTACGTTCCCGGAACCACGGAGACCTGGACAAAAGCTCCAGGCAAACACCGAGAAATAACTCTAAGGAAGCTGCAAAAGTTCGACATTAACAATACATCGGTCAACTCGAGGGAGACTTAGGAAAAAAAGGCAAAGTCGGGGTGCTCGGCGCGGAGGCCGAGGAGGGACACTGGGGGGAGCCTGGGGCACGTCTTCCCCGCGGCGGGGTGGCAAAGTCACCAGCGCCCATGGAAGTTGCCTGCAGAGAAGCCGACACACCGCAGAGAGCGCGCAGGGCCCTCCATGCATGTCACACGCCTGCACAGACACACACACACACACACACACACACACACACACACACGCGCGCGCGCTCCTCTCGCTCTCCGTCCCCCTCCCTCCCCCGCCAGTGGCGACATGACAGCAGGGTCGAGACACACACACACACACACACACACACACTCGCGCGCCGTGAGCCTCCCTTGCTCGCATCCCCCGCCTCCCCGCCCCTCGGCTCCCCTCCCCCAGCTAGCGGCGCGGCTCCGCTCGGATCGCCCTGTCCAGGGCCTCACGCGCGCGCGGCGGGAAAGGGTCTCGCTCACCTTGGGTGCTGTATGGAGGGGTGGCAGAGATGGGGGAGCCGGGGGCAGCGGCTGCGGCGGCGGGAGGGGGGGGCGTCTCGGCGGCCCCCAGGAGCGGGGCGGGCAGCATGAGGTAGCGCTGGGGGGCGGGCAGGCAGCGCTGGCAGAACGAGTGCAGGCAGGGCAGCAGCTTGGGCGCCCGGCTCTGGATGTTCTGGTGACAGACGGCGCAAGTGTCCAACAGGTTGAGGCGGGCCGCCTCCCCGCCGCGCTCCGAGTCCGGGCCCTGCCGGCTCTCGGCCTCATTCTCCCCACTGGGGGCCGCGGCCGCCGGGGCCCCAGCCGCTACCGTGGCAGCCGCCGCCGCCGCCGCCGCTGCCGTAGCCGCTTTCTCCACAGCCACCTCCATTGTCCTGTCCCCGCCGCTGCCGCTGCCGCTGCCGCCGCCGAGAGAGAAGGGGGAGCGCGGTCTCCGCCCGCCGCCGCCGCCGCCTCCTCCTCCTCCTCCTCCTTCACCACCGCCCCCGGCCTCCTCCTCCTCCGGACTAGGGGGCGGGGAGGAGCGGGAGGGAGGCGCAGAGGAAGCCGCCTCCCCGATGGCGCGGCCGGAAAGAGCGAGAGGACTCGGCAGGGACCGCTCCTGGCCGGCGGCGGGAAGCTTCGCCCGGGCGCCGCGATCCTGGAGCCCTCCTCGGTTCTGGCTTCTCCTGGGCCCTCGGCTCCGCTCTCGGACCGGTCGCGCACCGCCGCCTCCCACCTCCCCCGCCCTCCGTAGGCGGCCTCCTCCCCGACTCCGCCCTCTCCTCGCAACTAGGACGACCGCAAAAAAAGCCCCGCAGCCCAATGACCGCCGCCTCTCGCGACGGGGCGGAGTCTGCCCGGGACTACCCAGGCTCGGCCCAGGAGAGGGGACCGCGAGAGGGAGCGGAGAGGAGGGAGGCGCAAGCCCCTCCTCCTCTCCGCGGAACTCTGGCGGCGGTTGGGCTGTTGGTGGCGGTTTTGTACCGCGGAGGAGATGGAGGGTTCCGTTTGTTGTATTGGCCGGCCGGAGCGGCGCCCTCCCTCCCCCAGCCTGCACCCTCCCTGCGTCCAACCACCTCGCACCTAACTCCGCACGCTCCTCCAGCCCCCGGAGCGTCCCCCCCTTCCCTATTGGGAGCCGTGATTAATAAGTAACTGCCCGAGATAACTCTCGGGCCTTTTACGTGGTAGAGTCGGGGGCACGACCTCCTGGCACTCGGCGTTCAAAGGAACAACAGAAATCTTTTTGTGTCGGACCCTCTGGCAATCCGGGAAAGCCTATGAATCGACGCCTCAAAATATTATATTTAAATGCATAAAATAAAATGCATAGGGTTGCAAAAGAATCCATCTGTTTATATTCAAGTACAGCGTTCAGATTTTGTGTGTAAAGTACATTATTTCGGGTTGAGAACCTTTGCTTTGAGGGGAATAAAGGTCTGGACCGGAGTGCCAGAGTGGGAAGAAGCAGAGGAAACACGAGCTTTTTCTAAGGGGAAAAATAAGAGATGGTGGTGCGTTGTGATTTTTTTTTTCCCAAGGCAGGAGGTCCACGGATTTTTACAATTGCTTTTTTTTTTTTTTTTTTTTTTAATCAGAATAATGAATGGTAAAGGTGGGGAGAAATGTGGGTGGAACTTGAAATGAACCCTTACAATGCTGGGTGAGCGTTAGAGTGAGTAGATGAATGGATCAAGTCAAACCTCTTTTATGCTGATTTGTACGCGGAGAGATTCTCTTAAGAGCGCCTGGATTCCGGGAATGGATTGAAACAGTTTATCAAGAAAAAATATTGAGCTTCTTTAAAAAAAAAAAAATAATAATAATCCTAAAATAAGATCCTAGGGAGAAATTTTTGCTGTAACAGCGTATAAAGGGCAAGAAAGGAGACTGTGTGACGTTTCCTTATGGAAAAACAAAACCCACCAATACAAGGATTTTCAAAACCTTTGCATTATATGAGGTTTGCCAATGGGATCTTTAGATAGGATAGGGGCAGCCATTCTTTTCAACATCCACAGAATTTAAACTTCAAAGTTTAAGTGGAGCAAACACCAGGTCTTCCAAGGAGTAGAGCTCAGAGATTAAGTTTATATCTGCACCTGCTAGGAATCTGATTGCGATGTGTTCCTACAGCCTAGAGGCCTAGGACGTAGCCCTCAATCTGAATCCAGGCAGGCTCCCACGGATTAGCTCTCCAGGTATTTTATATATTCTGGAGTTCCAGATGATCTTCTTTCTTAGGTCCTTGTAAAAACTAAAATCTATAAATCCTTTTTTTTTTTTTTTGTCTATAGCAAGACAACTGTATAAATATGTATACATATATTGTATTTAACATATACTTTCATATATTTATTAGGGGGAGGAGATAGAGGGAAGGAGGGGAAAAGTTGGAACAGAAGTTTTTGCAAGGGTCAATGTTGAAAAATTATCCATGCATATATTTTGTCAATTGTTAAAAAAAATAAAATAAAATCTAGCCAGAGCCCCTGTTGTGAGGAAGTGCTTCCCCAGCTTATGGCTAATTATGAGCATTTAGGAAGTACCTACTTTTTTAGAAGGGCTGCTAGGTGGCTCAATGGATAAGAGTTAAGAAGACATTTTCCTGAGTTTAAAGGTGGCTGCTAACACTCTGTGGTCCTGGGCAAATCACTTAGCCCTTTTTGCTTCTGTTTCCTCATTCGTAAAATGAGAAGGAAATGACAAATCAGCATTCTTGCCAAGAAAAACCCCAAATGGAGTCACCTAGAATCAGACATAACGGAAAGATTACAGAAAGACAAGGCTTTATACCCAACTTAGTCTGGGGATACAAAAAACAAAACAAAAAAGGCATTTCCATGAAAATGCTAATTTTTTAAAGTGAGCAAAGGTCAAAATAAGACAATGGGGTTTGAAAGTGAATGGAAGTAGAATATAGAAACTCATAAGCCGCTTATTATTGTGAGAATTAGATAACTTACATAAAAAAATCAGAAATTAAATTAGAGAAATGCAGAACAAAACTGAAATTTAGGAAATGAAACATAAAGGTTAAATTGACTTTGAACAAAGAAAAGGAAACTTACAGAGGGAAGCCATAAATTAGAATAAGAAACAAGCTATTGGTAGATGCTGTAAAGGTGAATACACACTCAAATAAAGATAAAAGAAAATTAGGTCTTAGTTCCTGAAATGTGGGGAATGACCCTTGAAATTAGTGGGGGACACTCGGGTTGGGGAATTAGGCACAATGGATAGTCTGTAACCTCTGTAGTACCCCACCAATGTGGAAACCAGGTAGGGACAATATAAAGTTCTTTTCCAGGATTCATCTCTAAGTTAGTGGAGTTTTTGCTAAGATGCTTGTTTCTTATATTATGAATACCCAAAAGTTGGAATAGCTTTTGGGCATGCTGAAGGTTTTTCAAGAATGGGAAGGGCGGGGAAGGCATTGTTGTAAAAGAGCCAATGACTAAGAATGGCATGGTGGACCAAGAGCTGCTCTTCAGAGAACTTTGATTCTGATTCTCCCAATGGCAGGTTTTGGCTTTGTGGTCCTGGGCCAGCCACCTAATCTTGCAGTGCTTTAGACTTAAAATGCAGAGAAAGTGCATACCTACATTGGTAAAAGGTGTTTCCTGATTTGGAAACTTTATTAGTGAAATTACTGATCTAGTCTCTGTCCCTAGAGGAGGAAATCCTCTCTTTTTCTCCACTAGACACTCATCTTTGGAGGGTTTGTTTGTAGTTTTTTGGTTTTGTTTTTTACAAACTACCTGCTTTTATACAGGCCCCGGAGGGCAACACCGATTCCCTCAACCAACTGGAACAGACTTCTACTTGAAATCTCTTTCAGTTTCATCCAGTTTAAATTTTTGCTTGCTTTAGGAGAGCTGTCCATGTCTTGTTCACAACTAGGAACAATTAACTAATTCAGTCAAGAAATGTTTTTACCTGAAAAAGGCAATTTCTTTTCAGTGGACCCCTTCTTACATCGGGAATCCAAAAGAAAATGGAAAGACATCAACTGATGCTGAAGAAGGCAGTGAAGTAAGTAGAATAAGGAAAACAATTTACCTCTGTCTACAATAATGTCCACTTTATAGAGAAGAGGGAAGATGTGTATTCAGAAATGACTATAATATTAAAAAAAAGCAAAATGTAAGAAAACTATTTTTATAATCCTATCATTCAATAATTCTGATGACTTAGAGGAATGAAATGACTGTGGGTCAAAGATAGGAGTACAAACAGAAAGCAAAGAAACTTAATTGCCATGATAAAGAATACTACACTTGATGAATAGCAGATTTAGCTTTCTAGGATAAAAATGTGGCTTTTTATAGCTTTTCAGAACATTTTAGGATACATAGTCAGTCAATCAGCAACATTCTTCCACAACTTTGGAAGATAACTAGAGGATTTCATAGAAGAAGGAGAGGTAAAAAAAGAGGGGAGAATCATTGCAGGGAAGTATTTGGAATGCAAATAGCAGAATTCATTGTAAAATACATTCCCTATCCAAGAGCAAGAGACAAAGAGAAAGAATCAAAGATTTTACAATTTGTTAAAGTTCTTTTAAGCAAAATTGTTGGATCTCTTTTCTAAGAACAAGTAGTTGTTACAACATGTTTGAGATGATTCACTTTACTTTGTTTATTCTCCTTACTGTCTAAGCAGTGGTCCTCAAAGTGTAGTCCAAAGAATTGTTGGGGTCTCTGAAACCCTTTTAGAGGGTCTACAAATTCAAAATTATTTTTTATTTCTAATATAGTAAATAGCCATAAATATAACCCATGTGAACAAAAACTCTTTGAACAGATCCTTGATAGTTTTTTTTAACAATATGAAGATACTGAGAACAAAAGTTTGAGAAGGTCTTCAGATAGTTGAGGGATTTCTACATTGTTAGTCTATCAGGGATATCACAGAATGGTTGTTTTTCATTCTTCTACATGAGTCAAACACCAAGAAAAAGTCACCTATTCAGGTTTATACCAGTTTTCTCAACTTCCTTATCCCTTATCTCAACCACATAGAAACTGAAAGTTTTTGTAACCTAACCAAGACCTAAATTTAATGGCCTTTTCTTAGTCTCTTCCTGATCTTCCTTTTCTTTATCTTTTGACACTAATTCACCTTTTACTCTTCTCTTTCCTTTTTCTTGTTTCATCACCCCACTCATATACAATTATTGTCAATTCTTCCCACAACATCACTCACATCTGCATCTATCCCCTTAGCTCCATATTTATGGTCACTGTCCTTGTTTGGGCTCTCACAATGTAATAGATGATTAATTGGACCCCTAGTTTATTCCAGTGAGTAATAATCAGTTTGATATGATTCCATAAGGGTAATGTTTATAAGTTCATAAATTAGGCCCCTAAACTGTGAACTGCAGATTGTAAATTCACCCTAGGAAGCTAATTAGAGGACATCTACACATTTTTAACCTTGTAATGATGATCACGACTAGCATGGAAGAGCTAACACAAATACATGAAAGGTTCCCCAGCTGTCTTTGTTGTCCTCCATTCCTTACCATCATTCTATTGCCCACATAAGGAGATGACCCTGAGCACTTGACCAGTGAATGATCCTTGGTGCCAGCCTGCTGCCTTCTTTTCTACCAGCCCATGGATTCATGGATTCATGCAGATAATTTGACATCTGTTTATTATTCTGTCCTATGAGTTTATTCCTCAGTTTGGTAGGACTTCCTGAAAGGTAATCCTTTCAAGATAAGTCTGGTCTGCTCGTTAACCCATTTATCAACCAAAGGGATTCTTTATTTCATGTAAAACTTCCTGGAGGATCAAAGGTAGAATTGGTCAACCAATAAAATTCTGTATTTTTAGTTTATTTTATCTGTATTGTTTGGATACCAAGCACTACAAAATTAAGGCAGTAGAGGAAAGGGTCATCTCAAATTATGAGGAAGGTCTAAGATCTACTTCATTAGAGGGAGACATGGGACCCTTTAATAAGGTACCATGGGCTCAGTTCTCTTAGTTTTTTGATTGTAAGTTGGACAACTTGGAACTCCATAACAACCTTTGTGACAGGACTCTGTGTTTTCTTTACTCAGCATTCTTTCCCTGACTTCCTCCTTTCATGAAAACTGATTGGCTCCAGCTTCCTTGACACAACTTCATGGAATGGGGTCATAAAAGATCCCAGACCTCTGTAGTTCAAGCCTTTCAGACTCAATGGCTGTCTAAAACCACATAATGATATACTGACTAAATGGATATAAGAGAAAGGGGGCCAGAGTACAGAGAAGCTAAGTTTTTCCTTTCTTTCTGTATTTGAACACATTAAACCTCTTTTGTCCAATGACTTATGACCACCCCATTTCATCCCAGTGTTGAACCCAAACTAAGAGGCTACTGGCCTCAATGCTTCACCATAACATTTGGTGTAGTTTTGGCAGGGTGGAACAAGAGGAATTGACCCTTTGGTTCACATTGTGGTAAAATTGGGGGAAGAGTCATGTAAATATAAAAAAGTCATCTGATTCTATGGCAGGACATTGCCTGGTTTTCTGTTGCCAGGGCCCTCTTGATCTTGTATAGTGAGTCCTCTGTGGGACCAGTTACAGGCTCCAGTTTAGGCAGATGGATTAGCTTAGTGGATGTTGGAATAAGCTTCCCAGGAGGGTAAAGAGACTAGCAAAGCCAGCATTCCTTGGATGTTGTAGAAGTTAGATTGCCAGCATAGACTGAAAGTAAATTAAGCCAGAAAATTCAGTTGCTAGAAACAGACCTCTTAACTATGGGGACTGCAATAAAAATAGAAACATAGCAAATAGAACTGGTGGCTGTTCAAATGATGAAATCCCTCCTGTGGGATCCCTTACTGTGGTCTCTGACCCAGAGGTCCAATTCTTCTGGGGATACAAATAAGTAGATCGGAGAACAGACTTGGGAAGACTAGGGAACTTCTACCGGTTGTACCTATCACTGCTGTCTGAGTATCTTTCATGAGAAAGCAGGCTGACCCTCTCCATCAAACTGCACAAACAGGTGGATGCACAAACAGAAACTTGGATTGGTTCCTGAAGATATGATCTAAGATAGCCAATGTTGAAAAGCTCTCTACTAGGAGTATAGGAGTAGCTAGATGGTTACTTGATGCTGGCCAAGTAACTTAACCCCAGTTACCTTTAGATTTCAATAGCCTGGGAGAACTCCCTGAAGAACTGTTACAGGACCAGTTAAATTTATTAAAATTTATAGAGGGGATACACTCTGTCCCTTTTTGGGTGGCTAAAATGAAGAATTATTCAGTCATTATTCAATTGAATTTGACTCTTGGTGACTCCATTTGAGATTTTCTTGTCAAGAAAATCTGGAGTAGGTTGTCCTGTCCTTCTCCAAATCATTTTACAGATGAGGAAACTGAGGTAGTGTTAAGTGACTTGCCTAGAGTCATACAGCTAGTAAATGTCTGAGCCTTTATCCACTGCACCACCTAATTGCCCAGTTGTTGGAATCTTTACAAAGTGTTAAGCCATTAGAGTTGATAGAAACAATTATCTAATTTAGCATAGTTCAATATGATTGATTTGATCTTAGAAGAAGATATTTTGGGCCAGAACTTGAAACTAGGTACTAAGTACAACTGATGGAAACAATGCTTGTGTTCACACCTTTAGAGAGCTCATAAGTATCTAAGTATTTAATGGAGTTCACACATTTGGGAGAGTCAGGGTTTAGAATGAGATAACCGAATTCACACCTCCCTTAGGGCCAGAGAGCACTCTGGGAGATAACCCAGAATCCCTCTCCCTCCAGAAAGCGGAGTTAACACTTTGTAAAGATTCTAACATCTCCCCCTTTCTTTTGATTTAGAATTTAGATTTTTTAAATGGCCCTAACTCAATTTCTAAAGACATATTTAATACATATAATTTAATACAACTGGCTATAAGAAGTTATTTAAGTGTTAAAATGAAAAAGAAGAAAATGCCAACTAAACTAGGTGATAAGCAGGAAAATTCAGAGAAGAATGGAGTTAAGTACAATTCTGAGTGTGATACTTCACAGCAGGAGGAATTAGATCATTCCTCATTCCATGAAGAAGAGGAAGAGAGAGAAACAAAGGAGAAGATTTAAGAAACATAGTCAGTTTCTCCTGTGAAGCAGAATATGACAAGATTAGAAGAAGCATTAATTAAAGCAAAAAATAAAGGAGAAGATATATTTTATTCTATACATGCATATCCTGTGATTGAAAAGATTGACTCTTCAGGTCAAAAAGAAAGACAATACACTCCTTTTAATTTGGAAAAACTTAAAAGATTTGAAAAAGGGTTGCGCTCTTTATGGGGCTACATCATTTTATGTGAAGATGTTACTAGATAATTTGTCCTTTGAAATCTTAACCCCAAATGATTGGAAATCCATAGCGAAAACATGCTTAGAACCAGGACAAAATTTGTTGTGGCTTTCAGAGTTTCATGAATTATGTAGGATTCAAGCCCAACACAATAGGCAAACAGGAACTATTGGACAAATCACTTTTGACCAACTAGCTGGTGAAGGTCAGTATGCAGAGAATTCAGAACAGATTTACTATCCTATATCAGTGTATGAGCAAATTTCTAAGGCTGCAATAAAAGCTTAGAATTCTCTCCCTGGACAGAAAGATGGAAATAAAGCTTTCACAAAAATAGAGCAAGGTCCCAATGAACCTTTTGCAGATTTTGTGGGACGTTTGCAAACAGCTGTAATCAGAACTATTGGAGATAATGCTGCTACAGAAATAATGGTAAGACATCTGGCTAAGGAAAATGCCAATGAGATTTGCAAAATAATTATATGGGGACTAGACAAAGATGCTCCTTTAGAGGAGATCATAAGACGCTGTGCCACAGTGGGCACAAATGCTTATTATACCCAAACTATGATGAACATGGAAAGACCGGGTCCTTCTTGGCAACGGAATTCTAGAGAAACTCGTCGATGTTTTCAGTGGGAAAAGTTGGACATTTGAGGGCCTAATGTAGATATGGAGATAGAATGAGAAGACAGGGTGAGAGAAAACCTAAAACCCCATGTCCAAAATGTAACCAAGGCTTTCACTGGGCCTCTGAATGTAGACTGACCCAGAGAAGTGAGAGGCAAGGCCCAGCTCCTAAGTATCAATCAAAGGACAGGTGGGGCATGATGGCAGCTGAGTTTACACCCAGAGAGTCTTTAGAAATTCAGGACTCTGATGTCATTAATCAACAGAAAAGCAATCAGGATTACAGTTGGGAAGAATACAGGCCTTTTAATCAAACAGGGCAGTATTAACACAAGACGTGTTTCAAGTTCTTCAAAACAAAGGAGAAGATTCAAGAAACATCTGACACTGAAGGAGCATTGGCTGACAATGAGACTGTTAAAATAGCTTTAAAATCTTCATGAATCATTGGATTTTCTAACACAAGATGAGACTCTTTCAGTTCTTGAAAACCAGGAAGAATCAATGGGTTCCTTTTGGACTATTTTTAGGACCTGTGGACATGTATAATGTTGTATGTTGATTCATGTTATGAAAAATTGTTTACCTCAAAGCTTACAGGAATCATTGGATTCCTGGCACATGAACTAATGGACAATGTATAAATGTGTAAATTCTCATGTTAATTCATGTTGTTTGTTACATTACTACTAGCCTGTGTTATATTGCTATGTGCTTATGTAACTATGTGTAATGCCTCTCATATTGATAGATTTATGTACACCTTGTTTCAAGTGAGCCCCTCTAGACCCAGTTATCCATTCTAGGCTGCCAGCAGCTGGAAGATGGGGATCTGAAATTCTTACAGGAAATAGATTAGATAGATTGTATTTATGTTGTCTCATCAATGCTTGCCACATCCTAAACCCAGGTTGTCTCAGAGGCCATTAGATCCTGCTTTCTGGTTAGACCTTCTCCAATTTCTCCCTCCCTCCCTCCCTCTCTCACCTACCCGAATGACTTGAGATTTTAGCATTGGCTCATCACCACACAAACTTACATGTGTGGGCTAGTGTCTCTAGTAGTCTTATAATAGTCTGACTTTTGCAATTTATTGGCAATGTAGAACAAATTGTATCCAGGGCCCCTCAGTAAGCACAGGGGCACTGAAGAGAGATTTACAAAGAGTTTTATAATAAGATACAGTTATTATTTTTACATTTAAGGACTTCCAAAATTCAGAGGCTCTGGTTGGTTGTATCCACTTGTATCTTATAAAACAGTTAATGATACAATTGTAGATGATTTCATGTCACTTAAAAGGAAAACTAAACTTAATTCAGGAAAAAAAAAAAAAGCCTTAACTTCAGCAGCTGTACAAAATGTTGGTGATGATACAAAATGGAGATGGTTTGATTCTTTCAATTTCTCCCATTGATCTTTGGAAGTTTAACCTCCCAAGGAGATATTTTAACATGGTCAAAGTCAGCAGGGTAGACTAGCATGAACCTCTCTAAGACTAGCTTAGAATAGGCTTTAATGCAGCAACTAATGCAAAGTCTAAAATAAAATTATAAGGCAGAAGGCAATAAGGGGCCATTTACCAAGGCTTGCTACCAGGCCATTTCCCTGCAGCTAAATGAATCAAGAAGAAGGATTCAACCAGGGATCACTTGGGTGAGTGATTGCGATTCTGCTATAACTTGTTGAATTTGCTGAAGGATCTTAGCAGAATGATAACATATAAACCAAAGGTTATTATTGAAATTACTGGCTGTAGTGCCATTGCATGTCAAATTGCCAAGAAAAACATAATTTAGAGTGGTCTTCTGATCAGAGGTGATGCATAACTGTAGTGACACACAGAAAATGCCTTCAGTGGCATTAGGGATCAGGGCAGTTTGAATGCAATTCACTACATCATCGAGGCTCAAGTGGCATTAATCCCTTTCTTGGCTTAACACATAGGGAATATAGGCAAGGGGGTTGATACAGGTAGTGTAGTAATCCAGCTACCATATGTTGTGGTGAAATCATTAAGCTAGATGAGGAATCTACTATTTTTTTTCTTATTTATTTATCTAAACAAAACTTTCTACTATTTTTTTTAATTCAGAAAAGGTAAATAGCTTGCAGAGCCAAAGAGTTAGATTTGTTTCCCTCTAGGTATATTATAAAGTATTTAGACAGGAAGAAAAAGGCTTACCAGAATATGGACATACAAATCATCTCCAATAATTTTGGAGGATGACAGAATGATTTCAGTCTCTATAATTGGAAGGATTGTAAATGGGTTCACGATTGCCCCCCACCCCCCTCCACATAGATGATGGCAAACCCAACACCTAGAAGGCCCAATAACTTTGAGATGACATAAATTGCTGACAGCATTGTTTCCTCCAATCATCCTGAGAGGACTGGATTGGGAAAGAAAAGGCCACAATTGGAAGAGCACAAATCAAACAACAAAATAATTATAAAGCAGCACAAGGGGCACGTTTCATGTGGGAACAAGGTACCCAAAAGTCTCCTTTCCCAATCTTAATTGCTGTTGGAGTGGTCAGTAGCACTTAAACTAGCTGTGGTTCATTAATTGGTTCATTAAAAATTCTTGATGTAGCCTTTATGTACAGGACCAAAATCATGAAGTGGAAAGTCCAAAGATCCAGTCTGGACTGCTGCTCCAGCACTTTTAGCATTCTGATTTTTAGCTTCTGTAGATAAGAAGCAACAGAGGTATCTCCTTTTAATGAAGAATTGCATACAGGGGAAAAGGTCTTCTTGGATTGGTAATGATGATGTTTCCTGAAAAGCACTTCAGAAGAAGTATGAAATTTCCACCCAGGTCTGCTCCACAGACAGAACAGAGGAAGAATATCAAATCACATTAGAGGGTTTTGACACTCAATTTGCCAATCAGATTTTTAAATTCTTTGTATATACACAACCTGACATGAACTGTGATTGTGACAAGGTGTGTAAAATTTTAGGACCAACCCTGGCAAGAGCAAATCCTGGATAGGATAGAATCAGTAGGATGCCCCTATCAAAATCAGTGGGTCAGAGGGCCAAAGTGGGGAACAAATTCTTTCAGGAGAACTTTTGCAAATCCAGTTGTAGCTTAAGAGCCAGGAAAGGCTTTTACTAATCAGTGAGTTGGTCTACAATAACGAGGCAGACTTTAAAGTAGCCAGACTTAGGCATACAAACAAAATTAATCTACAAATGCTTAAAAGAAACATAAGCTAGGAGACCTTACCAATGGCAGGGAAGGCCCGTTCATTAGATGTCTGCTAAAAAAAAAAGCAGTAAGTGCAGTTAGTGGGGTGGTGCCCAGAGCAACCCAAATCTTCCTTACATAGTTCATATTCCTTTGTGTACCAACAGAAATGGGAAGTTAGGTAGTGTAGTGAATAGACTGAAGTCAGGAAGATTCCTCTTCCTGAATTTAAAACGGGTCTCAGACATTATTAGCTGTGTGATCCTGGGCAAATCACTGAACTCCATTTGCCTCAGCTTCCTCATCTGCAAAATGATCTAGAGAAGGAAATGGTAAACCATTTTTGTATTTTTGCAAGAAAACCCAAAATGGAGTCAGGAAGCATCAGACATGACTGAACAGCAATCCCATGAATAGCTAGACCTCCCTGGTAATAAAAGCTCTGAGGAAGAAGCAGTTTGCCTTCCACAATCACCCAAATTTACCAGTCCCTTTAGGACAGCAAATTTAGCACAAGTGTCAGCAGCACTGCTTCCTCCTGAAACAAGATCAGTTTCTGTTGGTGTGGGCAGGACAACGGACAATGGCTAGGGCATGAAGAAGCCTTAAGACAGATGGGAGATCTTTCATGAATTCACCATTTGTAATGACTTTACCAGCAATGCTCAAAAAACCCTTTCCAGCCAAAGCAGTGACAGATCCCCCAAAACATACCATATGTCAATATCGATTGTGGCACTTTTTTCTTTTGGCAAGGTGACATACCTGACTAAGAAACACAAGCTTAGCATCTTGAACTGAAGTTGGAGTGCAAATAGGTCACCCAGATGATTTCATGGTCAGAGACCACAGCAGCATCATTGTAAAGAAGATCATCCTACATAAAATCAGGCCCATCAGTAAACAAAATATAATCAGGATTTTGCAACAGATAGTTAAGAACATGGTTGTTTAGCCATGTCTGCTAGAGATATATTATGGAGTGGCTCCCCAGAGCAAATTGAAGAACAATATGGTGGGATTGAGGATGGCATATGTCTCCAGAGGAACATTTACTTTACTCAGCAAGGTCACTTCATATTTTAAAAGTGTCTGGTCAGAAAAGGCCTGAATTTAGAGGCAAATAGAAGTTCTTAACCTTATGGGGACATTGCATCATTAAGAGGTCACTCAGAACCATATACAAATCTTATCCACCAACAGGGCTATGGTAGCCATGGATTGTAGACAGGGCAGAACACCAGCAGCCATAGCATTAAGCTGAGCAGAATAATAAGCCATTGGAACATGAATGAAGCAGGCCAAATGTTTGGGTCAAGACACTGGAAGCCACCCTACTTCATTCATGTACAAAGAGAATGAAGGATTTACTTATAATCTGAGAGTCCCAGAGCAGGAGCCAAAAACAAGGTCTTTTTGAGATCTGCAAGATAAGAGAGATGTTATCAAGGTTTTAGAACAGACTTTTTAGAGAAATTCCTTAATTTAGTGATCTCACCAAAGGATGGGATATACTGTTTTTGTTGTGTTTTTTAAGCTTTCATGTTTTATTTTATTTGGTATGTATGTGGAGGGGGGGGATGGGAGTAGATTTTTTTATACATGTACAATCACTTAAAACATATTTCCATATTAGTCATATTATGAAAGAAAAAATCAGAAGAAAAAGGGGGAAAACTACATGAAAGAAGAAACTAAAAAAAGTAAAAGTAGTATACTTCAATCTGCATTTAGTCGCCAGAGTTTTTTCTCTGGATATGGATAACATTTTCCATCATGAGTCCTTGGATCATGAGTACATGGATCATTGTATTGCTGAAAAGAGCTAGTTTATCATAATTACTCATTGTATAATGTTGCTTTTCCTGTATATGATATTCTCCTGGTTCTGTTCACTTCACTCAATAGTAATTACTTCATGTAAGTCTTTCCAGATTTTTCTGAAACTTGACTGCTCATCATTTTTTATAAAATAATGGTATTCCATTATATTCATATACCACAACTTATTCAGCCATTCCCCAATTAATGGGCATCTGGGAAACTGTTAAAACTATGCAACTGCGCCAAGGATAGTGTCTTTTATTGGTGGGTACAGACAACTTAATTAAACCCAGCACACACTAGAATGAAACAGAAGATACCAGCAAATAAAATGAAATCAAGATATTTCACTTTGGGAGGCACCACTGAACTTTTGTTTTAGAGACTTGGTGGCCCCTTTGAGGCAGATGAAGAAGAAAGTAACAATTGTTCTCTTAACAAACTTCAATACTGGGTGCTGTCAGTAGAAAGTTATCATTGTATTGGATTAAAAACAAATCTTTGAAAGTGATGGAAGCTAAATCTTTTCCCATTTGAAGCAAGGATTTAAGAAACCAGAGTAGGGCTTACTACATACCACTAAGGTAAATGAGTTCATGTCCATTGAATGTTTTTCCAGGTCAAGACAAAGAGGCACTTTGTATCTAGGTGAATGTTAATGTTAATAATAATGATGCTGATGATGACAAAAGATCTATCACAGTAAAACAGATAGTCTCACAGGAAATTGAGGAAATGATGGTAGCAGGGTTGAGTCACTGGGTGCCTGGATATAACATAGGCATTAGAGCACATAAATCTTGTACAGAGTAATAAACAGGTTTATCATCATGGCCTGTATGGATTTCTTTACAGAGAAGATAAGATTGTTATGAGGGGAACATTACATAATATCTTGAACTCTCATAGAGTCAATGAGGTATAATACCTTCAATGGTTTTCTTGGACAAAGGATATTGAAGAATTGATAGGAGGTGAGGAAACCTCCTTTTCTTGATGACAGTGGGGACAGATGATTTTAGAAATCCTATATCTGAGGATGAAGTCACCCATAGAGAATCAGGAATGTCAGAGGGAATCCCTGGGTTATTATCAGGAGTCTCTTGCACATTCTAAACTATTACAAAGAACAAAGAGGAGGATTTGCAAAATCTGAGCTCCTTTGGGGAAACAAGAAATAGTGGCCCTAAGTTTACAAAGTAGAACTTGATCTAAAAGATTTACAGGGGATTTGGGTATGAGAAGGAAGGAGTGTTCAATAGAAAGACCACCAATGGATGCCATGTTGATGAGACAGTTTTGGTACATTCTGAGATTTTCCTGAAACCCTCTACAACATTAAGAGACCCAGTAGAAGTTTGGTTTACTCATTAAATCTGAATTAGAAGCTCAAGTATCTAGTAAACAATAATAGAGTATATCACCATCTTTTAAGGTGACATGGAGTTCACCAGTGGGGAAAGGCATGGATGGGGATGGCTGGGATAAGGACATCAGGATCAGGGAAAATTGAAGGATCTTCTACAGCCCCTACCATCCTGATACACCTTCATGCATTTCCTGGACATATCTAGGCCCACCATTATTTCTACTCCTTTGATTCCATTTTTCTTTCTACATTCTCAGACAATATGGTTTTTTAAAGTAAAATCATCTCTATGACTGGCAAGTTCTTGATACAGCTTATGCAGTAGCAAGGATGGTAATTTGGCCCTTGAACTCAGATTTCTCTTTCTCCTTTTTTTACTTCATAAACAATTGGACAATGCTTTTAATCTCATCAATACCCTTTTCATGCTGATTAGGGAAACCCTTATGAAAATATTTTTATATTTCTAACATGGATTGGCCAATAAAGGCTAAATGAATTCTCACATTTCTTGGATTAAGTGGATTTAATGCAGTTTAGCAATCTTACACAACCTATCTTAAAAGCAGTTAGGGGTTTTATTTTTTACTTGAAGAGTTTCTCTGAACTTACACCAATTTTGTGTGGATGGCACAAACATCCATACTTTTAATTAAGCCCTGAAATAAGTTCATGTAATCAACAGGATTCTTGGAGTTCCATTATAGGAGTTCGGTCCTGAAATAAGTTCATGTAATTAACAGGATTCTTGGAGTTCCATTATAGGAGTTCAGATCCTACAATGGGCTACTTGGAAACTCTGCAGGGCCAGGTTCCCTAAAACCCTGGCCAGAAGTTGATTATTAGTAGCTTCAATAATGGCAGTTCTTTCATTGGGGGAAAGTAAGATTTCCTGTTGTCAGCCATGTTCCCCCAGAGTGGGACTATAACTAACCTCCCACAAAGATCTGCAATTAGGTTTTAACTGCTTCTGGATCTTCATCAAATTTGAGTGTCTCTTTTCCAGGTAGAAATATCAGAGGGATTAAAAAGCTGATTATTCTTAATTGTGACCATCTGATCAGGATATGCTGGATTATATAAACTATTTTGTTGAAGAAGCAAATCATCAGTTGCGGAGCCCCTCTTGCTAAAGAAAAACTGAATCTCCAGTTAATTCAGATAGAAAATAAGATGGAGGTCCAGAAGGTAGGGAAGAGGAGGCAGCAATAGCAGAAGAAAAAATTACTGAAAGATGTTGTAAAGGAATAGGAGAGGGAGCAGGCAAAATAGGATGGAAAGAAAATATCTATGAATATGTGAGACATATGCCATCAGAAAGGGGAGCTCAATAAAATCAGAATTCCAACTGGTTTGATGATTTGTCTCCAAGCTAGCCTTAGATCCTTTAATTTACAATGCTTAAAAGAAACAAATTGAGGCCAAAGCAAATTATCAGCAAAGTCTCTTAGTTTTAGACCAAATTTCACATAAGATAATGGAACATTTCTTCATCATATCTGGCACAGCCTGGTCCCATGCTGAAAGACATATTTCTAGTTTGAGGAGGAAGAGGTCTCTTCTGTATGTTATTCTATGATTCCTTTATTCCCTTGAAGGGACTTTCACAACAGTGTGGAGGCTTACCTTAGCTCAGAAATTGAAATCAAGGGGAAGTCCAATTTCTAGGGCAGCCCTCAGTGAGAAAATCAATTAGAACACGCCAAAGAGTCCCTTGAAGAGGTTGTCTCTAGGGGCTGGAGTCCCCTCTCAATCTCCTGATTTTCTTCACCAAAACCATTCAGAATAGTTTTGTAATAATTAAGGAAATAAGATCGGAGCTATGTGATTTGTTAGTAGGGTATGCAGAACAAATTAGGTTCAGAGTCCCTCAGGAGATACAAGGATCCTAAAGAGAGATTTATAAGAGTTTTTATAGTAAAGTATAGTTTGTAGATTTAGGATTTTTTCCAGAATTTTGGGGTTGTGATTAGTTGTATCCACCTGCATCCTATAAAACAGTTAATAATATAATAATAGAAGATTTCTCCAAAATCATATTACTTTCAGGAAAACTAAAGCTAGAAAAATGATCCTTAACTTTAACAACTGTACAAAGTATTGATAATGATACTGAAAGGAGTCAGTTTGGTTTTCTTTCTAAACAACTGGTGAAATTTAAAATGGAGGTTGAAGCAGGATGATTTCAGAGAGGCTTGGAAGACCTACATGAAATGAAGCTAAATGAAATGAGCAGAACCAGGCGATCATTATATACAGCAACAACAAGACTATTCAAAGATCAATTCTGATGGACATGACTCTCTTCAACATTGAGATGATTCAAACCAGTTCCACTTGTGCAGGGATGAAGAGAGCCATCTACACCCAGAGAGAGAACCACAAGATAGCATTCTCACTCTCTGTTGTTATTTGTTTGCATTTTATTGTCTTTCTCAGTTTTTTTTCTTCCTTCTTGATCTGATTTTTCTTGTGCAGCAATATTGGATTTAATATATATTTCAACATATTTCGCATATAATGGACTACCTGCCAACTAAAGGAGGGGATGGTGGAAGGAGGGGAAAATTTGGAACAAAAAGTTTTGCAAGGGTCAATGTTGGAAAAATTAACCCATGCATATGCTTTATAAATAAAAAGTCTTAATAAAAAAATAATAAAGTAGTTTTTCCTACTGTTGGAAAAAAATAAAACAAAATGAAGGTAGAGACAATTGTGACTTGGATTAATATTGCTATTCTAGATTGTGCATTCTAGATAGGGAGAGGAGTCACACAATCTATTTGTCCTGCTAGGTAGGTAGAGGGGGAATGATGCCATCCCTAGGAAGGAGCTTTAGATGTAGCTCCTGAAACATGGGGTTGATGGTAAAGCAAATGATGGCCAATCCATCAGGTTACTATTAAAACTAGAACATAAAACATACATATAAAATACCAGCTAATAAAACACATGTTCAGGGAAATGAACTAGGGACCCTTCAGCTTTATCCAAACCTGAAATATTCTCCAAACCCCTATCTCGATTGGTATCATTCTGGGAAACTATAGAGGACAGTCCTTGAGGTGATTACTACAGTCTCAATATTTGTTCAAGCCCTTCCTGTAACCTCTGGGAATATTACATGGGTGACATCAAATGAAACCCATTAGAGTTCCCTGAGCCATTCCATATAATGCCCATCTCTATTACTGTTTCTGATTTCATCAGTGCTATAGACCAGATAGCCAAGGCTTGGAATAATAAGGCTCTACCAAATTTGCCAATACCTTTATCTCTGTGCTTTAGGCTGAAACTAGTCAGAAATAGTTTCCTTTTATCTTAGGAATCCAATATGCTTGACCCTCCTTCCCCAAGTCTATCTAAATACTCCACCATACTGCCAAATTATGATAGACAGAGACCTAAACCTTTCCTTAAGACATTGATGTGTATCATTAGATTGATGATTTATTGTTGTTTGGGTCATATGAGGCACTGTGTCAAAAGTTCTAAATCAAACAGTGATCTATAAGAGGGATAAGGGTTGGAAAATCAATTCTAAAGAGATCTAAAGTCAAGCCTGATCAGTCAAGTTTTGGGGAAATATAATAGATAGAAAACCCCAGAGGAGTACAAGAACAAACCAGAATAAACTATTTATACTTGCCTCCCTGTGACCTAAGAAAGAAGTTTAAAAATTTATTGGACTTTTTAGGTTTTGAAAAATGTACATATCTCACCGAACTATCCTGATAGCCTCAAATGACCAATTCACCCATAAATGTGTGATTCTCAATAGACTTCAACACTGGGAAGAGATAAAGTAGGCCTTCCAGCAGTCCCTTTCCTTGGGTACCTGGCAGGCACCAAATTATTCCAGGAGGCCAGAATAAGCCACTCTTAGACTTCTGGACTTCTAAATGCTCCAGAGAAACCATTCATTGAAAATATTTAGCTTTTTTCTTACGGGGTATTGGTTACAATCACCCTTTGTGATTGCCTATTATAGTTTGGATGATACAAGAGAATCCCTCTAACAAGATGTATAAAACATAGGGAGCTTGTATTGCTAAATGGAAATGGTACATTAGAAATCATACTTGTCTGGTTCCTTCTGGTGATAGTGCATTTCACCAAAAAAAGAAAAAGAAAAGAATAGTGACTATGCCAGAGCCTGAAACTAGTAGTTGAGACCCTGGAGCCTGCTTTCAAAAATCTTCAGTTGCACTGAATGTATCATTATCTGTACTATGTTCTTGGTGTTGCTCTGACTTATTGCCAATATTTTGTGTTAGGATATCTACTGAGAAATGTAGGAATACGGCATTACACATCATAAAGGAAAAATTATGAAACTGAGTCTTTCTGAATGAGAAAAGAAAGACTTAGGATTCCTGGTCTTTGTCCTTATATACATTTTGGTTTATTTTATTTTTCTGTTCCTTAGTACTACTCATGATAAGAGAACTGTCCTATCATTTATATAGTGGAAAATCATTTAGAAAGTCATTAGGAATGTGATATTGCTTGCTGTTTTGGAGATGCAGGAGAAAGAAGAGGGAGGGAAAAAATATGGAACTCAAAATTGTGCAAAATGAATATGTGAATATATGTGTAATTGGAAAAAATAACATTAATAAAAAAAAAGGAAAAAAAAAGAAAATAGAAAAAGAAAAACATTAAGTTCTTGCCAGCAAGGGGTGGAATATGATAAGAATAATTTTGTTTTATTTTCTGACTCTGCATCCTTGACTTTTCTGATTTCTTCTGATTACCTTGACTTTCTCTTTGGATGCAACCCAATTGGTTCAGCTTCTTTGATGCAGCTTCTTCTCCTGGAGGCATGAAAGGCCCAGACAGTCAGACTTAGTGGTTGCCTAAGACCACATGAGTCACTCTACCCTAGTGATGTACCACATGATATTCCAGGTGAGGACGTGGAAAAAGAGTTCTGTATAGAAAAACTAAGTGCCACTGTATTGTTCATGTATATTCTTGCTGTGTTTGAACACAGTAAATCTCCTTTGTTCAATAGCTCACAAGCACTTCCTTTCATCCCAAACTTGAACTGAGTGTTCTGACTTTAGCGCCCCACCTACAATAATCTCTTACTTAGAATATTGTAATAGCCTACAAATTGGTTTCCCTGTTTTCAATCTCTACTCTCTCTCCAATCTACCCTTCATATTACTGTCAAAATAAACTTCCTGAAATACTGGTTGGAAAACATTCTGCTGTTCAAGAAGCTTCACTGGATCCAGTCTCTGATAGCTGACCTTTTACTTTCTCTTCCCAGAATAAATCCCCACATTAGTTGTTATCACTGTGATTTGTCACCTATTCTATGATCAGTGACTTTACTTCCCTCCCACTAGAATTGTAGATAGACTCTATCCTGGAAGCCAGGGTCTGTTAAGCAAAATTATACCTCATCTTTTACCAAATGTGGTATCTATATCACTTCTCAGGCCCTTCCACATGGAAATGGAGCCTTTAAGTCTATCTTTTCTGCTTCCCTTTTTGTATTGTCTTCCTGTTAGAACACAAGCTCCTTGAGGACAGGCATTGTCTTGTTTACTTATTATTATTATTTTTGTTTG
The DNA here is from genome assembly GCF_902635505.1 of Sarcophilus harrisii. Classification (NCBI taxonomy): domain Eukaryota; kingdom Metazoa; phylum Chordata; class Mammalia; order Dasyuromorphia; family Dasyuridae; genus Sarcophilus; species Sarcophilus harrisii. Next base: position 187,277,453 of record NC_045430.1, on the reverse strand, counting down.
TTTCCAGCACTTGGCATAGTCTTATCACATATTTAACACTTTATTAATTAGTGAAAAAATCCCCCCCCCCACACACACACCTCCCTCTCTCTCTCTCTCTCTCTCTGTCTCTCTCTCTCTTCCCTTTCCAGAATTCACATTATTTCCCATTGCATACTCTATGTTCTGAGCAAACTGTCTTTTTAGGAGAATGAGAGCTAACTGAGGGAAGAATTATTTTGTGTCCAGGATTTTAAAGTATTTCACAATATTTCATTGGTATGGAGATATGATTCCCTTTGAGAAGTGTCCTAATATTAATCTGGACTAGAGAGTTGGTAGGCAGGAGCAGGGCTGGATGACAGAGTTCCTATTCTTGGGGAACGTTCTACACTCTCCAATACCACCACTTCTAAGGCATATACAGTTTTAAAACAATGTTTCTCTTGAACCAGAAGGTTAGCAAGTAAGTATCCCATCAGTAGCACAAAATCTTCTTTTCCTTAGGTTGATTTGCCTCAAAGATTTATCTCTTCTAAGTCTAATAGTATATAAGAATGTGTTATTACTCTTTCCATGGTAATAGGTTCTCTTGTTTATAGAAATTTACACTTGTGTAGGGGTAGATGACATTTTAATATGAGTTACTTTGTGTTTAAGATTTCCACATGGAGTCAATATCAGCCCTTCCTTTCACCATGACTAGGTCTTATTAAAGCAAGGTTACATCGCCTATCCTTTTACAGTGATCTAGACTTGTCCCCAAATCAGACAAAGATTTAGCAGCACCTACATTTTCCTTAATATAAATGTGCGGAGGAATAAAAATGAGAACCAGAAAGGAGAATGAGCAACAAGGGGAAAATATCATTTGGATGGGAATAACTTGGCATTTTGTACTATTGACTGCCAAGCCAGATGAGTTTCTTCTCTTGGGCTGAGAATGATCCCCAAAGGAGAAGAAACTGTCCAAATTAAGGGTGCTGGAGATAACAGCTTTGGACTAATCCTTCTTTAACAGAGTAAAGGAAAACACAAAATCCCTCTGGTTATTCTACAATCTCATCAGTAGTTCTTGTCTAAGGATTGGAGAGAAGAAATCTTTTTCTCAGCCTCTAATTCCCATTTTGGAGCATGTAAGGTCATGAAGAAAAGGATAAGAGATACAGCACCCAGAGATCACCCACTCCACCCTGTCTGTGCTTCTTGCTTAGTGGAAAACAAGAATGTCTGTTGTTCTAGTCCCCCTTTCTCCCAGAAGCCTCCATTATACAGTCCTAGAATTCCAATCTCTAAAAGCTTAGTAAACTTTGGGACTCTGAGCTTTTTATTGCCACAGAAGAGATGCCTAGGGAAGAGAGTGGCACTGGGGTTAGTTAGTTTTGTAGCCTTACAATGCCTTGAATTAATTACATAATATGTAACTAATAAATGCTCATTAAATTGAATTGAATTGAGAACAAGAACTATTTGTTTTTGTTTCTTCAGTGCTTATAAAGTATAAATGGTACTTATTAAATTGGCTAAATTGAATGGAATTTAGAACATCATTCTATTCATACAAATTATTTATGAACAATTTTTTTTCAGGAACATATCTATTTCATAAAGTGATTATTAAGATAATCAATTTATTAATTCCTTACCCTAGTATTGTTCCATCTTATATCCTCAAGTTTCTTTTGCTATTCAGATTATTCCTTTATTTTTCTTTGGTACACATGATTTTGATCTCTTTCGTAAATCAGTCAACAAACATGGATCAAACACCTTGCATGTGCATAGCCAGGTATTATACTAGATGCTGTAGATTCAAATATAATGAAATAAAACAATTCCTATACTCAAGAATTTAAAATTGTTTCCCTTTGTTCCTATAATATATCAAAGTTCCTACTCAGCTCTAGTCTTTTCATTAGTAATTTTTGGAAGTCCTCTATTTCATTAAAGGTCCATTTCTACCCCCCTCCCACTTCCCCACCTTCCTACCAGTCATAGTACTAGATTTAGTTTTCTGGTTGTTATTCTTGGTTATAAGACTAAGTCTTTTTTTTTTTTTTTTAATAGCCTTTTATTTACAGGATATATGCATGGGTAACTTTACAGCATTAACAATTGCCAAAACTCTTGTTCCAATTTTTCACCTCTTACCCCCCCCCACCCCCTCCCCTAGATGGCAGGATGACCAGTAGATGTTAAATATATTAAAATATAAATTAGATACACAATAAGTATACATGACCAAAACGTTATTTTGCTGTACAAAAAGAATCAGACTCTGAAATATTGTACAATTAGCTTGTGAAGGAAATAAAAAATGCAGGTGTGCATAAATATAGGGATTGGGAATTCAATGTAATGGTTTTTAGTCATCTCCCAGAGTTCTTTTTCTGGGCATAGCTGGTTCAGTTCATTACTGCTCCATTGGAAATGATTTGGTTGATCTCGTTGCTGAGGATGGCCTGGTCCATCAGAACTGGTCATCATATAGTATTGTTGTTGAAGTATATAATGATCTCCTGGTCCTGCTCATTTCACTCAGCATCAGTTCGTGTAAGTCTCTCCAGGCCTTTCTGTATTCATCCTGTTGGTCATTTCTTACAGAACAGTAATATTCCATAATATTCATATACCACAATTTATTCAGCCATTCTCCAACTGATGGACATCCATTCAGTTTCCAGTTTCTAGCCACTACAAAAAGGGCTGCCACAAACATTCGTGCACATACAGGTCCCTTTCCCTTCTTTATAATCTCTTTGGGATATAATCCCAGTAGTAACACTGCTGGATCAAAGGGTATGCACAGTTTGATAACTTTTTGAGCATAGTTCCAAACTACTCTCCAAAATGGTTGCATTCGTTCACAACTCCACCAACAATGCATCAATGTCCCAGTTTTCCCGCATCCCCTCCAACAATCATCATTATTTTTTCCTGTCATCTTAGCCAATCTGACAGGTGTGTAGTGGTATCTTAGAGTTGTATAAGACTAAGTCTTTTGAAATTTAATATATCATATGCCAAGCTTTCTTATCCTTTATAGTGTTAGCTAGCTGCCAAATCTTGTGTAATTCTGACCATGTTTCCTCTATACTTGAATTCTCTCTTTTTGGATCCTTTTAGCTTCTTCTCTTTGACCCAGAAGCACTGGCTTTTGCCTATGATGTTCTTGAATTTTTGTTTTATAGTTGTTTTCAGGAGGTGAATTAGATTTTCCTATTTTCACTTTGTCATCTGATACTAATAGTTCTAGACAGTTTTCTTTCATGATTTAATTTATTAATATTAAAATAGGCTTAAAATTTATGCAAAGTGAAAGCATAAAACTTTAAATTATTTTAAAGTGAATTTTTAAAATCTCTTTTGGAGTAATCAGGGAGGTTGCCATTTTCTAATTTGGATGGATTAAATTTATCATTTAATCTTATTAAACTAGCTTAAAGGATCACCCCATTTTAAATCCAAAAAGACTATGACATTAAAGCTACAGAAAGTCATCTAAACTCTGATTTTAAAAAGTGACAAATGATAATTTTAGAGAACTGGTGATAAATCATACTACTTACCTATCAAGAGAGAAATAAAAGGATTCAGGCTATCAATTGAGATATGTTTTCCTGAACAAGGTCAGTGGGAAAATTTGTTTGGTTTGCCTACACATATTTGTTACAAATTTTGTTGTTTTTTTAATTGGAGGGAGAAAAAATAAAATTTTGCTAGTTAAAAAAGAAAGTTATCTGAGATCAATCTTTTTATGAAAGCATTAGATTTTTATTAATTCTCACAGTCAAATGCAAAAAAGCAGAAATAGTAAATGTATCCTTTTCAGATCATGATGTAATAAAAATTACATTCAATAAGGAGCCAGGGAAAGATAGACTAAAAGCCAGATGGAAATTAAATAATCTAATCCTAAATGGATCAGACAACAAATCATAGAAACAATCTATAATTTCATCCAAATAATGAGATAACATACCAAAATTTAGGAGATGCAGTTCTTAAGGGAAGTTTTATATCTAAATGCTTACATGAATAAAATAGAGAAAGAGGAAATCAATAAATTGGGCATGCAACTAAAAACGCTAGAAAAACAACAAATTAAAACTTTCCCATTAAATACCAAATTAGAAATTCTGAAAATCAAAGGAGATATTAATAAAATTAAAAATAAAAAGCTATTGAATTAATAAACAAAACTAAGAATTGGTTTTATGTAAAAAACCCAACAAAATAGATAAACCTTCAGTTACTTTGATCAAACAAAATAAAAAACCCCAAATTACCAGCATCAGAAATGAAAAGGATGAACTTACCATCAATGAAGAATAAATTAAAACAATAATTAGGAGTTATTTGTCCAATTCTATGCCAACAAATCTGATGAAATGGATGAATATTTGCAAATATATAAATTGTCCAGAATAACAGAAAAGGAAGTAAAATATTTAACCCCATTTTAGAAAAAATTGAACTCCCTAAGAAAAAATCTCTAGGGTCAGATGAATTTATTAGTGAATTCTACAAAACATTTAAAGGAGAATTAATTTTAATAATACATAAAGTATCTAGAAAAATAGGGGAAGAAGGAATCCTGCCAAATTTCTTTTATGACACAAATATGATGCTGATACCTAAATTAGAAAGCACCACAACAGAGAAAGAAAATTATAGACCAATATCCCTAATGAATATTTATGCAAAAAAAATTTAAATAAAATATTAGCAAAGAGATTACAACAACATATCAGCAAGATAATATACTATGATGTTGATACTAGGAGTTCAGGACTAGTTCAATATAAGGTAAACTATTAATATGATTGACTACATCAGTGACAAAACTGACAGAAATCATATGATAATCTCGATACAGAAAAAGGTTTTCACAAAATATAGCACCTATTGCTATTAAAAACACTACAGAACATATAAATAAAGAAGGTTTTTTTTTTTTAATGATAAGCAACATCTATCTAAAACCATCAGCAAGCATTATGTATAATGGGGATAAGCTAGAAGTATTTGGAATAAAATCATGGGTGAAACTAGGATGCCTATTATCCCCACTATTATTCAGGATGGTACTGGAAATATTATAAAATCCTGGTAGCTTATGTTCCACATACCATCACATCCTAAGTAGTGTTACTTTTAACATTAAACAAAATTTTCCTAAAGTAGATACATAACTGTCTCAAATATTAATAGATATTTCACTGTGTATCTCTAAAAAAAATCTCACTGGGATTTATAAGGCAATAGAAGGGACAAAAAGAGAAAGAAGAGTGATACTGGGAACAATTTTGGAGATGTAAAAACTTTAGTAAAATTTATTTAAATTTTTTTTTTCTGATTTCACGTGTTTAGTTTATATCATATTGCTTGGCCTCTCAGTGGGTGAAAGAAGGACTGGGAAAAGGAGAGAATTTAAAACTCAAATTTTTTTTAAAAAAAGTAGTTGAATCAAATAATCAAAATTTAAAAAATTTAAATGCTAAAAACAAAAACAAATAACCAAGGAGGTAACATAAGCATTTTTTTCTGGTTAAGGAAAAACAAACCCAGTTAAATAATAACATCTTCAGTTCATCTAGAAGTCCTCATCTAAAGTAAAAGAATCTTCAGCTAGATTTGATAAATTCCTCTCATCATCTGATCATCTCCTACTTTCTTCTCAAAGAAATTAATTTCACCTTCTAATGTGATATTCTCCATATAATCAAATGGATTTTCTACTTTAAAAATGTTGCTAAATAGATGACTAGAAATAAAAAGAAACCCGTTGATTGGGAAATAGCTAAACAAATTTTGGCACATTAAGGTAATTACTGTGTTATAAGAAATGATGAACATGATGAATACAAAGAAGCATGGAAAAACTTACACGAACTGATAGAATAAATAAGCAGAACTAAGAAAAACATATACAAAATGACAACAATGTAAATGAAAACAACTACAAAATAAAATTAATCTTGCAAAATTATAGAGAGTAAGCATGACCTTAAAGAAGATTTATAAAAAGACACTCACACCTCACTCCTCTGCCGAGGAAGGAGGTTCACAAGTGGAGAAAATTGCATATATTTTCAGACTTTTCAATGTGTTAGTTTTGCTGATTTTATTCTCTTATTTCCCCCTCCTTTTTGTTTTGCTTTTCTTAAAAAAAAAAAAAAAAAAAAAAAAAAAAAAAAAAAAAGTCCTTATATGAGATAACTCTCTGGGAGGGGAAGAAAAAAGGATTCTGTGAAAAATTCAGAAATATAAAAACAAATGATATCAATAAAGTTTATTTTTTAAAAATCTTGCAAAAGATCAGTTTCAACATATCTGTCTGCTACAAAATAACATACTGTGTCATTAAAATGCAATTCATTCTGATCAACTTCACAGTCAAAGTCAGAATTAGAAACTCCTGTTCTAACAGCACTGATGATTATTCATTTTACTTTTTCCTGTGAAGGTTTACTTGCTAGTTATTTGAACACTGAGCAGGTAACAGTATAAACTCATTTCTACTAATAAGTTCCACTAATGAAGGGGAAGGTTTTTATGACCAAAGCAGAACTAGAGATCATTACTGATCACAAAATAGAAAATTTCGATTATACCAAACTGAAAAGTTTTTGTACAAACAAAAACTAATGCAGACAAGATTAGAAGGGAAGCAATAAACTGGGAAAATATTTTTACAGTCAAAGGTTCTGATAAAGGCCTCATTTCCAAAATATATAGAGAATTAACTCTAATTTATAAAAAATCAAGCCATTCTCCAATTGAAAAATGGTCAAAGGATATGAACAGACAATTCTCAGATGAAGAAATTGAAACTATTTCTAGTCATATGAAAAGATGCTCCAAGTCATTATTAATCAGAGAAATGCAAATTAAGACAACTCTAAGATACCACTACACACCTGTCAGATTGGCTAAGATGACAGGAAAAAATAATGATGATTGTTGGAGGGGATGTGGGAAAACTGGGACATTGATTCATTGTTGGTGGAGTTGTGAACGAATCCAACCATTTTGGAGAGTAGTTTGGAACTATGCTCAAAAAGTTATCAAACTGTGCATACCCTTTGATCCAGCAGTGTTACTACTGGGATTATATCCCAAAGAGATTATAAAGAAGGGAAAGGGACCTGTATGTGCACGAATGTTTGTGGCAGCCCTTTTTGTAGTGGCTAGAAACTGGAAACTGAATGGATGTCCATCAGTTGGAGAATGGCTGAATAAATTGTGGTATATGAAAATTATGGAATATTACTGTTCTGTAAGAAATGACCAACAGGATGATTTCAGAAAGGCCTGGAGAGACTTACACGAACTGATGCTGAGTGAAATGAGCAGGACCAGGAGATCATTATATACTTCAACAACAATACTATATGATGACCAGTTCTGATGGACCAGGCCATCCTCAGCAACGAGATCAACCAAATCATTTCTAATGGAGCAGTAATGAACTGAACTAGCTATGCCCAGAAAAAGAACTCTGGGAGATGACTAAAAACCATTACATTGAATTCCCAATCCCTATATTTATGCACACCTGCATTTTTGATTTCCTTCACAAGCTAATTGTACAATATTTCAGAGTCTGATTCTTTTTGTACAGCAAAATAACGTTTTGGTCATGTATACTTATTGTGTATCTAATTTATATTTTAATATATTTAACATCTACTGGTCATCCTGCCATTTAGGGGAGGGGGTGGGGGGGGTAAGAGGTGAAAAATTGGAACAAGAGGTTTGGCAATTGTTAATGCTGTAAAGTTACCCATGTATATATCCTGTAAATTAAAGGCTATTAAATAAAAAAAATAAAAAAATAAAAAAAAAATAAGTTCCACTAATAAGGAAAAAGCTAATCCAAGCATTAAATCTTTCTTGGACCAGAATATTGATGCAAAAGAATCAGAAAAAAATTCCTTCAACAGCTGCAAAGGCTAGTACACATTCACCATATGTTGCTTCTTTGTCCCCAATCCAGCACAGTCCAGCTTTCTTTTTAACATGAGGTAGTGGTTTCAATGCCATTGAAGAGAAATTCCATTTCCTTTGAGCCTTTAATATGAGTGTCAATAAGGAGACTGTATATTTCAGAATGTGTTTTCCATAGTAATTTGGAAGACATAGAAGCAACAGGCTTATGTTCTGTATTTGTTGGTTCATTGCGGTCCCAAGTTTGCATTTTCTCCATCACATGCTGCAAAGAAGGCCAATACATGAAATATAAAATATTTTCCCTTAAGCTTCAGAACTTCCCTGTACTGCATATCCTTCTACAAATCTCCAGCTATATAGAAGGAGCCTTGTGTTTTCTTTTAAATTTGTCAAATATAGTAGTGCTAAATGAGGAAGATAACGAAGTGGTTAGGATTCTCCTTCAGGAAGGTTCCATTTTCCAAACTGGTGAAGCCTGACCAATTCACTACTTTGGCTTTTACCAGCTCTGAGAGTCCCTAAAATTGTTTGTGCTGTTTTAATGGTGCTGGCTGCAGTGAGATTAAGGGAAGAGAATAGCACTCTTTTAGTCTATGAACTTGATCCCCATTAAGGATGGAAGGCAAAGCTACTGCAAGTGGATGACTTGGAAACTTTTTGAGGAGAGCAAGAATGACTCAGGTATGTGAGGTAAGAACAGGTACAAAAGGAGCAGGCTGGGCAAACCAAAGGAGAGGTAAACTGAGAGACAAGTCCAAGTTGAAGGGTCTAAAATACTTTCACAAATTCTCTAAATATATCTATTCTCTTTTTCTCTGTCTTTTCTTTCTGGTTGTGGCTTTCAAAAAATGTAATAATTTTTTTTAAATTGTAACTTTTTATTGACAGAACATATGCCTGGGTAATTTTTTTTTTACAACATTATCCCTTGCACTCACTTCTGTTCTGACTTTTCCCTTCTTTTCCTCCACCCCTTCCCCTAGATGGCAAGCAGTCTTATACATGTTAAATATGTTATAGTATATTCTAGATACAATATATGTGTGCAGAACCGAACAGTTCTCTTGTTGCACAGGAAGAATTGGAAAATCAAATAATTTTAAAATTATAGCTCCTTGATCTGATTTCCAAGGCAGTTTAAAAAAATATGAGGTATCCATTTTCTTCCATTTTTCTAGTCTTTTGGTTTTATTTTTAATATTTCATGTTGTCTTAGTCTTTAATCTGTTCATTTCATTATAATTTTCATGGAGTCTATTACTTGAGAAAGGTTTTACATCTCTTGTACTATGATGTTAATTCTAAGTCTTTACTCCAAAGTTTTCATTATTATCTAATTCTTTTCTCTGAGGCTTTTTAAAAATCTATAATATAATTTTAAACTCTTAAAAAAAAACCTCATATGACTTTTTCTTCCAAGAATTCTAGTTGTCCTTCTAAACTGTGTTTCACTTTGTAGATAGTTTGGATTTATTCTCTTCTGGATTTATGTCCTGGGCATCCCTAGGATTGTAGTGATTATTGTAGGATCTTTTAAAAATTATTAATTTTTCCAACCTTTGATCTTCTCAAAATAGGACTTTGTCTTAAGCCCAGTATCAGTTCATTTCTAGGGAGAATGACAGGGCATTGTTTGATCCTGATTTGTATTCCTGGGGTCCTGTTACTTCTGTCTCCAACTAGGGAATGTTCTGTTTTTCAAAGATGTCTGGAGTGGAAATATGCAAATTTCCAGTGCTTTCTAACTGCTCTGATCTAAGATCAAGTTTGATTGCTGTCCATCTTTATAAGCTCTTAATCCTGTTTTGCTTTTGGGTCTGAGTGCCATAATTAGAAAATCTCTAGTTAAAACTCCTATAAATTGTTATTGAGGTAGCCTCTTCTTCTATGAAGAAAGCTAATCTTCCTCAGTTCAAATCTGACCTCAGACACTTATCAACTGTGTGACCCTGGACAAGTCACTTAACTCTGTCTCAGTTTTCATATATATAAAATGAGCTGGAGAAGGAAATGACAAACTGTTCTAGTATCTTTGTCAAGAAAACCCTAAATGTGGTCATAAAATGTCAGAAATAATTGAAAAACAACAACAAAAAACTTCTAATGGCACCAGCCCTTAAGTGTTAGTTGGAAGATACTATTGGTGCAAAGTGATATAAAGGCCTCTCTCCCTTTCTCATTCATTCTCTCCTTTCTCACTTTGGTCTCAGCTCCTTGCCCTAGGTTTGTGGGCTGGACCTATGATTTTGCTCCTAGGTTAAAGTACATGACCTACTGTTTATTTCTATTCCTACTCTTTGCTCAGTACTTAGGCTATCTACTGTTTGTTTTTTGTTCTTACTCTGTGCTCAGTATACAACCTTAAGTTACCTAGTATTTGTTTCTGTTCCTACACTTTTGCTAAGTATACAACTTTAGGCTACCTATTGTTTTTATTGTTATTATTTACTCATAAAAGTATATTTGGACAAATGCAAAAAAGATGTATAAAAATTCACTGAAGAAAGAATAAAAAGTAGAATTTGCCAGATGGGGAAGGAGAATCAAAAACTCACTGAAGAAAATAATTTCTTAAAAACCAGAGTGGGACAACTGGAGACTAATGCTCCATGAGACATCAAGAAGCAATCAAACAATATGATAACAACACTATCAAAAGTCAAATTAATAGTTTATTATTTGAAAAAATATATGAGATCAATGGTGTCAAAAAAACAAATTAATAATCTATTATTTATAAAAAAAGTATGTGCTATCAATATTATCAAGAAGCAATCAAACAAAATTAAAAACAAAATAGAATGTGAAAAATCTCATTGGAAAAATAATTGATCTAGAAAATAGATTGAGGAGAAGTAATTTTAAAATTATTACACAAACTAAAAGCTCCAGACTAAAAAAAAAAAAAAGTATAGACATCATCTTTCAATAAATTATCAAGGAAAATTGCCTCAATTTCCTAAAATGAAAGAGTAAAGCAGAAATTAAAAGAATTCACCAATCACCTTCTGGAAAAGATCCCAAAATAAAAACTCTCAAGAATATTATAACTGGAGTCCAGAGCTCCCAGGTCTAGGAGAAATTATTGAAAGCAGCAATAAAGAAATAATTCAAATATTTTAGTGCCACAGTCCGGATAACACAAGAATTAGCAGCTTCCATACTAAAGGACTGAAGGGCTTAGAACAATGGTCCTCAAAGTGTAGTCCAAAAAATTGTTGGGGTCTCTGAAACCCTTTCAGAGGGTTTACAATTTCAAAATATTTTTTTATTTCTAATATAGTAAATAGCTATAAATATAACCCCTGTGAATAAAAACTCTTTGAACAGATCCTCAATAGTTTTTTAACAACATACTGAGAACAAAAGTTTGAGAACCACCGGCTTAGAATATGACATTCTGAAGGGCAAACGAACTAGCATTACAATCAAGAATCAACTAAGTTAACCTGTGTATAATGACCAGAGAGGGGAAAATGCAGGAGATAAATATTAAATGAACTAGAGAACTTTCAGACATTACTGATGAAAAGAACATAGCTGAAGAGAAAATTTGACTTTCAGATATGTCTCAAAAAAAAGCATGAAAAGGTAAACAGGAAAGAGAAATCATAAGGAATTCAATGAGATTAAACTCTTTACATTCCTACATGGGAATATGATAATTTTAATTCCTAAGAACATTATTGGGGCAGTTAGAAGGAATATACATAGACAGAGGGCACAGGTGTGAGTTGACTATGATTGAATGATATCTAAAAAAACAAAATTGAGGGTTAAGAAAGAGTAATGTATTTGGAGAAGGGGGAAGGGAGAGGTCGATTGGGGTAAATTATCTCAAAAGAGGCTTAAAAGAGTTTTTAGGCCAAACTTTACTTACTCTTATCAAAACTGGCTCAAAGAAAGAATAACATACACATTGAGTTTAGTTATAAAAATCTATTTTGCCCTACAGGCAAGTAAGAGAAGAAAAGGATAAGAGAAGTGGGGAGAAAGCAATAATAGAGAGGGCAAGTTGGAGGAGGGGGTAGCCAGAAGCAAAACACATGAGGAGGGATAGGGTGAAAGGAGAAAGAAAGAGAAAAGGTTAAACAAGAAAACTTGGATGGAGTAGAATACACAGTAATTATAATTGTAAAAAAAAATTACAGTAAGCTTTCCTTGATAAAGACCTCATTTCTGAAATAGACAATTGAGTTAAATTTGTAAGAATTCAAATCATTCTCCAACTGATAAATGGTCAAAAGATTTTTTACAATTTTCAAATGAAGAAATCAAGGCATCTATAATAATTTGAAAAAAATTTTAAACTCATTCATTAGAGAAATGCAAATTGAAACAACTTTGAGTTATCACCTCAGATTGACTAATATGACAGAAAAGTAAAATGACAAAAATTGGAAACTAAAGCACTCTTTGTGTAGTTGTACAGGGATCCAGCCATTCTGAAGAACATGCCCATGGGAGTACACAACCACACATGCCTTTAGATCCAGCAAAAATACCAGCACATGTGATTCCCAACAAGAGGAAAAAACATAAAGGAAAAGAATCTGTATCAACAAAAATATTTTTAGCAAGTCTTTTTCTAGTGGCAAAGAACTGGAAATTGATGCATTGCCCATCAATTGGAGAATGACTGAACAAGTTATGGTTATGATGGAATGTTAATGAGCTAGTGCTGATGGACAGAACACTTTTAGAAAAACCTTAAATGAACTATGCAAAGAGAAGAGAGTAGTAAGAGCAATATTGAACAATGTTCAGCTGTGAATGGCTTAGCTATTATTAGCAAAGCACTGATTCAAGACAATTTTGAAGGACTTATGATAAAAAATAGTGTCTTCTTCCTTTTTTTTTTTTAATTAAAACTTTTTTATTTTCAAAACACATGCAGGGATAATTTTTCAACATTGACCCTTGCATAGCCTTGTATTCCAAATTTTTTTTGCCTCTCTCCCTTTCCCTAGATGGCAAGCAATCCAATATATGTTATACATATTAAAGTATATGATAAATCCAAAATATGTAAACATATTTATACAATTATCTTGCTGCCCAGGAAAAATCAGATCAATAAGGAAAGAAAATGAGTAAGAAAACAAAATGTAAGTGAACAACAACAACAAAAAATGAGAATTATATTGTTTTTCTAATTTTAATTTTTTATTACATTTTATTTTTTATTGAAGCTTTTTATTTGTAAAACATATGCATGGGTAATTTTTCAACATTGACCCTTGCAAAACTTTCTGTTCCAAATTTTTCCCTCATTCCCCCCACCCTCTCCCCTAGAAGGCGGGTAGTCCAATACATGTTAAATATGTTAAAATATATGTTAAATCCTTTATATGTATACATATTTATATAGTTATCTTGCTGCACAAGAAAAATAGATCTAGAAAGAAAAAAAAAAACCTGAGAAGGAAAACAAAATGCAAGCTAACATCAATAGAAAGCATGAAAATTCTATGTTGTGGTCCAAATTCAGTTCCCACAGGCTTCTCCCTGGGTGTATATGGCTCTCTTCATCAGTAAACAATTGGAATTGCTTTGAATCATCTCATTGTTGAAAAGAGCCATATCCATTAGAATTGATCATCACATAATCTTGTTGCCATGTGTAATGATCGCCTGGTTCTGCTCACTTCACTTAGTATCAGCTCATATAAGTCTCTTCAGGCCTTTCTGAAACCATCCTGTTGGTTGTTTCTTATGGAACAATAATATTCCATAACATTCCTATACCATAACTTATTCAGCCATTCTCCAATTGATGGGCATCCACTCAGTTTCCAGTTTCTTGCCACTACCAAAAGGGCTGCCACAAACTTTTTGCATATGTGGGTCCCTTTGCCTCTTTTAAGATCTCTTTGACATAAGCCTGATGAGGTGTGTGAATGAATGCGATTACTTTTACTTGGAAGCACAGATTCGAAAGCTGAAAGAATTCACTAACCCCAGAAGTTGTGACAAAAAGTAGGGTTTTATTTTATTTATTTTTTTCACTAATGAGCATATTTTTCTAAATGGAGAAAATCTGCAAAGAAAAGGTTTGCCAAAGACTTATTTTATGGGTAAATCCAGGATTTCTCAATGGAATGTAAAATTTTTCCTGAGGATGTGATGTCAATAGTTTGATTTGCCTTTGAATGGTTTTCCTTACCTCACTCTGAAAGGATGTGAAAGCATTTGGAGCTTGGATTTTTTTTGTTGTTGTTGTTGTGTTTTTTGGGTTTTTTTTTTTTTTTTTTTTTTTTTTTTTTCAGAGCAAAGGGGACATGGTTTTTGTTATTTTACATAATTTTACAAAGTTCACTCAGGTCATACAGAGTTCACTCACATCAAACCTAGTAGTAATACTACTGGGTCAAAGGGTATGTACAGTTTGATAACTTTTTGAGCATGATTCCAGATTGCTCTCCAGAATGGTTGGATCTGTTCACAGTTCCACCAAGAGAATGTTATGTTGTGATCCACACTCAGTTTCCACCGTTCTCTTTCTGGGTGTAGTTGCTTTTCTTCATCACAAGATCACTGGAACTGGCCTCAATTGTTGGAAAGAATCACGTCCATTAGAATTGATCATCATATGATATTGCTGCCATATACAATGATCTCCTGGTCCTGCTCATTTCACTTAGCATCAGTTCGTGTAAGTCTCTCTATGCCTCTCTGAAATCATCCTCTTGATCATTTCTTATAGAAAAATAATATTCCAGAACATTCATGTGCCATAACTTATTCAGTCATTCTCCAACTGATAGGCATCCATTTAGTTTCCAGTTTAATAGTGTCCTCTTCCAGAGAAAGAATTCATGTGGTCTGAATAAAGATCAAAGCATATTAAAAAAAAAAAAACCCTTAATTTTCTTAGATTCATTTGCTTTTTGATCTGTGTTTTCTTTCACAACATTATTAACATGGAAATATGTTTGACATAACTGCATAAATATAACCTATATCAAATTGCTTCCTATCTATGATCCTGAATGAAAAAAAAAAGGATATTTAATGAACTCAAAGATTTTCAGCTTTTTATGACAAAACCTCCAGAACTTAAGAGAAAATTAGATATATAATATCCAGGAGAAATATAGGATAAGCATTAAAGAATAATTATAAGGGAGTCAATAAGGTCAAATTATTTATTTCCTCAATGTGGAAATATTAGCAATCTCTTATTATCATTTTTTAAATTATGAAATTAAAAATGGTATGGGTTGAACTGAATATGATGGGGTGATTCTAAAAAATTGTAGGATAAAAAGGAGTAATTATTTCACACAGATGAAGCATGAAAGGAAAAACTGATACAAAAGAAACTCTTGAAGAAGGAAATTGGGGAGTTCTGGAACCTTACTCTCATTTTGGGAATGGATTAAAGAGGGGTATATATTTATAAAAGTTTAAAAGTCTTCTAAATTCAGAAGGAAATAAAAGGGCAAAGGGATAAGGTGGGAAGAGAGAGACTCAAGGAGTAAATATATTAAGGAATAGGAAGGCAAGGAAAAATAGGAGCAAGTAAAATGCACAACAAGTAATTGTGGCTTAGATCATGAATGGGACAACTTTACTTATAAAATAGAAATGGATAGCAAATTAAAAATCTCAATTCAACAATGTGTTGCTTTGAGTAAACATTAAAAAATGAGAGATACATACAAAGATAAAATAAAGGCCAGAAGAAGAATTTCATATGTAAAACAAAAAACAAACAAACAAAAAACACAGGAATGGTAATCATGATCTCAGACATAGTTAAATTTAAAATAGACTTAAAGTACATTGTGTTAGCAATATCATTCAATATTGTTTAGACAATTTAAAATACCTAGACAATATAAAACACCTGAGTGTATACCTGACAAAACAGGCACAAAAACATAAGCAACATAAAGCATTTTTTATACAAACCCAATTCTAAAAAAAATGAAGTTTTATTGTTTATGTGTAGGTAAAACCATTGTAATTTTTAAAATGACAATTTTACCTAAACTTTTTATTCAATGTCATCTCAATTGAATAGCTCAAAAATTATATTACTGTTAGAAAAATAATAACAAAGTTCATATGGAAGAAAAAATGGTGAAGAACTTCAAAGATATAAAGGAAGTAGAATCAGCAATATCAGATCTTAAACAATAATTTAAGAGCACTGTTGAAATATAAAAAAGGATAATTTAAATTATTCTGAATTAAAATTTTGTTATAAAAATAAAACTGATGTAGCCAAGAATAGAAGGAATGAAGAAAATTGGAAAAAAAAAATTCATAGACAACCTCTCATGTAGGATGTGATTGTATTGGAATATTGCTGTAGTGTAGAAAATGAAGAGTTGGTTGATTTATAAAAACATGGAAAGACTTGTACTTATGAAGGAAGATGTATTCATCTTCAGAAAAAGATGATAGAAGGAAGTAAGCATAGTATAATGTACTTATTATACACACATGAGTATATATGTGTATATTTATAGATATCTATGTATATGTGTATATCTTTGCTAAATTATAGCTTTCTTTAGGGTGGTGGGGGGAGGGCAGAGGAAAAAATAAAGTAAAAAGTACACAGCAAAGAACAAAAGAAAACCTACAAAGAAGCAAAAAAAAGTTGGGCAGCTTTGAAAAGTATAGTATTAAAGAAAGGACCCCGAAACTCTAAAAATCCTTGAAGGAGAAAATCTCCTTCAATTCTGCCTCAGTGAGGGATCCTGTCCCCGGGGGAAAGCAAACAAGACAGTTTCATTCTATTATGTAGCAAAAGGAATTCCAATCCTATTGAATTAAAAAATCTTATTGAATTCCAGCTCAAGCTGAAACCCAGTGAGTAGATGCGCCAACTTGGGACTCCACCCACAAGTTCCCTTTAACTTGTAGTCAAAGCTCCTATTGTAAAAGAGCCAAACTAAAATCCTCTCTTTGCAGAGGTTCCAAACATACCAGCTATGCCATGCCATGCCAAGGAGGCCTCTGCACACTGGAATATTCTTTTCCAGTGCCACACTTTCTTTACCCTCACCTATTTCCCTAACGAGACTTGATGCCTCTCTGTCAGGATTTCTAACTTCCTTTCCAATCCCTATAATAAACCTCTTTTATCAGTCTAGGTTTTGGGGTCTGTAAATTCCTTTACTGAGAATCTCTGTGCCACCAGAAAGGAGTCCCCAAAACTCCCTACCCAAATCCTAAGGAGTTGTAGGGGAACCAAACCTCTCCATTTGGTTCCCTGAACCCCGAACCTGCCACTAGACCTTATCATTTAACTTCCTGACCACCAGAAACCCTAATCTTATTTTGGTTTCATAAATCTAGACCTTATCACTTGATTCCCTCCTAAAGGGAATCCCCAAATCTAAACCTCATCAGTATTTATTATGTAGATTTTCTGGAAATGGAAATTTATTGTTTTATATTGAATCTTCTCTTAAGTTATACTGTGTGCATGGTAACTCCCTCCCCCCCCCCTTTTTTTTTTATCATTTTGTATTTAAGTTTAAAATAAAAATAATTACAAGAAAACAAATTGATTGCTTCTTGGAATGGGTAGCAGGAAAGGAGAAAACTTGGAACCCAAAATTTTCAGAAATGAATGTTAAAAATTGTTTTTACATGCATGAAAAAAGAGACTTAATCAGGCTTCTGATTAATTCAGTAACCAACCAGAACCCCAGAGAATCAGTATTGGCTTTTGATGTTCACCTCCAGAAAGAAGAGAATTAACCTCAAGGTGTACTATCATAGTTACATTTTGAAAAAAAAAAAAGGCAAATGTGTAGATTTGTTTTTCTTGAATATGCATTTTTTAAAAATACAGAGGTTTTAGCTTTTTTATAGATTTTAGAGATTGGACTTGGGAAGGAGAGGGGAGTTAGCAATTCTGTTGCCAAAAAACTAAGAAAAAACAGAGGCGATGAAACATTCAATAATGCATTGAAGAGGACAGAAGGAAATGTAAAGGAAACAAAGAGGACAAGTTGGTTTGTTTTTTTTTAAACAAGCTATCCATTTATAGATTTATGACTTCATATATTATCCCCCTTTTCTGTTTTGTATGTGGAAATGTGAGTTTGTGGAGTTATTAATTATGTTAGGAATAAAACATTTAAAAAAGAAATAGAGTTTTTGAAGAGGGGGTGAATGGGACTGTAGAGATAGTGGATTTTGTTTTGGATATACTGAGTTTAAAATGTTTCTGTTACATTCATCCCAATGGAGACCCAGCCAGAACTAACTAGTTGGGCAACACAGCTCCTTCTCTTCTCTGCTTTCTCTTTCTTTTATTTTCTCTTTTCCTTTGCTTTGCTTTCTTTTTCTTTTCTTTTCTTTCTTCTTTCCTTTCCCTTCTTTCTGTCCACCCCAGCATATCTTACCCTTATCTGTAGGTGTTCTGCCCATAAATTTTGATCACTGAAACCTTGAAAGAGATCTTAGAGTTTAATGCGCTAGGTCCATACCTTAAACCAAATCACTCTCATTCTCATTGATTAACCAATAATAAATAAGTCCCAGGTCAAGGTCCACCTTGGTCACTTGGTCACTGAGGCATTGGATTGCCTCAGAGTGAATAGAAATAACAATTGTTTCTGTTTTGGTCGGAAACCCTCAGGGTCTTTTCCTCCCAGATTGATAAATATAAATATATATATATATATATATATTAAAAATATATTTATATACATATATGTATATATATGTATGCATAAAATATGTACATATATATGTATATATGAATATTTGGATTAGGTAAAAGAGGCCTTTTCTCATTCACTTCTTATTTAACCTTAATCACTGATTAAATGTTGCCTCAGTCTGTAATGCCGGAGAAATTGAGGCAAGATAGAGATTAAAGAGTATTTTCTAATTTATTAAATGGGAGAGATTTACTGGGACCAAATTGATCCATGGTTTGGTCCCAGGGCTGAATGAGACTATCGTCTCCAAGAATCCAGCAAACAATGTGAGTTCTCAATGACCTATATACACGTGGCTCAGACTCAGGGGGTAGACTGAGGCAGAGGCGGAGTCAGGGTGCTGAGAGCAGAATGGGACTCTGACAGGGTGGGGTGAGCCTCCAGAGATGGGATGACATAATAGGGGGAGGAACCCCAGAGATGGGGAGAGGCATCTTGATAAGAAGGTATCTGACATTCCCATAACTTGGGATGGGGAGAGGCAATATCTTTTATCCTTACCAAATATTCTGATAAAGAGAGAGGGAAGGTTTTGTAGGACTAGAACTGAGAAGCAAGAAAACTGAGTCAGGAATGGGTCAGGATAATTAGGGAGACTGATTCAGGCAATAAAAGAGAACTGTGGCATAACAAGTCAAACTAAGATCTATTGAAGATCTTAGTTAAAAGGGCCAAGGTTTATACTGTATTTATACTGTATCTCAAGTCATCCTGATCTGTATCTGGCCACTGGACCCAGATACCTTTGGAGGGGAATGTCCAGCCCTCCCCCACTTAAATTCATTTCATTTCTATGTCATGGCGTCACCTTCCCAACATCATATTCTTCTTTGAGAACAAAGAAAAAACAACGGACCAAAATGTCAATAGGCACCTGGTCTTTCAAGACTGATGTTCAGGGGAGAGACTAGAACTTGATATATAGAACTGTGAATCATATGTATAGAGATGATAATTAAACAAATGGGAACAGAAGAGGTCACCAGGATAGAAAGGAGAGAGAGAAGAAAGAATATTCTATTAGTCTTGCAGAACTCCCATAGATAGGGGAATTGACAAGGATGATGAGCCACAAAAAAACTATGGAGAAGAAGCTGTTAAGAGGAGAAATGGTGACAAAAATTTGGTAAGGAGGGAATGTCCAGAGTTAAGAGGAATTATCAGGGTCAAATGCAGCAGCTAGTTGAGAAGTTTTATGATGTAAGCAAATGTCATCAATGGCAATTAAAAAGTGTCTTGTTAACTTTGAAGAGAGCAATTTGTTAAGGGATGAGATCTGAAACCAGAAAGTTGAGAATTGGAAATGGTGAGAGATGAGTGAAAAGCAAATGTTAAAGACAATGAATATAAAACAGGTTTTTTTTTTCCCCCTAAGGTTTTGTCTGGGAATGGAATAAGAGATAAAATAACTTTAGAGGACTGCAAAGTTTAAAAGTTTTAGTTTTTTAGTTTTTTGAAAGGACAGAGAATAGTTGGACATATTTGAAGGAAATAATAAAGAAATTTGTAAGCAGAAAAGCACTAAAGATTAGAGAGAGATCAGGATTGAAGTTAGATCTGTTAGGAAAGATGAGAAGAGGATCAAGGGTATATGTAGAACCTTTGCAAAGAGAAAGATTACTTCATTTTCAGAGACTAAAAGCAAGGAGGAGAAAATGGGGGACAATTTCAAGATGTTTAGAGATAAAGAGAAGGGGCAAAGAGAAAGCTCTTGGGGATTGGTATCAACTTTCTCAATAAGGTTAAGTAGTTTGGTTCTTACCTGGTGGAAATGTAGGATGAGAAGTTGTGGGAAGCTTGAGAAGTAAAAAAAAAAAAAAAAAAAAAAAAATTGGAAAAGATTCTGTGAGTACTGAGGTAGGGAAACAATTAAAAGGAATAAAAGGATTTCATTGTTTCATTGAAAGCTCAGTTGAAACTGGATAACACTAATTTATAATGTACCCAGTAAGCATGGGTGTATCTGATTATCCCAATTCCACAGGTAACCAGTTGCCCATGGGAATGAAAGTGACTATTTGATTAGTGTTATAAGGAAATAAAGCTCTAAGAATATCAGTTTTTAACATAGGTTTCCTATTCTGATTTTTAGAACATATCGAGAGTACTCCAAAGCTAGATGTCTCAAATTAAATAGTACCTGAGAGGCAAGGCTAAGAAACTATGAATATGTAGTGTATAAGGATAGGGACTGGACCTGTAATTTCTTTGGTCTGGAAAACTCCCTGGATTAAGAAGTTCCTTTTACCATTGCTGGCTACCACTTTCTTTTCAATTTGTAGTCTTAGAAAGTTTCTCACCATAGTGAAGCATTAAATAACTTGCCTAGGGTTAACACAGCTAGTATATGTTAAGATGTGGGACTTGAACTCAGATCTCTCTGGTTTAAGGCTAGTTCTCTGTCCATTAAACCATGTTGCATATAAGATTTAATTGAATTGTGTGCTAAACAGTCAGGAATTAAGATAGACTTGATATAATAGTATTCTAATTTTTTTTTGGAAAAGCTTTAGTGTTCTATTTTTAATGAGACTAAACCAGTCCAAAATGACTTCCATTCTCTCCTTCCATTCTTCTAAGTTGATTTCAGAACTATGAATTTGAAGTTGACATTTAAAATTATTAGAAAAGACAAGAAGTCTGGGATAGGTCTGCAGTGTGAATAGTCAGTCATCTGATTAGATATGCAGAGTATGGAAGAGGAAAGAGCCTATGATGAATTAGTTTTTGATCTGGGGTGAATAGTAGGATTGTGGCACCATCCATAAAAATGGAAAAGTTGGGAAGAAATATTAAGTGCCAAAATCACAGGATTTGAATTGGAAGATTCTCAGAGTCCCAAAGTTGGAAGTGACTCAGAAATCATGTCTTATTCATAGATTTTATAATGAATCCTTTCTTCTTTTTTGAAAAGTATTTAATTTGTTTTAATTAGCCATGCTTTGCTTTCTCACCCCCTGAACTCATGCTGTACCTCAATTGAAAACACAAGAAAAAGAAAATTCTTTATTAATATAGTCAATCAGAGCAGATTTCTACACTGGCCATGCCTTCCCCAAATTTATCTCATTTTTCATTCTGAGTCTTTATCTCTCTGTTTTCATATGTATATTTTCTCTGATTTTTGTTTTGCTTAGTGAGTTGGATAAATGAGTTTCTTTGTTTTTTGTTTCATGTGTTCATTATAGAATTGGTATTTGGTAGAAAGGGGGTCAAGTTCTGGATATAGAACTTGGTTCATTCACTAAGAAATGGCAATCAAGAGTATAGCTTGAACTATATTCCCTATAAACTATATTATAATATATAATATAATATATATAAAATATATAATAATATAAACTATATTCCTATGGCTAATAAAATTTAATGAAGCAGATAGATATAATTCTAGCTTAGTATTCCCCCTCTCTGAGGAAAGCAGATTGGTCAGTTACTGTTTCCACTTTCTCCTTCCACTACTAGAAGGAATTAAAGTCTCCCTTGGATACAAAGAGAAGGAGATGCTAAAGTGTATTTGTTTTTCCCTCTCTTTGAGCTACAGGACACTGGAATTTGGTAACATATTTCATCATTAGTCCTGTGGAAACCTTGTTGATCATCATGCTGATAGAAATTCAAGAAAATAATATTCCATAACATTTAAATACCATACCTTGTTCATATATCCCCCAATTTATAGGTATTCTCTCAGTTTCCCATTCTTTGAGCTATAAATAATTTAACTTGATAATCAATTTAATCTTTAATTTTCATAATCTTTCATACATCTTTAAACTATGTTCTACTTAGGACTAATCCTTCCCTTAATCTAGACTCTGCCAAATTTCCCCTTCTCTTTTCTTCCCTTTCCCTTCTATTTTCCTGTTGAGTGAAATGTATTTCTGTATTCAATTGTATGTATATATATTCGTCCCTCTTTTGACCACATGAGATATCAGAGGAGAGCGGAGTTCAAGTTATCAGCTACTCTCTCCTACCCCTTCTTCCTTATTTATATAAATGTTTGTGTGCCTTGCTTATGTGAGATAATTTTCCATATCTTCCTTCCCTCTTCTCTATCTACTTGTAATGTATTTTCTTCCCCTCTCTTTCCATTAAAAAAAAAAGATTATTAAGAGTACTAGTCCTGAAGTCAGGGGGCCTGAGTTCAAATCTGGCCTCAGACACTTAATACTTCCTAGCTATGTGACCCTAGGCAAGTCACTTGACCCCAATTGCCTCAGGAAAAAAAAAGAGAGATTATCAAAACATAACAGAAACATAACAAAACCATTACACTTGTCTAATGAACTCTGTCTATGAACTTTAATTATGTTAAAGTTCAGAGGGGTCACATATATCATCTCCCCATATTGTAATGTAAGCAATTTATCATTATCTAGGCTTTTATGATTGTTCATTCATGTTTACCTTTTTATGTTCCTCTGAACTCCTGTGTTTGAACTTCAAAGTTTCTCTGAAGCTCTGGTCTTTTCATCAGGAATACTTGGAAGTCCTCTGTTTCATTAAAAATCCATTTTTCCCCCTGAAGCATACTTATTCTTCTTGGGTAAATTATTCTTGGCTGTAAACTCCTATTGCTGTGTTTTCACTAATCCTTATTATATCATCTCATACAAGTAGCTACGTACTCCAATAAAGATGTCAAATGAGGGAAAATTATCTCCCTATGCAGCCTATTCTACCTTGGATATATCTTACTGCTATAAGTTGTTTTTTGGGAAAGAAATTCTTCAAAAGAAGTTAGCACTGAATGGGCTTATAGGGAGCATCATAGCAATATTCACCCAGCCATCCCCTGGAAACTTTTGGAGACTTTAAGGACATAGTGATTCATTGCTTGTATCTTTAGGGATGATAGACTTCCTGGATGCTTTCAGCCATGTGGTACATTAAGAGGATATGGCCATTTAGAATTATGTGAAAAAAATCTGAGTTATTTATTAGTTCTTTCCTTCTCTTGTGGCCACAGCAGAAAGGGGCAGCAGGGTGTTATGTCTGTTAAAAGAAATAGTTTCTGGTTTGGTCCTCCAAGCTCTGATTCTCCTAAGTGGCCAGTACTGTGATCTCTGCTTTGGCTCTCCAGTAAGGGAGGGTGGGGGATCAGAGGTGTTCTTTCTCCTCTCTGCTGTTGGCTCTGCATGAAATATAAACTCAGCTAGGCAAGCTTTCACCAGGGGTTGGGGTTGCTTTTGCCCCTTCTGTGCTTGTTCTTTCCTGATCTTAGATTACTGAGTACTTCAAACAGTATATCCTGAGGATTTTGTGAGTTCAAAAAGTTTGGTGGCCGCATTATTGTTGGAACTGAATAACGGCATGATAGAGGTCCCCAAAACTTGATGGTGATTAACAGCTGGGGCAGAGGCAGAAAGTCTGCTTGCTGATAAAAGAATTGGCCCAAGTATGGCCCATGTTAAAAACACATTGGTGCTAGGAGTGGTTAGGACAGTACAATTTCAAGGTGAAATATAAAATTCCCAATTACTGGTCTTGCAAAATTTCTTTATGCTCTGATGAAACTTAATTAGAATCTTAACTGATTTTAACTATAGTTACAAATTATTACTGATTTCTGTCTAATCATTCTCTCAATTTGAGCTGATTATTTTGTGATCACCATTCCCTTTTTTGAGTAAGAATAAACTTCCTGTCCCATACTTGATTCATATCCTGCCCTTTTGTGGTGGTGGTATTATAATTTACTATAATTAGCACTGTACCTGGGGTACTGGGGTTGAAGGTTGAGTTGTTAATGATCTAATTAGTATGAAGAAAAGGAGCCACACTCATTAAAAGCCATGCTCTGCAACACTGAAATATGTTCACAAATTACAAAGATGGGCTTGAGTGAGGTGGATAAATGTCCCAGTCCCTGTTGGCTCCTCTAAGAGGTTTTTTCACATTAGATTTACATCAAATCTAAACTTCTAGGTATTGTTCCTAGTTCGGTCCTCAGGGGATAAGCAGAATAAATATAATTAACTTTATCGTTTGATAGCCTAAAAATACATGAAAATGATTATCATGTTCCTCTTAAATGTTTCCTGCTTTAGATTAGTGATCTCTAACTCTTTAATTAAATCTTATTTGTCATGATCTCCACTTATCTTGCCCTCTTGGTAATCCTTTTTTGATATACTTGAGTTTGTCTATTCACTTCCTAAAATGTACTTGGCTATGCCTAGTCATGCCAGAGCTGCTAAAGTAGTTCTCTTAGAGAGTTAGTTAGCCAGAGGAGTTATTAGTTAGAAATACAAAAGTCTTGGGCTATTGAGTGGAAAGTAAGTAGAAAGTGATATCTCAGAGTTGTTCTTATTTGCATTTCTCTAATTAATAGTGATTTAGAGCATTCATATGACTATTAATGGATTTAATTTATTCAATTGAAAATGTCTATTCATATCTTTTAACCATTTATCAATTGGAAAATTACTTGTAGGAGCAGCTAGGTTGTGCAGTGGGTAGAGGACCAGTCCTGAAGTCAGGAAGACCTAAGTTAAGTATCTGGCCTCAGATACTTAACACTCTCTAGCTGTGTGACTCTGCGTAAGTCACTTTGATGTGGTTAGTGGCAGTGCAGAGACTTGTGGGGATCACCTTTTTGGTCGGAGGCACAGGTGTAATGTGAAAGAATTCAAGAACCTGAAATATTAGTAGCAAAAAAGGAAATTTTATTGGCACTGAGAAGTCAGCTTTGCTAGGACGACTGACTTCCTCAGCGGCAAGGTCCTACCAGAGAAATAACAAGAGGTTTTCACTGAGAAGTCTTTTCACAGCAAGCAGGTGTCCTGGAAGGCAGCTATGCCAAAGGGAGGGGTCCCTTTGTATGGCATAATTCCTACTCTGGATTTCTGCAAGTTTTGAGTTAAAATTGTTTTGTTTTTTTTAATAGAAAATCTGAGACTGAGGTTTCAATTGAATGAAATTTCTTTAATGTTGTCACTGCCCCCACACCTAGATTTCCAATTGAATGAGACCACTTAAGTTCCAGCTTCTAGGGGTGGTCCTGGACTAATTTTCAGCTCAATAGAGGGTGCAGTTAGTCCCACCAACATAACAGAATGAAGCCACTTTATCTTGATTCCCCTGAGGTGGCCTCTCCCAGAGGAGAGTTTCTCAGAGTTCACCCCCATGGGTTCCAAGTCAGAGAGGACAGTTTCAGGGTTCCCCCCATCAACTTAACCCCAACTGCCTCAGGAAAAAAATTACTTGTATTCTTAATCTGAATCAGTTCTTTCTGCATTTTAGCCTTTATTAGAAACACTGGCTGTAAAAATTTTCTCCCAATTTTTTGCTTCCCTGCTAATCTTGGCTACATGGCTTTTGTTTGTGCAATAACTTTTTTTTAATAGCTTTTTATTTACAAGTTATATGCATGGGTAATTTTACAGCATTGACAACTGCCAAATCTTTTGTTCCAATTTTTCCCCTCCTTCCTCCCACCCCCTCCCCTAGATGGCAGAATGACCAGTAGATGTTAAATATATTAAAATATAAATTCAATACACAATAAGTATACATAACTGTGATGCCAAAGAAACTGAGCAAGACAGAGATTAGAGACCAATTCAATAGTTTATTAAATGGAGAGAAATACTGGGACCAATGGATCCATGTTGATCCCAGGACTAGATGAGACTATCATCTCAAAGAGTCTAGCCCCAAGTATCGGGGCAGCAAGCTTTTTATGGAATAACAAGAACAATGACATTACTGATATTGTAATGACATCTAAAATGGATAAACCTTTATCTTGTCAAACATTAAGGAATGTCTATAAAACCTTTATCTCAAACATTAAGAGGGAACAGTTATAATCTAAGGCAGAATAATGAAATAGGACAAATGGGAGAAACTGGGTCACAACATTAAAAGGGAACTTTGGCATAACAATAACCAAACCATTATTTTGCTGTACAAAAAGAATCTGACTCTGAAATATTGTACAATTAGCCTGTGAAGGAAATCCAAAATGCAGGCAGGCAAAAATATAGGGATTGGGAATCATCTTCCAGATTTCTTTCACTGGGTGTAGCTGGTTCAGTTCATTACTGCTCCATTGGAACTGATTTGGTTCATCTCATTGCTGAAGATGGCCAGGTCCATCAGAATTGATCATCATATAAGTATTGTTGAAGTGTATAATGATCTCCTGGTCCTGCTCATTTCACTCAGCATCAGTTCATGCAAGTCTCTCCAGGCCTTTCTGAAATCATCCTGTTGGTCATTTCTTACCGAACAATAATATTCCATAATATTCATATATCACAATTTATTCAGCCATTCTCTACTTGTGCAATAACTTTTAAATTAATGTAATCAAAATTATCTATTTTGCATTTCATAATGTCTTCTGGTTCTTCTTTGGCCATAAATTTCTCCCTTCTCAACAGATCTGACAGTTAGACTATTCCTTCCTTTATTAATTTGCTTATACTATCATCTTTTATGGCTAAATAACAAATCCATTTTGACCTTATTTTGTTATAGAGTGTTACATGTTGGTCAATGCCTAGTTTCTGCCATACTATTTTTCAGCAATTTTGGGGGGTCAATTTTTGTCAAATAGTGAGTTTTTATCTCAGAAGCTGGAGTTTTTGGGTCATCAGTCTGTTTTTACAAGGGATAATTTACTTCAAAAATATTGAAAATAACAAGACTTCAGTTACTTCTTTCTGACTACCAAAGAGCTACCTCTTCTTCCAAAGAGCTACCTCTTCTTCAACTTATGGCTAGTTTAAGAGACAGAATGTTTTATCAAAAATTCCACTGATTCACAGATGAATCCAAGAAAAAAATTTTATTTTACCCTCTTATTCCCTGTCTCTCCCCTGATTTTCTTATTGATCAACTGCCTCCAGATGGTTGTGAGAATCAAATTTAATCTCATATAAAGTACTTTACAAACCTCAAAGTCCTACATAAAGTTGTTATCACTGTTGTTTTGGACCAAATTTGGCCACTATAATTTTACAACATTCAATGTCAAATGATTTTTATTGTTGCTTTTTTCCATTCACACTGTTTTCATTATATATATATATATATATATATATATATATATATATATATATATAATCTTTCTGGTTTTGTTTACTTTACTTTGGGCTTGTTAGATAAGTCTTCCCAAATCTTTGACACTTACATTATAATAATATTCCATTACATTAGTACACCACAACTTGTTTAACCCTTCCTCAATTAATGGGAATCTCTGTTTTCAATTCTTTGCTGCTGCAAACATTACTTCACATTTTGTTGTATATGGACTCTTTCTTTAATCCTTAACTTTCTGGTGTTTAGACTATTCATAAACAAAGCCCTTAAGTCATACCATTTCTTTACTTTCATTTTCATTATTTAAGTATATGTTTAATCTGTTCTTTAAAGAAGACCTGAAGTTGAGTGCTACCCAAAGGGAAACTGAGTGTCACTTAGTGAGAAGTAATCAGACTCCAGTGAATTACAAAAGAGGAATCATATGATCAGAAAAGTATTTAAGATGTTAGAGAAACATGGGACCATAAAAAAGATGAGATAAGGAAATAATTATAAAATTCTTAAATTTTTGTTATTGGCACATTGTGAGGCTCTAGAAATGTTAGCTATTATTATATCATTATTATCAGATGATCACATATTGTTTTTGGTTTTTTTTTGGTGGGGGGGAAGGCAATTGGAATTAAATGACTTGCCCAGGGATCACACAGCTAGGAAGTGTTAAATGACTGAGGGCCAAAGGACTGAGGTCCTCCGATTTCAGGGCTAGTGCTCTATCCACTGTACCACCTGGTTGCCCCGATCGCATATTGTGTAAGATAATCAGTGGACAGCCCCTTATATTCTTTTATTATTATTGTGAGTCAATATAGTGATCCCAAATGAGGGTTTTGCTTGAAGAAGCAGACACCATGAAATGACTGAATAGCAACAATAAATAATGTAAATGATAAACATATGAATAATCACAAATGCCTGCATTTGATTTTAATTTGAATGCTTTCCCCCCCTTTTCCTAAATAGATAACATGGCTTAGTGGATTGAGGGTAAGCCATGAAGTTAGAAAGATTGGCCTTTGACACATACATTGACTGTATGAACATGGGCAAGGGCCCTGGGATATACCAACTAACAGAAAAGGTGTTTATCTTCATTGGTGGAGAAGGTTTCCATATCAGAAGTTCCATATACTTGATGAAATCCTAGATATGTAACCTTTTTAATCCCCAACCAAATTTTTTTTTCATCTATTTGAATGCATGTACTTGAATGAAATTAATTTAAAAATATACATTTATTAAAGTTATAGTTACAGGCTGGCAGCAGAAGATAAATGCAAGTGCCACATAATTCTGTATGAGTAGTGTAGGAACTAATCCTTTGATCCAGTAGTGCTAATATTGGATCTGTCTCCCAAGGAAATCATAAAGGAGGGGAAAGGATCTGTTGAGGTTGAGAAGGGACCCCAAAAGATTGGGGTTGCAGACGGGTGTCATGAGATGTCTCAAAAGAATTTGCAGGCTTGAACCCATATCCAAGTCAAGGGGCAAAGTTTATTGTAATTGTAAACGCCAATTGAAGCAGGCTAAATTCCAAATGAATTTAGCAAAGAACCAGAAGCAAGGAGACACATTTATCCAATTGTTCATGACATTGATATGCTAATTTTGTGGCCTAGAGTTATAACTAAGGAGTGGTCTCAGGAATTTGGTTATCACTGACCAACAGATCTAGGACTATCCTAAGGCCAGAAGAAGATTTTAGAATCATTGACTGACAAATTTGTCAGAACAATAGCATTCTTAGATCAGAGGGCCTCAAGATCACAAATATATCTTCCCTAAAATCTAAGGGAAGAAATAGTATTATATTCCTAGGCCAGAGGGCTTTTACAGTCATTGACTGACACATTGCCAGAACAATAGCACTTCAAGGTTGGGGAGGGAGGACCTTGGGATCCCAGATTCCAAAGCCAGAAGACTTTAGAATCACTAACAGATTATTAGAACAGAAGTATTCTAAGGTTGGGGGATCTCCGTAGTGCTGTTTCCCTTAGAAGCCATATTCTTTCAGATCCACATGTGCAGAAATATTTGTAGCAGCTCTTTTTGTTGTGGCAAAGAACTAGAAAATGAGTAGATGCTCATCAGTTGGGGAATGACTGAATAAATCGTGGTATATGAAAGTAATAGAATGTTATTGTTCTATAAAAAAATGATGAACAAGCTGATTTTAGAAAGGCAAGGAAAGATTTCCACAAATTAATGCAGAGTGAAATAAGTGGAACCAGGAATACAATGTAAACAGTAACAGCAAGATTATGCGATAATCATCTATGAAAGACTTGGTTCTTTTCAGTGGTTTTGTGATCCAAAGCAATCCCACTAAAATTTGCAAAAAAAATACTATATGTATCCAGAGAGAGAACCATGGAGAATGAATATAAATCAACATATACCATTGTCACTTTTTACTTTTTTTTTTCTTCTCTAGTGGTTTTTCCCTTTTGTCCTGATTTTTCTCCCCAACATGATTCATAAAGAAATGTGTATTTTAAAAAATTAATGTACATGTATAACCAGAAAAAAAGAAAACAAGGAAGAAATTATTCAATGGGTGGATGGGTACTGGGAGAATGAAATAAATACTTATAAAAAATTTTTAACAAATCCCCCTCCCCCCAAAAAAAAGAGTAGTATAGGATATTAAAGCTCAAAATAAGCTGAAGTTTAAAAAATGCTATATTGAGGGAAAGAAGAGTCTCAAAAAAGAGAAGGATGGAACAATGATAATAGATAAGGAAGAAAAGGTGGGTCTGTTTACCTCTGATTTTGCTTTCTTTCTGCTTAAGAAGATTGATCTTTGGCCTATAAGAAAAAAAAAAAAAGATTTATAGGTAGTAGGAACCAGAGAGTAAAAAAGTACCTGTCTGCCTTATATGAATAAAAATCATCAGGTCTAGATGAACCACATTCCAGGGTCCTGACTGTGATTATTAAGTAGATGTGATTTCTAAACCACCATCAGTAATCTTTAAAAGAACATGGAGAATAGAACAGGAATTCAGAGAAAGGAAAACATTGTTCTGATTTTTTAAAAAGGGTTGAGCAGAAGAGTCCAGTGAGACTGACTTCAATTTCTGGGGGAAAAAACAAGCAAACAAACCTCTAGAATATATTATTACTCAGATGTTTGGTGAACAGTTGAAAAGGAAGCAGAGATTGCAAAGAGCCAGCATGTTTTTTTTTGTTTTTTTTTTTTTATCAAGAACAGGTCATGCCAGATTAACTTCAATTCCTTTTTTGACAGAGTAACTCTACTGGCAGATCAGGGCTTTGCTGTAAATATAATTTATCTAGATTTTATCAAAGCTCTCATGTACTTCCTATGCAAAAGAGGGAGAAATGTAAGCTAGATGAAAAGAGAACGGGTAGGCTCGACACTGGTTGAATGGGTAGATCCAAAGGGTTGTTAATTTTCTGTCTGAAGTATGGAAGACTCTAATAGAATGCCAAGCAGCCTGTTCTTGACCCTATACTGCTTAACATTGTTACTAATGATTTAGATTAATGGTAATCAAATAGAAATGAGTGAAATCATTGAACCTTACATAAAGTTCTCTGCTACAGGCACCATATTGGATAATCCTTGATTCTTTACTTGATAAATTTGGATATAAAAAAAAAGATAGCACATTTATCAAATGAGCTTACTGCTCATTTAGGAAGGATAGCTACCACACTAGATTTCAAACATTGTAATACTGGTCTACATGAAATTTAAAATAGAAATATGTAAAATATTTACTTAAGTAAAAAAAAGAATCAGTCTTACAAGAGCTATATGTGGAACCATGGTTAGATAGTAGTACATCTACTAGTTTCAATGTACTTAAAGCTCAATATAAGTAAATAGTGGAAATGTCAGTCTAAAGAATATGACAATAAGAGGCATAATGACCAGGATTAAGGAAGTAATTATTCCACTGTAAACTGCCCAAGTCAGACTATGTCTGGAATATTGCATTGCCTGTGAGAAAAATTTCATTGTGATAACTTTTTGTAACTTTGTTATTGTGATACCTTATTTTTTATTAGAATGATAGGATCTCTCCCAAAGCTCATTGAAATGCTGGGATCATCTGTTATTATATATTTCAAATAACCCAATATACCCAAGATAATGCCTTATCTGGAAATTGCGTACATGTTGTGGTTGCATCCTTGCCCCCTGGAAAAAGCCTACACGAAGTGATTATGTTTCTGTGCCCTTGTCTAAACTCTATAAACATTATAGAGACTTGGAGGAATGGGATGCCTTTTTTCCCCCTGCTCTACCCTTTGTCAAATGACCAACTTTTTTTCTAAAACTTTTTCAGGTTTGGCCATCTATTCTTTTTTTTTTTTTTTTTTTTTTTTTTTTTGGTATTACAAATGATATCCCTGATAGCCCAAGTAAACTTCAAGTTTCTCCTGGACCTCATAAGCTGAGTAAGTCTCCATGATCTCAGGACTGGATGTGGGCAGAACCAACTTATTTGGGATCAAATTGAGCCTGATGAGAACCTGGTGAGTAGCCCAGAGTTCAATTCAAAAAGATTCAAAGTTTTGGGTTAGGTCTCAGGACTAAAGACTCCAAATGTCTAGAAAGCTCTGCTTAGCCTTAGCCTAGGGAATAATTCAGAAGGGTCTAGCTACCTGAATCTGGACCAATCACCTGACAGCTCTGGAGAAAGTGGTTAGAATCCAACTAGTCTTTTGACAGAGCTTTTTCTCTCTTTATTTGTATTTTTCCTCTCAACATTCCTATAATTATTAGATATCAGACAAGGCATTAAGGTTGGAAAAAACTGAGGTTCTTATTGCAGTTATTCTACAAGCACAAAGTAATATATTTACATTGGAAATTTTTAAGGGAAACATTGAAGTAAGCTATAAAGACTGCTGTAAAAAAATGTAGACAGAGAGTGTAGAATGATGGTGGAGACTACAATTCTGATGCTATACTCTCCTTAATAAGTAGAGATTTACTTCCATTAACCTTTTGATCAAACTCTCACTGGGAAACAGTTATAGAACAGTCAGGAGAAACTGTGAGATACTATCTCTGTCCTCTCAACTCTGGCCTGGTAGAAATTGTAGAAATAAAGACATAAAAAAGAAAGGAAATCTTTTTCCTGGCTCGTAGAAATGCCTGGCATTATAAACTAATTAGAGATTATAAATTTGTAATTGAAATGTAATATCTTTACTCTAAATTCTAAATGATAGTTTGAATGCTTATGTAAGTGCTGAAATATTGTATTTGATTTTTTTTGAAAGGTTTGTAGCTCCCTAGGACTGAAATTATGTTCAAACAGCCCTCAAGAACTTTTTCTTCCCTTATCAACATTTCCTTAGAAAAAAGATTCATTTTTTTAGTAGAAAGTGATTTCATCTCCTAGAAAATACTAAATAACAAGGCATGTGAATGAGGAAAGGGAGAGGCAGAATAGAATTATCAGATGAAAATTTACTCTTAGAAGTTTAGTTTACCTTATCACTGCATTTTCTTTTGTGTAAATTAGAAGAAAAGTCACAGAAAGAAATTGAAATAGATTATGTAACTAGAGAAGTAAAATCTTAACAATTAATTAATCCAGCAAGGAAATCTGTACAAAAGAGATTCAGTGGAGTCTTAGATTGTAACTATGATTGTTAAATAAAGATGAAGTAGACTGAAGGTTGTAGACTTTTTTTTTACCCATAGGGTAAAAACAAAAAAACCACACACACAAACAAGAAATAGAAAGTTTAAGTACAAGTGAGAGGAGAATGGCTAGAAGGTTAAAGAAAGATGGAGTCAATTTCATGACAAGCCTCAGAATTAGTATTTGATTGAAAAAAAAAAACAACAACAAATAATTACCAACAGAAGATATCCTTGATATTCGCCAGAAAAGGTCTCTTTTTGCTTGAGGGCAGGGATGGTTTTAGATCGGGCCCAGGTTGAGAGAGAAAGGCAGGCAGCTCACAGCTGAGCAGACGGACTGGGGTGGGGTGTGATCTCAGCAGTCTCTGCTGAGAGAACTTTACTACAGTATTGGCTACTTTGTCCTGGCAGCAAGCCAATAGACAAGCAGAGAAGCTAAAAACACAGGGAGTGAAGACAATAACCCTGAAAAGGTAGGGTTTCTCGGGACCTGGCCACACTCACCCAGAGTGTCTCAGCATGCTCTCAGAGTCTCAGAGCATAGACTCAGCGCAGCCATTGCTGTCCTGCTAGTGCCTCGCTGCTGCCCCCCTGCAGTCTGTAGAGGAAGCTTGATAACACCATCCAACCCCCCAACTCCCCAACCCCCCCAAAAAAAAAAAGCAGACTGCATTTATTTTTTTTTGCTAGTTTGTCTTCTTTGATTCTTCTCCAACAAAATGAGCAAAAAATTTATTATATTTATATTATATTATATATTATATTATATTTAAAACTGTCAGTAAGCATCATATGTAATGGGGAAAAACTGGAACCTTTCCCAGTAAGATCAGGAGTGAAACAAGGTTGCCCACGATCACCATTATTATTCAATATTGTATTAGAAATGCTGGCTTGGGCAGTGAGAGTCGAGAAAGAGATTAAAGGAATTAAGAGTAGGTAATGAGGAAACCAAACTATCACTCTTTGCAGATGATATGATGGTATACTTAGAGAACCCTAGAGATTCTACTAAAAAGCTATTAGAAACAATTGATAACTTTAGCAAAGTTTCAGGATACAAAATAAATCCACATTAATCCTCAGCATTTTTATACATCACCAACAAAATCCAAAAGCAAGATATTCAAAGAGAAATTCCATTCAAAATAACTATCGATAGCATAAAATATTTGGGAATCTATCTACCAAAGGAAAGTCAGGAATTATATGAGCAAAATTACAAAACACTTTCCACACAAATAAAGTCAGATCTAAACAACTGGAAAAATATTAAGTGCTCTTGGATAGGCAGAGTGAATATAATAAAGATGACAGTACTCCCTAAACTAATCTATTTATTTAGAGCTATACCAATCAGACTCCCAAGAAACTATTTTAATGACCTAGAAAAAATAACAAAATTCATATGGAAGAACAAAAGGTCCAGAATTTCTTTTTTTTTTTTTTTTTTATTTAATAGCCTTTTATTTACAGGATATATACATGGGTAACTTTACAGCATTAACAATTGCCAAACCTCTTGTTCCAATTTTTCACCTTTACTCCCACCCTCCCTAAATGGCAGGATGACCAGTAGATGTTAAATATATTAAAATATAACTTAGATACACAATAAGTATACATGAAAGGTCCAGAATTTCAAGGGAATTAATGAAAAAAAAAATCAAATGAAGGTGGCCTAGCTGTACCTGATCTAAAACTATATTATAAAGCAGCAGTCACCAAAACCCTTTGGTATTGGCTAAGAAATAGATTAGTTGATCAGTGGAATAAATTAGGTTCACAAGACAAAATTGTCAATAACTATAGCAATTTAGTGTTTCACTAACCCAAATATCCCAACTTTTGGGATAAGAATTCATTATTTGACAAAAACTGCTAGGAAAACTGGAAATTAGTATGGCAGAAATTAGGATGGACCCACACTTAACACCAATACCAAGAAAGATCAAATAGGTCCAGATTTAGGATAAAGAATGAGATCATAAATAAAATTAGAGGAACATAGGATAGTTTACCTCCTCAGATTTGTGGAGGGAAGGAATTTGTGACCAAAGAAAACGAATCATTATTAACCCAAAAAGAAAATTTTGATTACATCAAATTAAAAAACCCTTTGTACAAACAAACCTAAGAAACAAGATTAGAAGGAAGAAAAACTAAAAACATTTTTACAGTCAAAAGTTCTTTAAAATTTCCAAATATATAGAGAACGACTCTATAAGAAATCAAGTTTTCTCCTTTGATAAATGATCAAAGGATATGAACAGACAATTTTCAGATGATGAAATTGAAACTATTTCCACTCAGATGAAAGTATTCAAAATCACTATTGATCAGAGAAATGTAAATTAAGAAAACTCTGAGATACCACTACACACCTGTGAGATTGGCTAAGATGACAGGAAAAAAAAATGATGAATGTTGGAGGGGATGTGGGAAAACTGGGACAATGATGCATTGTGGTGGGGTTGTGAATGAATCCAACCATTCTGGAGAGCAATCTAAAATTATGCCCAAAAAGTTATTAAACTGTGCATACCCTTTGATTCAGCAGTGCTACGACTGGGCTTATATCCCAAAGAAATACTAAAGAAGGGAAAAGGACCTGTATGTGCCAAATGTTTGTGGCAGCCCTGTTTGTAGGGCTAGAACTGAAAATGAATGATATCCATCAATTGAGAATGGTTGGGAAATTTGTATATGAATGTTAGGAAATTATTGTTCTGTAAGAAATCACCAGCAGGATGAATACAGAGAGGATTGGAGAGACTTACATGAACTGATGCTAAATGAAATGAGCAGAACCAGGAGATCATTATATACTTCAACAATGATACTGTATGAAGATGTATTCTGATGGACATGGATTTCTTCAACAAAGAGAAGATCTAATTCAGTTCCAGCTGATCAATAATGGACAGAAGCAGTGCAAAAGAAAGAACATTGGGAAATGAGTGTAAACTGTTTGCATTTTTGTTTTTCTTCCCAAGTTGTTTTTACCTTCTGAATCCAATTCTTCCTGTGCAACAAGAGAACTGTTCGGTTTAAAATATATTGTATCTAAGATACTGTGACATATTTAAATGTATAGGACTGCGCCATCTAGGGGGGGTGGAGAGAGGGAAGGAAAAGTCGAAAGAAAATGAGTGGGATAATGTTGAAAAAAATTACCCCTGGCATGGATTCTTAATAAAAGAAATTAAAAACAAGATGGAGTCTTGGAAATTGAGGGATGGCTATTGTTTGGGGAATGGCTGAGTAAGTTGCATGTTGTGATTGTGATAGAATTCTATTTGGGAAATGATAAATAGGTTGCTCTCACAAAAACTTTGAAAATCGATCATGAGTACATGAAAAATGAAATGTGCTGTGTACAAAATAATAGCAATGTTGTAGGATGATCAGCTGTGAATGACTTTGCTATTCTCAACAATATAGAGTGATCCAGGACTACTATGAAAGACTTATGATGAAAAATCCTATCCATACTGAAAGGAAGAATTGATTGTATCTGAATATAGATTGAAGCATACTTAAAAAAGAAATCACTTTGTTTTTCTTGAGGTTTTTTGGGGGAGAGGACGATTTATGTTTTCTTTCACAACATGACTTTTATGAAATGTTTTACATAACTTCTCATATGCCTTCTCAGTGAGAGGGGAGAGAAGAAGAAAATCTTGAACTCAAAGTTTTAAAAACAAATGTTAAAATTTATCTTATATGGGGCAGCTAGGTGGTCCAATAGATAGAGCACCAACCCTGAAGTCAGGAGGACCTGAGTTTAAATCTGGCCTCAGACATTTAACACTTCCTAACTATGTGACCCTAAGAAAAAAAAAATCTTACATTTAACTGGGAAAAATAAAATATTAAACAAGTAAACAACAACCACAAAAAAGAATAAAGGTCTTTAGACAAGAAGAAAGAAAGAAAAAGTCACTATGTGAATAGAGATTTTAGAAGTAAATATTGGAGTTTTGAAAAGAGAGCTTAGAGGAGATTTTTTTATTTATTTAATTATTTTGTTTTGGTTTTGTTTTTAAATCTCATTAAGATAAGAGAGATAAAGAAACTTTCTGTGCCTATAAATTTGTGAATAACAGTTGGAGTAATACCTGTTAGCAACTTAAGATAGAAAATGTTCTACCCAGTGACACTGTTTATAGAATGGAAGCAATAAAAATAGTTTTTCAGCATGGAATTATTTGAGTATAGCTTAATAAGATTATGCTTTTGAAAGATCATTAAAATGATATGTTCCAAAAGGTTAAGAATTTCAAGGGAATTAATGAAAAAATGCAAATGAAGATGGTCTAGCTATACCACACCTAAAACTGTATTATAAAGCAGTGATAATCAAAACAATTTGGTACTGGTTAAGAAATAGAGTAGCTGATCAGTGGAATAGGTTAGGTTCACAATAGTCAACAACTATGATAAACTAG
Source organism: Sarcophilus harrisii (assembly GCF_902635505.1). Lineage (NCBI taxonomy): Eukaryota > Metazoa > Chordata > Mammalia > Dasyuromorphia > Dasyuridae > Sarcophilus > Sarcophilus harrisii. The sequence continues at coordinate 187,239,678 of NC_045430.1, read as the reverse complement.
TGTTTGACAAACCCAAACATCTCAGTTTCTGGCATAAGAACTCACTATTTAACAAAAAAATGCTGGGAAAATTGGAAAATAGTATGGCAGAAACTAGGCACTGACCAATACCTAACACCCTATACCAAGATAAGGTCAAAATGGGTTCATGATTTAGACATAAAAAGTGATAATAAAAGCAAATTAGAAGAACAAAGGATAGTACCTCTCATATCTGTGGAGAAGGAAGGAATTTAAAGGCCAAAGAAGAACTAGAGTACATTATAAAATGCAAAATGGATGATTTTAAAATTTTGATTATATTAAATTAAAACAGTTTTGTACAAACAAAACCAGTGCAGACAAGACTGGAAGGGAAGCAGAAAATTGGGGGGGGGGGGGATTTAAACCCAAGGGTTATCATAAAAACCTCATTTCAAAGATATATAGAGAATTAACTCAAAATAATAAGAATACAAGTCATTCTCCAACTGATAAATGGTCAAAGAATATGAACAATTTTCAGATGAGAAAATTTAAGCCATTTCTAGTTACATGAAAAAATGCTCTAAATTATTATTGATTAAAGAAATGCAAATTAAGATGACTGAGCTACCATTACATATCTCTCAGATTGATTAAGATGAAAGGAAAAGATAATGATAAATGTTAGAGGGAATATGGAAAAACTGGGACACTAATACATTGTTAGTAGAGTTGTGAATTGATCCAACCCTTCTGAAGAACAATTTGGAATTATGCCCAAAAGACTAGTGCATACCTTATGATCCAGTAATATCTCCACTGGGTCTGTATCTAAAGGGTTCATAAAAAAGGGAAAAGGACCCACATATACAAAAATGTTTGTAGTAGCCCTTTTTGTGGTGACAAGGAACTAGAAACTGAGTGGATGCCCATCAGTTGGGGAATGGCTAAGTTATAGTATATAAATATTATAGAATATTATTATTCCATATTGTTCTAAAAGAAACAATCAGCAGGATGATTTCAGAGAGGCCTGAAGAGCCTTACATGAATTGATGATAAGTGAAGTGAATAGAACCAAGAAACCATTGTACACAGTAACAAGATTATGTGATGAACAACTATGATAGATGTGGCTCTTTTCAACAATAAATACAGGCCAATTCCAATAAACTTGTGATAGAGAGAGCCAACATAGTATTTTACCTTTTTTGTTTTTGTTTGCTTTTTGTTTTCTCATTTTTTTCCTTTTTGATCTGATTTTTTTTTTCTCTTTGTTTGTGTAATATGAGAGTTGTGGAAATATGTTTAGAAGAATTGCACATGTTTAACCCATATTGAATTACTTCCCGTCTATGGGAGGGGCTGGGGGAAGGAAAGGAGAAACATTTAGGACATAACATTTTGAAAGGATGAATGTTGAAAATTATTTTTGCATATATTTTTAAAAATAAAAATCTATTTTTTTAAAGGATGTGTTCCAATCTTTAGAGACTCATGAGCCTCCAAAGAGTGGTATCAGAATGTGAAACTGTAACCATAAATTTTTGAAAATGAACTAATTGAAAGCAGTGAGCCCTATAATTGGGAGTGTTGACAGCTCATGACTCTCAAAAAAATTTGGGATTTTTGAGTGATACCATTTGTGATTGTAAATCCAGATTTGATTTGCTTGAATTTTTACTGAAAATAAATTTTAATGTAGTTTCATGTAAAGAGTGATGTATTCTTCTGTTAGGATAATTGTGATGATTGACCCTCTATAGATAGATCAGAAGTTAATACAAAATAAAATACATTTCATATTGGCATTAAGTTGATATGGTTAGGGACTGCATGAAAAAGAATTAAAAGTGTAATTCACCTTCAGAATTATTTTATACTGTTTTTTGAATGCAATTACTATAGAATGTCAAATTGATAAATGTATTTTCTATGTACGATGATTTGAAAACACATTCAACTGAATTGATATTATCTGAGTGGGAATAAGTTTTGCGTTATGTCTTTAAACTCAATAATATTGCTTATGTTATTGTTAGGCTTCTAATTTTTGTATTTTGATATTTCAGAAATCATTGTATAAGACATTCTGTTAACTTGAAAAATGTATCACTAAAGGGTGATACAATTATAGCATTAAAAAAATAACTCCTCTTTTTGTTAGAATGCTGTGAAATTATGAATTCAAGCTATCACTTACTTAGAGATTATTATTGTAATGATTAAAAAGCCTGTCAAGTGTTGTTCAGGGATATTTTGATTTAAAAAGAATAGCAACTAGTTACTATTTGGTAAAAGTATGACAGACTTTGTAAATTGTCCTTATTTATATGTTCTTTGGGGCCTTCTATTGGGCAGATTCATAGGATCTTATACAATCTAGGATAGAAGTTGTTGAATAAACATTATGAAGTTCTGAAATAATGGTTTATTGAGAAATGGAGATCCCTCTTCTTTTTTTTTTTTTCCAGCTTCTTCATTTACTTATTAATAATTATAACTTTTTATTGACAGAACCCATGCCATGTTTTTTATAACATTATCCCTTGCACTTACTTCTTTTCTGATTTTTTCCCCTCCCTTCCTCTACCTCCACTCCCAGATGGCAAGGAGTCCTATACATGTTAAATAGGTTACAGTATATCCTACATACAATATATGTGTGCAGAGCCGAACAGTTCTCTTGTTGCACAGGGAGAATTGGATTCAAAAGGTATAAATATCCTGGGAAGAAAAACAAAAATGCAAACAGTTTACATTCATTTCCCAGTGTTCTTTCTTTGGGTGTAGCTGCTTCTGTCAATCATTGATCAATTGAAACTGAATTAGATCTTCTCTTTGTCAAAGAAATCCACTTCCATCAGAATACATCCTCATACAACATCGTTGTTGAAGTACATAATGATCTCTTGGTTCTGCTCATTTCACTTAGCATCAGTTCATGTAAGTCTCTCCAATCCTCTCTGTATTCATCCTGCTTGTGATTTCTTACGGAACAATAACATTCATATACCATAATTTACCCAACCATTCTCCAATTGAGGGGCATCCGTTCATTTTCCAGTTTCTAGCTACTATAAACAGGACTGCCACAACCATTTTGGCACATACAGGTCCCTTTTCCTTCTTTAGTATCTCTTTGGGATATAAGCCCAGTAGTAGCGCTGCTGGATCAAAGGGTATGCACAGTTTGATAACTTTTTGGGCATAATTTTAGATTGTTCTCCAGAATGGTTGGATTCGTTCACAACTCCACCAAGTGGACTCCATTGGTATCCCAGTTTTCCTGCATCCCCTCCAACATTCATCATTATTTTTTCCTGCCATCTTAGCCAATCTGACAGGTATGTAGTGGTATCTCAGAGCTGTTTTAATTTACATTTCTCTGATCAATAGTGATTTGGAACACTCTTTCATATGAGTGGAAATAGTTTCAATTTCATCATCTGAAAATTATCTGTTCATATCCTTTGACCATTTATGGAGATCCTCTTCTATATTACAAATACTCACAGGCAAAGAAGGGGAAGGCTTGCAAGTTTATTTTATAAAGAATATTTATCTAATGGATGGTTTGATAATTGTTTGTGGAAATTATGAAAGTGTACCTGGACTTGGTATGTATTAAAGTTAAACACCTTTGACCCAACTTATTATTGACAAAATGTATATCTAAAGATTTTGTTTTTACCTTAAAGATCAATATGCAATATCTTCAGATATTGATTTCTGTTATTCTGGAGGCTTACAGTAAATAACCAGTGTTTTTCTGGGTTTTGAGGGAATTATCATATATTAAATATATGTATGTATTCACAGAAGGTGATAATTTTCTTAATTTTTAATGAATTAAATTAAATTATTAACTGAAGAATTTTTCATTCTTCATGACTGATTTTGCTCTAGGATGGATTTATATTAGAAAGAATGATTAAGATAAGGGCTTCTATAGGCTTATGGTTCACTATTATTACAAGAACATGAAAAAAAAATTATACCTAGCCCCAATCTGTGATTAATGAAATTTGTTAGTTGAGGTAAAATATCTAAGGTCTGTAATTTATATTTTTGAGTTTTGATTTCAGGTATGATTGGTTGAAGTGTTATTACATCAATAATTTACCATTCAAGGGAAATACCAAGTGTAAATCAAAGGGAATATGATCTGAGAACTGATATGTGCCTAAGAAGGTTGAGGGATGGTGTTGCAGAGGGGATGGAAGGATCCTCTTGACTCAGTTTTCCCATTGTGCTATTTCTTTTCTGAACAGGAAAATTTGCCATCTAGTTAATTTTTAAACTTGGTTATTATACCCTGTGAATAATTTGGAACTTTTCTATATGATTAGCTGTTCCAAAATAAAGATTGCTATGCCTCTTAACTGGAATTATAGAGCTAAGTTTTCCCCTTTTATGCTTATGACAGTTTATTTTATACATTTGAATGGGCAGTCTTGCTATAATTATACTTATGTCCCTTCTTGTATTCATAGAAAATTTCTATAAGTAAGTTAGATGAATTGTAAAAGATTTTTTAAAAAATGTCTGATGAATCTGTTTGTTATAATACTAAAATGTATCAGAGTTACTATAATGCAATGCAAGTATGAGAGCCTTTGCTGTTTTTAATTCCACTATCCTAAATTTGTGGTTATCTTTCTATCATAACCAAATGAGAGGTAAATGAGTTTTTAGGCTTCCCATCTATCTCCTTTTAAATTATTATACATTTATGTTCAGTTTCAGATCTGTACAAACACACACACATATGTACATAGTTTAAGTAAAGATAGAAAGAGAAAATGGTATGTAAAAACTTAAATTCTCTGAACTTTCAGGGAATTATGAATTCCTAATTTGATATTCTTCTTATAGCTCTATTGTTAATAAAATTTACTTTGTGATATTTAAACTAGTTTTTACCATATGAACTTTACTAGAAGACCAAATTTAAGAGATTGTGTCAGGCCTTATCATTTTATATTATTATATTATATTATAATATCAACATACTATATTATACACAATATTAATATCTATTAATTAACATAATATTATAATATAGTATATGGTCATATTAATATATTATGTAATGACAATATAATATACTCTACAATAGAATATTAATATATTCTATATTAATATATTGTAATGTTGATATGTATTAATATGATTGATATATTATATGATAAAATAATGTAGTGTTAATATATTATATAATTATAATATTAATATAGTATATTAAGTCTTTTCTATAGCAGATCTAATGATATTACACAAAGAATTCCTGCAAGTAACTTGGCATCAGGAAACTGGATCTAGGATACCTTCATAATTACCTTGGAAATGAAGCCTATTTCAGAATTTCCAAGGAAATATGTCTCCCAACATCAGATGGCTATATGAGACAGCAAATTCTAAAAATGAAATATGCTGATTAAATGGAAATTTGAAGTGAGTTATCACGTGTTATGTTATAGTATAATATTATAAGTGGCACATCAGGAACAATGAAATTTTGTTATTTAATATTGAAGACCATTTAAATATTACTTTTGTGTTAATGTTTTGTGATATTTATGTTTTTCTGCAAAAGTATATGGCCAAATTTTAATGTTGAAACATCAATTTATAAATGTGTGATTAAATTAAAGTATGGCAAGTAATTTTTCATCTTTGATTCCCTTTTACTAATTTTATTTGGGGAGGGAAGGAAGCATCAGGCCATTTCTTTTACAACTTTTGATTAACTAAAAGTCCATCTTCTGTTAATATTGTTAGTTCAATTAGCTAACCATGTAAGGGAAGATTTCTGTGATGGAGTTTTTTGAGTTATTTTGGTGATATGTAAATCTCCCTTTTCAAACAGTTCATTGTGAGTCCTCTAAATGTCATTTAATCTATAACCTGATTTAGTTTACTTATAGAGTCTGTTTAACTAGGTTTATTTCCTTAGGAGACTTATGAGATTTTGATTCTCTTTTATGACACTGAAGGAAGCATGGGGTTATATATCTTTCATTTAAAATTTTTTTTGCATTAATTTAGCCATATGCATTTTTCTTTTCTCTGTTATAGCTTTCATTGACTTGGAAATCTTTCTATACAGTGTAGATTTTACTTGTTGGTATAATTCTAAACCCTTGATTTACAGCCTTGTTGCTTACTTGATTTGATTGTCCAGATTATGACCCCCATCTCTCATTAAAAATTTTTTATCAAGATCTAGATAAATAGTAAGGAGGGTGTCTCCACTGACTCAGATTATTTTAATGAATTTCCCTTTAAACCTTAACCTAGCTCTTTGCTTCTATAATTGAGGTGTTGGGCTTTTGAAGCTTCAAGAAAGGAAATTGTGGAGGATATGTCATTGTAATAATCTTTTATAATTTTATCTTGTAATAACCTTTTATTGTGAATGCTTGGACTTAACCCAAAACTCATTGAAATGTTGATATATATCTCAAGCACTATTGTCTGGATGTACCTTGTCTGGAAACTACCTACATGCAGCAGCTATTTCCTTGTGCCTTTGTTTAAACTATATATATAATATAAAATTTATATGGATGCATGGGGGAACAGGGTTTTTTTTGTTTGTTTGTTTTGTTTTTTGTTTTCCTCCTTCTTTGGCTTTTCCCTCTGCTGTTGATTTAATGAACTTCTTTCTAAAATTTTTTTCAGATTAGAGTTTTTTCTCAATTGATAGCTGTAGGCATCATATTTTACAAATAACATTAAGAGTAGAGAGGTGGCCCAAATGGTAAAGGACATTGAAATCATGACATATAGGAATTATTTGGAGAAACTCAGATTTCTCCTGGAGAAGAAAAGACTTACAAGGGCGATGATAACTGTCTTTAAAATATCTGAATAGAAGTGTAATGCCAGAGAAACTGAGCAAGACAGTAGAGAGTATTTAATAATGGAGAGATCTATTGGAACCAATGGATCCATGGTTTGGTCCCAGGTCTGAATGAGACTGTCTATGGTCTCCAAAAAATCCAGCAAACAAGAGTTTTCAATGACATATATACACGTGGCTCAGTTGCAAGGGGGTAGACTGAGGCGGGGGCAGAGTCAGAGTACTGAGAGCAAGAACGGGACTCTGACAGGATGGGGTGAGCCACTGGAGATGGGATGACATAATGAGGGGGAGGCACCCTGGACATGGGGAGAGGCATTTTGATAAAACAGTATCTGATATTCTGATAGATTGGGATGGGACTTTTTATACTGATGATTAAGAGGGAGAGGTGGTTTTGCAGGATTGATCAGAACAATTGAGGCAAAACAATCCAGGAAAACCAAGGCAGGGCAATTTAGGGAAACTGAGTCAGGACAAGAAAAGAGAACTGTGGCATAACAGGTGGAAATTAATAAGAGACCAGTTTCACTTTGAAAGAAGGACCAACTTCCTAACATTAAGAACTGTCCATAAATAGAATGACTACTAACTTCCTTCTGGTTGTATCATTTGTCCACATGAATTACTAGAAGTTAGTAGTGCTCAATAGGTTTAATAGTCCCTAGAAACAGAGAAGACTTCTGTTATACATGTCAAGTGTATAACTGATTGGCTTAATACACTGATCATACTACACACCCCTTCTTCCAGTGAACTTTATTATAATACTTCTTGCTAGATGGCTCTTATGAATTCAAATTATAATTTCTTGGATATAAGATGGTTTTTCCTCCAGAGTTTTTCTTACAGGTGGTCTCTACAAAGAGTAATCAAATAGCTCCAGATATTTACTTATATTTCTCCTTCCTATTCTCCCCCTTAACATGGTAATGTAATAAGAATTTTCCACAGCATTTTTCATATGCTCCTGGAGGCAATTATAAGAAGCCACTAGATTTTTATTGAGTAGGAAGGTGACATAATCAGATCTGAATGTTAGGAAAATAACTTTAGTAACTAAACAGAAAAAGGTTTGAAATGGCAAGAGGCTTGAGATAGGCAGATACACCGATGGGTATCATAGTAATCAAGGTGTGAATAATTCAAGTGAATAATCACTAGAATAGTAGGAGTGTCAGAGAGAAAGGGAGTATTTGAGACATGTTGCAAAGGTGAAATCAATAGATCTTGGCAATAGCTTGGATTTGAAAAATGAGAGATAGTAAGGGGTAAAAGATGACTCCTAGGATGTGAACTAGAGGGACTGAGAATAGTGTTGTGCTGTACAGTAACAGGGAAGATAAGAGTAGGGGAGAACTTAGGGAGAAAAATAAGAAGTTCTTTTTGGACATTGAGTTTAAGATGTCTACAGGACATTCAGTTCAAGGTATTTGAAAGAAAGTTGGAGATATGAGAATCAGGATCAGTAGGGAGATTAGAAAGGTAGATTTGAGAATCATCAGCATAAAGATAGTACCTAAATCCATGGGAAATAATGAGATCACAAAGTGAAATAAGAGAGAAAAGAGAAAAGAGAGAGAGAGAGAGAGAGAGAGAGAGAGAGAGAGAGAGAGAGAGCAAGTTTCAAAGGCTGCAGAGAGGTCAAGGAGATGGCAGCTAAGAGATCATTAGTAACTTTGGAGAGAGTACTTTTGGTACAATGCTTAAGTTGGAAACCAGAGTGTAAGGGCTTAAATAGAGTGAGAAGACAGAAAGCAGAGAAGTGTGTTATAAATAACTTTTTCAAGAAGGTTAGCTACACATATGAAAAGATGCTCCAAATCATTATTGATCAGAGAAATGCAAATTAAGACAACTCTGAGATACTGTTACACACGTCTCAGATTGGTTAGGATGACAGGAAAAGATAATGCTGAATGTTGGAAGGGATGCAGGAAAACTGGGACAGATATATTGTTGGTGGAATTATGAATGGATCCAGCCATTCTGAAGAGCAGTTTGGAACTATACTCAAAAAGTTATAAAACTATGCATACCCTTTGAACCTGCAGTGTTACTACTGGGCTTATATCCCAAAGAGATCTTAAAGAAGGGAAAGGGACCTTTATGTGCACAAATGTTTTTGGCAGCCCTTTTTGTAGTGACTAAAAACTGGAAATTGAATGGATGCCCAACAATTGGAGAATGGCTGAACAAATTGTGGTATATGAATTGTGGAATATTATTGTTCTGTAAGAAATGACCAGCAAGATGATTTCAGAAATATATAGTGGGCTATAGGGAATTGAAAAGAGCCGTGATATCTATCCTTGCTGCCCCTCCTGATCTCATAAAAATGATGGATCAGCTAGCTCAATCCCAGACCTAGTTTGACAGTCTCTTATCTACAATGATTCTTAGATGGTAGCCATATAGTCACTCCAAGTTTCCCTGTCTCCCTTCTCTTATATATGTCATTTTCCCTCCTTAGACTGAAAGCTCCTTGAGCACAAGGCTTCTTTTTTTTTGCTTGTATATGTATCCTCAGTCCTTAAGCACAGTGCCTGACATTGAGAAAGTGCTTAATAAAGCACTATTTGGATTTGGAAAATGAGAGATAGTAAGGGGTGAAAGATGACTCCTAGGATGTGAACTAGAGGTATTGAGAATAGTGTTGTGCTATACAGTAATAGGGAAGATAAGAGTAGGGGAGAACTTAGGGAGAAAAATAAGAAGTTCTTTTTTGGACATTGAGTTTAAGAGGTCTACAGGAAATTCAGTTCAAGGTATCTGAAAGAAAGTTGGAGATATGTTTGCCTGATCTGGGGCTTTGAGAGAAAAGGCATTAAGGGATTAATTTTGCTAATTATTCTCACTAAATATAGTTGATTGTGGGGCTTCAGAAATACCATAAACCTCCGAACTAAATTATTAGGTTGAAGTTTTTACATGTATGTCACAGGTTGAGAAATATGTCTGTTGTCAGTATGGATATCGGGCTTATGATGCCTTAATTTGATAGAAGCTGGATCAGATGGTCCCCATAATGAGAAATGAGGCAGCTATTCCTACTCAATTAGGTTTCTTAAACTAGAATGCTCATTCAATACATGTGATCCTCACTGGCACTCCATCCTTTCCCCAACTGATAAATTAGCTTTCTTATCCCATTTCAGGGGAAGAGCTTTGACCCTTCTAATCAAAAGTTTCATTTTCCTCCCATTCCTGTCTGCCAAATTCTTCTAGAAGTCATGCCCTGATGAATTAAGGGCCCCTGAAGAAGGAAGTCTCTCTGGTCTAGAAGTTTTTCTGCTCCAGTCTCTAGGAAGACTTACCCAATGAAAGTCTGCTTTTGGACTTAATTACATCTGACCTTCTTCAGTCTGTTCTTATGAATTCCCTGGCTCAAGATATCTTAGACCTTGAGTTCCCTGCCTCTTATATTCCCAGGGAAAACAATTTAACTCCTCTTCAACTGAAAGGTCTCCTGTACTCTCAGACAATTTAGACCATTTCTCCTTAGAAATATTTGGAGGACCAAGAAATCATATTGTGGGAAGATGCCTTGCTATCTGATAGCACAGCAGAGGTAAAACTGTCACTACAAAAGTGAATGTCTATTTTATCTCAGCAGAAAGGGTATTTCATAGCTGATTTATCAGTAACAACAAGCTCCTGGATGAAGAAGAGGGAGAATCATTACTTATTCCTATGGAGTTTTCACTCCATCTCATTGAGACTCCTCAACAGGTGTCTCTAAAGGGGAAGAAATTTGGAATTGGCTGAAATCAGGCTTTCAGGAAGGAAGATGTCTTCACTGGTGGGCCAGGGAACACTGAGTAGTGGTTGTAATAGTGAGTCTTAGTATTGGACTTAGTAATTAGGAAGACCTCAGTTTAAATGTGATCTCAGATAATTGTTGTGTGATCCTGTGCAAGTCATTTAATCTTTTTTTTTCCATCTCAATTTCTTTAGCTATACAAGAACAAAAAATATTTGCACCTCCCTCCTAGGATTGGTGTGAGGATCAAATGAAATAGCACTTTACAAATGCTTTTTAATAATATCTTTTAATGGTCAAAGGATATGAACAGACAATTTTCAGATGATGAAATTGAAACTATTTCCACTCATATGAAAGTGTTACAAATCACTATTGATCAGAGAAATGCAAATTAAGACAACTCTGAGATACCACTATACACCTGTCAGATTGGCTAAGATGACAAGAAAAAATAATAGTGAATATTGGAGGGGATATGGGAAAACTGGGACACTGATGCATTGTTGGTGGAGTTGTGAACGAATCCAACCATTCTGGAGAGCAATCTGGAATTATGCCCAAAAAGTTATCAAACTGTGCATACCCTTTGATCCAGCAGTGCTACTACTGGGCTTATACCCCAAAGAAATACTAAAGAAGGGAAGGGGACCTGTATGTGCCAAAATGTTTGTAGCAGCCCTTTTTGTAGTGTCTAGAAACTGGAAACTGAGTGAATGCTCATCAATTGGAGAATGGCTGAATAAATTAGGGTATATGAATGTTATGGAATATTATTATTCTGTAAGAAATGACCAACAGGATAATTTCAGAAAGACCTGGAGAGACTTACATGAATTGATACTGAGTGAAATGAGCAGGATCAGGAGATCATTACACTTCAACAACGATACTGTATGAGGACATATTCTGATGGAAATGGATATCTTCAACAAGAGAAGATCTAATTCAGTTCCAATTGATCAATAATGGACCAATGCAGCTACACCCAGTGAAGGAACACTGGGAAATGACTGTAAACTGCATTTTTGCTTTTCTTTCTGGGTTATTTTTACCTTCTGAATCCAATTCTTCCTGTGCAACAAGAGAACTGCTCGGTTCTGCACACATATATTGTATCTAGGATATACTATAACATATTTAACATGTATAAAACTGCCTGTCATCTGGGGGAGGGGTGAAAGGAGGGAAGGGAAAAATGGGAACAGAAGTGAGTGCAAGAGATAATGTTGTAAAAAATTACCTATGCATATGTACTGTCAGTATCTGGAGAGCAATCTGGAATTATGCCCAAAAAGTAATTCATCTTTATTAATATGCTGCAGTTTATACACACACACACACACACACATATATATATATTGTTTTATCAAGTATTATTTGAATCATATGGACAATTATCTGGGATTTAGAAATTATGTTTTCATTAGGAAAAGATTTTTGTTTGGAGGATACTTATTGTTATATTAACTGGTCTATACCACTAGAGTAGAACTCCCTGGTGCCTGATAAGAGGTTAAATTAAGGTCCTTTGGGGGTAAATCACAAGATGCCTCATCTGGTACCATGGAAAATTAACTGTATTTTCAATAAGAGCACCAGAACTCCTTTCTATATATGTGACCTTAATTTCTTTGAGTCTCAGTTTCCTCAGCTGTAAACTGTACATAAAAATATTTGCACTATAGGATGACACATGTTTTTTAGACAGAGTCAATGAAGGATTTTGTCTTGCTTTTGCCTATTTGTTATAAGGTTCCTACCCCCCCCCTTTTTTTTTATTCAATTGGAAGAAGGTAGAAGACAGATAAAATAATTTTTTGTTCATTGGGGGAAAAACAAGATTAAATTTTAAAAATAAGTGCCTTGTACACTTATATTGTATTTAATTTATACTTCAACATATTTAACATGTATTGGTCATCCTGCCATCTAGGGGAGGGGGTGGGGGGAAGAAAGGGAAAAATTGGAACAAAAGGTTTGGCGATTATCAATGCTGTAAAATTACCCAAGCATATAACTTATAAATAAAAAGCTATAATTAAAAAAAAATGAGTGCTTTACAAATTTCAAAACACAATGAAAGTGTTAGCCCTAATACACAATATATTTTAAGGTTAAAATGAAATAATATATATATGAAATCCCTTTTTAATTGCAGAAAATGTGGTGTAGATATCAGCAACTTTTTGAAGGACTTCACCCAGCAAAGTGGACATAACAAAGTATTTAATAAATGTTTGTTCAATTGATTTGGACAAACATTCCTTATTTCTATTGTTTTTTTGGAGATGGGGCAAGGGTAGCAGATAGATTTTAGGCCAACCCCTTTAGAAACATGGCTCTTGGGGGTGGGTAAGAAGGAAGTGAGGGAGACAACTAAGTGGAGCAATGTATAGAGCATGAGCCCTAAAGTCAGGTGGACCTGAGTTCAAATCTGCCCTCAGACACTTAACACTTTCTAGCTGTGTGATCCTGGGCAAGTCACTTAACCCCAACTTCCTCAGCCAAAAAAAAAAAAAAGAAGAAGGAAGTGACGGCAGGGATAGGCTGATCTCACATGTACAGGAGAAAACAGGAAGAATAAAAAGAACAGAGTAAGTGGTATGTGATAATGATATGACAGTTGAAGAACTATGTGCACAACTGAATATTAGTAATTAACACTTATTTGGCACTTTGTAGTTTGAAAATAAACAAACCTAAACTGTTATCTCCTTTAAAACGCACAAAAACCTTGTACTCTATTGTGTGAAATATATTATTTTTTATATTTTACAGAGAAGGAAACTAAAATTCAGAGGCCTGACCAAGTCTACATATCTAGTAAATGTGCACAACTTTAGCTGAATCCAGGTCTTCTTACTCCTAATTCAGTGGTTTTCATTATGCCAGATCACATTTAAATGTTTATTTTATAAACTTATTACAATGACATTTATATCAACAAACTCTTATAACATGTCAACTAGATCCTATTCCCTTTTCCTTCACAGGTACTCCCTGGGAACACATATACTATTAACCCCTTAGGGTACCCCAGAAACACACTAGGTCTCCCAAAGCCACTTTGGACTTCTCAGAGTCTCTCTGAGTCAATCATACATGCCCAGATAATCAAATCAGAGGCAAACCAGATAGACTGTTTGCCTCAGGATTTGTCCCCTGGAATTTACTTTATCTTTACTGTAATCTTATTGCATTGTCTCTGCAGATGTTTCTTTTCCCCTTCAATTACCCAAAGCCTTATGTCAGCAATACCCTAATTGCCCTATGACAAATGTCATAATTTTGGACCAATTTCCCACTTATCATCATCTATAATAGAATTCTTTTCTCAGATAATGGAAACCCCCACAGTTGTAATACTCTGGTTCATCCTTTTCTATCTTCTTTCCTAAGAGAATGATAGAACTATAAGATTTTAGAAATGGAAGTTACCTTACATACAATCTACTCCAACCCACTCATTTTATAGACAAGGAAGTAGAAGGCCCCTTATAAGTTGAAACGGCCTAATTGAAGTCACAAAAATAATTAAATGATAGAGCTGGAATCTAAATCTTGATCTTTACTCACGATTCAATACTTTCTAGCATTTCAGTTTTCACTTACCCAATAATGAGAGAAAGAGAGAAGATAAAATAATTTTTTTCAATCTATCATCTTAGCCCAGTTTGAGATTCCACAAAAACAAAATGAAGACCATGTCAAGATTATGAAGGTCAATATCATTTTACCCCTGAGAACAGTTCCTTTGTCTTATAGGAGTATCAATTATTAAGGGAAATGATAACTGGTTATTACACTCAATTCATTATTCATTGCTCATAAATATTTAAATTGAATCACTCTCCATATAAGATTTGGCAATATAATAAATGTGCAATATGAAGCCTTGCTTCATACTTGAATAGATTGTTCCAGAAATTTATTTTATCCCAGACTATTATATAAACTCCAAATTATTTTACTTTATAAGCTTAGTTTTCCCCTAACAAATGAAAATATGCATTACTTAGGAGTGGAATTCTCTACTGTTGGATTCTTCACTTTATACAAAAGAAAAACACATTGAGGAAAAGATCACTGGATATGTCAATTAGAAAGTCATTGATGACCTGGAAGAAAGCAACTTCATTAGTAGAAAGGATCTAGAAGTCAGATTGCTGGTACTTGAGAAGAATAAGGGAAAAAGGGGGTAGCAAGCATACACTACTCTTCTTAAAGTTTAGGATAGAATTCATTAAAAAGAATTATTAATCATCTAGATAGTTAGATTAAATAGATAGAATACTTCCTATGTGCCAGACATTGTGCTAAGCATTGAAGATACAAAACAATCTGCAGGTGGGTGCAGGGTAGCAGACTGGAGAGTGAGTTAGGGAAGAAGGAAGCATCTTAGAGGGGACTTCTGATTATATGGAAGTTCTAAGCATCACTGAGTAGGCCTCAGGATGGAGTCATCCTGGGGGTGGGAGGTTGGGGTGGGTCAAGGCAGCCTTGGTGGAGGTGGAGCAGATTGGGCAAATAAGCCAATAAGGAAAGGCAAGTTTGTCCAAGGTATTATACAGGGGATTTTTTTTTTTTTTTTTTTTTTTTTTTTAATTCTTGGTCTCAGCCTATGAACTCCCTTTTGTAATGCATATAGATAAATACCTGGGACACAGTGTTGTCACTTGCCCAACATATCTAATATATATTAGACACGAGGCTTGAAACTCTAGTACTCAATTCCAAGGCCAGAACTCTAGCCAGTATTTCATTCAATCTTGCTAAGAAGTCCCAGACACAATTAAACCACTGCTCTCAAGGCCCTCACTTTTTACTGGGAACTTCATAATATTGTATAGATAAATTAATACAAGATAATTTGAAGAAGGAGAGAACACTAAAAAGCAAGGGGATCAGGAAAAGCTTCATGAAATACATGGTACCTTAAGGAAACGAGAGAGTATTCTAAGAGGTACAGATGAGAAAGGAGTCCATCCATTATAGTTATTGGGGATAGTTTGCAAATTATGGAAATCGGAGAAAAAATGTGATTCTAAAGAATAGTTGATAGATCCGTTTGGCTTTAATATAGCATGTAGGAGGTGGCATGGTAGTGAAAAGAGTATTTGATTTGACATGAAAGGATTGGGGTTTGAATCTTAGCTCGTTTAGTATCTTTGTGAGTTTGGAGAAGTGACTTCACTTTCCTGGGTTTTAGATTCCTCATATGTATATAAAGGTGGAATTGATTAGATAAATCAATAAAGCCATCCCATCTCACTTAAAGTAATAAGATACCTCGATAACTTAATGAGGCATGAATATTTAAATCAAACAATCAATTAATCAAACATGTGAAAGATCCTTGGGTGAACAGGAATGACGTTGACAGGAAAAGTGTTTAGGTGGGCTTAGGAAACTTTGAGTTATCTATAAAATAGAAAATCAGTTCAGAACTCAAGTTATTTGAGTATCTGGTAGAGGTTTGAATTTCAGTGAGCAGTGAATAAAGGGAGAGGAAATCTCTTTGAATAGAAGTTGCTTCTATAAAAAAATTACCCCTTTTTCTATTCCTTGCCTTCCTTGCTAGAGGAAAAGCTTTGGAGAGAAGGATATGGAAGATTTCTTTCTTTCCTTCAGAGTCTAGATACTTCCTCAAAAGCTTTGGAGAGAAGGATACGGAAGATTTCTTTCTTTCCTTCAGAGAATAGATACTTCCTCAAATCTTCATTGGCTGGTAGTAGCCACGACCCTCAGATAAAGATTTATAGCTTGACCAAGAGCCCAGCAAAACACCTATCTGATGCCTTAAAAGAACTTTTTGAGTTCTCTGGAAAAGGGAGAAAAAGTCTCCCAGAAATCAAAAGCCCTTTGTTACATTTGTTTTCTAAGTTTGAACTTATTTTTTTTTTCTGGATTCTATATATAATGGTAGGCTATGTCACTTTTTTTATGTGGAGGCGAGGGAGTTGTGTTGTACCAACTGTTCTTATAATACCCCTTTAATAAATATCCTTTTCTAAAAGCTGACTAAAATGATTCTCAACTAATAATTTTAGTAGGAAGTATACTGATGGGGGCTCATGATCTGTATAGCACTAGAAAATATACTCTTTATCTTTTATGTAATCCTAGAACCCTAAGGGAACATAATAGTTATGTTTTCGCTATCTGAGTCTGAGTGAATATGAGTTGGGATAAATGCTTTATAGCAATTTGTTACATGTAAAAGGCCTTTGAGCTTGAGCAAAGAAGTGTTATGAAATGTCAGGAAAGATAAGCCAGAGATAGATTATTGAGGACTTTAAATGACATGCTGAGATTTATGTCTCATCTCAGAGGTGATAGTTTCAGAAGATTTTTGAGTGGGGAAGCTTAGAGGGTGTCCTTTTTATTTAGCTCGATGATTGACTTCATAGAGGTAAGATCTTCAGAACTGGAAATGCCTCGTCCAGTATGGAATAAAGTCATATAGAAATTTGCAATTAATTTTCTTATATGGTTTAAAGTCCAGATTCTGTCAGGGAAGGGGTGGGACCTAAAGAAATAGGTTTCCAGGGTGACAAAAATCAGAAACAGAGATCTTTTGTAGTGGCCATAGTAAAGAAAACTCCTTTTGCTTTTTCCTGCTAATTTATATTTAGGATGTTAAAATTCTAAAATAAGCCTCCAACCTTGCATTACAGATCCAATCAACTTCAGCTCCATGCTTTGGGTGATTATTATGGGGCAGAAATATTCCTTAGGAATCTTTAAAAAAAAAAAAAAAAAAAAGGAGTAGTGGCTGAATATTTAAGTTGGAAGAATTCTTTCACTAACTTTCCTATGTAAAAAAAAAAAATCAATTCATAAATATTTGTAAATAAAAGTCCTTCCTAATTGTATTCATTTTTTTTCTTAGGGAAAGTAGCAAAAAGTACATTTTAAAAATTGTGTCCTATATTCACCCATTATCCTAATTTGAAACACGAGGGTAATTAAAAGAGTATTCCAGGTCATTTTATATAACTTAGAAAACCTTCACTTTTTCTTTTTAGCATCTTTGCTGTTGGTTCATTTTGGAAAAACTGAACAGTAAGAGAAAATGTAATCTGTACAGAGATTACAGAGATAGGGAATTATTGTATTTCTTAGAGGTCCAAAAATTGTTTTCCTTTATTAAGAATGAAAGAGGGATCCTTTTTAACAATTAGAAATACCTATCATTGTGACTTTCCTTGTAAATCATTAATAGTACTGTCTTTTATTAAATACATAGATTGCTTTAATTTAAAATTATTTTTACTATGCATTGCAAATGTAAATTTTCCATTCTGAGATTTAAAGTTTGTTAAAATATATTAAAGTATGTGTATAAAACTCTCAGTGCTCCCTATTTTATGCTCTTCCAACCTTGACAGAAATTTCTCTAGTACAAAAGGGACAAGGCTATAAGCTTTCCCCTTCCTAAAAGTATGTCTTGCTAGAGACTATTGTCAACAAAGTAATTCTTTGCAGAGCATTGTATCAATGAATTCTTGTTTGATATATTTGCTATACAAATTTTTTTTTAACTTTGGAAACTTTAAGTAAAGCAATATTAGAATAGAAAGGTTTAATAAACATGTTTTTATAATATATGCATACATGACACACATGTATAGATAGTATGCATATATATAAATCCACTTTTAATATACTGATTTAGCTTAAAAATGTCCTAGTATCCTTTTTGTTTATCAAGGCTTAGCATACCTAAAAATTAAGGGAAACTCTATTTAACCACAAGATTTATGAGTCCATAGATATGGTAGCCAACTTTAGGATCCTCTTTATTCCTTTAGGTCACAGGGCAGATAATTTCTTCAAAGTAGATTTAAAAACGGTATGGATAACTTTTGTTGCCACTAATTAGAATACTGGTAAGCTCAAAGTAAGATCAAAAAGTAGAGAAAACTTTTAGGACTGTCACAGCATATTTTAGGACATATTTTTAGACACATGAAGGAAGCCAAGGATTTCCATTTGAGGGCTGCTGTTTTCTTAGACCTTCATTTAAACTGTGGGATTAGTTAAATTAGTGGATGAGCAGTCCTGAAACTAAAGCTTGGGAGAATCTATGCTTCAAAGTATTTGGGTGTCTCCTCAGTAGTTATTTGTTGTACTGTTAGATTTAGGAACTTCTATTTCTCCAACATATCCTTTCTTTTTTTTTTAATGTTTTTTTTTTAATTTTTGTATTATAACTTTTTATTTACAAGATATATGCATGGGTAATTTTTCAGTATTGAGAATTGCAAAACCTTTTGTTCCAACTTTTCCCCTCCTTCCCCTCAGGTTGGCAGGTTGACCAATACATTTTAAATACTACATGTCCTTTCGATAAAGGATACTACATAAGCTTTGGACTACATAAGCTTTATTCAGGAGCTATCTTTAATACTTTGGGTTTAATTGTTGACTTACCACAACACTCAGACATTTAGAAAGCATTTGCTGCTAATTGATGGACCAAATGAACAGGAGCATCTTTTACCTTCAATAAATCCCCAATCTCTCTTCCCAATCCAGTACAAGGAATGATATTAGCTACTGTGTTTATTTATTTGGCAGCTTTGGAAGGATGGTTATAGAGAGACTGGAAACAGAAAGAACAAAATGAGGTTATTATAATATTCCAGGATAGAAATGTTAAGAGCATGAACTAGGATTGTACTTAAGGATTTGTAGTAGAGATACTGTGAAATAGAATTGATAAGACTTGACAATTGATTGTAAATGGGGACCAAGAGGGGGGAAAGAATACAGCATGACTCTGGAGTTGTGGTACTTAAGTTTAGAAGGGTGTTATTATTATTATTATTATTTTTACTGAGACAATTGGGGTTAAGTGACTTGCCCAGGGTCACACAGCTAGGAAGTGTTAAATGTCTGAGGCTAAATTTGAACTCAGGTCTTCCTGATTTCAGAAGTGGTGCTCTATCCACAGCATCACCTAGCTGCCCCTGGTTACTTTCAACAGAAATAGAAAAAATTAGGGGGGTAGATTTAGAGGGAAAGATAATGGGTTTTATTTTGTATATTTTAAATTTAAGCTGTAAGTTTTTCAGGCAGAGAGGTTCTCATCACCACATACTTAGACTATTTCAATGACCTGCTAGTTGGTCTCCAGCCATGTCTCTCCTCACTCCTCATAGTCAAGCTTCCACTTTTCTGTCTTATTAAATCTTACTAAAGTCTAGTTCTGCTGGGTCACTTTCCAATTTATTAATTCCAGTGATCAAGATCAAACACAAAATCCTTTGGCATTCAAAGTCCTTTATAACCTGGTCTCTTGGTTACCTTTTCAGCCTCCTCATAGCTTATACTACTTTCTTCTTCCCTACCTCCCCATAAATTCTGGGCTAGTGACATTCAGCTTTTTGTTATTCTTCAAATAGGATGCTTCATCTTCCATCCTATTAACTACTCCCATTCCTGAAATACTCTCCATCCTCATCTTTACCTGATGTCTTCCCTTGCTTACTTCAAGTTCCAACTAATATCCCATCTTCTGTAGGAAGCTTTTCTTTATCCCTCTTAATTTTGATGTCTTCCCTGTAGTGGTTATTTTTAATTTATCCTCTATACAGCTAATTTGTACATAATTGCTTGCATGTTGTCTCTTCCATTACAGATTCCCCATCATAAACTACTTGTGAAGAGGGATGGTCTCTTGACTTTCCTTATACTCCAGTGCTCCAAATATTTATTGACTGTTTTCATTTATTTCCACAAGGAATGTATTATGGTTGCATTCAATAAGTCTTGACGGTATATTGATAAATAGATTCATATTTACATATTCTGTAGCTATTATAAATGGGCTTTATTAGCTGGGTTTTAGTGCTAATATGGAGAAATGCTAATAATATTGGTGGGTTTCAAGTTATTTATTGTTTCAATTAATTTTGGAGTTGAATCTTTAGGGTCTTCCAAGAAAATTATATCATTTGCAAATAGTGATAATTTTGTTTCCTCTTTGCTTTTGCTTATTCCTCAATTTCTTTTTCTTGTATTGTTGCTACAACCAGTATTCCTAGAGCCTGGTTAAATAGTAGTGATAATTTATATCATTACTTTACTTCAGATATAATTAGTAAGTTCCCTTATAGTTCTCTTCTGAAGATGATATGTTAGTGGATTTTGATAGCTCATACTTACCATATTAAGGAAAAGTTTATTCATTCCTTTGCTGTCTAATGTTACATTATTTTTAAATGCATGTTGCATTTTATCATGTTTTTTTCATCTATTAATATAATCATAGTATTTGATTTTATCTTCCTTTAATATGGTCCATTATGTTTATCATTTTCCTAATGCTGAACCAGTCCTGCATTCCTGTAAAAACCCAACAGAATCCTTTATGCAAGTTCCTCAGGACTCCTGAGAAGTTTTTCATACAGTATCTTTAATCAATGCAAGGAGCTATTCAGATTCTAACTCATACTAAATTTTAACTCAGTGATTCAATCAAGAAGAATTCTAACCTAATAAAAGTTATTACTTTTAAGTAAATAATCAGTGAAGTCTCACCTTTACATAAATATATACAGAATGAAAATATATCAAATAAGTATAAATATACATTAAATATATGGTTCTTGGATATAGAGGACACTAACATTTAGAGGGATCTGGAAAGACATTACGAAGAAGATAATACTTGAGCTAAATCTTGAAGGAAATGAGGAATTTCATGAGGTGGCTATGAAGATTTAGCACATTCTAGGGATGGGGGCAGTGAATGTAAAAGCATAAAAATTGGAGATTGATGCTGCATCTCATTTTATATGTATCTCAAACTCAGCATGAACAAAATGGAATCCATTTTATTTCTCCCTCCCCTATCTTCAAACTTCCTTGTGAAAGAAACAATTTAGAATCAGACTATTATCTTGTATCATTATAAATTCTAAAAGCTTTAAGAAGATTTAAGTAGATTAGTGCATAAGAAATAATTAATCTAGCTTTCAAAGTAGGATTTATAGGTTTTAGGATAAGAATTTAAATTCCCTACTTCTGTGGTCAATCTTATACTAGTCCCGTTCCCTTTTCTTAAAGGATAAGTTCCTTTCTTTGACTAGATCTAACCAGTTTCTTTGTATGACATAGATTTCTATGACATCAAATATCCCACTTGTTATAACCTTTCTAATCCTCTAACGAACAGGAAAGAGTGTTTAATGCTTGATACTGCCATTCTCCTAACATGCCTCATAGTTTATTATTACAAATCAGCTGTCCCCTGAATGGTTTCCCATTTTTAGTTCCATATACCCAATTATTGTCTAGGATGTTACACCAATCACAATTTGCTAACTTCTGTGTTACCCAAGAATCTGTAACTTTTCATCTTTTTTATGTTCCTCTTTATTGACTATAAAAGAACTCTGTAAAACCTTAGAGGCATTCTTGGTTTCTAAGGAGCCCTGGATCATCACATTTATTGACATTTGCTATATTTGTAAATAAAGTGATACTGGTACTCTTTTGCCTCAGACTGTTTGCTTCACACATTTCAATTACAACACCCATTTCTGTTGATGCCAGTTTCATCCTTCTAATCACTCCAGTTTGCAAATGCTGAGTAAATCTTTCATTTTCTTCCTCCGCCTTACATAGCCTTTCTCCTCTGGTCTATATACAATGAGCTTGTCAAGTGTTGCCTTCTATTTCTGTCTCTCTATTCATACAAACTTTAGGCTGGTCAGTTCCTTCTCTCCCTGTCTTAGACTATTTCAACAATCACAAAACTTCTCCTGCCTCAAACACTTTCCTTCCCCAATCTGTTCATCTACATAAGATGTCAAATTAACACTCCTAAAGCACAAGTGTCTCACCATGTAACCCTGAACTCAAAAATTTTAATGTCTTCCTGTTCTTTCTAAAACAAAATCCCAAATAATCAGTGTGGCATTTAAAACCTTTCACAATTTGGTTCCCATCTATCTTTTCTATCTTATTTCATATTATCTCTCTTTAGACAAGCTCCATTCTAGTTAAAGATTTCTTTGGATACGACATTCTATCTCTTATTTCATTGTTTTTGCCCAAATCTAGAATGTACTTCTTGTTCATCTCCATCAACATCAGATGTTATCTTCCACACAAAGTCTTTCCTGATCTCTCTTCTCTCTCCTGACCCAACTATTAAGTACCCATTCAATATATTTTTAAAGAGGCAATTAGGCTGAGGTAATTTGTCCATCTAATGGGTGTCTGAAGCTGAATTTGAACTCCTGACTTCAGGATCAGTGCTCTATCCACCAAGCAATCTAGCTGCCTATCTCTTACTCTTAAAATTACTTTGCATTACTTTTCATGTTTCTTACTTGAGAACATACTATATTTTTCTGGGAGAATGTATCTTTTGGAGCACAGGAACTATTTGGTTTTTGTCTTTGTATCCTCAAAAGTAGCTCATTATCTTGCATTTAATAATATTTCTTAAATTGAAGAATCATCTTCCTGAGTTATAATGTGGTCTCAGACATTTACTAGCTATGTGACTTTTGGAGAGTCACTTCACCCTATTTATCTCAATTCCTTATCTATAAAATGAATTGGAGAAGGAAATGGAAAACCACTCCTTTATCTTTCCCAAGAAGCCAAATGGGGTAATGAGGAATCAGACATGACTGGAAACATGACTGAACAGTGACAAAATTCTGCCTTTAAGCAAAATATATTTTTTCCATTTGTCTTTTTAAATTAATTCTATTTTTTTTTTTTTGCTGTTGCCTTGTCTTAAATCATATTTTTTGTGTAATAATTTTGCTTTAATTCCTTATTTTAACAGTCCTTATCTTGCAAGTATGTTTCTTATAAAAACATATGTTGAATTCTGCTTTCTAATCTGTTTTTCTCCCTCTTCTCTTTTTTTGGGGGATAATTTTACCCATTTACATTCACAATGATGAGCATTAATCTCTGTATTTCCCCTCAATCTATTCTCTTATACTTTTTTTTTTCTGTTTACTCCCCAACTATTCTTTATTGTAGATACCCAATTTTTCTCTTTTTCTGTTTATACCTCTCTTCACTCTCTCCTCTGCAAGCTTAGGATTTGTTTTGCTTATGACTAATCCTTCCCTTAACCCTTCTCCCCTCCCCTTTCCTTCTTCCCATTTCTTCTCATATCCCTGGTGAGGTTAACATATTCCTACATCTAACTGTTCTGTCCTCTTTTGATCAGTTTAGATGAAAGTGAAACTCAAGTGCTATCTATTCCTTCCATTTCTGCATACACTTCTATTTATATAAAGTTAAACCCTCTTTTCTTCCTCCCATATTTTCCCCTAGTGGGATTTACTCCATCCCACCCCTACCTCTATACATACACACACTCTCTTTTTTCAGTATCACCAAAACATAATAAAACTACTTCTAGATCTTCTGTCTCATTGAAAACCTTCATGATCTTTACTTATTTATTACCATACCAATTAAACTACCAAAGTATTACTTTATAGAACTAGAAAAATAATAACAAAATGTATATAAATAAATGATCAGTAATCTCAAGAAAAAAATGAAAAAAAGTGCTAAAGAAAGAGAACTACTTGCATACCATACAATACAGCAATAATTCTTATAATCATTTATTATTGATAAATAGAAGTATTTATAGAATAACTTTACATATATATGTTATATATGTATGTGTGTGTATACACACACACACACACACACACACACACACACATATACCTGTTGTGTCTAATGATTGTCAGATATCTCTAGGGCAGGGGGGCAGGGGAATAAGGGAAGGGAAGAAAAAGAAGGGGGAAAAGAAATTTACGTCATAATTTTGTTGCATATTTGAAAGGAATAGCAAATTGTTCCTAGTAGATTTGCAGTTTCATGTGAAATCATTTTTTAAATTGTACTTTGTTATGGAAATGCTTATTTTATATCATAAATTTAAAATAAAATAATGTTTTAAAAATCATTTGGTACTAGTTAAAAAATTGAGATTGCTTAGTGGGATAGATTAGGCACACAGCATATAGAAGCTGACTAGCAACCTAGAGTTCTATATATACAAAGAACAGCTACTGGAGTAAGAACTTGTTATTTGATAAAAACTATTGGGAAAATTGAACATCTGTGTGAAACCTATAACCCCCTCTCCTTAAATGAACTGACAACCAGAACCATGGAGGTGGAGAGTGGAGCAATAGAAATAGCAGAGGACATTGCCTGTCAGTTATATTCATAACTGTTTCAATTTAGTTATATTCCTAAACCCCCATGTTATATGCATGTGAAACCACAAGTTATGCACCTACAGCTTAGCAAAATAACATCCTTTTTAAATATATAGAAGCGTATAAATTTAGCAAAATTGTACCCTCAAAGCTTAGTTACGCCCTCATAGGCATAAATTTCATATACAGTTATTCCTTCCACATTGTGACTTAGCCCATTGCAGTTTTGATATATCGCGGAAAGGCATAAGAAATTAAATAGGAAAGTTGTTTTTTTTAGTTTTGTACAAGACACAGACAACATACAGAAACTTTAGAAATTCAGAAATGAATAAATTATATTTATAGTATTGTATAATATCCATGTTTTATCTTGTAATACTCTAATGATTCAGACTTCTCTGGTAAGAAAGGAGAGCCAAAAAAATTTATGCTCATTTTTCTGATGGGGGTAGGGCACCATGCCCCTAACATCCTCCTCTGTGGAAGGGGATAATTGTAAATAAGCTCAACTAAGACTAAGGCACCAGCTGAGCTCACTCTGTGTGTGTGTGTGTGTGTGTGTGTGTGTGTGTGAGAGAGAGAGAGAGAGAGAGAGACAGACAGACAGACAGACAGACAGACAGACAGACACAGACACAGACACAGAGAGAAAGAGAGACAGAGACAGAGACAGACAGAGACAGAGAGAGACAGACACTGAGAGAGAGACCTTGCCAATACATTTAACAGGGTGATCTCATATCCTTGTTGTACAACCTGTGACTCTCCCTCCTCAGGAGAAAACTCCACCCAGGAGGAGCAGTGAGCTGACTTTGTGGGTAGCTTAGCAAGACCATCCTGTATCACATATCATGTGTTGAGCATCATGTTGGTCTGGGCTTGAGTTATTTGAGGCCCTGAATGTCACATTTCATATCAGTATGGAAGACTGGAGAAAATTGAAAGAGATAGAAAGGAATACACCTTTTTCTTGGCAGTTTGTTGTTGGTGTTTTTTTCTTCTTTAAAATATAATAATAGGATTCTCTCTGGGAGAAAGCAGCTTTCTCGGGGAGGTTTTCTGGAGGCAGCCTTAGTTTCAGTTACAAGTAAATAATCACCCAAAATCGCAGCCAGCTGGTAAAAATTCAGATCTTTTATTGTGTCCTTCAGTATAGCCTGGTTAGCTCAGACCTATCTGTCTGCTTGGTTCCAAGAGCTCTTGCAGCTTTGTCCTTGGCTTCTGCCTCTGCTTTCTTCAGCCTCCAGCCAGCACCAAGTTGGAAGATGCAATGAATTTCTCTTGCCTCAAAGATAGGGCTTGTGGGCTTCCTCCCAGAGTGCTCCTCTCCCACCCCAGTCAAAGTTCCAGAGAAATTCTTCTAAGCTCTAAGAGCTTCCTCCATATATATGATCTCCCAAAGGTTAACTCCTCCTTCTGGAGGCAGGGATTATGGGTTATCTCCCAGAGTGCTCTCTGGTCCTAAGAACTTCAAGGGAGGTGTGAATTCTGATATCTCTTTCTAAACCCTGAAATCTCCCAAACATGTGAACTCCAATGAGTACTTAAATACTCATGAGCTCTCTAAAGGTGTGAACACAAGCATCATTTCTATCACTTGTACTTAGTACCTTGTTTCAAGTTCTGGCCCAAAATATCTCCTTCTAAGATCAAATTAATCATATTGAACCATGCTAAATTAGATAATTATTGTCTCTATCAACTCTAATGGCTTAACAATTTGTAAAGATTTCAACAGTTTGTGGCATCCACACAAACAAAAACTGACCACACATTAGGGCATAAAAACTCACAATCAAATGCAGAAAGGCAGAAATAGTAAATGCTTTCATTTCAGACCACAATACAATAAAAATTATATTCAGCAAAGGACCAGGGAAAGATAGACTAAAAACCAATTGGAGATTAAATAATCATATCAGTGTGGAAGAAATTGGGGCAACTGAATGGCACAGTAGATAAAACACCATGCTTAAAGACAGGAAGACTCATCTGCCTGAGATCTAACTTGGCCTCAGACATTTACTAGCTGTGTGACCACAAGGAAGTCACTTAACCATGTCTGTCTCTGTTTCCTCATATATTAAATGATCTAGAAAAAGAACTGACAAACCATTTCAATATCTCCACCAAGAAAACCCCAAATGGAGTCACATGACAGAACAACAATGAACAACAATTGAATGGAAGAAATTAGATTTAGACCAACATCTCATATTTTATAACAAAAAAAAAGCTCCGAAATGAATACTAACCTAACTATATAAAAAAAGAAAACAACTCACTGTGATATTTGACAAAATTGATGTAAATATAACTTCATTTTATAACTGGAATTCATTTTAGGTATAAGTAGCTTAGATGAAAAACACCTGTTGTTTTGACAAACTTATGCAACTTTGATAAACAACTTATATAACTTTGGCAAACAAGTTATGTAACTTTGAGAGCTCTGCTTTTATAGGCTTACCACAGATGGCCTCATAGGGCAAAAAGACTGGTTCCCTTCTCTCTGAGTTATTTTCAATAGGTACTGTCTTTTTGCTCCACAGCTATTTGGCCAGCTTCCTTTACTGTGGTAATATATGGTTTGAATATCCAGAAGATGTGTTAAATATGGTAGTAGAAGACAATTTAATTCAATACTTGTTTTTTAAGTACCTTTTAGGAGCAAAGTATAGTCCTAGGTCATGGAACTACAAAAATAAAATCTAAGCAGTCCTAGGCAGTTTTTGAAGAGCTTGTATTTTATTGAATAAAGATTTGTAGATAGATTAGAGGTAGATATTTGATGACCTTGAATGCTAAATCAAGGACTTTGGACTTAATCTGGTAGGCAATGAGGAACCACTGAGAGTTTTAGAGCAGAGGATTTGTAACCTGTCCTGTGTATTAGGAAATTAATCTCAGTGTACTAGAATATAGAGAAACTGGACAAGGCTATTGCAATAGTCCAAGGATTTATTAAAATACTCACCATGTACCAGGCACTTTGCCAAGGTCAGGAGCATTTTAGCTGTAAGGAGTTTGGAACAGTCCATTCTCCAAATAAAAATCAGCATGTTGGTCATCAGTACTTTATACCAGCCTTGTTTATTAAAACATTTAAGTAAGACACCCCTATTTTGAGCTGGAGTGCCAAGAATTATTGTCAATAATCCAGACAAGACAGGGAGAGGAAGGAATCAAAAGACCATTTCTATGTTTTGAATCTGGATGACTGGGAAAATGGAGGTGCCATCAACAGAAATAGGGAAATTAAGGTAAGAATATGGTTTGGGTTATGTGTGGTTATATTGAGTTTAAGGTGCCAATAATGCATCTATATGGAAATGTCCATTAGTCAATTGGAAAGGTCAATATAAAGTTCAGAAGGGAGATTGGGATAATAGATTTAAAAGTTATCTAATGAGAGATGATTCTTGAAGTCACCCATGTAGAAGAGATTGATGAGGGAGAATATATAGAGTGAAGAGAAGAGCAGAGATCACAGAGCCCTGGAGAATGTGCACATTTACTAGATGAAGAAGAATCAGTACATTATCACATTATGATCATTAAGAAAAATATCAAAAAAAAAAAGTACTATAAAAGGAAGTGGCTTAGAAATTCCATTGTACTGTGGAAATATGAATTCTACTTGGAAAAAAAGAATATCATAAAGAATAAAACTCAATTAAGTTTGAGTTGGATTTTCCTGCGCACATATTGCTTTGTAATTGTAATGACAGGAGATGGGAGAGCTCAGTCCTTATGAACACATGTAGAGTGTTCAGCTGATGGAAGTCCTAAATGGACTTTGGAGCATGCACACACTCTATAACTGGTTCTGGGTCTTTTTTAAATGGCTGTGGAATTAGAAATGGGGAGGCACTAATCAGCCAAAGTAAAAGCTAGCTCTTGTTCTTTTCCTGCTTGGCAACATTTAAAGAGAAATATGTTGGAAGTCTCTGAATGGGGAAAGGCCTTGACCCTGGCCCATCTAAGGCTGACTGCCCCATGTGGCTGAATATTGGCTTCTTTTCTTGGTTTCTTTGTGTTTATTCTTCTTGATTTTATATAGATACTGTAGATGGCTTGTGAACTCCCCAAAAATCAGAAGAGTGGGTCAGAAACTAAAATCCATGCTGGGATTTGCTTAGTAGTTAGATGAGGAAGGAAGAAATTCCTATATATTTGCATTATCCAGTTCAATAGAAGCAAAGATGCAGCTCCATCTATCTATCTATCATCTATCATCCAACATTTGGAGATGAACTTAGTGGGATAAATGCTATGTAGAAATTACATTAAGTCTGAATCCACTCTTCCCAGGGACCCAAATGGTATAAAGAAAAATGTGACCCCAGTTGTCATTTCTGTTCTTGCTGTATCCATGCAATAACTATCCTTTTGCAAAAGCTAATTGATATTACTTGGTTAGATGGAACTGGGGTACTAATCACAAACTGTTAACACACTGCAATGCAGGTTTAAACTGAAAGCATTGGGGCACTCCCTGACCCCTTAGGGGTATTTTAGAAGCCTGAGTGGGAGATGTAACCGCTTGCTCTGGATCACTACACAAAGAAACACTGATAGATTGTATGTCTTTCACAAAGGCTGGATGATTTTTCAAAAGCTGCATTTTAGATGAGCTTATTAAGATTATATTGGCCACTTAAAGTATAATAGAAAGGAGCCAATTAGTGGATAGTATGAAGGAGATCAGCCCCTCTAATCACCCCCATTATTCACCAGAAAATGTGGTTAGGTGCTCCTGAGATTCAGTGGAACAGCTTATAACAAACTGAAATGCTAGGGACAGATATATTAGAAATTTTTTTCTTCTGTAATCTTGCCTAAGTAAAAGCTGATCAGCCTGGTAGTCTGTATGGGGGGAGACCACGTTTTATCCCTCTTCATTATGTACATAGTATTAAATTATGATTGTATGGGATAAAGACATCAATCTGTGACTGTACCTATAGGATAAATGGCTGCAAAATATTCAATGGGTAGTTCGGTGTCATGAATTAACTCAATAAGCATTTATTGGAGGCCTGTGTGCACAGTGCTATGAGGGATACAAAAGAAACAGATCAATCAATCCATCAGCAAATATTTATTGAGCAACTACTTGTATCCAAGAGCTCAGTGCTGCTGAGAAGCACACAAAAGGCATTCTGAGGCTTTATGTCAAGTGTAACAAGAGCTCCATGCATTTAAAAAGAAAAGAACTTATTATTTTCATACTGAGTTGATACAGAAACACAAAAGCTTTAAAATTAGATGCGACAGTACCATACATCATATTAAGAGCGAGAAAAGGGAATGGAAGAGGAATAAAAGGGGACACAGGAACACAAAGATTGGAGAAAGGGAGAATAGGCAATAGGGAAAGCAAGGAGAGATAGGATGTAAGATTTGGAAGAAAGCAAAGGAGAAAGAGGAAGAAGAGAAATAAAGGAAAAAGGAAGGAAAATAGGAATAAATACACTTTCTCCTGAGAGGAAGAAAGAGATAAGATATGGGTGGGTAGGATAAAGAAAGAGAAAGCTCAGAGGGATTGGGAAAAAAAAAAAAAAAAAAAAAAAAAAGAAGGCAGAGAGAATAGAAAAGAGAGCTTTCTCTGAGAAGGGCCCAGATTCAGATGCTGAGGCCCTGCCCCCATTCCTTTCACCTGACCCTGGCTGCTGCTGGGTGGTTAGGATTTTATTTGAAAGAAGGGTTCAGTGCTCAATCATAAAGGATGCTGAATTCACAGGAATGTGGATGGACTAAAGCTTCTCAAATTCTTATGCCATATTTTGGAGTGTTTTGAGCTACCTCATGTTGAATTTAAATCTTGATAATTTGCCAATAGATTTATTATGTATATAAATACATGTATGTATATATAGTTTTAATTTTTATAAAGATCTTTCTTCACATCCTTGTGAGGTAGTGAAGTATTATTATTGCAATTTATAGATATGGAAATTAAAATTCAGAGAAGAGATATGCATCAGAAGCTGCACAGTAAGTTATCAGAGAGTAGATTTGTTCCTAGGTCCCCTGATTCCAATTCCAAAGACCCCTTCACATTGTACTAAATTGCCTACATATCCCTTGTCCCCAAAGTGAGGAGCAATATTGGTTATAATTCTTGGTGTTCCCACAGCATTTAGTAGAGTAAGTATAATAGGCATTTAATAAGTATTTGTTGATTTAATGATCAAGCACAGAGGGATGCAAGCAAATAAAACTGTTCTACTTAATAGCCCCCAGACATTTTGGGTTTAAATTGTTTTTAATTAAATTAAAAATTTCCAATAAACAAATTTCTCTCCCTCCTCCCTTCCCTCCCGTTGAGAAGAAAAAAACAAAACAAAATGTTTGTAACAAATATGCATAATCAAACAAAAATAATTCTCATATTGTTTATATCATATATATCATATAGGGAACATAATTAGACCAATTTTGAATATGAATGGTATCAAATAAGTTCAGGAGTATGTAAACCTTTAAGTCTGAAAATGTGAAAGCTCAGTCTACCCTTTATAACATATTGCAAAACTTTCAGAATTCAATGGGAAAGTAAACTTTCCCTGGAAAACATTTTGCCATCTTAGACAAGGCAAAATCTGATTCCAAAATGAAGTAGTAAAAGGAGACTTTCTTGAAATCCTAAATTCTTAAGAGCACCACATACTAAGTCTTCTAGTTGGTAGAGCTTAATGTTTGTTTAATAAAACTAGCCTCATAGTTTTCACCTAAATCTAACTCTTTTAGTGTTTGGTACTGGTTGACTATTGGATAGCTAGGGGACCCAGTGAATATAGCACTAAGTGAGATACTGAGCTCAAATCTGACTTTAGACCCAGATTAGGTATTTGAGCCTGAACATTTTTTTTAACTCTGTTTACCTCAGTTTTTTCATCTGTAAAATGAGCTGGCAAACCACTCTAGCATCTTTGCCAAGAAAACTGGAAAGACAGAAAAAATGCCTACACAATAATACCATTGAGAGTAGAAGGATTTCCCACCTATCTGGATCCTAAAATAATACTCATTAATCAGTGAATTGAGCTGAGAGCATATATTTAAATGCAAATTATATGGTATGGACATTTTAGCATTTCAAAGCTATATAGGAATTGAGAGTAGGGAGAGATTAGAAGGAAGGAGAAGATTTTGAAAGCTTGAAGACTGGTTTTAGATATGCTAAATGCAGCAGGGAAGGGCAACTAGGTAGTATGTAGATAGATAACCAGTATACCTGAGTACAAATTCTACTTTGGATATTTGCAATCTGGATAATTGCCTTAATTTCCTCATCTGTAAAATGAGCTGAAGAGGGAAAAGGCAAACCATTCCAGTATATTTGCCAAGAAAATGCCAAATGGGAGCAAAGAGAGTTGGACATGACTTAAAAATGCCTGAAAATGAAAGGGGTGATGGGGGAGGGAGGAGTGATAGAAAGAAATGCTTCTACTTATTTCAGAAGATAAATCATCTAAAGTTACAATACAAAACAAAACTGAATATTAAATTGTGCTGTTTGAAAAGCATTCATAGAAAAGGTGAAATTTGAAATAGTAAGAATTTATATGCTATTTTTTATTTCCTTCACAAGCTAATTGTACAATATTTCAGAGTCTGATTCTTTTTGTACAGCAAAATACCGTTTTGGTCATGTATACTTATTGTGTATCTAATTTATATTTTAATGTACTTAATGTCTACTGGTCATCCTGTCATCTGGGGGAGGGGGTGGAGGGTAAGAGGTGAAAAATTGGAACAAGAGGTTTGGCAATTGTTAATGCCGTAAAGTTACCCATGCATATATCCTGTAAATAAAAGGCTATTAAATAAAAAAAAAAAAAAAAAAAAAGAATTTATATGCTAAACACTGGGAATATCAAGAAATTGTCACGAACTGGATTCAAGTTCTACCTCAGAAGCTGGCTGTATGACCCTGGCCTATTGTCTAAGAAAATTGTACTTTGCATTAACCCAGGAGTTCTTCACCCCAGGCCCAATTCCAGGGATGTACTCATAGATCTGAGGACTGTTATCCCTTCCCCCAAAAATTAAAAGGAAAAAAGGAGACCTTGGAAATTAGGGAGGGGCATGATGAAAGCACTTTAAAATAAATTAGGCAAATGCTTTTATAATTCTATTCCCTCCAGCACAGATTTTTTTTTTTTTAATTTGTGATTGGTCTAATCTGATTTTTCTTCCGGATTTCTTCTTCTCAATTTAAATCAATTCAATTTGGCAAACACTTATTAAGAACATATATGTGTGTTATATGTATTTATATCACTAAATAAGCACAAAGGAAAGTGCTGTTTGAAATCTGAGAACATGGTGGAGAAGTAGAAATAAGTAGTTTCCCTTCTAACACTTCTCCAAATAAATCCAGAAAATACCTAAATCCAAATCTGGATGAGAAAATCCAAAATCTGAAAACAAAACGAGTATTCACCAATTTGGGAAAAAATCAGAAAGGTATGGTATGTTGAGACAATGAAATATTAATGCATTACATTACAAATTACAAATATGAATTCAGAGAAATTTAGAAAGACACATGAACTCATGCTGGGCTAAGTAAATAAAGCCAACAGATCAGAATACACAATGGATCCATGTTGATCCCAGGGCTAGATGAGACTATCATCTCAAAGAGTCTAGCCCCCAGTATTGGGGCAGCAAGCCTTTTATGGCATAACAAGAACAATGACATAATGGAGGTACTAGGTGGGGATAACCTAATGGAGGGAGGTTACTGATATTCTAATGACATCTAAAATGGATAAACCTTTATCTTGTCAAACATTAAGAAGGAATGTCTATAAAAACTTTATCTCAAACATTAAGAGGGAAAGGTTATAACAAGGCAGAATAACTAAATAGGACAATTGGAGAAACTGGGTCATGACATTAAAAGGGAACTTTCCCATAACAGCATAATATATTGGGCTGTTTTCTTTATTTTATTACTATCTACTTGTTCTCCGCTCTGCCACTTCTAGTAATACATGGAATTGCAGCTCCAAGGAGAACTCTTCTCAGGTCAAATTATCATAGATATCTTTCTACCACATTTTAATGGCCATTTTAGCTCTTTTTTGAGTCAAATCTACAACTACACCCTTTCTACCTGAGAAGAAACCTGAGAAGTCCTCAATAGGACTTTCTACCTCACCCAAACACCTTTAGTTGTCTATTTTAAATTGCTTTGCTTCTATTATGTGTACATTCCCTTAGCCTGTCTATTATTTGAGTTGGAGTGAGAAAATTCCTTTTTGTTTTCTTTATCCCTTTGGTCATTAATGGCAGGGCCATGCATATTATGTTGGAATTCAGTTAGCAAGGTTAAAGAGTACAGAAGAGTTGATTATTTTTGTCCTACATTCCTGTTGGCAACAAAATTTTGACTACATCTGCATTTAATTCTACAAATATTTATGAAACATTTACTTAACTTGACAACACCAAAATTGAATAGGAAGATGGGATTATATTTTATCAAGTTTGGAAAATTGCATAGCAATATACTTTGAATTATCAGTTACTACTATCTCTGAAGAATAAAAATGGCAATTGGCCCACGGTAAAATGGAAATGTGCTTGGGGGATAAAAGTAGATTTCAGTGTACTGTCAAAGATGATTTATAGTTGAGAAATGAAGTTTGGACTTGATGTTCTCTAAGGTCTCTTCCAACTCTAAATCTAGGATCATAATTGGCATAATATTATTTCTTAGGACACATATGACTGAGGACAAATAGACAAACTACTTGTAAAAGTGAACTATATATTTTAAAATGTACTGACTTCTCATAAGAATGTAAGTTTCTCAACACCCTATAAAACTATGCGTATCCTTTGATCCAACAGTACCAATATGAGATCTGTATCCCAAATAAATCATAAAAGAGGGAACAAGATCCACATATGCAAAATGTTTGTAGCAGCTCTATTTGTAGTGGCAAGGAACTGAAAATGAGTAGATGCCCATTGATTAGGGAATGGTTGAATAAGTTATGGTGTATGAAAGTAATGGAATAGTATTGTTCTATAAAAAATGATGAGCAGGCTGATTCAGAAATTTTCAGGAAAAAATTTACATGATCTGATGCTGAGGGAAGCAAGGAGAACCAGAAAAACTTTGTTTACAAACAAGATTGTGTGATAATCAACTATGATCAACTTAGTTCTTCTTAACAATCAGAGATCTAAGGCAATTCCCATAAACTTTGGATGGAAAACATCATTTGCATCCAGAGAGAGAACTATGGAGACTGAATGTGGATCTAACTCATATTTTCACCTTTTTTTCCCTTCTATTTTTTTTTTCTTGTGGTTTTTCTCTTTTGTTCTGATTTCTCTCTGTCTACAGGACTCATATGGAAATATATAAAAAGTGAATGCACATGTATAATCTAAATAAATAATTTTTTTTCAGTGAGGTACTACTAGAAAAGGAGGGGTAAGGGAATTCTTTATGCAGAGGTAGACAGCCTGAGTAAGACATTTGTGAATTCAAATATTTTAAAAAGGAAGGCAGAGTCAAGATGGTAGAGTGAAAGGTCACAACTTCTCCCATATCATCTTTTACAAAATGGCAACAGAAAACACCAAAAAGAATTCTGAGTGGGAAAGATAAGAAAAAATCACATTGAATCATATTGAAAGCCATGGGCAGTTTAGAAAGACAAAGAAAAGTCTATGAACATTGAGATGGGGACTTTTTGAGACCATGATTTAGAGGAAGAACTAATGATGAGACACAGCAGTACTGGCTACAGCCAGGGAAAATAAGAGGATTAAATACCTAATCAGGAACATTATAGGCACAGGACTGGGTGCCATTTGGCTGCTATGTCACCCACTATTCAATTCAAGGTCACCATAGTGGAGAGAAGTGATCACAGTCATGAGGAGCCCCTAACTGAGTAAAAAAATCAGAGGGGAGAGCAAAATTGTAGTGACCAAATCTTTCTCTGGATCACATCATTTTGGAAGCACCAAAATCTACAGGTCCCCAAAATGGGCTGTGAAAATAGCAGAAGAACATAAAAGAGAGAAATTTGGGCTAGTCTTCCACCTCCCTCTCTCTCTGCTCCCCTCTCCTGAAGTGAGCAGAATGTACTCTAATATCAAGTCCATAGTCAAGGAGTAGATTGGAAAAATCAACAAGTAATAAAAGCAAAAAGAACCTGATTATAAAAAGCTGTTATGGTGACAGGGAAGTTTAAGACAAACTCAAAAGAAGATAATGACTTGGAAATATTTTCAAGCAAAGCCTCCAAAGAAAAATTGCAGATTGTATATAAGCCCCAAAATAATAACTAGAAGAGCTAAAGGAAGAGCTAAAAAAGAGCAAAAAATTATTTTAAAAATGAGAGGTAGAGAAAATATTGAATAAATCAAACAACAAATCATAGAAACAATAAAACAGTTAATTTAAAATAATAAAATAATTTATTACATTGTTTGAATTTAGCTTTATGTGTCTAGATAATTTTTAGACTATTATATACGGGATGGTAGGTTGTGCTGATCCCAGAGACCTTATGGGAGGGCCAGAGAATGCTATAAGGATTCCAACTGAGACTTTTAGGGGGTTCATCTAATATCTTATAAAGAAGGAAATTAAAAATATTTTAAAATATTCACTCTCAGACCATTCCTTCTATACCTAAAGGGAATTAACATTTTTTGGGAATTGTCTTGAATCATTTTATTGCTCAAAGTTATCCAGTCTTTCACAGTTGATTATCTTTATAATATTGCTGTTACTGTGAACAATATTTCCGTGTACTGTGTACCTGGTTTTGCTCACTTTAATTTGCATCAGTTCACATAAGACTTCTGACAATATAAGGCCACCCTTTCATCATTTTTTAGAGCATAAGAGGATTTCATTACAATCAGATACCATAACTTGGTCAGTCATTTCCTAATTAATAGGCATCTCCTCATTTTTCAATTCTTTGCCACCACAAAAAAACTGCTGCTATAAATATTTTTGCAAGTATAGGTCATTTTCCTTTTACTTTGACCCCTTTGGGGTATAGACTAAATAGTGGTATTGCTGTGTCAAAGGGTATGGACAGTTTTATATCCCTTTGGGGATATTTCCAAATTGTTTTCCAGAATGATTGGAATAGTTCACAGCTTCACCAAAAGCATATTAATATAGTTATTTCCCTATATCTCAAAATGAAGCTTTTCTTAAAATAATAAATATCTAAAGCCAAGATTGTTTTTTTTTTTGTTTGTTTTTGTTTTTGTTTTTTTCTGTAATGGGCAAAACCCAGAAGCCTTTCCTATGAGATCAGAGGTGAAATATGGATGTACATTATCACTATTATTCAACATTATACTAGAAATGCTAGTTATAGTAATAAAACAAGAAAATGAAGTAATGACACTAGACAATGAAAAAACAAAACAATAACTTTTTGCAGATAATATGATCTGTGATTAGTGAACTCAGAGAAAAAAATTAAAAAATTAATAAATGCAATAAACAACTTAAATAAAATTATAGGATATAAAATAAACCTGTATAAATCATTAGTATTTCTATATCTCACCAACAAAATTGAGCAGGCAATTATAACAAGAAAAATTTTATTTAAAATAGATGTTGATACTATAAAATACTTGGGAGTCTACTTGTCAAGACACACAAATGAACTATAGGAACCCAGTTACAA
The DNA here is from genome assembly GCF_902635505.1 of Sarcophilus harrisii. Lineage (NCBI taxonomy): Eukaryota > Metazoa > Chordata > Mammalia > Dasyuromorphia > Dasyuridae > Sarcophilus > Sarcophilus harrisii. The sequence continues at coordinate 187,202,151 of NC_045430.1, read as the reverse complement.
AATACTCTGCATAAGAATAAAGATGAATCTAAACATTTGAAAAAATATTAATTGCTTAAGGGTAGGTCAAGTCAATATAATAAAAATGACAATACTAGTCTAAATTAATTTAATTATTCAATACCATGTCAAACAACCAAAGAATTATTTTGTAGAGCTAGAAAAAAATAACAGATTTATCTGGAAGAAGTTTTGTTCCTCTAGAGAATTAATTTTTTTTTTTTTAAAGTGAAGGAAGGGAGCCTAGCAGTATCAGATTTCAAATTATACTACAAAATAGTAATCATCAAAGCAACCTATCACTGAATAAGAAATAGTGTAGTTGATTAATGAAATAGATTAGGTACATAACATATAGAACAAAATGAGAACGGAATCTTGTTTTTTGATAAGCCCTAAGATTTCATACACTGGAGTAAGAACTAGGAAAACTGGCAACTACTTTGGCAGAAGATAGGCACAGATTTATATGTCACATTGTATAACAAGATAAACTCAAAATGGATACGTGATTTAAACATAAAGAGTGACCTCATAAGCAAATTAGGGAAGCACAGAAAAAAAAATTTACCTATCAAATCTATGAAGAGAAAATATTAAAAAAGAAATAGAGAAGATCAAAGGAGGTAAAATGGATAATTCTGATTACATTAAATCAATAAGCTTTTATACAAACAAAACTAATGAAGCCAAAATTAGAGGGAAAGGAGAAAACTGAGAAAAAATTTTACAGCAAGTTACTACTGAATGGGACTGACTGGATGAAGTATTTCTCAGTATTGAATCACATGATTCCTGTTCCCAGAATTGGGACCCTGGAGAGGTCATTCGATCTCTGGAAGGATGAATTTTGAACCCTTAGATACAGGAAGTTGCAGGAAGTGACATGACCTGTGGGAGGCAGCCAAAATTGGTGACCATTGGTCAAGGATGGTTATGTCCTTTTAGTCTATCCAATGAGAAGGCTCGAGTCTTGGCTCGAGTCTTTTGCTTTTAAAACCTGGACAAGCCGGGGAGTTGAGATGGCTCCCAGTTGTGTCTGGACCTCTCCCTGCAGGGATTAAATAAATGCTTTCTCTTTGTACCTGAGATGTCTCTGATTAGTTCATTGGGAAGGGGGTCTTGCACCCAACCTGTCTCACACACTATGATAAAGGTCTCATTTCTCAAATATATATAGGGAACCAATCCAAATTAATAAAAATAAGAGTCATTCCCTAATTGATTAGTGTCAAAGGATATTAACAGGTAGTTTTCAGAAGAAGAAATCAAAGCTACCAGTAGTCACAGGAAAAAAATGCTCTAACTCTCTAATAATTAGAGAAATACACACTGAAACAATTCTGGGGTAGCACCTCATTCCCATGGTTGATTATCTTGACAGGAAAAGGAAATGACAAATACTACTGGAGATGGGGAAAATAGACATAGTAATTCATTGTTGATGGAGTTGCAAATTGATCCAACCACTCTGGAGAATAATTTAGAACTATGCCCAAAGGACTATAAAGCTGTGCATGCTCTTTGACCCAGCAATACTGCTGCTAGGTCTGTATCCAAAAAGGATCAAAGAAAAAGAAGAAAATTATAAACATATTTATACAGTAGTCCCTTGTGTGAGGCAAAGATTTGGAAACTGAGAGGATGCCCATAACTGAAAAATTATGACATATGATTGTGATAGAAAACTATTGTGTGGTAAGAAACGATGAGCAGGAGCACTTCAGAAATATGTTCAAAGACTTTATGATTTGATGCAAAACGAAGTGAAAATGACCAGGAGAACCTTTTGTATTTTAACAAGAATAATTTAAAGATAATCAACTGTGAAAGATTTAGCAGTTTCGATCAATACAATGTTCCATGCCAATTCCAAAGTATTCATGATGAAAAATATTATTCTCCTTCAGAGTGAAGAGATAGACTCTGAGGGAAGTTTGAAATATACGTATATATGTATGTATGCTTGTGCGTATTTTTCTCTATCTTTTTTTTTTTTTTTGCTTTTTTTTCCTTATATGGATAATGTGGAAATATATTTTGTATTACTTCCTATGCATAATGAGTATTGTATTTCTTGCTTTATCAAGAGGTGGGGGAGGGGCTGAATGGAGGGTATTTGGAACTGGAAATAAAATTACTTTATTGATTTTTTAAAAATCCTAAATAGAAAAAAAAAACCTAGAGGAAGGTTTATTAATGCTTTATTGAATATCTAAGGAAATACAGACAAGCATAGAAAATTTTAGTTTGCACAGAGGGAGAATAACCATATTGAATCCTGGATTCATTTAAGTATCAAAGTATGATAAAAGCACTATGTAAAGTACTAGAGGTACAAAGATAGATACAATAAAAGGTCTTGCTTTCATGAAATTTCCATTATAAGAGAGGAAGAAAAGACAAGAACTGAAAATATCTAAGAGATACTGTCTGCTGCCTTACTGTTCCAAAGGGTATATGATTAAGGGAATCCTATTTGTAGAGACAGGAATTAGCTGAATAGAAGAGAAGCTTCCTGGCTATAATAATCTTCTCCTACTTCAATTCCTTTTCCATGATTTTCTCTGATACCATCCAGGGTGCATATTATAGTATTCTGAACTCTGCCTAGGCTTAAAGGGAAATATATTCTCCAAAGAGAATGTGTCTTTTCATAAATGGATTAATAGAGACAAGAATAGAAAGGTAATATGGCTTCAGATTATTTTGCTGTCTTGTGAAATAGTCTCTTTCTCTTTGCTTTGCAAATGAGCTTATATTTTAAATCTTAATCTGACTGATTGCACACAGAAGAAATACTTGCTGGAGATGGCACAATTCAAAAAGCATTAAGGGATGGATTCTCAAGATATCTCAAAAGGGAAGAAAATTCCAAACACTAGAAACGAAGGCTTTTCCATTCTCTCTTTCCACTAAATAAACAAATAAAAAGTAAAAAGGCTATTGAGAAAATATTAGCAGCTACAAATCATTTGTCAGCTTTCTAAACATGTATAAAATATTTATAAAAGTAGTTTATATAGCCTGAGAGATAATACTGGACAAAAATATGACAAGGAAATAAGTAGTCTTTCTTAAGTATTTTTTTTAAACAGTCAACCATATCTTTATGTTCATATAATGAATTGCCTGAGAAGTGTAAAGAATATAAAGTCCTGCTGTGTTTATTGCTTATTGATTTTAAGGGAAAAAAAATTGGTTCAAAAAAGTAAAATACAGCTTTGAAGTCTCTCTTTAGAAAAAATATCTGTCATGTCTATATGAAAGGATCCTACAGAGATAAATTTGTTCAGTGATTTTTCAGTTTTGACTTTAACTGAGATATCAGTTTGGGAAATAGTTTTGGGAAAACTCAGAAAACTTCTTTTGTGACCTAAAGTGAGTACTAAGTGTTATAACAAAATAGGCACTGAGGTTAGGAGGGACCTAAGTATTACCCTTTTTCTTTCCCAATAAGAGATTCCTCTATTCTAACTGCCCCCTCACCCCCAGCATCCCCACCCCCACTGCACACAGGGTTTAATCAGACTGACAAAGGAATAGTTTCCTGTTTTAGAAGAATGAATGGGACCTTTCCCCTCAAGGATTAGTAATCTTGGGTTGACTGGAATTTGCCCCCCTTTCAAGTGAGAAACCCAATGGTCCTAGGTGACACTCTTCCATGATTTTCTCAACACATGGGGTCAATAACAACTGGTATCCAGACAAGACTATATAGTATACACTAAAATTTAGCTTGGGAAGTCCACATCCCTTAGAGTCCTGTCATTGCCAGAGCAGCCCAAATGGAGTTTTAAACTTCTTTCTTTCACTAGAACAAGCAAAGAAAGAAAATTCAGAGGAAATATACTTAGAAAATGCCTCAAAGACATTAAATAATGTTTCTTAGTTGGGGTTTCTAGGCCAGCAGGCAAACCTTTTCTTGCATACCCACAATCTGTGACGATGTTCTGCTTAGTCTCCCTGTTTCTAGTTTCTTCCCAATCTAGTCCATCTCCCACTTAACTATCAAAGTGATGTTCCTAAAACACAGATTTGACCATTGCTGTTGTTCATAAGTTGGCCCCTTCCTGCCTTCTCAGTCTTTTCAGATTTTATTCCCCTCCATATACTCTTATTAGCCATTGACACCACTGGCTCCCGGCTCTTCACATTAGATATTCTCTCTCTCTATCTTATGCCTTTTCATTGGCTTCCTATTAAACTTGGAATGCTCCTCATATTCTTCCTCCTGGTTTCCCTGGTTTCTTTAAATCTCAACTAAAATCCCATCTTCTACAAGAAGCCTTTCCTTTACCCTCTCTGCTAATTCCTTACCTTAGAGACTACCTCTCATGTATACTGTACAAATCCTGTATGTGTTTAGTTGTTTGCATTTTGTCTCCTCCATTCAAATGTGAACTTGTTGATCATCACCTAATTTTGCTGTTACTTTGTACAATGTTCTTCTGGTTCTGCTCATTTCACTTTGTATTAGTTCTTGCAAGTCTTTCAAGGTTTTTCTGAAATCTGCCCATCAATTCTTATAGCACGATATTATTCCATTATGTTCATATACCACAACATATTGACCCATTACCTAATTGATGGACATCCCCTCAATTTCCAATTTTTCTGCCACCAGAAAGAGAACCACTATAAATAAATTTGTACAAATTGCTCCTTTTCCCTTTTTAATGATTTCTTTGAGATAGAGATCTAGTAATGATATGGCTTGATTGAAGGATATACACAATTTGATTGCCCTTTGGGTATGGTTCCAAATTGCTCTACAGAATAGTTGGATCAGTTTACAACTCCACCAACAATATATTAGTAGTGTGTATAGTCTTATCCAATATTTATTATTGAATGTAAACTTCTTGAAGACAGGAGCTGTTTTTGCTTTCCTTTGTATTCACAGTATTTAGGTATTGGGTATATAATAAGTATTTATTAAGTACTTACCGAATTGTTGAAGCAGATAAGCTGGCTAGAATAATTTTTACTATAAGGCCCCCATTTTGAGTCCACTTAAAAGTATTAAAAAAAAAAACAAACAAACCAATAAGCACATGGCATTCAGAGTGTACATTCAATGTTTAATCTTCTTTCCCCCAGAAAGGGAAATTCCATAACAAACCAAAATAGCAAAGTCTTGGATATAAAGCTTAGGAGCTGCCATTTTTATTAAAGAGTAGCAATCAGGACTTAGCCTGAACCTGAAAACTACCTCATCAACACTAAATATATTTAAGGGAGCTAATACATATAATCCTATCCCAGTATATTCTCTCTCTGAGGAAAGCAGACTGGTCTGCCTCCGGCCTTAACCTCTTGCTTCCCCTCTTTGCAGGAATAAAAAATCTCTTTTGGAGAAGAGCAGGGAAAAGAAATGTTAGAGATATTTCCCTGTGAACAAGACATACCCAATGTTATGCCACAGTTCTCAGTTTCTCTAATTATCCTGACCTGACTCAGTTTCCCTGCTTCTCTGTGCTGTAAAAACTCCCCTCCCTCTTTATCAGAATATTTGATAAGGATAAAAAATCTTATATTTTAGAATATCAGAATGCCTCTCCCCATCCCAAGCTGTGGCAATGTCAGATACCGTTGTAATGCCAAAGAAACTGAGCAAGACAGAGATTAGAGACCAATTCAATAATTTATTAAATGGAGAGAAATACTGGGATCCATGTTGATCCCAGGGCTAGACAAGACTATCATCTCAAAGAATCTAGCCCTGAGTCTCTGGGCAGGAAGCCTTTTATGGAATAACAACAATGGAGGGACCTAGGTGGGGATAACCTGATAGAAGGAAGTTACTGATATTCTAATGACATTAAGGAATGTCTATAAAACCTTTATCTCAATCATTAAGAGGGGACGGTCATAACCTAAGGCAGAATTATGAAATAGGACAATTGGAGGAACTGGTCACCCCATTAAAAGAGAACTTTGGCATAACATTCCCCCTTTTTTCTCTTGGAACTGTTTAAATCTTTGAATTACCTTCCTCTAGAAGGCCTTAGCACTATAATTTGAACAACCCTATGTGAAGTAAATAAAAATCAAAATAAAGCTAGACCAAGGACTTATGGCAAGGTCAAGTCTCTCCCTGATAACCCCAGAATTAATCAGCAATACACAAAGTTCCTTATTTCAATTATTTCTGACAATCAATTGTCAGATCCTCTGCAGTTGGGGGGCATATGGACAGCTGTGGTCATTTGTGCATGACTCGGCCTCTGCTTATGGAGAGCAGCAGGCTCAAGGCAGTTGTGTTGCCCATTCAGAGGGGCAGCTGGCTCCAGGAGAGAAGGGTGAGGCTTGGAGTAACCCCACCTGTCCCGCCCAGAGGAACAAACAGGGCTGCTACTAGAATGCAGATTATGCACAGTTAGACCAAGGCAGGCAAACCCCAAACTTTTAGAGGAGTCAATATCAAAAAGGTCCTTTTAAGTACACTGAACTACTAATTAAGGATCTGGGGTAACAGGAGTGGAGAAACAGCTCAGAGAGACTGCCAGTTCCAAGACAGGTATCCAATTTCTGGTTGTTTCTAAAAAATAATCCCCCAAAACCGAGTCTGCCAGGGCAATTCCAAAAGAATAAGGGATTTCCAAGTTAAAGCACAACCAGCAAATCGTAGTCTAGTAAATTTAAGCAAGGACCAAGTCTGCCAGGGCAATTCCAATGGAATAAGGGATTTCCAAATTAAAGCACAACCAGCAAATCATAGTCTAGTAACTTTAAGCAAGGAGTAAAGGACTCCCAATTAAATCTGAACTAGCAAGACACCAGTTTTCCCAATTTCCTATTTCTTCTCCTCCCTCTTTTTTCTTTTGGAAAGGAATTATCAAACGACCATCCCACATATAAATCATACACATATGCATATACATAACAGACTAAAAGTCCCTCAAACATAACAGCAATAGTTACACAAGTTTAACAATTTCCATTCCAAGTCTTAAACACAGCACAGTAATACAGTGAAAATTTTGACAAGTCAACCACTTTCCCACTCCCCTCATCAGTCCGAATTACATCAGGAAAAGTGGGCGATGCTGTCAATTGCTATTTCAAGCTGAACAGGGACCATGTTCAGACTGCGAAGGGGATGGGTCTGTAGTGTGGTGAGCTGACAAACAAAGGTTTGATCTAGGTCCCAGAAGCAAGTAAATATATCTGCAATTTGACCAAATCTAGAAATAAAAACAAATCTAACAAAGAAAAATTAGAACAGTCTGAGATAGAAAGACCGGTCCACAAGGACTAGTACAAGATGTGGCCTCTCATTAGTTAAAAACTTAAAAAAAAAACTTGAATATCCAGACACAATATCTAGGAACCAATAGATGACCAGACCAAATACTTATTTGCTCAAGTATTTAGGATATAATGATTACCAATGACCAGATTGGAAAGCTGGGGAGCAAAGTCAAACTAAATTTCACTCCAGGCTAACTAAATGGCTCCTATAGCTGAAGTAGCAGGAGTGAGGGGGGAGGGTGGGAGGGTGCTCGAGTTTAAATCTTTACAAAAGATCCCTACCCCACTCAACATTTAAAGTAGCAGAAATCAGTGGGTGGGTGGGGGAATCCCATAAAACCCACATGTCTAGCAGAGTTGAATTTAAAGCATATAATCCATTTCTATCTCATTTCAAATAATAAAACAACATAGTTTCTTTCTCTCCTTCTGGCCCCATGTGGCCATTATTCCCAATGGACTTCTCCTAGCCCAGCTTGGCCAGGGATGAAGCTTTCAGAAAAGTCCTTGTTACATACTTTAGGTAAAATTAGAGGCACATGACCTCTTTCAGGCAAGTTAACAGAACTTCTTTAACAAGCTATTGTTCCTTTAAGATCTTATACTTAAGGAAAACCAATTCATTTCCCAAATTTAGAATCATCTTTAAATTCCTAATCAAATGTTTTCACCAGCTGGAGTTCAGTATTGAAATAACCAATTCCCAAATTTGATCATTGTTCTTAAATTTAACAGAGCTCTTAAGTTACCGAAACAGGCAAACAAATTACAAACAATTTCACAAAAATCACATAGAACACAGAGCACAACAAGACTGTCTAATAACATACAAGACATACAGAACACTGGTCACACTTAGACTGCACAATTACAACATTCAGTAGGACACTAACATTAGAGCCAAACCAAATGGTGTTTTTAGAACCCCCAGTCTTTGTCGATAGCCCCCTGAGCATGCAAAAGCGGGAGGGGCCGGCATTACTCTAACACAGGATGACCCAAGCAAGGAAACTGAGTTCCATTTTCAAATGTATATACTTCCCACTTGATGGAAGAAGTGGGAGGACCTCTCTTAGAAATGCAAAGGACGGGCCTTTGTCTCTGGAAAAGAGTTGGACAGAAAGAGTTTCCTCAAGCAAAGCATCTGCTCCAGGAAAAGAGTTTTGAGGTGGCACTTAGAAATGCAAAGGACGGGCCTTTGTCTCTGGAAAAGAGTTGGACAGAAAGAGTTTCCTCAAGCAAGGCATCTGCTCCAGGAAAAGAGTTTTGAGGTGGCAGAGTGTCTAGATTGCAGACAAGTAAAAACTTAGTTTTCTCAATCTTTGCAGCCTCCCTTGTATCTCTTTTTAGAGATAGAGCCACAGCAATTCCTAAAGAATTGTGTCAGAGCTCCCAAGAGCACCAAACAATGACTGCAGTCTTGATGACTGCAGTGTCCACCGCAAGATAAGAAAAGAAAAAGTCTTTTACCTTGTCCAAAATTCCGTATTTTACACTCCAGTAGAGATCCCTGTGTCCAGTAGGCCACTCATCAACCAAGCAAATGGCACCCCCCAAAAGGGTACCCCAAGTGACAACCGTGTCCGGTTATTCACTAATCAACCAAACCAACTGGTACCCCAAGGGCACCCCAAAAGTGACAACTGTACAACCGTGCAACCCGGTTAATCCGGTTATTCACTAATCAACCAAACCAAACAAACAAATAACCAGATGGTACCCCAGAAGGTACTCAGACAAACTTACTCTCCTGTGGCAGAAATGGGGTTGTCTACCATCAGGCTATTGTGGCTGGAAACTGCTCTCTTTCCCGGAGGCTCTGGAAAAAATCCAGGAGGGCCCGACCTCTCCAGGCCAAGAATTCAGATTCGCAGCCATACCGCCCAAGGCAGAGACCTGAAAGTCTCATCTCTAATCCTGCTCATTTTCTAATTATCTTGCTGGGGGCCTCCAAATGTAATGCCAAAGAAACTGAGCAAGACAGAGATTAGAGACCAATTCAATAATTTATTAAATGGAAAGAAATACTGGGATCCATGTTGATCCCAGGGCTAGACAAGACTATCATCTCAAAGAATCTAGCCCTGAGTCTCTGGGCAGGGAGCCTTTTATGGAATAACAACAATGGAGGGACCTAGGTGGGGATAACCTGATAGAAGGAGGTTACTGATATTCTAATGGCATTAAGGAATGTCTATAAAACCTTTATCTCAACCATTAAGAGGGGACGGTCATAACCTAAGGCAGAATTATGAAATAGGACAAATGGAGGAACTGGTCACCCCATTAAAAGGGAACTTTGGCTTAACACTGTCTTATCAAGAAGCCTTTCCCCATGTCCAGGGTTCCTCGTCCCATACCTCCCCTCACCCTGTCAGAACCGGATTGTCAGAGTCCCCTTTCCACTCTCAGCACCCTGACTCTGGCCCCACCTCAGTCTACCTGAGTCTGAGCCATGTGTATATATGTCATGGAGAACTCTCATTGTTTGCTGGATTCTTGGAGACGCTAGTCTCATTCAGCCCTGGGACCAAACCATGGATCCATTTGATCCCAGCATATCTCTCCATTTGATAAATTATTAAATACTCTCTAATCTCTATCTTGCTCAGTTTCTCCAGCATTTCACCATGTGAATATATATAACTATTGAGAAAAAAGAGGACATTTCCTCTTCTCTTCTCCTTTATAAATCAAAATCCCTCTTCTGCTTTATAAATCAAAATCAAAACTTACATATTCTTTTCTATTTCTGTCTCTAGAAAAGAAATGGCCATTCTTTTTTTTTGGGGGGGGGGAATGGGGGAGGATTTTTATTTTTTTCCCAGTTACATTCAAAACAATTTTTTTACATTTGTTTATGACTCTGAGTTCCAGATTCTCTCCTTTATTCCCAGTCCCAGTCCCCATTAAGAAAGCACATATGAAGTTATGCAAAACATTTTCATAAAAATCATGTTGTGAAAAAAAACATGGATCTCTCCGCTAAATAAAAAATGCCTCAGGAAAAATAAAGTTAAAATAAAAGAGAGAGAGAAACAGAGAGAGAGAGAGAAAGTCCATAACCCATAGATTCCTGTCACTGTTTCAATCTGTATTCAGATGCAATCAGTTGTTTTTCTGGCTCTGGATAAGATTTTTCATTATAAATCCTTCAGAGTAGTTGTGGATTATCACTGAATGGGACTGATTGGGGGAAGTTTTCTCAAGAAATCTGAGAGGAGGCCTAAGTCACATGATTCCTATTCCCAGAGCTGAAGGTCAAACCCTCAGTCAGTGAAGTTACAGGAAGTGACGGGACCCACAGGAAGCAGACATTGTCCAGTGAAAAGGCTTGGGTCTTTTTCTATTTAACCAGATACTTACTGCTGGTCTGGTCGATCACATGGCAGCATCTGGGATGTTTCCTGGGTTTGTTGGGTCTCTCCCTTTGGGGACTAAATAAATGCTTTCTCTTTGTACCTGAAGATGTCTCTGATTAGTTAATTTAGGGAGGGGGGATCTAGCACCCATCCCACACATTACTTAACTGAGATTTTAAAAAATCTGAACTTAGATGAACATTTTTATGTACAAAGAATACAAAGGATTGCATATGAAATAGTAAATTTATTATAAACAGCTGCCTTTAAAAAAGATAAAATTTCACATTTGATATCAATGCTGTTGTGATTGTATGTTTTTCTGAATTTCCTTCTGTTTTCTTTTATATATAAAACATATTTCAGTAAACCTTTTTTTCCCCCTTTTTCTTCTTTTTTAAGCATTGCTATAGTCCTGCCCTCTACCTCCACACCCAGCTCTGGCTCTTCTTTCCATTAAAACAAAAACAATACCTCCCTTGTAACTAAGAAACATAGTCCACACACTGGTTATATACAAAAACAAAATTCTTATTCAAAGTACTTAATCTCCATTGATCAGTCATTTTTTTCCCTCCCTTTCTGTATCTTTTTCTTCTTCCTTCTCAAGTTTCTAAGAATGATTGATTCTTTCTTTAAACTTTTCTTGTAGCCATCCCCTTTTTTATACTCATAAGGCCATCAATTTAGTTCAGGTCTTTATCACCTCTGATCTGAATTATTTCTTTTTTTTTTTCTTAAATTATTTCTATTATTATTTCCAGTCTTTATCCTTCATACAATTGGAAAAATAATATCACTATGGTACAAGTCTGAATTCATCATTCTATTTCTAAAAAAAAAAGAATTCAGTGGCTTTCCACTGTCTATTGTATAAAATATGAACTTATTCTGTCAATGAAGGCCCTTCACAATCTGGTTCCCACCTTTCTAGTTTTATTTCATCCTATTCTCCTTTATGGCCTCTGTTTTAGTTAAAATGAACTATCAAGATTTCCAGAACTTAACACTTGGATTGTCAACTTCTGCATAGTCACACAAATCATCCCTTTTGCCTAGAACAGGAGTGGGGAAGCTTATTTTCTGCCAAGGGTTATTTGGATATTTAAAACATCATTTGTGGGCCATACAAAATTATCAATTTAAAGAACTCAAGCAGTGGAAGGTTATTGTCTCCTGTAATTGCCTTGACAGGGCCAGACCGAATGATTTCACAGGCCTTATATGGCCTTTGGGCTGATGTTCCCCACTCTGGCTTAGAATATACTTTATTTCCTTCCTATCCCAAGGAATCTTGTCTTCTGGAAATTCTCAGGTTAGATATAATCCCTTTTATACTTTTTCTTCTCCCTTCTCTTTTTAGAATTCTCTCCCTCCTCACTTTCATTTATATTATATTGCTTTATGCACAAGTTATGTTCCTCCCTCCAGCTAAAAGAATGCAATCTCTTTAAGGGGGTGTTTTATAGCACCCTTTCTGAGGACATTCCCCTAATTCACATTGGAGTTAGATCTTCAGAGGGCAAATATTGCAGATTCAAAGTCCTATACAGGTCTATATTCCTAAATCTATAGCTTTGGAGCCCCCATTGGTATGTTTATCTTTAATAGTCAACCAGTTTACTCAATCAGCTCAATCAAAGGTGCTTATTAAGATGACATAGTAACAATGATAGCTACAAAATATTTGCTCCATAACTTGGGATATACTCTCCCACTAATACATGTAACGTCAGTGGGAAAAGTGGTAGTGAGGTACATACATAAGGAACATGTGATCAAAGCAACTGAAAATTCCTACACAGTACCTTAATATTATTTGTTTTCTGAAGGTATTCCTCTAAGGATAGTATCTCTCCTGGGTAGGTTGCTCAGCTGTAGGTTCCTCATCAGGCCTCTCAGAGACTACTCTTTTCTGTAGACTGACTCCTTACTGATAAGGCTCTGCAGTCTTTGATCACATTTTTTTTTTTTTTTTTTGCAAAGTCTTCCACTCATTGCTTTTGCCTGCTACTAAGTGAGTGGCCCTGATGTAATTCATCATGGCTCAGGTTAGGGGGAGGAGAGAGAAATCCCCTATGCTCACTTCCTTATTCTGGAAGAATTATAAGGGGAAAGGCAAACAGTGATTTCCATTCAATCTATGGATTCTTTCATAGTTGGCTTTTCTCTAGACTACAAGGGTTTGAATTCCTTGGGGCTTCCTTTGTCTGCTTAGGGATGGCAAATCTTTCTATACACCACCAAAAGTATGTCTAATGTCTTTGGCCAGCCAGTGGCACCCTTCTAATTGGTGTGTATGGGGTGTTTAAAAAGGATTAACACCTCTGGTAGCCAGGACTGGCTGCTCCTACTTCAGGGCTGCTCCTCCACCTTTGATGTCCATTTGATTCATCCAACTCACCTATGGCTCCAAAAAGCTACTAATTATCTATGTAACCATGGCCAAGTCATTATCTTCCTAATGTTTAATTTCTCCCAGATAATTTAGGAGACCTCTCCCTGACATGTTCAGCAGCTACTCTAATACACTTTGGAAGATGAGCTAAACCAGATTGAGGGCAACCAGATTGACAGGCCTCCAATCCATTAGTAATTAAGATGATGTCTCTCCCAAGCACAGGAAGACTTCCCCTGGTGGAATGGGCATATGAGAACAATTTTCCCAACCATCATGAAGGCATGAAGATAGCTGAAACTTAGTCAAACATCAAAGACACCAAGATCATCCATTGCATCCTGGGCTATCTGCAATCATCTTGACTTCTTCCTAGCCACTGGATGTCATAAGAGACGGGAAGGCTGATGATTTTGTGCAATTCTATCTCACTTACATGCAATTTACTCATGAGTCAAAGTATCACCCTGTGATGTTATTCAAAACATCAAAATTTCAAAAACAAAGGACAAAAAAACCTAATTATGTCAGGGAGAACTTATTCCATCTTGTAAAGGAGGGAGAATAATAGTATAGAACTGTTTTTACACTTCTTATTAACACCTTGTCTCTGTCACTTGCCCCTTTTGTGATTACATCAATTGGGATGGGGATAAGGAATCAATTGATAAGGAATATCCCAACTAACTTAACCCCTGTGGTTTTTTTATGTTTCATATGTAATGGAGTATTTTGTACATAGTAGAGAATGAATAAATGTTTGTTGGATTGAATTAAATTGATTCATTCTAATATAGAAAGTAAAATTTAATCAATAAATAAAATGAGGCCATTTCTCCAACTATAATATCATTTGTTAATAAGGCATGTGATCTATTAATAAAGAACAGGTTAATGGCAAGACTTCATTTGTGCCAAAGACCCAGAGAGAAGGCCCATTATGCCTTTTATACCTTGTGGATCGTTCTTCTGATTGGCCTGACCATAGATCATTGGGACTTACCCTGACAATCCTAATTGGAGAATAGCTTAATGAGGAGGTGGGCCAAGAGGAACCACGGGGTTCTTCCCCATTACTTCATGTTGGGAGAGAAAGGACTTGGGCAAATTGATCTATAACTAGGGAAAAGCATCTTCAAATGTGGCTAACCCGCCCTTCTCTGGCACTTAAGGGATGGAATGTTAGCTGATTTATGACTTGCCTCTAGCAAACTTGGGCAGAAAAACATAAACCATCTCAATCAGGTTTTTACTGGCTCAGTCTCCCTTTTCTAGAATAAGTCACCTCCAAATCATGAGGGAGATAACAAGGACAAAAGGACATTCCCCGAGGGAGGAGCTATTTCCTGGTTTACTGGGTAAACAAACATAAGGGTCCAGTGCAGGTAGATACCTTCCAGGCTGGGAGTGGATTACCTCGCTTTTTTCACCCTTCAAAAGTTGCCTGACCTTCAGAGATTAGGGATCTGAGAAAACTTGTACTTCACATAGAAATGTTGGTAATAAATAATACAATCCAATATTAATTTTCCTCATTGGGTGGAATAATTTTAATCAGATGTTCTGCTGCTGCTATTGGAGATTTCTCCTTGGATGCTCATTTGTTTATTTTCTTGATGATTTTATGGGTAACTTTCATAAAAATTAACAAAAAATCTTACTTCATTAAGATTTTTTAAAATTCCATCTTCATCTCCCAGTTATTTTTTCCTAAGTTCTCATTCATGACAAATATAAATACAATTTAGATGGCAAATATTAAATTGTCATCCAGAAAGGTCATAATGAACTATTTCAAGAAGTCAACCTCTCAGGAGCAGCTAGGTGGCTCAATGGATAGAGCACCAACCCTGAAGTCAGGAGGAACTGAGTTCAAATCTGGTCTCAGACACTTAACAAGTCCTAGCTGTGTGATCCAGGGCAAGTCACTTCACCCCAATTGCCTCAGCGCAAAAAAAAAGAAAAAAAAAAAGATGAAGAAGTCAATTTGGATTATTGATAAAATCTGAGACAGTGGCTAGGGTAACATAAATCCAACAGTAGTACTCATTTTCTGTGTTTTATGAAAATTATTGTTTTTCCATTCATTAGCCTCACATTTTTGGATCAGTTTCTAGGCTTCCCTGAGGTATAATTTCATGTCATTTTATCCTTTAAATGGAAACATTATAGAAAGGGGCTAAGTTGTATCTATTTAAAACAAAACAAAACAAAAACAAAAAGATGAAATTATGGGACATCTGTGTATGGAGGAATGTAGTTGAAAGTGCAATGAAATTAGTGGATCTGAATTCAAAAGTTTTGACTCTGCTACTGTTGTGCCACAGTTCCCTTTTATTGTCCTGACTCAGTTTCCCTGAATTGTTCTGCCTCAATTCCTAATTGTTCTGTTCAGTCCTGCAACACCACTCCTCCTGTTGTGCCACAGTTGTCTTTTATTGTCCTGACTCAGTTTCCCTAAATTGTTCTACCTAAATTACTCTGAATTGTTCTGTTCTGCCTCTGAATTGTTCAATAAATTGAACAGTTTATAATTGTTCTGTTCAACCACCCTTCCCTCCTAATCGTGATGATCCAGATAAGGAGACTTTCTATTTTAGACATCATCAGAATGTTGGGTGCCTCTCCCCATTCCATAATCCCAATTATCAGATGTCCCCTCACCCTGTCAGAACCGGATTATCAGAGTCCTGTTCCGCTCTCAACACCCTGACTCTGCCCCTGCCTCACTTTACTCCCTGAGTTTTAGCTATATATATGTCATTGAGAACTCACATTGTTTGCTGGATTCTTGGAGATAATAGTCTCATTCAGCCCTGGGACCAAACCATGGATCCATTTGGTCCCTGTAAATCTCTCCCTTTCAAATAAAATATTAAAACTCTCTAATCTCTGTCTTACCTCAGTATCTCCAACATTACCCTACTTATTATCTGTGTAACCAAATCATTATCTTTCTAGTCTTTGTTTCCTTATCAATAAAAAAAGAGAATAGAACCAGATAATTTATAAGACCTCTTCAACTTAAAGTTCTAGGGATTTAAGTAACAAAAGAATTAAATAAAATTTAATAATAAAAAAGAATAAAATAAAATTAAAAAAATAAAATAAAAGAATGTTTAAGTGCAAGAACAAAATTATATGATTTAATCCTGCTGAAATATAGAGGCTGTCCTGACCCCACATTTCCCCTAAAATCTTCTGAATTCCCTTGTCTTCCTCTTACAATCTTAGTCTCCTGAAATAGGTGATCAGTTGTCAGTCATTCCACTTTTTGTGGACTTGTTTGTTCTGTTCAAGTTCATCATAAGTATGCTTGGATGTTAAAAGATGTCAATTAAATAAGTAACAAGTAAGTGGATGAAAAAGTCACTTTTTCAAGAATGTGGAAAAATATTGTTGGTGTCTTTGTAATTTGACCAAAAATCTTTATGAGGCTGATGTCTTAACTTGGTTCATTAAAGTGAGGCAGAGCTTAGAAAGTCAGACTCACTCTCTCCTCCAGTCATAAAAATCCAGAAAAATCAAGATGACAGAAGGATGGCCTGGGATAAGGGATGACCTTGGCCTTTCTAAAGCAAGTTCATTTCTCAGCCCTTGGTCAGCTGTGGCCAAGCCCATTCATTGACCAAGGGTTAGGCTGGAGTTGAGACAAAAGATGGCCTAATTTATCATTACAAAAATAGCAATCTGGGAGAGGAAGACCCTGAAGTTTCCAACCAGAACAGAAAATAATTGTTATTTACATTCATGCTAAGCCATCAAAACTTAAAACAATGAGCCATAGAGGTTTGGACTGGGGGCTATTATTGGCCATTCAATGAAAGCTAGAGTGATTAAGGTTTTAAAGTGTAGTTAAATAGCTCCATTTGAAAAACAATGGGCTGATCCAGAGAAAATGTACTGAAGCAGCTCCAGATAAAAAGTAAATTGCCACAGCTTTTAGAAAAAAAAAATCTAGCTCCTAAACCCCAAAATATCTTACAAAATATAAGCAATCTAAAATTATTCCTATGGATTATATTCACATGAGAGAATATGGCACCCCAAGTAAAGAGAAAATCACATATAGCTGGGGTCACAGCTGGGGTAACTGGCTGCACAGCTCTTAAGGCTGCTTAAAATTCCCCAAAGGGGAAAAAAAAAGATTTTTCCAAAGACAAGTCTAGTCTACATTGTAGGAGAACACAAACATAGAAAGAAACAACCAAGAAAGCTACTAGAAGACCAAATCCTCCCGAAGCCTTTGTTGCTGTGCCTCTAAGAGCTCTCTATTAGGTTCCTTATGTAATACTGGAGAAACTGAGGCAAGATAGAGATTAAAGAGTATTTAATAATTTATTAAATGGGAGAGATTTACTGGGACCAGATGGATCCATGGTTTGGTCCCAGGGCTGAATGAGACTATCGTCTCCAAGAAATCAGCCAACAATGTGAGTTCTCAGTGACCTATATACATGTGGTTCAGTCACAGGAGGTAGACTCAGACAAGGGACAGAGTCAGGGTGCTGAGAGATGGAATGGGACTCTGACAGGGTGGGGTGAGCCACAGGCGAGGGGGATGACATAATCAGGGGGAGGCATGACAGCATGGGGAGAGACATCTTAATAAGAGGGTATCTGACATTCCTATAGCTTGGGATGGGGAGAGGCATTCTGATATTCTAAAACATAGTCTTTTATCCTTATCAAATATTCTGATAAAGAGGGAAGGAAGGTTTTGCAGGACTGAGCTTTGAGCTGACAATTATAAATTGAAGCAGAACAATTAGAGAAACTGAGTCAGGATAATTAGGGAAACTGAGTCAGGACATAAAAAGAGAACTGTGGCCTAACACTTGTTCTCCTTATTAAGGCAAACAAAGTAGCTACAACATGAGTAACATCCCAGATGTGAGAAGGGGAAAACTGTGAATAAAGTGTTATGCCAAAGTTCCCTTTTAATGGGGTGACCAGTTCCTCCAATTGTCCTATTTCGTAATTCTGCCTTAAGGTTATGACAGTCCCTTCTTAATGGTTGAGATAAAGGTTTTATAGACATTCCTTAATGCCATTAGAATATCAGTAACCTCCTTCTATCAGGTTATCCCCACCTAGGTCCCTCCATTGTTGTTATTCCATAAAAGGCTCCCTGACCAGAGACTCAGGGCTAGATTCTTTGAGATGATAGTCTTGTCTAGCCCTGGGATCAACATGGATCCCAGTATTTCTCTCCATTTAATAAATTATTGAATTGGTCTCTAATCTCTGTCTTACTCAGTTTCTTTGGCATTACAAAAGAAAAGAAGCAGATGTCTTTATTATGTTTCTTGGTCAAAGGGAATGGTTGGAGAAACAGATTATTAAAGTCTCACAAGTATAGGTAAAATAGAACTAAAAGGTATTAATGGTATATCTGTATAAAATAGGCCTCTCACTTAGGCCATTAATGGCAGAATCAAAATTGATTGCTTTCTTACTGTGTGGTTCAGAAATGGTGAGGGAATCACCATTTTAATAAAAAAAAAAACTGGAGAGATCTCTAGAAGCAAAGCAAAGTTTATTATACATTCTCAGGAGAAGGGTGTCCCACTCATCCAGCAGACAATCCCCATGGGGGCAGGGTCAACACTTTTAATCCCTAACATAAATACCCCTCCCACCACTAACCCTCATCCTTATTGGCTGAGGATCTTACATTCTAAACACGGGAACTACCCAAGAAATTGAACTTGCCCAATAAGTACATAGTTGCCCAGATTTGACTGAAATAGGGAGACTGATGTCATAGGAGGATAGCAGGAAGGGGACTTAAGTATGCCCTTGACTCAATGCTTAAAGTCCTTCAGGACTACTCAAACTCTGAAATAGATGAAGCCTTACTCAATTTTCACAACTGTCTTGAAAGATCTCATCTCATCTCATTCATTATCGATTGATTATAATATACTAGAATGTTTTAGTAGTGTTACATACAAACCTCCCATTCTAATAATTTACAGTATTTAGATCTCGGTAACGGAAATTTCTTGATTTTATCCTTTAGTTCCTGATATTATATGTTACTGATATGACAACACTACAGATAGCTCTTTGAATTATTTTTCTTTTCTGCTAAATAAACTCTGTTCTTGATTTATAACTATAACATAAGATGTGTAAAGATAATTGCTTAGAAATCTCTAGAACTCCATCAAGTATGTAAACCTCTAGATTTCCTTTAAGTTATAATTCTTGGCTGATGTAAGGGAATTCTTATTGATGATGTTCCTTGTCATTGCTTGAAATATGAATAAAATATATACCCTTTAATAGGGCACTAAAATACAATTCTTAGAGACTCTGCTGTATATTTCTTTGACAGCATCTTCTTGTTCCCCAAGGTCAAATGCTTCTGATTTTTTTTTAACATTTATTCTCTGTTGTCTACTTAAGCAATTTTACTAACTCAGGCTACACTATAGTTTTTTTTTTTTTCCTGCTTCCCATCAATTTTGAATGAGTTGTTATTTTAAAAAAATTGTTTTCCTGCAACAGTGACTTGGTTAGTGCCCAGGTAAGAGACTAACATGAGGTCAGATCAGATCACCAGCAACATATTACTACTGTGGATTTTGTAATCTAGCAAGATTGCTTTCAAGAGAAAGAAAAAAAAAGTTGGTGAGAATGCATCCCATTGCATCACTACACCTATCACAGCATAGTATACCAGCTAGATAACTGAACTTGGGTTGGGAAATCAGGATTCAAGTGCTTAGACACTTATTAATTGTGTCATAATGAACATTTAGCACTTCAGAGTGTCGGCTTCCTCATCTATAAAATGGAGCTAATGATGATTATACTACTCACTTCACACAGCTTAAAGGCTTTACAAAAATGAGATGCTATCTCCAAATATCTGCTCTTTTCATTGTCCTTAAGAATTGCCTTTGTGTCTTACAGCAGAACTTCATGCCTGCAGTTCTATAGCTTGTTGTTTTCTGAAATATATTGGTCTGTCTTTGAAGGGAAGCTTTCTTGTCAATTTAATGCCCCCAAGAGTGGGACTCTGGATGTAATGCCAGAGAAAATGAGGCAAGATAGAGATCAGAGAGTTTTTAATATTTTATTTGGGTTTCTGAGAGGGAGAGATAGTCTGGAGGCAGAGCAGAATCCATTCTGCCTCCAGGGCTGAACTGGACTTTCTTCTCAAAGAATCCAGCATCTATTGTGAGATTCCAATGATTTTTATGTGTGGCTCTAAGATCAGGGGAGACAAAAGCAAGGAATGGAGTCCGAGCATTGATGAGGGGCGGGGGGGGGGGGGGGGGGGGGGGGGGGGGGGGGGGGGGGGGGGGGTGTTTTCCAGGCAGGGACCTTCAATTCCCTTCTGACAGGTTGGGGCTAAGACCATAAATTCTGATAAACTGGGAGTGAAGGGGGTAGTCTGACTAGAGACAGAAAGTCTGGAATTTAGAGATATGTAAGCATATCTCCAGTAACACATCTGCAATTTATGGCTTTATGGAATGCTAATGGTCAGGGCTCCCAGCTCTAATTATCTCAGTCCTAATGGTCAGAAAGGGAATTACAACCAGGGGGACTGAGGCAGAACAATTCAAGGAACTGAGGCAGAACAATTTAGGGAAACTGAGGCAGGACAATAAAAGGGAATTGTGGCACAACATTGAGGACGCCAAAGCTGTAGGGCATAGGAACAATCTTGCACACAAAGGTTCCAACTGATTTCTTTATTTTTGACCTACACATTTTGGTGTCTCTTGAGGATCTTCTCCAGCCTTAGCAAATAAAGCTTTTATGAAACTGATAGGGATCCAAAAGTTGATCCCAGTCTAAACAGAATTTTGTCTTTAGAATGTATGAGGTGCATTTCCAAAATATATAGAGAATTGACTCAAATTCATAAGAATTCAAGCCATTCTCCAGTTGAGAAATGGCCAAAAGATGTGAATACATAATTTTCATATGAAGAAATCAAACCATTTTTAGTCATCTGAAAAGTTGCTCTAAATCATTATTGATCAGAGAAATGCAAATTAAGACAATTCTGAGGTACCACTACTCACCTGTCAGATTGGCTAGGATGACAGGAAAAGATAATGATGGATGCTGGAGGGGATATGGGAAAACTGGGACACTGATACATTGTTGGTGGAATTGTGAATGAATCCAACCATTCTGGAGAGCAATCTGGAATTATGTCCAAAAAGATCAAACTGTGCATGCCCAGCAATGCTTCTACTGAGCTTATATCCCAAAGAGATCTTAAAGGAGGAAAAGGGACACACATGGTCAAACATGTTTGTGGCAGCCTTTTTTGTGGTGGCCAGAAACTGGAAACTGAGTGGATTCCCATCAATTGGAGAATGGCTGAATAAGTTATGGCATATGAAAGTTGTAGAATATTATTGTTCTGTAAGAAATGACTAGCAGGATGATTTCAGAGAGGCTTGGAGAGACTTACATGAACCGATGCTGAGTGAAGTGAGCAGAACCAGGAGATCATTGTACATGACAAGTTTATATGATGATCAATTCTTTTCAACAATGAGATGATTCAAATCATTTCCACTTGTTCAGTGATGAAGAGAGCCATATACACCCAGAGAGAGGACCGTGGGAACACAGTATGGATTACAACCTAATATTGTCACTCATTTTGTTGTTGTTCACTTGCATTTTGTTGTCTTATTCATTTTCTTTCCCCGTTGATCTGACTTTTCTTGTGCAGCACAATTGTAAAAATATGTTTATATATATTGGATTTAACATATATTTTAACATGTATAATAAATATTGGATCACTTACCATCTGGGAGAGGGGTGGAAGGAAGGAGGGGAAAGTTTGGAACACAAGGCTATGCAAGGGTCCTTGTAAAATTATCCATGCATGTTTTGAAAATAAAAAGTTTTAATAAAAAAAATTTTAAAATAGAATATGTGAGGTGGAGATTAATAAATTAGCAATAAATCCTGCTTTTCCTTTTCCCATATAAGGGTTAGAATAAGATATTTCAGTTGCTAAATGGCACTGCATTTTGTTCTTCAAGGATACCTCTGAGAAACCTGTAATGATGATGACAATGGTAATGATGATACTGCCATTTTTGCAGTCTAACATTTTATATTTTTCAAAGTTCTTTTAGATGCAATATTTTATTTCATATTTATGAATATTTGAATATTGAATATGAATACATTTGAATACTTATATTCAGGGCATGGGTTGTGTGTTACCCTTTCAAGCTCCTTTTTGGTTTGTAACTATTAGGAAGGGAGGAAGCTAGGGAGAAAGTTTATGAAGCATCTACTTATTCCAGGCCCTGTGCTAAACACTTTACAAATATTACTTCATTTGATTCTCACAACAGCCCTATTGGTGTGATCTATGATGTGGGTTTGTCACCAGATGATGGCAGTCACCAGAATTTGGGGTTGTCATGTGAAGAATTCTCAATGGCCATTTTCTTTGGCAAAAGATAGATTTATTTAGGGGAATAGGTTACAGACAAAATGAAGGGATACAATAGACTCCAGGAATGGGTAGATATGAAATAGAGTGAGAGAGCAGATGAAAGACAAGTTTCTCAGCAGAACTCACAATTACCCAGTAGAAATGCTGAAAAGAATTTAGCACCCTAAAAGTTAGTTAGCTGTAAGGAGGAGAAGGGGGTTGGGAAGCCTTGTGGAGTTAGGGGAGATATCCTGTGGCATGGAGAAGGGGAAGGGGAAAGACACTAGGAGACAGAGTGTGTTTTGGGCTGACCCAAAGAAAGGCAGCAGCCATGGGATGGCCCATAAATAGGTTTTATAGGGAAAATATAACCTCAGGGACATGACTGAGATTCCTGACAGGGCACAGCAAGGTAAGGATACTGGAGACCTCTAAGCAGGGTGAGCCTCAGGGATCTGACATACCTTGGATTTCAGATTGGATCACCTCCCCAGAGGGACCACTCGCTAAACTGTTCTCTATCAGAGCTGTCTGTCTGCTTGCCTCAGGGATCAATTCTTTAGTTTCTCTTGGTCCAAAACAATATTCAGGATCTCATCACTATGAAGTAGTTACTGTTATGATCCCTGTTTTACAGGTGAGAAAACTAAAGGGAGACTAAAGGGAGAGGAAAGGTGAATTGTTCAGTGTCATACATTTAGTAAGTATTCCATTCAGAATTTGAACTCAGGTTTTCCTGATTGCAGGCCCAATGCTTTATCCCTTATCATCTACTTGCCTACAGATTTGCATCAAATTAAAACTGCACACAATGACAAGCCTCTGGGAGTGGAGGATTTTGTAGTGTTTTATGCCCAGATTCCTATGCATATTCCTAAAACATGCTCCTGCAGAGCAGACACAGGCACTCCCCCAAATGCTCCAAATACCACTTCATGAAAGTGGATGGGTTTTAATTTAAAAAAATAAAGGCCTTATAGGAAATGCTATGCCAAAGTTCCCTTTTAATGGGGTGACTAGTTCCTCCAATTATCCTATTTTGTTATTCTGCCTTAGTTATAACCATCCCCTCTTAATGTTTGAGATAAAGGTTTTATAGACATTCCTTAATGTTTGACAAGATGAAGGTTTATCCATTTCAGATGTCATTAGAATATCAGTAATGTCATTGTCCTTGTTATTCCATAAAAAGCTCACTGCCCAGATACTCGGGGCTAGACTCTTTGAGATGGTAGTCTAGTCTAGCCCTGGGATCAACATGGATCCATTGGTCCCAGTATTTCTCTCCATTTAATAAATTATTGAATTGGTCTCTAATCTCTGTCTTGCTCAGTTTTTTCGGCATTACATTAGTACCTACATTGGTTGTTTGCTTCCTTCCAAGAAGGCTGGATCTTTTAAGGAACTCTAATAATTCTAAGGACTGCTAAAAACTTTGGTTATTTTATTATTGTGTATATGAAGATTATATCAGTCATTATTTGTAATAATGACAATAATCATAAATAATAACTAGGTGACTTCAAAAGCATGGAAGGAAGTGTGATCATTACATAGTCTTTAAGGGTGGAGCAGGTTAGCAAAGACAATTTAGCCTAATAATGTATTTCCAAGCTTATTTACCAAAAGGAGGTAATACAAACATTGCCAATTATATCATTTGGTCAGCATTCCCAGTTAGGCAGTTATAGAGATGGTATACAAAATGAGCAAGGAGAAGATGCAGATAGAATTCTCGGACATGGTTGAGCAATGAAATCAGTTTTCTATGCATGTCCTCATGCAAAAGGAGACTCAGTCTGGTTATTCTGCTGAATGCCTCACTCTATAATTCTAGTAGCAATCAGGGGGTAGTGGTGCCTGGAGTTCTTTTTCAATCTACAGCCATGCTATTTACCCATTTCACAGTCAGGTATATTTCACATTGGGAGTCATCCATGGCAATCCAGGTTCAGTGAACAGCTGAGAATCTGATTATGTTATCTGAAAATACTCTTCCTCTCAAAGGAATCTGTTATATGAAGAACCAAGGCTATAAATTGGATGGTTGCTTAGAAAACTTTCTTCTGATTGGAAAAGGTTAATTACAGATTATTCCCTTATATCTGGTATAGCTGCATTCTTCATTGCTTTCATTTGGGAAGACCAAAGAATGGGATAAGGTGGATTTTTATTTCTTACTTTCTTTAAGTGTTAAGTGTCTGAGACCAGATTTGAACTCGGGTCCTCCTGACTTCAAGGGTGGTGCTGTATCCCCTGCAACCAACTAGCTGCCCCATAAGGTACATTTTTAAAAGCAATTTGGAATAAAACAGTTATGTAGAACAAAAATTTGTTTTATGGAATGGGGATGTTTAATGGGAATGGGAATAGAATGCTATTTAAAGGTCTTAAAGATCCTGAGGCCTTTCCAGGAATTGGCAGACTAGGTCCCAAGTCAAGTTTCCCTTAAGGCATTTAAAGACTAATATTAAGAAAACAAAAAGGCAAATTATAACTGACATTTTAATTCTGATCTGCCTAAAATCCTATTATAGTAAAGCCAGAGGGTTAATTACAGTGAATTTATCCCCAGAACTTTTGATTTTAAAAGAAACATGAGCATAATTTTCTATTTAGATCTGAGTGTGCCATAGTTAAATTAAGCAGGAGTTGATAAGAGGTTATTTACTTAGGGTTTCTATTTACACAGTGTACCTTTCAGGGCTTTCTGTATGACTTACATTAGCTTTTGTGAGTAAGTTCTCAGCTAGTAACTACTATTCTCAGGTTCTAGGTTAGAATCTGGGGATATGGGATTCTAATTATCATAGCTTATGAATTCCCATCAGTTATTTCCCCTTCCATACTTACTCAGTAGACACAACAATATCTCATAGCAAAGACATTTTTAAAGATAGTAGAATAAGAACAGTAAATAAAAAAATATTTACCCTCTCTCCCCTAATCCCAAATCCAGGATATACTCTTTCCAAAATATACAATATCAGTGGGAAGAATAGGGACAAACATGGGAAGGCAACTCATCTCTAGAACTATAGATTCTTGATGTCCTTTCTTTCCTGTTATTCAAGGCACAATATCTTTCCCTGGTTGCATAGCTTAGTTGGGCTTCTAAGGTCTATTTTTTTCTGTTGCTTGAATGTCGATTTCTAAGGTTGGTTTTCTCTTGAATCCATAGCTTGAAACTACTAGAATTCTGCCTTTCTGTGTTCATGTGTGTCCCTGCTCCCTTCTGGATGTGATTGATATCTTCTATTCATCATATTGCTCTGATTCAGGGCACCATGATTAAAGATGGGACTGAGAGAGAAGAGAAAAATTCCCTTATACACAGGCACACTTTTGTTGCATCCAGACTCATATACAATCCTTCTCTCCATTACTCATCTTCTCCATGTCTGGCCTGGACTGAGCTGAACTCTCACACTTCAATGAATGATTCCAGGCTTAACTATTTCAAGACCTTCAGGAAGTTGGCTAGTTTTCAGCTTTATTAATAGTTATGTTCCTTTTGATTTAATCAAAGAAATGTGTTCCCATTTCATAAAGGGATAACAGGGTAACAGTAATAATTTATGACCAGAGTTGAGTATCAAAGACCAACTATCCTTACATTTTTATACAAATAAACCATTAAAATCAATCCTCCCAAATTGCTAGTTATGATAATGAGTTCTTTAAATCTGAGATATAAGATAAATTCACAATAGTATTTCAACGTAATAGTAATCTACAGATAGAAAACACAATGCAAAAGAACCATTTAATTCACTTATTTTTTTACTTGATTTGTGATTTCATTAGCAATGAGAATGCTTTTTGAGAAAACTCCCTTTATCAATGCAGATTGGCCCTTGCTTTATAATGTATTCTTAGATAAAAATAGCTAAAATTTATATAGTGTCTTAATATTTGCAAATCTCTTTACATACATTATCTCATTTGATTAGAAAGTTGTTTCTTTAAAGGAATTCATAATAGGAATCACAAAAAAATTACTTGAATATTAATTTGAATAGAAAATTGTGCTATTTACATATGTATACTCAGCTAGGTAAAGCCATATGTATATTGACTAAGAAAGGTTAAGAGAGAGTTTGCAGTGATTTAAATAGAACTTAACTTTCATTATTACATATAAAGTTGCATAGGTTCCTAATATAAATATATATGCAAATTTTAGTAATCAAAGAATAAATAATATTCATGTTTATTATTTTATGGCAGTCTGTCTTTTATAGAAGCAGTGAAATTGACTGGATTGTGTGCATAACCCTGGGTTGCCATGGAGATGAGAGGCCCAAGCAGCCTTGTCCCAGAAGTCTACCAATTAGCGACATTTTGTAATTTGGAATTCTGGGAGGCTTTTTCCAAGATTTCTGGGGAAAAGAAGCTAGAAGGTAAAGAATTGGGAAGGAAAAGTTTATGGAGAGTTAATCTTATCTCCACATTGGGAATATGGGACCCCTGCCATTTTGCTCCCCAACTTTTCCCTGTGAAGGGGCTGTGCAGAGCTCTACTGCTGTCCCTGAAGCCACTGCCAGTGGGGATGTTAATATGGACAGTTGTTGAGCAATTAACCTGAGAATCCCCTAAAAGACAATCCCCTTTCCTCCTGCTACTGAATCAGACTCCCATGAATTGAGCAATAATTGAGGTTTTTTTGCCTCCTTTCTCCCCATAAAGAGGAAAAACTGACTTCTGCTGTAACATATCTGCTGATCTGTAACCCTCTCCTTCAGCTATCATTATTTCTGTCATTGCTATCATTTATTTCCCTATTGAATAATCACTAATCCTGATTGGATGATTATCACTGGCTTGGATAAAGGTTTAGGGAAATGTGTGACATTCAAGGTCCTCAGTAATTTGTTTCTAAAATAATTGTCTAATTAGCCTCCTGTGTTTCATATTCCTCCTTCAGACTGTATATGTTTTAACAAACTAGACTATTCTCTCCTGCAAGTTCTCCATGCTTTTGCTCAAACCTGTGTAAACTCTGAGAGGAAGCAGTAATCATGCTCTGGGGATCAACTCCTTAAGACTAAGTGAGAATTGGGAAAGTAGCCTCAAAGTAGCACCCTGGAATAAACCCCTTCTTGTCTTCTCCCCCACCATCCTTACCAAATAACTTTTATTTTACCTTTTGAAAAAGTTTTTTTCAAAGTCTAAAAGCTCTTTCTAATTCTTATATTCTTTTCTTCTCTGGATTTCTTTTCTAATTTCTTTTATTCCTTTTTTTCCCCTTGGATCTCTCCTTTATCCTTTTCTTGCTTTCTCTATTTTATCATAGTTGTTTGAGTACTTGTCCTCTGTTCCTCTGTACAATTCCCCCATTCTCATTAGTTCATACATTTTTTGAGAACAAGGGATACATGTTCATTTGCACTGTATTTCTAGTTCCTTGCTTAATGACTTGCATATAGCAAATATATACCTGACTATTTTTGTTATTTTTGGGCCAGGCCTAACATAGGTTAATCCAATGATTCAGATTTAAAATTAGGAAGCAATGATATATTCCTGGGTCATATAAATGCCAGGAAAACAAATTTACTGGCAATAGTATTTTAAAAGATACAAGTCTTTTTTTTTTTTTTTTTTTTTTTTAATTTTTTTTTTTATTTAATAGCCTTTAATTTACAGGATATATACATGGGTAACTTTACAGCATTAACAATTGCCAAACCTCTTGTTCCAATTTTTCACCTCTTACCCCCACCCCTCCTAGATGGCAGGATGACCAGTAGATGTTAAATATATTAAAATATAACTTAGATACACAATAAGTATACATGACCAAAACATTATTTTGCTGTACAAAAGAATCAGACTCTGAATTATTGTACAATTAGCTTGTGAAGGAAATCAAAGATGCAGGTGTGCATAAATATAGGGACTGGGAATTCAATGTAATGGTTTTTAGTCATCTCCCAGAGTTCTTTTTCTGGGTATAGTTAGTTCAGTTCATTACTGCTCCATTAGAAATGATTTGGTTGATCTTGTTGCTGAGGATGGCCTGATCCATCAGGACTAGTCATCATCTAGTATTGTTGTTGAAGTATATAATGAAAAAGATACAAGTCTTAATTCAATTCAAATAAAACGCTACTTCCTTCTTCCTTTGCATTTTTACCATAACAATTAACCAGTATTGAATCAGGTAAACTATCCTTAATCCCTGCATGACAACAGAAATTCCTCTAAAGCCTCTGGGAAACTGAATTCCATATAGATTGTACTTCTGTTCCTTTCTAGTCACCTAGATAAACCAAGTCCTCAGGGCAGTATCTTTTCTCAAAAGGAAACCACTGCACTCTAAACAAAACTGGTGCTGTCCTACTACACTTTTTAAATTGAATTAAACTAATAAAATGTATCCTAAAAAATATGGATTTTGTCACAGTCCCTATCTAACATTCTGTTATATCACCTCTAAGGGAGTAAATGTTTTAAAAAAAACTTAATTACTCAAAGAAGAAAGGTTAGGATGGGGCTGAGAATATTGTCCTTAACTCTGAAAATGTTATCTCTATCTGACTTAGAACATTTTCCTTTTTTTTTTTTTATTATTATAGTAACTTTTTATTGACAGAATCCATGCCAGGGTAATTTTTTTACAACATTATCCCTTGCACTCACTTCTGTTCCGATTTTTCCTCCCATCCTCCACCCCCTTCCCTAGATGGCAAGCAGTCCTATATATGTTGAATATGTCCTAGTATATCCTAGATACAATGTATGTGTGCAGATCCAAACAGTTTTCTTGTTGCACAGGGAGAATTGGATTCAGAAGGTAGAAATAACCCGGGAAGAAAAACAAAAATGCAAACAGTTTACATTCATTTCCCAGTGTTTTTTTCTTTGGGTGTAGCTGCTTCTGTCCATCATTGATCAATTGAAACTGAATTAGGTCTCTTTGTCAAAGAAATCCACTTCCATCAGATTACATCTTCATACAGTATCGTTGTTGACGTATATAATGATCTCTTGGTTCTGCTCATTTCACTTAGCATCAGTTCATGTAATTCTCTCCAAGCTTCTCTGTATTCATTTTGCTGGTTGTTTCTTACAGAACAATAATATTCCATAACATTCATATACCACAATTTACCGAACCATTCTCCAATTGATGGGCATCCCCTCAGTTTCCAGCTTCTAGCCACTACAAACAGGGCTGCCACAAACATTTTGGCACATACTGGTCCCTTGCTCTTCTTTAGTATCTCCTTGGGGTATAAGCCCAGTAGAAACACTGCTGGATCAAAGGGTATGCACAGTTTGATAACGTTTTGGGCATAATTCCAGATTGCTCTCCAGAATGGTTGGATTCGTTCACAGCTCCACCAACAATGTATCAGTGTCCCAGTTTTCCCACATCCCCTCCAACACTCATCATTATTTTTTCCTGTCATCTTAGCCAATCTGACAGGGTGTGTAGTGTATCTCAGAGTTGTCTTAATTTGCATTTCTCTGATTAATAATGATTTGGAACACTCTTTCATATGAGTGGTAATGATTTCAATTTCATCATCTGAAAATTGTCTGTTCATATCCTTTGACCATTTATCAATTGGAGAATGGCTTGGTTTCTTATAAATTAGAGTCAGCTCTCTATATATTTTGGACATGAGGCCTTTATCAGAACCTTTAACTGTGAAGATGTTTTCCCAGTTTGTTGCTTCCCTTCTAATCTTGTTTACATTAGTTTTGTTTGTACAGAAGCTTTTTAACTTGATGTAATCAAAATTTTCTATTTTGTGATCAATAATGGTCTCTAGTTCGTCTTTAGTCACAAATTTCTTCCTCTTCCACAAGTCTGAGAGATAAACTATCCTATGTTCCTCCAATTTGTTTATAATCTCGTTTTTTATGTCTAAATCATGGACCCATTTTGATCTTATCTTGGTATACGTGTTAAGTGTGGGTCCATGCCTAATTTCTGCCATACTAATTTCCAGTTATCCCAGGAGTTTTGTCAAATAATGAATTCTTATCCCCAAAGTGAGGATCTTTGGGTTTGTCAAACACTAAATTGCTATAGTTGACTATTCTGTCTTGTGAACCTAACCTGTTCCACTGATCAACTAATCTATTTCTTAGCCAATACCAAATGGTTTTGGTGACTGCTGCTTTATAATATAGTTTTAGATCAGGTACAGCTAGGCCACCTTCATTTGATTTTTTTTCATTAATTCTTTTGAGATTCTTGACCTTTTATTATTCCATATGAATTTTGTTGTTATTTTTTCTAGATCATTAAAATATTTTCTTGGAAGTCTGATTGGTATAGCACTAAATAAATAGATTAGTTTAGGGAGAACATTTTCCTAATGATGAGTTTGAAGTTACATATTACCCACAATGAAGCCAAAGTTTTTTTTAAAAGTATTGAGAACCTCAAAGGCTGGGTCAGGGATCATTGGCCCTGAGATTTCCACTAAAAGGCAACACTTTGACAATTAACTAATCCAATTAAAAAAATAAAAAGTAAAAAAGTGTCAAAAATGAAAAAGGGTCATTCATAAGAGAAAAGAAAGAAAATTATTAGAAATTACTTTGGGCAGTTTACATGCTAATAACACAAAAGTGACTGTATACCTGAACATCACCAGATGGTTAATGTTGAAATTATAATGATTATATAGTTTGCTTTCAGAGGTGAAAAAGCTTTATAAAGTCAGTTAAAACCAGACTTGGAGGTGACTTGGTTCAGACATGACATTCTTATTGCAAAATTCAGACTTAAGTTGAATAAAGTAGGGAAAACTATTAGACCATCTAGGTATGATCTAAATTGCCCCTTAAGAATAGGAAGTAGAAGTGATGAACAGATTTAAGAGATTAGCTCTAGGAGATAGAATGCCCAAAGAACTATGGACAAAGATTTGCTATGTTATACAGGAGCAGCAAAAAACAAAAACAAAAACAAAAAACCAACAAAACAACAAAAAAATTCCTAGGGAAAAAAAGAACAAGAAAACAAAATGACTGTCTAATGCACTTTACAAATGAGGAAAGACAGAAAGTAAGAGGGAAAGGAGAAAGAGAAAGATATATCCAACTGCATGAAGAATTTCAAAGAATAGCAAAGAAAGATAAGACAGCTTTCTTAAATGAAATGGAATGCAAAGAAATAGAAGAAAACAATAAAATGAGAAAGACAAGAAATCTTCAAGAAAATTAGAGATATCCAAACTGTGCATACCTTTGATCCAGCAGTGTTACTACTGGGCTTATATCCCAAAGAGATCATAAAGAAAGGAAAGGGACCTGTATGTGCCAAAATGTTTGCGGTAGCCCTCTTTGTAGTGGCTAGGAACTGGAAAATGAATGGATGCCCAGCAATTGGAGAATGATTGGGTAAATTGTGGTATATGAATGTTATGGAATATTATTGTTCTGTAAGAAATGACCAGCAGAATGAATACAGAGAGGCTTGGAGAGACTTACATGAACTGATGCTGAGTGAAATGAACAGAACCAGGTGATCATTATACACTTCAACAATGATACTGTATGAGGATGTATTCTGATGGAATGGCTATCTTTGACAAAGAGAAGATCTAATTCAGTTCCAATTGATCAATGATGGACAGAATCAGCTACACCCAGAAAAAGAACACTGGGAAATGAACGTGGACTACTTGCATTTTTGTTTTTCCTTCCCAGGTTATTTTTACCTTCTGAATCCAAAACTTCTTGTGCAACAAGAGAACTGTATAGTTCTGCACACATATATTGTATCTAGGACATTCTATAACATATTTAACATGTATGAGACTGCCTGCCATCTAGGAGAGGGGGTGGAGGGAGGGAAGGGAAAACTCAAAACAGAAGTGAGTACAAGGGATAATGTTGCAAAAAATTACCCATGCATATGTACTGTCAATAAAAGGTTATAATAAAAAAATTAGAGTTATTAAGAGAATATTTCATGTAAAAATAAACATGATAAAAGACAAATGGTAGGGAATTAAGAGAAGCAGAAAAAATGAAGAGGTAGCAAAAATATAAAGAAAAACAATGTAAGAAAGTGCTTAATATCGCTCACAACCATGATGGTGTGGTTACTGATCTAGAACAGATATTCTAGAGAAGAAAATCTAGTCTAACCTTATTGTTAATAATAAGGCTAGTAGAAGTGATAGAATTGCAGCTGAGCTATTTAAAATCCTAAAAGATACTCCTTTTGTAGTGTGGTACTCATTATGCAAGTTGGAAAACTCAGTGGTGACCATTGGACTGGAAAAGATCAGTTTCTGCTCCATTCCTAAAGAAGGACAAAGCCAAAGAAGGTTCAAATTACTGAACAGCTGCACTCATTTCACATGTCAGCAAGGTTCTTAAAATTCTACAAGCTAAGCTTGAGCAATATTTGAAGTGAGAATAGAATTACCAGAAGAACAGGCTGGTTTTTGAAGAGTCAGAGGAACTGGACATCAAATTACAAACATTTCCTCTGATTATGGTCAAAGCAAGGCAGTTCTAGAAAAATACCATTTCTACTTCATTTGTTGGAGATCACAACAAAATGTGGCAAGTCCTTAAAAAGATGCAAGTATCAGCTGATCTAACTTGTCTCCTAAGGAAACTGTATGTGGTGAAGAAGCAACAATTAGAACCAAACATGGAACAACTGATCAGTTAAAAATAGAAAAAGAGTATGACAAGACCTGTATATTGTCCCCTTATTTAATTAATTTATATGCAGAGTACATCATGCAAAATGCCAGGCTTAATGAATCAAAAATTGAAATTAAGGTTGCTGGGATAAGTAGCCACTATTTCAGATATATAGTTGATGGCATTTTGAAGCCAGAAAATGGAGAAGAATTAAGAAACCTCTTTTTTTTTCTTTTCCCCCATAATATTTTAATTTTTTAAAATTAAAGCTTTTTATTTTTAAAATATATACATGAGTAATTTTCAATATTTACCTCTACAAAACCTTGTGTTCCAGTTTTTTACCTCTCTTCCCCCCACCTATTCCTTCAGATGGCAAGTGATCCAATATATGTTAAACGTGTACAATTCTTCTATACGTATTTCCACAAATATGCTGCACAAGAAAAATCAGAACAAAAAAAGAAAAAAATGAGAAAGAAAACAAAATGCAAGCAAACAGCAACAAAAAGAGTGAGAATACTATGTTGTCGTCCACTAACCTCAGTTCCCAAAGTCCCCTCTTTGGGTATATTTGGCTCTCTTCATCACAAGACCATTGCAACTGATCTCAACCATCTCATTGTTGATGAGAGCCATGTCTATCAGAATTGAACATTGTATAATCTTGTTGCTGTGTACAATGATCTCCTGGTTCTGCTCATTTCACTTAGCATCAGTTCATGTAAGTCTCTCCAGGACTCTTTGAAATCATCCTGCTGATTGTTTCTTACAGAACAGTAATATTCCAAAACATTCATATACCATAACTAAGATCATGACAACTGGTCCAATCACTTCCTGCCATGTAGATGGAGAAAAAAAATCAAAGTAATGTCAGATTTTGAGTTCAAAGATCATTCCAGGCAGTAAAAATTAAAAGATGTTTACTCCTTGGAAGGAAAGCTATGGGGGAGGTTTCTGGGAAGATGGCAGAATAAAATGTCAGAAAATTCTAAGTTTTCCAGTTTTTCCCCACAAACAAAACAAAATTACACCTCAAGGTGAATGTAGATTGGTGAAAAACAAATAAGAGTTGAGGCAGAATGGTGGTCCTCCTGGGCCAATCTGAGAAGATGCTAAGAAAGACGTCAGGACAGAGGTTTGGATGGCTTGAAGTACAAACACCTCCAAGCTAGCTTCACTGAAACGCCAGTGGGAACTCTGATACAAGCTGGGTTCAGAGGGAGCCTCAGCCCTAACTACAGGAGCTTTTACCTTACAGTGAGGGGAGTTAGAAATTTGAATGAAGGAAAACTGGCAAAATCTTTGCTGATAAGGAATACTTAGACATGACCCTGGGAGAAAAGGATCACCACACAAGCTGGTGAGTACAGAAGTAGTGGGCCAGGGTAGCTGCTGGCAGGAGGGTAGAGTTCTTTGTTTTGGGTTCCAGGTCAGATGAGAGAATTGAAGTGAAGCCAGAGGCAACATGTTTCCAACTTCAAGACTAGAGGTGATTACACTAACAAGTTCTTATTTAAAAAAAAAAATGAGTAGAAAATACCCAACCCAAATCCCTTTGGGAATAGGGAAACTGGTTCTGCTTCAGAGGAGATTGAGGTAAAAAAGGCTCCTCCAACTAGAAAGAGTCATGTTAAATGTTGCTTTCCCAAAAATAATTTGGAGAAGAACTCAAAAGTAACTTCAACAGTCAATGAGAAAGGTTGAGGAAAGACTTTTAAAAAAATCCAAGAAAAACAATGTTATGAAAAGACAATCAATTTATAGAAAAAGGAGATCCAGAATCTTAATAAAACAAAACAAAACAAAACAAAACTCTCTGAAAATTAGATTTGGGGAAGGGAAGCCAGTATGAGACCAAGAAATAATAAAACAAAATATAAAAACTGAAAAAATAGAAGAGAATGAATGTAAGACATCTCAAAAGAAAAACAACAGCTCTGGGAACAGATCAAGAAGAGAAAACAAGAATAATTGGTCAACATGAAAGCTAAGATGAAAAAAAGAGCTCTGGCACAATAATATAAGAAATAATAAAAAAAATTGTCGTGAAATGATGGGACAACAGGGGAAGGTAGAAATAGAAAAAATCCACCAATTATCACTTCAAAGAGATTCTACAAGGAAAACATACAGGAACATCACTGCTAAATTTCAAAACCTCTAGATCAAAGAGAAAATTTCACATGTAACAAAAACAAACCAACCAAAAAACCCCTCCCCAAACAATTCAAATATACTAGAGCTACAATTAGAATTGCATGGGATCATGGCTACAGTAAAAGACTGTAGGAATACTATTTATCAATAATCAAAAGAACTAGGATTTTGGCTGAAAATATTACATCCAGAAAAATTAAATATAATATTGAATTTTTAAAAATGGACACTTAATGAACTGTCAGATTTCCATGAGTTTTTCTGCAAAAAACCTGAACTCAATAGAAAATTTAACATATAAAAGCCAACATCAAAGACAAAGTTAGAGGGACTCAATAAGGGCAAACTGCTTATGTTTTATACATGAAAATGGAAACCATATGTCTAAAATTGTCATTAGTAATTGGGTCATCCAAAAGAAAGATTGGGGTAGAGCTGAGCATGAAATGACTCTTAAAAGTTAAAACTATATAGAAAAATTTAAAACAATATTTATGTCATACAAATGAGGTGTAAGAATAACAAATGACAAACGGTAATTAGATGAGAGAGGAGGGTTGGTAGTTCTGAAATCCTACTCACATTAGGGTATAACACCCTCCAAAATCTACAAAGAAATAAGAGGGGGAGGGAATAGAATAAGGCAAATATAGAAGAATGCATACATTAATTGGAATGGAATAAGGTGAATAGATTAATGGGAATGAGATAAAGTGGGAGGGTTGGGGGAGAAGATAAAGGAGGAATCCATGCAGGGTGAGGTATAGTTGTGGGGTGGTTAAATAATAGGAAGGCAAGTTAATAGGTAGTAGAAATAGAGATAGGAAATGAGATATAAATAAACACAGTAACAATGATCAGGAGTAGAATTTATTAGGAAAAAAAAAAGTAGGAATATTAATCACTGATTACAGTCATACCTTAAAAAAAATTCAATCAAAAAAGCAATCTACATTATATGTTAGTTATATTAATATTATTTTCCATGTATGTACATGCATATATATGTGTGTGTAAGTATGTAGGTAAGTATACATATATGTATTTATATATATATGTAAATATACTAGTATATATACATGCATATATATATATATAAATATAACTGTATTTAACTGTAGCCTACTTGGGGGAGGTAGGGAGAAGGAAAGGGGAAAAAACAAAAGAGAACAAAAAGAAAACCTACAAGGAAGCAAAGAAAAGATGGACAGTTGGTAAATACAATGCCTTCTGCTATTATATATGTGTGTTATATATTTTGAATTCTCTCTTATGTTTGGTTGGGCACGTGACAATGTTTTGCTTTCTTTTTCTGTCTTTTTCTATTTTTTTCTTAATTTTCCTATAAGTTTTAAATAAATACATTTAATAAGAAAAAATAAAAAAATAAAACCATAGCAAATCTGAACAGCATACTTAAATAACAAATACATCATTTTGCTAACAAAAGTCTATATACTGTAAGCTATGGTTTTCCAGTAGCTATGTATGACTATGAGAGATGGAATATATAAAAAAATGATTGCTGCAGAATCAACATTTTTTGGATTGCATTGCTGAAGAAGACTTTTGAGAGTCCTCTGGATAGCAAGGAGAGAGAATCAGTCAATACTTAAAGAAATTAATTCAGACTATTTACTGAGAGGCCAAATACTGAAGTGGAAACTTTAATACTTTGTCCACATAATGAAAAGATAGCCTTCATTGGAAAAGACCCTCATGTTAGGAAAGTCTAAAAGCAAAAGGAGAAGGAAATGGCAAAAGATGAGATGGATAGTGTCATGGAAGCAAGAATATGAATTTGGACAGATTTTGGTAGATATTGGGGACAGAAAAGTTTGGCATATCATGATCCATGGAATCATAAAGAAATGATTAAATGATTTAAAAATAAGCCAGTCTTTTCATGAGATATCAAGAGATATCAAAGTTAAAAGACTGAAAAATAAGAAAAAATAGTAAAGTATTTCATAGTACAAAGAAACTGACCTGAAAAAACAGATCAAGGAGGAATATAAAAAGAATAATATCTGAAAGCCATGAACAACAATAAAAAAGAACCTAGGTATCATATTTCAAGAAACCTTTAGGGGGAAAAAAAACCCTGCACATATTTCCTATAACTAGAGGGAAAAAGTGGAAATAGAAAAAACACACACAAAAAACTCCTCACCCTAATCACCTTCTAAAAGAAACTTTGAAATAAAAACTTTTATAAACATTATAGTCAAAATCCAGAATTTGCATGCTTAAGAAAAAAATACTGTAAGCAGCCCTAAAGAAATAATTAAAATACTGAGATTCCATAATCAGGATCACGAATGATTTAGCAACTACCAAATTAAAGGACTGAGGAGTATGTTATATGATATTCCAGAAGGTAGAGGATATAGGCTTACAGCCAAGAATAGCTTACCCAGAAAAAGAGTATAATCCTACAGGGGAAAAAATAGAATTTTAATAAAATAAAGGACTTCAAATATTTCTGATGAAAAGACCAGAGCTGTAAAGAAACTTTAAAGTTCAAACACTGGAGTTAAAAGAAACATTAAAAAGTAAACATGAATGAAAAAATCATTTAGAGACTAAACAGGGATAAACTGCTTACATTCTAATATAGGGAGATAATACATATATTCCTTCTCATTAATCCTATGTTCATCAAGGGTCATAGAAAAGAGTCTAATTAGACAGGGTCTGGGAGAGGTTCTGTTATATCTTGTTTATAAAATAAGAATGGAAAAAGAGGATAAGAGAAATACAGTGAAGACAGAGATAAAGGTTAAGAGAAAATTATCTCACATATTCAGAGTGCCCAGCAAAATATCTCTCCAAACAAGAAGTAGGGGTGGAGTCAGTGGCTGACATTTGAACCTCACTCTCATTTGAACTGATCAAAGGAGGAAAAAATATACATACACACAGATGGGTAGAGAAATGTATTTTACTTAATAGAGAAACAGGACAGACAAGGGAAGGAGAAATTTGATAGTAGATAAAGGAAGGGAATAGTCCTCAGCAAAACAAACTCTAAGGATATGTGAAAATATTTAGAGATTTATTGAGGTGATTGTATCAACATAAGCTTTATTGAAAATCCAAGGAGGTGGGAGGAAGTGGCTAAAGAAACTACAGTATGCAAAATATGATGGAATGCTATCATAATATAAGAAATAATGAAGGGCATTGTTTTAGAGAAACTTGGAAGACTTACATAACCTGATGCAGATTTAATTGAATACAATAAGGAGAGTATTGACAACAATATTGTAAAGACAAACAATTTGGAAAGAGAGGAACTCTGATATGCGTAATATCTATCTAGGATTCCATAACATTAATGATGAAACATGCAACCTACATACTGAGAGGTGAATGACTCAAGAGTGAAGAATGAGACATATTCGACATCCATTCATCTATGATTAGGAAAGAATAAATACAAAAGAAGCCCTTTCCCCCATCCTTTGGCCAGAAATGGTCCCCCAATCTCCTACCTGTTGGATTGAATCCAGTTAGGGCATAATGCAAATACTTGGAAAAGCCTGGGAAAAAGGGCAAAGTTACATGTATGTGACTTTCCATTATATTCTTATTTAAATTTTTCTTCAGGTTATACTTAGTACACTCTATCATTTCATCCAAGTCTTCCAATATTTGTCGGAAACCATTACTTTCAACATTTTTTATAGAACAACAATATCCCATTACATTTATATACCACAATTTATTCAGCCCTTCCCAATTGATAGGGAAGTTCTCTTCCTCCCCTTCTCCAGTTTCACCTCTATAAAAGGAGTAGCTGTAAATATTTTTGTTCATGTTCTGGATGTGACTTGATTTAAATCTATTACCCGGTAGTTTAAATCCCATAGCCTTGCAAACATTGGAATTATTTTAGGCAGAGACCACTTAGCACTTAACAAAAGGAGATGTACATGGGCCCAAATGGAGAGTATTTTGAGGACTGTCCAAGTTGATTCAGGTGAATGAAGTTCTCTTGCCACAATTGGTCATTATATTCTGCTAGGCAAGCATCAGAGAAAACTTCTAGAACTTTCTAGGGTCTCTTTAGACACTTTTTTCCCCCATGATTTCCCTTGATTTTAAAACTTTTTTCTTCCAGATTAATTTTGTAATTATTTTTCTAGCTCTTTAGCATAATCCTTTGCCAATTTACTTGTTATGACACTGAATAAGTAAACCAACTAAGATAATATTGCCATTTTTATTACATTAGCCCATACCAACCAAATCCTAAGGTCTATGTTTATTTCTATAACATGTTTTACAATTACAATAATGTAGTTGCTGTTCATGATAATTAGAATCCCAAATAATTCATACATTCTGTACAGGTTTTTAAAAAATTATTATTTTTATTTTCTTCAATTATCAAAAATCTGACTTTTTTACCTCTTATACTAACTTCTCCCAATTTAGAGCACAAATAAAAACCGCTGTAACAAATATGTATAATCAATTTCCACATTGGCCAAGTCCAGAAAAGTATGTCTTATTCTGGATTCTGAGTCTTTCACTTCTCTATTAGGGGGAAGGAAGCATATTTTGTCATGAGTCCCCTAGAATCTTGGTTGGTGAATATGCTGATCAGAGTTTCCAAGTCTTTAAAAATTTTTTGTCTTTACAAGACTGCTGCCATTTCTGGATCTGCTCATTTTACTCTGCTTCCCTCGTACAAACTTCTTTAGTTTCTCTGAAACCATCTCCATCATTTCTTAGATTAGAATAGTATTTGATCATATTTATATATCATAATTGACTCATCTATATCCCAATTAATGAGCATCCTCTCATTTTCTAATTCTTTGCTACAACAACAAAAAAAATATTCTACTGTAAATATCCATGAACCCATTATTTTGAGTTTGTTTTACTTAGGATAAATATCTTAATCCACTTTCCCTCTTATTATTTTCTTTTTTCATCTTTACCTCTCATTTTTCTATTTAGTGTAATAAATTTGTATGCCCAACTGTGTAAGGTATTCTTTTCTTCTTTGACCAGTTTAAATGAAAATGAAGTTACAAGTGTTATCTGCTCCTCCTACCCCTTCCTTCTTTGAATATATTTTTATTTCATAGCTATTCTATGATTGTATAAGATAATTTACTTTAACTTTCCTCTGTTCTTCCTCACTCACCAGTACAATTCTTTTCCCTTTTCCATTCTTTTAAGATTATAAGATATAACAGAATTACTTTCAAGCCTTTTGTCCAATTAGGCTCCTTCTATGACTCTCAATAATGATAAGGTTCAGAAGGGATACAGGTGTCATCTTCACATATTAGAATGTGAACAGTTTTTCTTTCTTTAGTCCACTATATCATTTATTCACTCCGTGCATAAATTATCTGATCTTGATTAAAGTCTGATCACTGAGTACTGCAAATTCCTAACATGGGTTTGTGTTTAAGCAACGTGCAATTGGTCTTGCCACAATTGGGGTTCCAGTAGACTTCTATTGTATTCTGCTTCTATCAGCCATCATAGAAGTGTGACAGGATTGTAAGTTTCCCTTTGATCTGGGATTCCTGTCCTGGATATTCCTTTTCAAGCTTTAGATTTGGTTAAAAGCTGAAATTGTCCTCTTCCACAATTGTTACATTTTTCTGAACTTGCTCCTTGTTTGGTACTCAGTCTGGGGCCCAGGACTATTCCTCACTCTGGAATACCACCCATATGTGCCTAGCCTTCCCTCAGTTCATCCTGGATGTGATTCAGAACTGGGTAATGAACAATTTTGGTCTCTTCTCTGAGATTTCTTATTCCTTGTAGGTAACATTGTTATGCCTTACTCTGGGTATTTCAGACATCATGATAAATAAATTGGGAAGATAGATATTCAGAGTTTATATTCATCCTCTTTCATATAACCAATCCTTAGAATAGTGCTAGCACACATTAAGTGATTATTTAAATGCTTATTTATTGGCTAATAGATTGACTGATATAGATCAGGGCTTAAACTTTTTCCATTCACTATCCTGTTTTAACTGAGAAATTTTTATGAGAGCCTGGGTATATAGGTATATAAAATAGGCATACAAATCAAACATTTATTGATAAAAAATCATTAAAAAAATTGTTTTAAAACAATTGTTTGGTATACACAGAATTTTACCATTTATTAAAGCAAATTTATATATTAATGAGATGGATGTTTTTGTTTATTTTTACACAAAGAATTAAGTCTTGGCAGAACATTTGATGCATTTTGCTGCTGTCAAATTTTTCACAACCTCTCTACAGTCAATTATAGAAACCCATATGGGATTATGACCAACAGCTTTGTTATAGGTAATGCTTATTCTGATTACATGGAGGATTACCTTTGAGAACAAGAAAGAATTCATGAAGGAGGCATAAGTAGATAGTGATATAGAACTAGGCAAATAAAGTATGAAGGAAACCAGAGGAAGGAAAAAGTTTCAAAAAGAAGGGAACTCATTGACAAATTAAAAAATGTAGTGTAGAAATGTAGAAGGGGTGAACTGACAAAAGACCACTATGGTTTTGACAAAAAGATTGCTGTGAATATTAGAACCAGAGAAATTATGTTCCACAGCTAGCTATGGGGTTAAGTCAAAAAGGATAAAGAATGGCAAGGAAATGGAGGCTACATATGTCCTATCTTTTTGGGTATTTGGCCATTAAGAAAATGAAAACTGAAAATATTTTAGAGATAAGAGCAGCTTGTTTAATTAAGCTAGTTGGTTTATGAATCTTTATTGCTGTCAGAGGGATAATCATCCTGGTCACTCTCTGTTTTCATTGGAATTCTTTTGAAATACTCTTACATTTGGCAATCTTGAGGATTGTGTTATAATCTTGGAACTAGTCTGCCATTTTCATCAAAGAACATCTAGCCTTTCTGTTTTTTGAACTGATTCTCAGGTAGTTATAAAAATTAAAGACTTATTTACAGAAGTCAGTGTTTGAATTTTATAATAAGGAACCAAATAGTATGTGGTAAAATGGTGAAAAAAATGAAGATTCATGGTAAGGTCCAATGTCTTAATCTTTTTATTTTGGCTTCCTTATCAATTATACTTATTGTTTTCCTAATGTTGGGCACATTTAAAATTAACTGTGAGAGAAAATATTATTTTGTTATTGTATTAACAACTAATTATTAGCCAAGATAGCAGAATAAAATCAAGAAGCTGTTTGAGTTCTCCCAGTTTCCTTCTAAAACCACATGAAACTAACCCTCTGGACAGACTCTGATGGAACGAAAGAACTCTCTAGCTCAAAACAGATTGAAAAAGACAGTCAAGACCTTCAAGAAAGGTCAGTCTTACTGGGGTGAAAAGGGTGTTCATCCCAGGTCAGACAGACTCTGGGAAAGCCAATAAGAGGGTGTTAATCACAGCAAATTAGCAACTAAGACCTTCAATCCTGGCTCAGTAGAGTAGCAGACCAGTGGGGTAGCCCCCAATCTCAGCTCAGAAGGTAAAGTGGGAAATCAGGCTGTTTCCTGAAAAAAGCAGACACTCTACAAACAGAAGGGTCCCCTGTGCTCAAAGCCAAGGTTCAGAGCTGCACAGGAAGCTTGGGACAGTGCCTTCTTTACCTCAGGAGCACAGCTCCACCTTAAAAGTAAAAAAACCCAAAAAACAAAAAACAGGAAATACCAAAAGATAAGGAAAGAAAAGAAGCAAGAAACAGAAAAGAACCTTAGTCATAGAAAGCTACTTTGGGGACAGGGCAGACCAAAAGACAGACTTAGATGAGGACAGAATGTCCCCAGAAGAAATCTCAAAGAGGGACATGAATTGGTCTCAAGCCCAAAGAGGCTTTTTGGAAGTGCTCATAAAAAATGTCAAAAGGCAAATAAGGGAGGCAGAAGAAAAAAATAAGAGAAGAAATGAGAAGTAGGCATAAGAGAGTCAAAAGTTTGGAAAAGGAAGGAAGAAAATTGAAGAAAAGAACTCCTTAAACAGTAGACTAAACCAAATGGAAAAAGATATACAAAAGATAACTGAAGAAGGTCACACATCATAAACAACATAA
The DNA here is from genome assembly GCF_902635505.1 of Sarcophilus harrisii. Taxonomy (NCBI): domain Eukaryota; kingdom Metazoa; phylum Chordata; class Mammalia; order Dasyuromorphia; family Dasyuridae; genus Sarcophilus; species Sarcophilus harrisii. Next base: position 187,158,869 of record NC_045430.1, on the reverse strand, counting down.
ACAAGGTAAATGGAAATTAATGACCTTATGAAACAGCAAGAATCAGTCAAATTAATTAAAAAGAATGAAAAAATGGAAGGAAATGTGAAATACCTCATTGGCAAAACAGCTAACCTAGAAAATAAATCCATATGAGACAATTAAAAATTATTGGCCCCCTGAAAGGCCATGACCAAAAAAAAGAGCCTGAATAGCATTTTACAAAAGATTATAAAGGAAAATGCCCCAATATTCTGAAAACAGAAGGGAAAATGCTCATTGAAAGAATATATCCATCGCCTCTGGAAGAGAGCCCACAAGGAAAACCCCAATGAACATTGTTGCAAAACTTCAGAACTATAATCTCAAGGAAAAAATATTGTACACAGCTAGACAAAATCAATTCAAATATCAAGGAGCAATAGTCAGGATTACCCAGCATCTGGAAACTTTTACAATAAAGGATTGGAAGGCCTGGAACACCTTATTCCAGAAGACAAAGGACCTAGGGTTAAAACCAAGAATTAACACTATCTGTCAAGAAAATGACATTCAGTCATTTCGATTGAAAAAAAAACAAAAACCAGAACTAAACAGAAAATTTAATCTACAAACACAGGACTCAAGAGAAATATTAAAAGCTAAACAGGGAAAGATATATATTTAAAAGTTAAACTGTTTACATCCCTAGAGGGGAAAACAATATCTGTAACTCTTGGATATATTTGCATCATGCATAAATTACTGGAACTACAGGGATAACTATATCTATCACTGGGGCCGAAAGAGGGAGTCATCACATGGACTGATTGTGTGTTTGTGAATGATTCCTGATGTGATAAAATCAAAGAAAAAGACATTAAGGAGTAGAAAAAGGTCTGTACTAGAAAAAGAGAAAAGGGGAGGTACAATGGGGCAATTAGGTCACATGAAGAGAATCAAAAGACCTATTACAATGGACTGAAAAAAAGGAGGAGGATGAGCATTGTCTGAAGCTTGATCTTATCAGTTTTGGCTCTAAGGGGGAATAACTTAATCATTCAGTTGGGTATAGAATTTATTTAATCCTATAGAGGAATAGGAGGAGAAAGATGAAAAGAAAAGAAAGGTACAAGATAGAAGGGAAGGCAGAAACATAAAGGGAAAAAGTAAGAGAAGGGAGGAAGGATGTTAGGAGATAAGGTAGTGGTTGAGGTGAGTTAAAAAAAACCACTCAACTAAGGACAGGCTTGAAAGAGAGAACAAAAGTATATACAGGGGAGAAAATAGAATGGAGGGAAGTACAGAGTTGGTAATCATAACCGTTAATGTGAATGGGATGAACTCTCCCTTAAATTGGAAGCAAATAGAAGAGTGGATTAAGAAACAAAATCCTACAATATGATGTTTACAAGAAACACATTTGACACAGAGATACACATACAGAGTAAAGGTAAAAGGCTGGACAAGAATTTATTATGCTTCAGCTGAAGTAAAAAAAAAAAAAAAAAAAAAAACAGGGATAGTAATTCTGATCTCAGATAAAGCAAAAGTAAAAATACATTTTATGAAAAGAGATAAGGAGGGAAAGTACATCTTGATAAAGGGGACAGTAAATAATGAAGTAGTAACAATATAAATGTATGTGCATTAAATGGTAGAATGGGCAAATTCCTGGAGAAGCCAGTTACAGGAAGAAATAGACAGCAAAACTATTCTAATGGGGGACCTCAACCTTTACCTCTCAGAATCAGATAAATCTAACAAAATAACAAGAAAGAAATTAGGAAAGTTAATAGGATCCTAGAAAATCTAGATATGATAGACCTCTGAAGAAAATTGAATAGGGACAGAAAGTAATAAACCTTTTCCTCAGCAATACATGGTATCTACACAAAAACTGATCATGTATTAGGCATAAAAACCTCACAATCAAATGCAAAAAAGCAGAAATACTAAATGTTTCTTTTTCAGACCACAATGCAATTAAAATAATATTCAATAAAGGGCCAGGGGAAGGTAGACTAAAAACCAATTGGAAATTAAATAACCTAATTCTAAAGAATGAGTGGGTCAAACAAGAAATTACTGAAACTACATAATTTCATCCAAGAAAATGAGCCTAATGAGACAATATACCAAACTTTATGGGAACCAGCCAAAGCAGTTCTTAGAGGAAATTTTATATCTCTAAATAGCTACGTAAATAAAATAGAGAAAGAGAAATGCAGGGCTGATTCAATAGCAGGGAAATTATTACATAATCAACCATATTAATAACAAAACTAACAGAAATCATATGATAATTTCAATAAATGCAAAAAAAGCCTTTGACAAAATACAGCATCCATTCCTATTAAAAACACTAGAGAACATAGGGATTAAGGGAGCTTTCCTTAAAATAATAAACAGTATCTATCTAAGATATACAGCAAGCATTATTGTAATGGAGAGAAACTGGACACATTCCCAGTAAGATCAGAGGTGAAACAAGTGTGCCCATTATCACCACCATTATTCAATATTGTATTACCAATGTTGGCTTTAGCAATAAGAAAAAGAAATTAATGGAATTAGAATAGGCAATGAAGAAATAAAATTATCACTCTTTGCAGAGATATATGATGGTATACTTAGAGAATCCTAGGCCATCATTCAAAAACTACTGGAAATACTTCACAGCTTTAGCAAAGTTTCAGGATATAAAATAAACCCACATAAATCATCGACATTTCTATAAATTACTGACAAAGCCCATGAGCAAGATATAGAAAGAGAAATTGCATTTAAAATTCCTGTAGACAAAATAAAATACTCGGGGGTCTGTCTGCCAAGACAAACCCAAGAACTATATGAACACAATTACAAAATATTTTTCATACAAATAAAGTCAGGTCTAAACATTTGGGAAAATATCAATTGTTTATGGCTAGGCCAAGATAACATAATAAAAATTACAATTCTACTTGTTCAGTACTATACCAATCAAACTGCCAAAATATTATTTTGTAGAACTAGAAAAAATAATAAAATTCATTTTGAAGAACAAAAGGTCAAGAATATCAAGGGGATTTATTTTTAAAAATACAAAAGATAGTAGCTTAGCAATACCAAACCTAAAACTATATTATAAAATAAAAGTCATCAACACCTTTTGGTATGGCCTAAGAAATAGAGTGATGGATCAATGGAATAGATTAGATACACACAAAACAATAATCAAGGTCTAAGGTAATCTAGTATTTGATAAATCCCCAAACTCTAGCTTCTGGAAAAAGAACTCACTATTTGATAAAATTGCTGGAAAAACTGGAAAATAATATGTCAGAAACCTTGGCATAGACTTATATCTCACACTCCATACCAAAATAAGTTCAAAATGGATACATGATATCATAAACAAATTAGGAGAATAAGGGATAATTTATCTATCAGATCTTTGCAGAAGGGAGGAATTTATGCTCACAGGAGAACTAGAGAACATTATGAAAGGCAAAATGGCCAACTTTGATTACAATAAATTAAAAATGTTGTGCACAAACATATCCAATATAAACAAGATTAAAAGGGAAGTACAAATCTGGGGAAAAAATCTTTATATCCAGTATTTCTGATAAAGGTCTCATTTCTAAAATATATAATGAACTGTGTCAAATTTATAAGAATACCCATCATTCCCCAATGGATAAAAAGTCAAAAGACATGAAAACAATTTTCAGATCAGGAAATTAAAGTCATTTATAATTATATGACAAAATACTCAAAATCTTTATTGATTAAAGAAATTCAAATTGAAACAATTCTGAGGTACTACCTCACACCTCTCAGACTGACTAAGTGACAGAAAAAAATGATAGATGTTGGAGGATATGTGGCAAAATTGGTATACTCCTCCAACATTTATCATTATCTTTTTCTATCAGTTAGCCAGATTTACTTCTATTTAGAGAGCAAATAGAATCTAATCTAGGCAAATTTTTGCCCCACCTCCAAAAAGAATTTAGGGTGGTACACCTCATGGAAAAAAATCTATTAGAATAGTCTGGGTAGAGATGGAGTCCCTTTTCAGATTGCTGTAGGTGACAGAGTCTTAAGATCAAACTACACTTTCATCTGGAGGAAGTAAAGACTTTTAGCCTATTTCCTCATTAAATGTCCACCAACCAGAGGCATTTCTTTTAAAAAAAAAATATTTAAGGCTTTCAAGCTCTCCATGTTTTTGTCTTTGGTTAGAGAAACCAGAGACCCTCAATTTATTGATTATTAGCTAGGTTAATTAATAAGTTAATTACTAATTGCCCAGAAACTATCATTCTCCTGGGTTTTTCATTTATTCCAGCTGGCATTCTAAAAGAAAGAAAATCTCTGGCCACTTGGCATCTTTTAAATTTGACACCCATAAACACAGCTTCATGATTGTGCTCCTTATTTTCACTTTTTTTGTTTTTGTTCTTTGCATTTTATTTTCTTTCTCATTTTTTTCTCTTTGTGATCTGATTTTTCTTCTGTAGAATAATAACTGTGGAAATAATCAGAAGAATATTGGATTATTTGCCTCCTTGGGGAAGAGGTGAGGAGAAGGGAGAGAGAAAAAATTTTGGAACACAAGGTTTTGCAAGAGTGAATGTTGAAAATTATCTATGCATATATTTTGAAAATAAAAATAAAATTAAAAAAAAGGAATTCATCACTACTGGTAACTACTCTCTTTTAGTGGGTTAATAGCACTATGGAAGCTGGGAGTTTTACATATAATTGGGCCATAGAATACCACAAATTGGTTAAAAAGTAAAAAATTCAATCAATCAACTTGTTTTGCTTTGTTGTGTTTAGTCATTTTTTCAGTAGTATCTCACTCTTCCTGACTCCTTTTGGAAATCTTCTTGACAAAGATAGTAAAGTGATTTATCATTTTCTTCTCTAGATTACTTTATAGATGAGGAAACTGAGGCAAACAGTTAAGTAACTTGCCCCGGATAACACACCTAGAAGTGCCTGAGGTTGGATTTGTAATCATGTGTGATTCATGTGTGATTCCAGGCCTGGTTTGTTTATATTATGTCTAAAAAGCACTGTGACTATGTTACTCCTTGACCTAACCCATTCCACCAAAAAAAAAAAAAAAAATGTTGAAAAGTTTTAAGATTCTTTAACCATAATCCTAAAGAATCACATTATTTTTTAAAACAGATTTAAATAATGAAGTACTAGTGGTTCCCCAGAATAACCTGGAGAAGATAAGTGAAAGGATTATAGGGAGTTTGGCTTCAATCAATGCTCTACCATTTACAACATTTGTAATTTTTTATTTTTCTTTTTAGTTTTTAAAAAAATTATCTTAAACTTAAATACAAAATAGGAAAAGAAAAAAAAAAACATTGCTATGTGTACAGCAGAATATGAGAGGATTAAAAATATAAAACAATAAATTTCCATTTCATGAAAGCCTATATAATAAATACTACACATTGTGTTCAACGGTGTCCATCATTTCTTTGTTTCCTTGTAGGTTTTCCTTTGTTCTCTGCTGTTCACTTTTTACTTTAATCCTTCCTTCTTCTCTATATCTAAAAAGGCTACAATTAAGCATATATATATATATATATATATATATATATATATATATATATTTATATGTATTTATATGTACATAGATAGAAAGATAGATACAGATATAAACACACATGTAAATAGATACACACAGATAAGGATTCTTACAAGGTATTAAGTCAGTGGAATTGATACAGACAATAGTTATCTAATTTAGCATGGTTCAGTATGATTGATTTAATCCTACAAGGAGATGTTATGGGCCAGAACTTGAAACAAGGTACTAAGTGGAATCGAGGATACAATGGTTAAATCTAGTTTAGCATTGATTTAATCCTACAACAAATAATGGTTTCCTAGTGATATAATGATTGTTTTGTTCTCAGCATGGAGCATATAAGGAGAAGCTCTCAGGGTCAGAAAAGACAGACGCACTAGAAGCTCTCGGAGGCTGAGAGAGATTCATTCCATCTTCCACCTTTGCTGTGGCTGGAGGCTGAAGCACAAACCTTTGAATTCGGAGAGATTCAGAGGGCAGAGAAGGCAGATGGGAGCTCAAGCTCTCAGGACCCAGGAGAGAGATAGGCCTCCAGAAAAACTATCAGAGCCCCAAGTGAAGGAGAAAAGACTTTGAAAGAAACAATAAAGGATTTGGACTTTAACCCTGGCTACTCATGTGGTGATTACTCAACTAAAATGAAGGCTGCTGCCAGATACCCCAAGAAAACCTCAACAGAAAACATTACATTTAGAGAGAATATTACAACATATATATGGAGATATCTATAATCATACAAATATATACATATATTCACAAGCATCATGTAAGATCTTACTATATTTATTTGTCCTCTGTTTCTTTGAAAGTGGATAAAATCTTCCTTCATAATTCAAATCTTTCCCTATTTTTCTAACTCCAACTAATTATTTTCTATACCACAGCAATATACTAACATTATACTGTTCAGTTATTTTAAATAATCTAAAAACAATGTTGATTAAAATGGGTGACATATACTGGTATTTGCCCAATTTTCTCCTTTGAGTAAATTTATTTTAGCTCTAACTTCGAGATCATAATTACCATCCCTGCTTTTTTTACATAATAAATTTTATTCTTGATCTTGATTTTATGTTTGTATTTCTTATTTCCTATCCCATCTGTCTCTCCTGCTTTATTTCTATTTGCTATCTTGCCCTTTTATTACTTCTGTCCCTATCCCTTCACTGCCCCATCTCCAGGATCCCTTCCTTCTCCTTTCCTCCCACCCTTTCCCCTTGCCCTTTTGTTTTTGATCTGAATTTAGAAGACTTTTATTATAATCTTCCAGGGAAATGTTGGTCCCTTTTTATCCCATTCTCATTAATCCATAAACCTGTCCTCCTTATCCTATTCCCTCACCTTCTTATTTCTTTATAAATTTAGATTTTTATTCTCTACTAACTGTATATGTTGCCTTCTCTTTTACCCAGTTTTGATGTATGTATTGTTCCCTCTTTAACCCGTTTCCAATTAGAGTAGGGTTGCAGAACTATCAACTTTTCTCTCCCATCTAATGTATCTGTGTCAGTTCTTCCTCTTGTACCTCATTTGTATAAGATAACTTACTCCTTTTACCTTTTCCTACATAGTTTTGCTTTTTAGAATCATATCATACTCAGTTCTATCTCAATCTTTCTTCTGAACTACACAATTACTAATGACAATCTTAGACATATGGTTTACATTTCCACGTATAAAATATAAACAGGTTGTTCTTATTGAATCCCTTGAAATTAGTCTTTGATGTTTACCATATATTTCTCTTGGATCTTATATGTTCAGTTTTCTCTTCTTTCAGGTCTTTTTGTAACAAAATCTTGAAAGTCTGGCAGTTGATTAAATATTCCTTTTATCTATCTATCTATTTAATTTTAAATTCAGGATTATCCTTAAATTTGCTAGATATAATATTTTTGGCCACAACCCCAGTTCTTTTGCTCTCTGATTCATAGTGTTCCAAGATCTGTGGTCTTTTAATGTAGCCACTGTGTGATTCTAATTGTGGCTTTGCCCTATTTGAATTTTTTTTTTCTTGTTGCTTATATTATAAGGGGTTTTCAGAACTTAACTATGATGTTCCTGTAGGTTTTTTCCTAGGTTTTCTTTCAGGTGGTAATTAGTGGATTTTTTTTTTCTACTTTACTTTTTCTTCTTGTTCTAACACTTCAGGACAATTTTTTGGTTTTTATTGTAGCTTTTTATTTACAAAACATATGCAACATATGCATGGGTAATTTTTCAATACTGATCCTTGCAAAACCTTGTTCCAACTTTTCCCCTCCTTCCCTCCACCCCCTCCCCAGATAGCAGGCAGTCCAATACATGTTAAATGTGTTAAAGTATATGTTAAATATAATAATATATGTATACATATTTATACAATTATCTTGCTGTCCAAGAAAAATTGGATTAGAAAGGTGAAAATAACCTGAGTAGGAAAACAAAAATGCAAGCAGACAATAATAGAAATAGAAATGCTATGTTGTGGTTCACACTCATTTCCCAGTGTTCTCTCACAGGATGTAGCTTGTTCTCTTCATTACTGAACATTTGGAACTGATTTGGTTCATCTCATTGCTGAAGATGGCCACGTCCATCAGAATTGATCATCATATAGTATTGTTGTTGAAATATATAATGATCTTCTGGTCCTGCTAATTTCACTTAGCATCAGTTCGTGTAAGTCTCTCCAGGCCTTTCTGAAATCCTCCTGCTGGTCATTTCTTATAGAACATTCCATAACATTCATATACCACAATTTATTCAGCCATTCTCCAACTGATGGGCATCCACTCAGTTTCCAGTTTCTGGTCACTACAAAGAGGGCTGCCACAAACATTCTCGCACATACAGGTCCCTTTCCCTTCTTAATATCTCTTTGGGATCTATGCCCATTAGTAACACTGCTGGATCAAAGGGTATGCAGTTTGATAACTTTTTGAGCATAGTTCCAAATTGCTCTCCAGAATGGCTGGATCCATTCACAATTCCACCAACAATGTATCAGTGTCCCAGTTTTCACACATGCCCTCCAGCATTTGTCATTATCTTTTCCTGTTATCGTAGACTATCTGAGAGGTGTGTAGTGGTGTCCCAGAGTTGTCTTAATTTGCATTTTTCTGATAGTGATTTAGAGCACCTTTTCATATGACTAGAGATGGTTTCAATTCCTGATTGTCTGTTCATATCCTTTGTCCATTTATCAATTGGAAAATGGCTTAAATCCCCCCCCCCCAGACAATTGGGGTTAAGTGACTTGCTCAGGGTCACACAGCTAGAAGTGTTAAGTGTCTGAGGTGGGATTTGAACTCAGGTCCTCCTGACTTCAGGGCTGGTGCTCTGGCCACCTAGCTGCTTCTCTCTAGTGTTTTAATAGGAATAGGTACTGGATTTTATCAGCTGCTTTTTCTGCATCTATTTAGATAATCATATGATTTTTGTTAGTTTGATTATTGATATACTCAATGATACTAATAGGTTTCCTAATATTGAACCAGCCCTGGCATAAATTCTACTTGATCATGGTATATTATCCTGAGGATAACTTTCTATAATCTCTTTGCTAATATTTTATTTAAGATTTTTCATCAATTAGGGAATCAAAATAGGGAAATTGATCAATAATTTTTTTTCTCTTTTCACTCTGCCTGGTTTAGGCATCAGCACTATATCTGTGTCATAAAAGGAATTTGGTAGGACTTCTTTCCGTATTTTTTTCAAATAGTTTGTATAGTTTTGGAATTTATTGTTTTTTTTTCTTTTTTTTTTATTATAGCTTTTTATTTACAAGTTATATGCATGGGTAATTTTATACCATTGACAATTGCCAAACCTTTTGTTCCAATTTTACCCCTCCTTCCCCCCATCCCCTCCCCCAGATGGCAGGTTGACCAATACATGTTAAATATGTTAAAGTATAAATTAAATACAATATAAGTATACCTGTCCAAACAGTTATTTTGCTGTATAAAAAGAATCGGACTTTGAAACAGTGGACTATTAGCTTGTGAAGGAAATAAAAAATGCAGGCGGACAAAAATAGAGGGATTGGGAATTCTTTGTAGTGGTTCATAGTCATCTCCTAAATTTTTTTGCTGGGTGTAGCTGGTTCAAATCATTACTGCTCTATTGGAGCTGATTTGGTTCATCTCATTGCTGGAGATGGCCACATCCATCAGAATTGATCATCATATAGTATTGTTGTTGAAGTATGTAATGATCTCCTGGTCCTGCTCATTTCACTCAGCATCAGTTCACATAAGTCTCTTCAGGCCTTTCTGAAATCATGGAATTAATTGTTTTTTAAATATTTGGTAGAATTCACATGTAAATTCCATCTGGTCCTGGAGATTTTTTCTTAGGGAGTTGATTAATAGTTTGTTCTACTTCTTTTTCTATAATGGGATTATTTAAATAATTTATTTTCTCTTCTATTAATCTGGGCAATCTATATTTTTATAGGTATTCCTCCATTTCACTTAGATTATCAAATTTATTGACATATAGTTGGGCAAAATGACTCCTAATTAGTGCTCTATTTTTCTCCTTTTTGGTGGAAAGTTCTCTTTTTCTAGCTTTTTTAGTTGCAAGCCTAATTCATTGATTTTCTCTTTTTCTATTTTATGCAAGTAAGTATCTAGAGATATATTGCAGTTTTCAGGTAGGCTGATTTTTCTTATGTTTTCACTGTGCTCCAGATTTGTTGTTTTTCTTATAAGATGTTTCATGTTCTTTTCTATTTTTTCATTCTTTATATTTTATATTATTATTTCTTTGCCCCTTATAATTTTGCTAGCTTCCCCTTGCCCAATTCTAATTTTCAAGGAGTTGTTTTATTCCTTATAATTCTTAAAATTCTGGATCTCCTTTCCAGTTGATTGACTTTATGTGTTTTTCTTGGATTCTTATTAAAAAAAAAAAGTTTTTTCCTCAGTCTCTCTCATTTGATTTTTAAAGTCTTTTCTGAGTTCTATGAATTCTTTTGGCCAAGTGACCATTTGATGCTACTCTTTGGGATAGAAGCTTTTTGCTTCAGTATCCTCTGATGATAATGAACTCAAGTTTTTTTCTATTTCCATAAGCCACTTTCTATGATTGGATTATTTCTCCTCTGTTCTTCATTTTTTTTTTTAATAGGAACTATTTTAATCACCTCTAGTCCTGGGGATGGTGGCTCTGGCCTCAGGTCCTCATTCAATTCTCCCCTCTGGTTTAGAATCTACCAGGACCTCACTCTCTAGTAAGAGGCCACAGGTAGAAGTATTCTGCACCTGCTTCCATGCTCTCCAGGAATGGGTTGGATCCTTCTCACCTAGGACTATGTCTCAGAAACACAGCTGTGCCTGATGTTCCTTATTGGCAGATGTTCCCTCAATATTTCCAGACTACAACACTGGACTCCCCTACACTAACAAGGAGGTGAAACTTTCTATGTCTGGGACATGAGGCTGTTTTACAATCCAGCTAGCCTCAGGGCTCATAGCTTTCTATTTCAGTGGAAATAGCTTGGAGGTGTTTATACTTCACACAGGTCAAACCTCAATCCTGGGGTTTAGGGTCTTTCTTCAGATCTTCTGAGGTTATCTCAGGAAGACTACAATTATATCCCAACTTTTATTTATTTTTACTCCTCTACATTTGCTGGAGGCACAGTTTTGTCTGATTTGTGGAAGAGATCTGGAGAACTTGGAATTTTCCAGCCTACTCTGCCACATAAATTTTATTTGTCTAAATAGCTAGAGTTCAAAGAAAAACAGAAAAATGATAGCATTTTTTTCACTTAATTATTTAATTTTTTAAAAACTTTTAAAACTCATTATTAAAACTATGTATAAACTTTTACTAATCATTAATTGACTTTTTTCAAAGACACACTTTAGAACAGGGCTTCTTAACCTTCCGTCTGAGGACTTTTAAGAAATATGATCCTATGAACTACGTACTTCCCTCACTAAAAGTTAACTGATGTCAGTCATTTATATTCTCTGCTGTCCTGGGTGAATCAGGCCAACTGGGCATGGCAAATCATTGATGGCAAATTCCTTTAAATTTTTGATTGACATATCATAGCCATGAAATTTGGCTTTATTTAATTTTCCTAGTATTGCTGATCTGCTAGAAAATTCCACCATTCTTTTGTGTCTTAATTTTGTCACATAGAAAAGCAAAAATTTTTATTCAAGTATGATGTTGCAGGAATATTGTGCTTCATTTCCAACCATTTATCTCCCTGCAGCTAGCTTTTAATATACCCTGTATTCTCTTGCTTCAAGTATATAATACCTAGATATTGGTAGCTTAATTTGTAATCCTTTATGAACTCTGAGGAAAACACTGAACATGTCTATTTAAAATTATTTAGCACTGTTCAAATAGTGTTTTTAAATGTTCAGGAGAAAAATCAGTATGGGTTTTTTATAAGGGTTTTAAAAAGGTGGTGGTAGGGGAAATAAATCATTGGTTATCTGATTGATTAGTCCACTTAGTAGATAAAATGTGCAAAACAACTAACACCAAAGTCAGCAAATTAATTGGAGGACTTAATAGGGTTGGGGAGAGGAATAAAGGGTGGGCCAAGCATTAACTAGAATAAGTGCCAAGACCATTTTCTTTTCATATTGGGAAGTGATGGGGTCTTTGTAAAATAAAGCATATTAATTGTTTGACCTTTGGCAAGTTATTTTACACTTATGATTAATTTTCTTTTAAAATAAGAATTAGATTAAGTAGCCTGTAAGGTCCTTTTGTATTGAAAGGCCTTATGTTCTTATTATTCTTTTTATAATACAAATGTATTTGAGATATGGTTGACTACAAGTTAAGAAGATTGAAATGTCAATTTAGAGTTAAACTAGGCAGAGTGGTAAAATGAAAGATCAAATTCATCTTTTGGACATTAAATGATTAGAATTTGTAGTGGGAGGCTTATGTATTGCCTCTGACAGAACAAAAGGTTTTGATTTTTACCTACAATTGTCAGGTACTTGAAGCAGGTCTGAGAGAAAAGCTTTTATGAGGATGTCTAAACTAGTACAATAATGAAAGTCTCTAACCATATGTGCAAGATTAGGCCAAATTATACTTATGCCTGAAAAATGAATCCAGATTTATTTTACATAATGACTAAAAACAATTGAAGTTTAGTGAGAGAAGATGATAATTTTATGTAGGCATATTGTATTTCTTTAAATCTTGTTCTAGATAGCAGTTTTATTTCAAACAATAAACTGAAGATAATAAATAGAATTTGCTAATGATCTATGAAGTTATTTAATTATTAACTACTCTGTTATTCTTCTCTAAAGTGGGTTCCTAAGGACAAACTGAGATGCTTGGTGACTTCAAAGAGAGACTCCTGCAAGCTACCCTTGGTATCACAGAGAGATTAGTGGATTTTCACAATGGAACCCTGTTCTTTCAGAAAACAGATAAGACAGCCCTGTCCTGGATCAATGGCTGAAACCTTTTAAAACCTCTGAACTGGGCAAGGCACACAAATTCACATGAAGACAAAAAAAAAATTGTTAACAAAATGGGACTGACTTTATTCAGAAGTTCTGTAAGAATATTATCCTGTTAAATGTATTCTAGATTTCTATCTACCTTCATTAGAAGAAACTCAACAAATTGGTAAACTAGAATTTTAGAGATGAGAAGGGGAATTTTTTTCATATTTCTGATAACTGATACATACTGAATTTTACAAGGCACAAATTCTCCCCACATTTTCACTCTTCTTACACTTACATCCCATTATGTATTCTTCAGTGCAGTGACATTAGCCTCTTTGCTATTCCTCTAATAAGGTACTTCTTGTCTGGGGTGTTTTTGATGATGATTTCCCATACCTGGAATGCTTTCTCTCTTTAATCCTGTTCACTATCTCATTTCCCTGCTTCTTTCAAGTTCTAGCTACAATCCCTTCTTCTCTAAGAAGCCCTTCCTAATCTCTCTTAATGTTAATGCTTTCCCTCTGTTTATTTTATGGGGAAGATATGGATAAGAACTATATCCTGTGAGTTTTGAGGAAATATCTTCTCCCTAAAAAAAAAGTAATCTTAAAGGTCAAAACAGGACCATGGGGTTATTTATAAATAGAGAACTTCCTGGCAAAGTCAGGATGAGTCTTACAGATTTCTGTCTTGAAGGAGTCTTCATTATGTTATGCATTTCCTGCCGGAATATCTGATAAGATTAACTTCAGAGAAAACATCCTACTGGTAGTCTTCCCAAGACCTTAAGGATGACATGTTGTAACCCCAAAGTTAAAACACTTTCTTCTAAATCACCTAACATTTTTTCTCTGTTAATCAATTTCCCAAGAAAGGAAGTGGCAGATGGCTATGTTTTGCCACTTGTAATGTAGGTCTAAAGCTTTATAGAATCTTATAGAGATGTACCTCTCTTGGTCTGCCCCTTGCCTTCCACTTACCATCAATTGATGTTAATTCAACTTTTTAATCTCCTAACCTTGCATCAATTTATTTGACCACCAGTCAAGTGGACCAAGATGAAAGAAATGTCAGTGGGAGGGTCTTAGGACTTTTGGGTACAAATAGCTAGGTGGCAACAATGAATAGAACTCTACTTAGAGGTAGGAAAAACTGAATTCAAATACAGGTTCAGACTCTAGCTATGTAGTCCTGGGCAAGTCACAACTTCTGTTTGCCTCAGTTTCCACAACTGTAAAATTGGGATAATAATGTACCTACCTTGCCAGTAAAGATCAAACGAGACAATATTTGTAGAAAGCACTTAACTTGGATATAGTAGATGCTATAAAAATGAGAATTGCCTTTTCTCCCCTTTTCTTGAGGAATTCCCCATAACTTGTTTGCATGTTGGAACTAAATTAGTGATCATTTCAAGGGCAGAGATCGTCTTTTGCCATTCTTTGTATCCCCAGAACTTAACATGGGCCTAATACAAACTTTTTTGTTCCATTGTTTGGTCATATCTGATTTTTTGTGACTCTATGTACTTGTCCATTGGGTTTTCTTGGAATGATTTATCATTTCCTTTTTCAGTGTAATCCTATTTTACAGAGGATGAACTGAGGCAAATAGAGATTAAGTGACTTGCTCAGAGTCACACAGCTTGTATATATATCTGAGTCTGGATTTGAACTCAGTGCTTCCTGGCCTAATGCTCTCTTCACTGAACTACGTGAAGTTGCCCCTACTTAGAACATACTAAATACTTAATGTTGCAGTCTTTGTTTTTTTGTCCTATGTTCTTGTGGAGGACCATGACACCATCACTTACATGAGGGATGGCTGTGCAAAGTCACCAATCTCACTATGTCCTCCAGAGCCATCTAATGCATGTGTCAAGATTTAGATCCGGTGACTGACCATGGTCCTGGATATATCCTAGGTGCTTAAACCATACTTACTGACTGACTGACTCACTGACTTGGTCCATCCCCTTTTCAGCTGCCTTCTTATATATTATCTTACTGATTAGAATCATTGTGTTTTGCTTGTGTTTGTATTCCCAGGTTTTAGCATAGTTTTGTAAGAAATCTTGTTGATTGTTGACTAACAGGGCACCATATTTTATTTGAAGATTGCCAGAAGAATTGCTGGTTTAGTCCTTTGTAGTTAATGATCAACTTCTATTGAACCAGCTTTTGATTTTCAAACTTAGGAATTATAAATGGAAAAGCAATTCTTTCACAGCATCAAACACTAAGGATATGGGTATGTGTATGCATGTCTATACAAACCCATAATATATATATATATACACATATTAATTGTATTTTGTGTTATATATCTAATATAGGTATGTATATACTTTATTTTAATTTCCAGTGATAAATATATTTATTTGAGAAAATGTACAAACAAAATGAAACGAAAATGAGATTGTTAATAATAATTTGTACTTATGAAGCATTTTAACATTTGCAAAATCTAAGTTCCTCATCTTATTTTTTTTCTTTTTTTTATAATTTCTTTTTCTAGAATAAAAGTACTATATTTTCTGTTTTGACCACATGAAGTCTACCAGAAATTTTTAAAAGCAATTTAACACTCTCTTAAATCCAAGTATTTTTAGTTTAGAGAGAAATTTCTAAACTGGGATAGTCCCTTATGTCTCCAGACATCTTTGTGCTACAATACAATTGTATACAATACAGTATAATATGTTTTTAGGTAATTTGTACAAGGATAAGTTCACAGTATGTTTGAAATAGTTTTTTAAAATAACATGGTATTTCACCTTATATAAGGTTTCTTAACCTGGAATCCATGAACATGTTTATAAGTAATATTTTTGATAATAATATTTCAACATAATTCTTTTCTTTTGTATTTTAATGTCATTTATGCATTTTAAAACAATATTCTGATAAAGAATTCATAAGCTTCACCAGACTATGACATAAAAGAAAATTAAGAACTCCTGATCTAATAAAATAATTATCACAAAATATTTTTCTAAGCCTTCTCAACTCCCCTTTTTGACCTTTTCAAAGGGTACAAAGTTGCCCCTTCCCTGTGATCTGTACCCTAATTCCTTTAGAGGGGGAAAAGATGCACTACCCATGGATGGGTCATAAATATCATACTTCCAGGGATGGAAAAGGATCATTTCAATTTGAAAAGAGTTAGTTTTATGTGCTAAATTTTGTTATTGCTCTTAAAATAATTGATCTTCCTTGGTTTTTGTTTTTCGATATTTCTCATACTTTCCTAAAAAGAAAAGCCAAAAGGATACCTAGAGAAATATTTGTCCATGTTTCAGTAGAAATAAAAATATTTTTAATATTTTCATACCTTGATATTACCTTTTAAAAACTTTTACTTCTACCTTTTCTTATTGTATATGAATTGTGCCATTATTTTACCCAATTTTATATAGTGTGCTATTATTCTGATTGGTTGTGACATATAAAAGGTTTAAGAAATAAGATTTCTGGGTAATTAATCATTTAATTGCCCTCTTAAATGCCCCTCATGGAACCTACTCAATGCTTGTATGACCTTGGATACGTGGGTATTGCTCAAAATTTTGCAAGGGAGAATGTTGAGAACTGTCTTTGTATGTGTTTTGAAAATAAAAAGCTATTATTTAAAATAAAAAAAAGAGTAGTTGTTTCTGAGTGGCAATTAATTCTGATAAATTAACAATAAGAAAAATGAATATTATGAAAGGTTGGTTTATTTTAATGAGGGACTGAAGGATGTGACTTTGAACTTTCAGGTTTGAACATAGAATCTAATCTCTAATCCAGCCTACCTTTCTCAGAGACATCTAGACAAAAGAAGGTTCACCTCTTTCAGACCTAGCTCCGTAGAACACAATGGACTAGATTTCCACCTTAGATTAAATTCTTTTTAAGATTCCTTAGTTGGATGGGGTCTCCAACCCAGGACAAAAGTTTGTAGGATTTGGATAATCTCATCTATCGACAATGCTCTTCAGAGACAGAATAGCCTACTTCTGAGGGAAAAAATTCTGGTTCTAAATTCATTAATTTATTATTAATATATGAGAGAAATAGTCATTTTTTTCCCATAATTTAGTATGAATCTATGGATTAGCCAGTCAACAAGCATTTCTTAGACACTTACAAAATTCCAGACACTATGTTAAAACATTTTGGATTCAAAAACATGTAAAAGTTGGTCTCTGCCCTCAAGGAACTCCCAATCTAATAGATGAGGTGATAGGCAAACATGTATACAAGCAGATTACAGATAAAGATAAATAGGAAATAATTAAAAGAGAAGGCAATAAAATGAAGTAGGGTTGTAAAAGCCTTCTTGTAAAAGATGAGAATTTTTTGGGGATTTAGTGAAAGCCAGGAAGGTCAGTAATTAGAGTGGAGAAAGGAGAACATTCCAGGCATGAGGGTCAGCCAGAGAGTGCCTGGAGCAAAGAGATGGAATGTTTTGCTCACAAAACAACCAGGAGGCCAATGTCTGTGGATGGAAGTATATATAGTAGGGAGTGAGAAGGAGGAAAATTGTAAAGGTAAAATGGAGGTGGGCTATAAAGGACTTTGAATGTCAAAGAGAGGATTTTATAATTTTTTGTTTGTTTGTTTGTTTTACAAATAAGGATAAGGAGACACTGGGATTAATTGAGTAGGGAAGATGATAGGATCAGACCTTTAGAAAAATCATTTGGTAGTTGAATGAAGAAAGGACTGAACTAGGGAGAGACTTGAGAAAAAAAGACCTGACAGCAGGCTATTGTAATAAATCCAAGTGTGAGATGATAATGACCTGTATTAGACAGGTAGACAATGCGTTTTCTAATAATCTTAAATAGACTTCTTTCTACTACCTTTATTCTTATCTTTATGGCAATGTGTAGTACTGCTAATGTTTTTGGTGGATTTATTATTCTGTCTTTTTTTTCAAAGCTTAATTTTTTTAATTAACATTTTTTGTTGATTTTCTTGGGTTTTCTATGTAAATCATTACATTATTCACAAATAAAAATGTTCAAACCCACTATCAGCTATCCTTACTTTTTACATGTCTTTTTCTCTTTCTAATTGCTCCTAGATTCTATCAAGGCTCAGGATGAGTGCTATTTTTAAAGAGGCCTTTCTTGATTTTTCTACTTGTTTTTAGCAAACCATCCCTCATCATATTGATTTTGTATATATTTTGAATTTATTTATCCAAATACATGTTATTATCCCCTACCTTAAAAATTTTTAATCATTTTTGAGTCATAGATCCCTATGGTAAAGCCTATTGAATGCTTTTCAGAATAATGGTTTTTAAATTCATAAAATTATAAAGGAAACCAATCATATAGAAATACAATCATAAAAATATTGAAATAAAAAAAATTCACAGATTTCAGGCTTTTAAAAAATTCCTGTTTTTGCAGAATACAAATACATCTCTTAAAGAGGGATATTATTAACTTTATATTTGTATCTTGAAAAACCGAGGATAATCTCTGGAACATTTCATAAATGCTGGCTGAATTAAAATTTTCTTGTTTATTGATATGGCTAGCATTTTTAGATTCCAGGTCTGTAGAGGGCCAGAATTCTGGAGAAGTATACTTGAAACAAGGATACTTACAACAAGCTGTTAACTCAGTGGACTTGATAATGGTTTTCTAGTTTACATATACTTAGTACTTAGTATGGTGATACAATGGTTCTCTAGTTCATACATACTCAGTGTGCTATAGGGATATAATTGTACTGAAGTATATAAGGGCTAAGAGGACTGGAAATGAGACATTCTATCTTTGACTAGCCTCGTGGTGGCTCTCAAGCCTCCTGCACTAAGATCAAGACTGGGCCAGAATAAAGAATCTATAATCTGTTCTTGACCATTCTCGTGTTGTCTATCCTGCTGAGACCAAAGCCCTTCCAGAGGACCTCCAGAAAGTAGCCTGGACATTACACAGATCTGGGTTTTTTCCCACTGTATCATATGTTTAACATGGAAATGCATTAATGACTTCAACTTGTTTTTCTGAAATGGTTAATTTGCTTCTCAATATCTAGTTATGTTACTTTGTGTATTTTATACATTTATTTTATATTAAGTCCTTTAGATTTTTTTTATTTTGTTGGAATTTTATTTCATGTAATAGTGATGGGTACAAGGGTATAAAAGTACTGAACACCCCAAATTTTTAGAATTTTAGGACACTGTACAATCCACCAAATGTTGGGGAATAAGTGGGCTAATCTGAAAAGGAGTTAGTCATTGCATTTGGGGTAAAAGGAGTTGAAGGAGGAGAGCATTACAAGGATGGGCTAAACCTAAAAGGACTTATCTAGGGATTGGGATACAGGTAGCTTCTTCTATTGAAAAGAATAAACCTCAGGGTTTGACATCATAACTTGTCCTTTTGATTTGATACAGTGATTATAGGGTCAAATGATTTTTTCTCAATGCAAGTATTTGAAGAGGAATTAAAAAAATAATCCTGTCATTGCTCTTCTCTGTTTGGCTTAGGGAATAGCTGTGGGAATTCAACTAGGTAGAGCTCTTTGTAAGAAAGATTCATTTAAATTTCACTTAAATTTAACAAAAGCCTTTTATCAATATTCGTTTCTAAGGCCCACCTAGAGACTGGGTTGCTAACAGGGACATGGTCTTTTGTTGGGGTCTTATTCCAGTTATAGTATATTCTTTATTGCTTCATTAATTGTTATAAATTTCACTCTAAAAATTTCATGGTTTGATATCCCTTTTTTCTTCTATTTGATCAAATGAGAAGTTTGTCTACTTTATTACTCTTAATTTTTTTCTTATTTTAATTTTTATATTTTGAAAATTCTGTTAATTTATCTTTTGATTTTGGCCATTTCTTTTTGTTATTTAGGGTTCATTAATTTTTTGGTTACACAATTATTTAAACTATAAGCCACTCATTCATGTTCTCTTTTCTTACTATAAACATTAAAGGAAATAAAATTTAGCTCCATCCCATAAGTTTTGATATGTTTTAGCACTGCTATTATCTTTATTATAATTTAAAATTACTCCCATATGGTTTTTTTTTGGCATATAGTTTATTTTTTGGCAAAATATGTATGTAAATATTTACATGTATGTATATAAAGTTTATATTCACAGTTTATTCATATATAATTTATTTGTGAAATATATGTATGTAAATATACTCATGTGTATATCTATCTGTCTATATGTACATATGTATACAAAGTTTTGATTTTCAAATTCTGTCCTTCCTTCTCTCCCATCTCCCTGAGATGGTATGCAATCAGATATAAGTAAACAATCACATATAGGTCCAATCACATAAAACATTTCCATATTAGTAATTTTGCACAAGGAAGCTCAAATGAAAGAAAATGAAAAATACCATGCTTCAGTCTATAGTCAGACAACATCAGTTATTTTGTGAAGGAGGATAGTATGCTTCATCACTAGTCCTTTGGGATTATCTTGGATCACTGTATTCTGAGAATAACTAAAGTCAATGTGAAGTATACATTAAATTCATCATGACAGCATCAAAAAATGCCTTCTTTGTTGGTGTCTTCTTTTGAACTTCTTTTTTATGTACTAAATCATGCTTAAGCAAATAATTTTTAGTTTTCCTTTAGGTTTGTACCTTCTGTTTATCATTCTCAAATAATTACTATTTTAACTGTTATAAATTATAAAAATATTAATTAAAATTTTTGCTTTTCTGCATTTCTAAAATTTTTATGCCCTAAAATAGAATACATTTTTTAAAATAGATTTTTTAAAAAATAAACTCATTTTTGTTCTGCATATTCTTGTTCTCCCACATAGACTCTTTCCCTCCCCTCCTCCCCTCAGCCAATTCAGGCTTTTCCTTTAAGACTTCATTTGCTATTTCATTAGGTATGCATTTGGATAGAAATACTTTTGCTGCCAATGGTGCTGCTAATAATGGTAGAGTTGCTATACTTCATTCTCATTGATTTCTATCTTACAATCAGATTTACCTGAAATCTTAACTGCAACAACTAATTTTTCTGGCTGAGACATAATGTATGTTTTCCAACCTCTCATTTTGAACCTGTAAGTTCTTTCTGTCTTGATTCTTTCATACAGGCAAAATATTATAAGGTCTTTTCTTTTTTAAAAGAAAATTATATTATCACCAATTTTCTTTATATTTAATTTAATGAATGGCTCATGGTAAGATTTTATTTATTACATTAGAAACCTAATGATTTTATTTATTACATTAAGTTTCTATTACCTCATACTTAATTATATTATTTATTTTCATGTTTAAATATTTTTTATTCTATCAAGAAAATGAATGATTGACTTTAGTTCCTTTAGTACAATCCCCAAGGTTTTTTACACAGAGACATTAATATAAACCTGCATTCCTAGCAATAAGATGCAGTTTCATTCCCAGACTTATTTTCATACATACTTGTCCATATCTAGAGAACTAAATATTTTTGTTTGCTTACCTCTTTAGTTTATTTTAGTGTTTATACTTTCCATTTTCCTACCTTTATGAGTTCTGTTTTCAGAGTTCCCACTCTTTTTTCTTTTCTTTGCCTAATTTTCCAATATTTATTCAATATAATTCATAATTGTAAAATTATATTTTCTCACTCTTTCCTTCCTTTCTTCTTCTGTTGTAATTCACCATTTTCTTTATCTCTTCCTTTTATCTTCAAACCTTTAGTTGTCAACAGAAAAATCCAAATTCACTTATATTGGCTCCAGTCAAGGAAATCATACTTAAATTTACTGTTACTCTTGTCTCTCTTCTGGCATTCCAACTCTAGATAATTACTGGCCATTCCAACTGGCTATTCCCTATTCCTTATAACCAATAGCAAATCATGTTGAAGTTTTCCTCATCCTGAGGAATATATATAACTTGATTATTCCCCTTTCTACATACTCCACCCAGATAGAATTTCTAGTCTTAAGACCTCCCACTATTGTTTTGCTAACCTCGAACAGCATTTATACTAAATTTCTCAGTAATTTGGTGATTCAGAATTTTAAATCAAGCTTTACTTAAAGTTCACCATTGATTTACATAACTAATGTCCCCAGCTAGCAGGACCTCTCCAGTAATTACCTAGAGATGTGTATTTGGGTTGATTTGCATTTCAAAGACCTGCTCAAATTACTCTTTTCCCTGTAGATACACTTGGAAATGCTGTGGAAAACTAAAAACATAGTTTTAAATTTAAAAATATTATTCCTAAATTTGCTGAATGAGTGATTCTGGGGTAAATTTCTCCTTGAGTATTAAGCTATATTACTTTATTTTCTTGAGATTGTTAACTAATCTTATCTAGTTAATTGGGGTACCCTGACAAATAAAATATTTAGCTATTTCCAGAATCCCTTTTTTAATGCTGAAGCTCTGGACTTTGGCAATTTATACAATTTGCTTTCTGCTAATAAGTTTATAATGACAAAAAAGTTATATAAGCTTATAACTTTTAAAACACATGTAAATAAAATGAGCTTTGAAAATGGATATGTGCTATGATTTCTTCAAAAACTACAACTCCTTTACCTGTTCTCTTCTGTTGTCAAATCAAAGCTATTCCTTTGGAAAAAAATACTGAGATTATATGAAATAAGTGACCTTTCTTCATGTTCACGTCAATAGATAATTATTTCTTTATATAATCATCCATTCTCTCTCTACTCAGAGTAAGAGGCATTCTCCTTTAAACTTTTGATTGGAGGTTTTATTTCCTCATGACTTAATTTTTTTCTACATTATTTTGTCTTTTCCCAGAATATTCGTTTTTCCTTTTCCAACCCATTCTTTCATTTCTCTCTCTCTCTCTCTCTCTCTCTCTCTCTCTCTCTCTTTTTTTCTCTTGCTGCCAAATTGTAGTCCAATTCCATTTCCTCAAATTTAATTCTTTTCTGAACTCTCTGCAATTTGACAGTTGATTTCTTTGGGATCCTGAAGGTTTAAAGACAGGGAGACTCTGGGCCACAAGAAGTAGATAGTTTGTTGAGTGATTGTTGTTACTAGGCCTTTGTTTTCCAAGAGGAACAGAGACTTCAAAGGTGAATTGAAGTGAGTCAGACTTGTGCCAAGTTGCAATCTCCTTTTCAGAATTTTAGAATTATAATGGCAAGATAAAAGTCAAGGTGACTGGCAACAACATACGACGCAGTGGATGACCTTAGTAGAAAGAAATGAAGGTCATGTTGGTCAAAGGATATGAACAGACAGTTTTCAGATGAAGAGATTAAAATCTTTTCTAGTCATATGAAATGTAGTCTAAATCACTATTCATCAGAGAAATGTGAATTAAGACAAGTCTGAGATACCATTGTCTACCTCTCAGATTTGTCTCAGGATGAATGTTGGAGGGGATGTGGGAAAACTGGGACACTAATACATTGTTGGTGGAATTGTGAACAGATGCAACCATTCTGGAGAGCAATTTGGAACTATGCCCAAATTGTGCATACCCTTTTATCCAACAGTGTTTCTACTGGGCTTATATCCCAAAGAGATCTTATAGAGGGAAAGGGACCTGTATGTACCAAAATGTTTGTGCCAGCCTTCTTTGTAGTGGCAAGAAACTGGAAACTTAGTGGATGCCCATCAATTAGAGAATGATTCAATAAATTATGGTATGTGAATGTTATGGAATATTATTGTTCTATAAGAAATGATTAGCAGGATGATTTTAGAGAGGTCTGGAGAGATTGACATGAACTGATGCTAAGTGAGATGAGCAGAACCAGGAGATCATATTGCATATGGCAACAATAATATTATATGATGATCAATTCTGATAGATGTTACTCTTTCCATCAATGAGATGATTGAGGCCAGTTTCAATGATCTTGTGATGAAGAGAGCCATCTACACCCAGAGAGGGGACTGTGGAAACTGAGTGTGAATGGCAACATAACATTCTCACTCTTTTTGTTGTTATTTGCTTGCATTTTCTTTTCTTATTCATTTTCTTTCCTTTTTGATGTGATTTTTCTTGTACAGCAGGATAATTGTATACATATGTTTACATTTATTGAATTTAACATATATTTTGACATTTATGGCATATATTGGATTGCTTGCCATTTCGGGGAGAGATTGGGAGGAAAGAGGGGAAAATTTGGAACACAAGGCTAAACAAGGGTCAGTGTTGAAAATTTATCCTTCCATATGTTCTGAAAATAAAAAGCTTTAATTAAAAAATAAATAGATGAAGGTCATTTCTTAGGCCTGTTACTAGGAGGAAAAGCCCATTCAATGACTAAGTTGGCTAGGCCAGAATTGAGACAAAAGATGGTCTAATTTATTCTCATATAAATAGCAATCTGAGAAGGAAAGTTTCTAGAGTAAAGAGAAAACAATTGCTGTTTACACTCATTTTAGGCCATCAAAACTTTGAGCCTCTGAGGCTTGCCTTGGGGCCTATTATGGCTATTCAAGGAAAGTCCGAGTGATTTGGGTTTAAAGATTTCATCTAGTAGCTGTAATTGAACCATAATGGCTTGGTGGAGGAGAAGGCAGAATATACTGAAGCAACTGTGGAGAAAAAGTAAATTGTCCCAGTTTTTAGAAAAAAAATCCAGCTCCCAAACCTTAAATATTTTTTTTAAAAAATAGGCAACCAAAAATAATATTCCTAATGACAGAGGACTCACATGTAAAGATATGGTACTGGGGGCGGATGGTGCTAGACTACCTTATCCCGAATTGACTACTCAGAGGCATTTCTGAAAAAAGAAGAAGCATTTATTCCGTCCTTGCAAGGAGAGGTCCAAGCAAACCTGAGCAGACACAGAGCCTCTCAGCTCTCAGCTCCAGTATTGTGTCTGGCCTAGTGAGCTGGAAATAGTGAATTTGGTTAAATATCAAAAGACCCAAGTCTTTTCAGTAAATGGACTGAAAAGGAAGTAACCATTATTGACCAATGGTCAGCAATGTTGTATATGTCCTGTGGGTCATGTAATTTCCTGCAATTTAGGCCTAGGGTCTGACCTTCCCTGCCCTATAGACCCTTAGGAATAGGGATCACACGACTTTCTACAACTCAGGCCTAAGGCCTGACCTAATCTATGTCATAGACTTGAGGAATCTTCACCTGGTCCCATTCAGTTCTCTGTGGAATAGGTACTAGATCCCTTTTCCCAATTTAACTAAGCAGGGACATCTTCAGGTGCAAAGAGAAAGCATTTATGTAATTCCTGCAGGGAGAGGCCCAGCACCCGGGAGGCATCCCCGATCCCGCCATGTGTTCAAACCTGACCAGCAGGAAGTAGAACAGCTGGTTAAATGGGAAAAGACCCAAGCCTTTTCATTGGCTAGACTAAAAGGACGTAATCATCCTTGACCAAGGGTCACCAATATTGTCTGATTCCTGTGGGTCCCATCACTTCCTGTAACTTTCTGAGGGTCTGACCTTTAGGAACCATGTGATTCCCTGCAAAGCAGTGTTGAAAATCCCATCTTCTGGCTCTGGGAGTAGGGATCAATCAGTTCTATTCAGTACTGAGAGTGGGGAAAGTGTAATGCCAGAGAAACTGAGGCAAGGTAGAGATTCGAGAGTTTTTTATATTTTATTTGAGAGGGAGAGATTGTGCTGGGGGCAAAACAGGATCCATGTTGCTCCTAGGGCTGAATAAAACTGAAGAATTCTAGGGATTTTTATAAGGCTCCAATGATCAGGGGATAAAGCAGGGTGGGTTAGAGCTCTGGTGAGCGGGAACTTCCAGGAAGGGACCATAATTCAGTTCTGACAGATTGGGGGTAAGGATCATAAATCCTGATAAGTTGGAAGGCTAGGAGCCAGGATGTCTCCCTCAGAGGTTCTCGCCATCTGCATTTTATGGCTGTATGGAATGTTAGTAGTCAGGGCTAGTTATCTCTGTCCTAATTTATATCAGTTCTAATGGTCAGGAAGGAGGGTTGCTATTGAGGCACAACAATTCAGGGAAATAAGTAGAACAATTAAGGGAAATTGAGGCAGAACAATTAAAGGAAACTGTGACATAACAAAAGGAACCAGATGTGGCAAGGGGATGTGGTTGTATGTGCTTGCTTGGGATGCAAACAGACATCTCTAAGAGAGACTTCCATTCCTTGGCTCAGGGGTGGATAATGGTTGGGATAGGATTGGGGAGAACAGGGTCTGGGATGCTAGTGTGGGAGATAAAAGAGGGCTTAGTAGGAAATGGCTTTGGAGTTTTAAGATCTAAAAATTGTGAGCACAAAGAAGGGAGTTGAGATGATAGTTCCCTTATTGTTCTTAATGCTTTATCATTTAATATATAACAATGTTTTGTTTTTATTTTTTCTTTTCTGTCTTTTTTATTTTGGTTTTTCTTATTTGTATTTAATTATATATATATTTTTAAATAGTGTAATAAGATGGGGCAGAACAATGGCCCTCCTGGGACAAACCCAAAAGATTCCAGGACCCAGGTTAATTAGTATAAATTGTAAATACTTCCAAGCTCTCTCAGGAGAAACAGTAATGGGGATCCCTAAGACTAGCTGGTAGTCTCATCTTGAGCTACAGAAACTTTTATCTCCCTGACAGTGGGGAGTCCTGGTTCTGAGTTTGGGAAGACTGAGGGAACCTCTGCTGATCAGGAATACCAGGCCCTACTTCACTTCTGAGATGGTGCCCTAGGGGAGAAGTCATCCTTGGGGTGAGTGCAGAAGCAGTAGAACAGAGAAGCTATTGCCTGTAATCACTTGCAGGAGGGGGGACTTTTCAGTTTGGGGTAACAGATCAGAAGGGAGAGCTAAGTAAAACTAGAGGCACCATTACCCCTTATCCCCACCCTCTAGGATTAGAAGGATTAGAGAATTAAAATTCTCATTAAAAAAAAAAAAACAAACAGGCAAAGAAGAAAGAATCCAATCATAGAAGCTTCTTTTCTTTTGTTTGTTTATTTACTTTTAACACATTGCTTTATGAATCATGTAGGGGAAGGGGGGGAGAAAAATTAGCATAAAATGGAAAAACCATGGGGGAGAGAAAAACAGAAAAATTAAGTGAATATAGCATGTATTGATATACATTTAGTCTCAGTTCTTTTTCTGAATACAGATGGAATATTTTGTCCAAAGTCTGTTGGGATTACTTTGGATCACTGAACCATTGAGAATAATCAGGTCTTTCACAGTTAATCATCACACATTCTTTTTTTATTTTTTTTATTTTAAATAATAATAACTTTTTATTGACAGAACCCATGCCTGGGTAATTTTTTACAACATTATCTCTTGCACTCACTTCTATTGTGATTTTTCCCCTCCCTCCCTTCATCCCCTCCCCCAGATGGCAAGCAGTCCTATACATGTTAAATAGGTCACAATAGATATGAATCATTGCACATTCTTGCTGTTATTGTGTATAATGTATTCCTGGTGCTGCTTGTTTTGCTCAGCGTCAGTTCATGTGAATCTTTCCAGGCTTTCCTGTAAGCAGCTTGTTAATCTTTTCTTATAAAAAATAATATTCCATTACTTTCACATGCCACAGCTTGTTCAACCATTCCCCAATTGATGGATATCTACTCATTTTTCCAATTCTTTGCTATCACAAAAAGAAATACTACAAACATTTTTGCACATGCAGGTCCTTTTCCTTTCTTTCTGATTTCCTTGGTATACAAACAGTACTAGTAATGGTGCCCTTTTTCAAAGGGTATGTACGGTTTGATAGCTCTTGAGCATAGTTCCAAATTGCTCTTCAGAATGGTTGGATCATTTTACAACCTCAGTAACAATGGATTAGTGTCATAGTTTTCCCACATCTCTTACATTTATCGTTATCTTTTCCTGTCATCTTAGCCGGCAATCATAGAAACTTATTATAAAAATAGGGAAGAGTGAGGTTCATATTCAGAGGAGGACAGTGGAGTAAAAAAAGCTTCTTCTACCCCAAAGAGTAATGTTAAATGGCTACTTGCCCAGAAAGAATTTATAGAAGAACTCAAAAAAAAAAAAGTTCAAAAATCAAATGAGAAAGATTGAGAAAAGCTAAAAATAATAAGAAGCATCCAATAAAAAAAAAGAGGATTCTGAAAAAAAACTGTTAACCAACTCGAAAACCAGATACAGAATCTTAAAGAAGAAAATTAAAGTTGGGCAAGTGGAAACCAGGGAAGCTACAAGAAACCAAGAAATAACAAAATAAAATATAAAGAATGAAAAAAAAAATAGAACATAATGTGAATCTTCTTAAGAAAAACAACAGATCTGGAGAATAGAGGAAGAAGACAGCATGTAAGAATAATTGGATTACTTGATACTGTGAAGAACAACAACAACAACAACAAATTGGCAGAATAATGTAAGAAGCAAGCCAAAAAAAAATTTGTCCTGGAGTGATAGAATATGAGGGGAAAAGTAGAAACAGCAAAAATTCCACTGATCACCATCTCAAAGAGATCCTACATGGAAAATACACAGAAATATTGGAAAACTTTGAAATCTTCAGATCAAAGAGAAAATTCTACAAGAAACAAAATAAAACAAACAACAACAACAAAATCCAATTCAAATACACTGGAGTTATAATTATAATTGTACAGGATTTATCAACAGATATAATAAAATACCACAGATCCTGAAGTAATATATATTAAAAATCAAAGAATTAGGCCTGTGACCAAAAATATCATATCCCACAAAACTAACCACAATATTAAACAAACAAAAAGGGACATTCAACAATCTTACAGATTTTCAGTACTTGGGTCTCAACCAAATTTGAACTCTGCAGAAAATTCAACATATAAGATTCAACATTAAAAATTAGTTTCAAGAGACTCAATAAATTATGTTTTTTTACATGGGAATATATACCATTTATTTAAGATTGACATCAGTAATTGGGTAGTTCAAAAGAAAGACTGGTATAGAGCTGTCTATGATCTGATTCTAAAAAAGAAAAACTGTCTAGGAAAAGGTAAAAATAGTAATCATGCTATATGAATGAAGTACAGAGAACGAGCCATCTCAGAGTCATTAGAGGGAATCATGTGGTAGTTCTGAAAACCTACTCATATCGGGAATGGATTAAATGGGGAAATATATGTATACATATATATATAGGTGTGTATATACATAATACACTATGATGAGTTTAGCACTCATAAAGATATGAGGGGAGGAAATAGAATAAGATCAATTATGGAAGTGTGTATAGATTTATGGCTGTGGGACAAGTTACGTAGATTAATGGAAAAGGGATAAAGAGGGAGGGAAAGGGTGGCATAGGATAATGTAGGGCACAGAAGGATTTTTATAAGGTCTGTAGATAAATGTTTCAGGTAAAGAAGGAGGGAAAAGGTCAGGGAAGAAGAAAAGTGAGGGATCCATGGGTAGGGGGTGTTAAGTAATAGCAAGGCAAATTAAGGGGCAGAATTAAAGTAGAAGAGTTAGCGGGGATAGTACAAGCATTATAACAAGGACCAGGAGTATTAAAAATTAATTAGAAAATAAATTAATTAGAAAAAAGTAGGGCTAGTGGTAATTATTGATCTTAGACAAATTGAATTTAAAGATAAAACCAAGAGAAATTGATATTATATATAAACTATATTAATATTATTTTAGATACATGTCTGCATATGTGTAAATGCATTATGTATATTATGTGTGCCTGCATGTAGATATATATATATATATGTGTATATATATGTCTGTGTGAAAAATACATATAAAATATGTATATATTTATATATATAATGTATAAATATATAAATATATATAGGTTTATAAACCTACCCATGCTTAATTATAGCCTGCTTGGGGGATGGAGGGATGAAAGGAGAAAAAAAGAATAGAGTAAAAAGTACACAGCAGAGAACAAAAGAATAACTTGTAGGGAAGCCAAAAAAAAAAAAAAAAAAAGAAAGAAAGAAAGAAAGAAAAAAAAAGAACAGTCATGAATATATAATTTCTTTTATTATTATGTATACTTTCTTGAAATGGAAATTTATTGTTACATATTTTGAATCCTTTTTGATGTTCTGCTGGGCGCATGACAATGTTTTGTTTTTATTTTTCTTTTCTGTCTTTTCTATTGTTTTTTCTTATTCATATTTAATTATAAATTTTAAAAAATAGTGTAATTCCCATTTCCCACTAATTCCTTCTTGTGGTTAGTCAGTTTATTAACTGTCATCTAATGCCATTTGGGACCCTAACTCCTTTTAGGGTAAGCCTGTATCCCTCAATTGCCAAGTCTTAATGGTGTCTTCTTCCTTAAAGGCATTGTAGACCCCTTGTTAATTGCTAAAAATCCTTAGGGATGTAACCTGCTCTTAGCAACATAATAAAATCTTTGTCCCTATGTGAGGAGGAGGTCTAAGCCTACAAATTCTTTTGAGATAATCTGCAACACCAGCCTGTAACTCCAATATAATTTTGGAGTATTACTCCCAGATCCCATCATTTGGCCCCATCATTTGGTTTTGATGTTATGGAGAATCTAATTATACTCCATAACATCAAAACCACTCCAGTTTATTTGCCAAGAATACTCCAAAGGGGGTCACAAAGAATTTGACAATGCTAAACAATAACTTTTTACTTCATATTTCAACAATAAAGTGTAATGGGCTGAGGTTTGAGTTGATGCACTGAGGTCCCAAGCACATGAGGCTAAATAGTAATTGGGCTACACTCTTTTAATATACATGATTGGATAAAGAATGACCCCCACCCACTCTCTGTGCAAGTCCTGATGTGTTGTATAGGAAATGATGATTTTGGTGGGTGGAGGCACAGAGAGACAGGAAGAGAAACTGAGAGAGATTGACCTTGGGTCCATACTCCCAGCTGCTGGTCGTTTGGCTTCTGGTCTAGCTAGCTTCTTGACTCAGCTACACACATTGCTATTGCCCATTCTCTTCCACCTCTGATCTTCACTGAGAATAAAGATTGACGATTTTCCCCTAACCTGAATTCCTGACTCCGGCTGATTTTAAAATACGCAGTCTTCACAATAAAGGAATTTCTACATGCTTTAATATTACTTTTGAATTTTGTTTTTTGTAAATGTGACTTCCTTATCCCTTTCTCCATGGGATTGCCACTTAGGGATTGCCTACCCTTCCCTTGCCAATATTACACTTGATTTTTTTTCCTTTTTTCTTCGCTGTTTTCCTTTCTAAAATACTACATACTACCTTTGTAATAATCTCTACTAGATTTTCCCCAGGAATTGAAGGCAAGCTCATTGACCTATAGTTTGTTGAATCTGTTCTTGTTCTTTTTTTTTTTTTTTCAGATTGGAAAAATATTTTGAACAATTCAATTGTTATTCAAAACAAGATTGAGGCTGATCCAAATATCTTGTTTATTTTGAAATAGCTAAATATCTTTAAATTTTTTTTAATTTCCTTTTTTTGAAATAGCTAAATCTCTAAGTAACTTTTCTGATCTTCTGTTGTTTGGTGATGATCACACTGAGATAGTGGCTAACCAAAATAACTCTATCATTATTTTGATACCTCTCTTAGCAAAGCTGCTAAGATTCACACCAGTTTTAAACTACTAACAGTGACTGAATATACTAACTTGTTACAAATGAAAAACCCCAAGACACAGAGTTTCTGGCAAATTTATAATTTATTAAGTAGTCAAGCTAATAATCAATAAATTGATTATCAATGGTTTCTCATGATAACCAAAGATAGTAGCTTTTGGAAAAAGGGATGCCCCTGACAAGTGAAAATCAACTCTGTTTGTGGGACATTTAATGAGCAGGTGGGCTAGAAATTTTCAGATCTTCTTTCTGGGAACATGTCTTAATTATGAGACTCAGTTGCTTCCAGCAAGCTAGATAGGTAACTCCACCTTCATTCAGACCCTTCGGATTGGAATATTCCTTCATGAGTTCTATCACCCTAAATTCCAATGAAGGGATGCAAAGACAGGGGTTCATAACCTTGGGGCAAGAGCTCACCCAGTCAGGATTCTTTTTATACTCTAAACAGAAGTAAGATCTCTAGTTGGGTGGGATACAGGCCAAGATGGAAGAGTATGTCTCATTAGCAGTCATGTCCTTCAAAGATTGACTGACCTTCTACAGGGATTGAGTCTCAAATGAGAAAATAAAAGGAAACAAATCTGAATCCTAATTTAATAATTGATTAATAACATTATCAAAATTATAGTTTCTCATACTGGAGGAAGTGAATTAAATAAATCTTGGCATTCTTATTCTATTGAAAACAAGTAGTGAAAAGGACTCTAGGTAAAATAAAACAAGATGACTTATAAATTCTCCTTAATCTTGGAGAAGTAAACAAAGAAATAGGTGAAGTTGGTTTTATTACCATAGGAAAGATCATTTTGTGGGATATTTGGTCATCTTCAGTCATAATGCCCATAAGTATTTCTAACAAGGTTATTATAAAAATGATTTAACAAGATCTTTTGTATATTTCAAAGTATCATTTGAATATCAGTAAAGCCTCTTTTCAAATTAAAGATAAGTATTTAAAACTAAACTTTTCTTTTTTTAATGATGAAGCAATTATTTTTATTGTAGTAAGTTTATTTATTTTTAATTGACATTGCTTTATGAATCATGTTGGGAGACAAATATCAGAGCAAGAGGGGAAAACCATAGGAGAGATTAAAAAAATAAAAAATAAAAAAGAAGTGAACATAGCATATGCTGACATTCAATCTCCTCAGTTCTTTTTCTGGATGAAGATAGCATTTTTTGTCCAAAGTCTATTGGCATTGCTTTGAATCACTGAACCACTGAGAAGAACCAAGTCTTCCATAGTTGATCATCGCACATTCTTGCTGTTATTGGGAACAATGCATTTCTGGTTCTGCTTGTTTCACTCAGCATCAGTTCCTGTAAATCTTTCCAGACCTTTTTATAATCAACTTGTTCATGATTTTTTATAGAACAGTAATATTCTATTACCTTCATGTGCCACAGCTTGTTCAGCCAATCTCCAATTGATGAGCATCTACTCATTTTCTAATTCCTTGCCACCACCAAAAGAGTTGCTACAAACATTTTTGCAAGTGTGGGTCCTTTCCCCTCCTTAATGATTTCCCAGTAATGGCATTGCTGTATTAAAGGGTATGCATCAAACATTTTATAGCCCCTTGGGCATGATTCCAGATTACTCTCCAGAATAGTTGGATCATTTTACAACTCCACCAACAATACATTAATGTCCCAGTTTTCCCACATTCCCTTCAACATTTATCATCTTTTCCTGTCATTTTAGCCAATCTGAAAGCTATGAGGTGGTACCTCAGAATTGTTTTAATTTGCATTTTTCTAATTAATAGTGATTTAGAGTATTTTTCATATGATTATAAATTGCTTTAATTTCATTTTTTCTTTTTTCATATTAAATATTTTTATTTTCAAAACATGCAAAGATAATTTTTTAACATTTGCTCTTGCAAAACCTTGTGTTCCAAATTTTCTCCCCATTTCCCCCATCCCCTCCCCTAGATGGCAAGTAATTCAATACAAGTTAAAAAAATATTACATCCAATATATGCATACATATTTATATAATTATCTTGCTGAACAAGAAAAATCAGATCAAAAAGGGGAAAAAAATGAGAAAAAAAATGCAAGTAAATAACAACCAAAAAAAAAGTGAAAATGCTATGTTGTAATCCACACTCAGTTCCCACAGTCCTCTCTCTGGGTGTAGGTGGCTCTCAACAAGACAAAATTAGAGCTGGCCTGAATCATCTCATTGTTGAAAAGAGCCACAACCATCAGAATTGATCATCGTATAATCTTGTTGTTGCTGTCTATAATGATCTTCTGGTTCTGCTCATTTTATTCAGCTTCAGTTCATGTAGGTGTCTTCAGACCTCTCTGAAATCTTCCTGCTGATTGTTTCTTATAAAACAATAATATTTCATAACATTCATATACCATAACTTATTCAGCCATTCTTCAACTGATGGGCATCCACTCAGTTTCCATTTTCTTGCCACTACAGAAAGGGCTGCCACAAACATTTTTGCACATGTGGGTCTCTGTCCTCCTTTAAAATCTCTTTGGAATATAAATACTACCAAATCAAAGGGTATGCACAGTTTGATAATCCTTTGGGCATAGTTCCAAATTGCTCTACAAAATGGTTCAATTGGTTCACAATTCCACCAACCATGTAATAGTGTCCCAGTTTCCCAACTTCAGCATTCAGCATTATCTTTTCCTGGAATCTTAGCCAATCTGGGAGATGTATAACAATACCTCAGAGTTGTCTTAATTTGCCTTTCTCTGATCAATAGTTATTTTGAGCGCCTTCTCATATGACTAGAAATGGTTTCTATTTCTTCATCTGAAAATTGTCTGTTCATATCCTTTGACCATTTATCAATGGCTTGAATTATAAATTTGAGTCAATTCTTTATATATTTTAGAAATGAGGCCTTTATCACAATCCTTGAATGTAAAAACGTTTTCCTACTTTATTGCTTCCCTTCTAATTTTGTCTGAATTAGTTTTGCTTTTACAAAAACTTTTTAACTTAATATAATCAAAATTATTTATTTGGTGTTCAGTAATAAACTCCAGTTTTTCTTTGGCCACACATCTCTTCCTTCTCCACAGATCTGAGATGTAAAATATCCTTTGTTCTTCTAATTTGCTTATAATATCATTCTATTTCCAAATCACGAACCCATTTTGACCTTATATTGGTATATGGTCTTAGGTGTTAATTAGTTTCTTGTTTCTGCCATACTAGTTTCCATTTTTCCTAGAAGTTTTTGTCAAATAGTGAATTCTTGTCCCAAAAGCTGGGTCTTTGGGTTTGTCAAACACTAGATTACTATTGTCATTGACTATTTTGTCTTGTGAACCTAACCTATTCCATTGATTGACTGCTCTATTTCTTAGCCAGTATCAAATGGCTTTGTGACCACTGCTTTATAATATAGTTTTAGATCTTGCACAGTGAGGTTACCTTCATTGGCATTCTCCCCCTCCCCACCATTAATTCCCTTGAAATTCTTGACCTTTTTTTTTTACATTCCCACCAACATTCATTATTATCTTTTCCTGTCATCTTAGCCAATCTGAGATAACACTACATAAAGTATATATTAAATACAACGTAAGTATACATGTCCATACAGTTATTTGCTGCACAAGAAGAACTGGACTTTGAAATAGTGTACAATTAATCTGTGAAGGAAATAAAAAATGCAGGCAGACAAAAATAAAGGGATTGGGAATTCTATGTAGTGGTTTACACTCATTTCCCAGAAATGGTTTCTTTCACTCGGTATAGCTGGTTCAATTCATTACTGCTCTATTGGAACTGATTTGATTCATCCCAAAGAGGTCCATGTCCATCAGAATTGGTCATCATATAGTATTGTTGTTGAAGTATATAATAATCTCTTGGTTCTGCTCATTTCATTCAGCATCAGTTCATGTAAATCTCTTCAGGACTTTCTGAAATCATCCTGCTGTTCATTTCTTACAGAACAATAATATTCCATAACATTCATATACCACAATTTATTCAGCCATTCTCCAATTGATGGGCATCCACTTGGTTTCCAGTTTCTGCTCTAATTTCTTTTTCATTTGTGGAAAGTTCTACCTTTTCATTTTTGAGATGAACAATTTGATTTTCTTCTTTTCTTTTTCTAATCAAATTAACTAATGATTTATTTATTTTGTGGGTTTTTCCCATAAAACCAACTCTTAGTTTTATTATTAATTCAATAGTTTTCTTACTTTCAAATTTGTTAAATTCCCCTTTTATTTTCAGAATTCCAAATTTAGTATTTGTAATGGACTGAAACTGAGCAGATGCACTGAGGTCCAAGCACTTAAGGCTAATTACCAACTGGACAATACTCTTATTAGTATATACTTGGAGAAAGAATGGCCTTGTGCAAGTTTGATCTGTTGTATAGGAGACTGGGTGGAGGATTTAGGGGGTGGAGTGAGAGAGCCAGAGTTACTCCTAGTGGATTTGTGTTGCAATTGCTTTCACTTTGTATTGCCATTCCGTTCACGTCCACAAAGAATAAAGATCAAGGACTTTTGCTGATCTTGACTCCAGCTGATTCTAAAGTATCTAGGGTGCTAATGTGGTCATCACAAGTATTTAATTGGACTTTTAAAAATTTAAGAATTTAAAAATTCTTTTTCTAGCTTTTTTAGTTGTAAGCCCAATTCATTGATCTTCTCTTTCTCTATTTTATCCAAATAAACATCTAGAGATATAAAATTTCCCCTAATTACTACTTTGACTGCATCCCCCAAATTTTGATATGTTATCTCATTATTGTCAGTCTCTCGGATGAGATTATTGTGTCTGTGATATGTTATTTCACCCACTCATTCTTTAGGATTAGATTATTTAGTTTCCAGTTAATTTTTGGCCTATTTTCCCTTGGCCTTTTATTATTTATTGCATGATCTGAAAAAATGCATTTATTATTTTTGCCTTTTTGCAATTGATTTTGAGGGTTTTATGCCCTATTATATGGTCAATTTTTGTATAGGTTCCATGTATTGCTGAGAAAAAAGTATATTCATTTCTGTCTCCATTCAATTTTCTCCAAAGGTCTATTATACCTAACTTTCCTAGGATTCTATTTATCTCCTTAATTTCTTTCTTATTTGTGGTTCCATTTATCTAGTTCTGAGAGAGTAAGTTTGAGTTCCCCCACTAGTATGGTTTTGCTGTCTTATTCGTCTTGCAGCTCTCTTAACTTCTCCTCTAGGAATTTGGATGCTATCCCCCTTGGTGCATATATGTTTAGTATTGCTATTACTTCATTATCTATGGTACCTTTAAGATGTAGTTTTCTTCCCTTTCTCTTTTAATTAGACTTATTTTTGCTTTTCCTTGATCTGAGATCAGGATTGCTCTCTCTGCTTTTTTTTTTTTTACTTCAGCTGAAGCATAATAGATGCTGCTCCAGCCTTTTACTTTTACTCTGGATGTACCATTCTGCTTTAAATATGTTTCTTGTAAGCAACAAATTGTAGGATTCTGGCTTTTAATCCAGTTGTTATCTGCTTCTATTTTATGAGAGAGTTCATCCCATTCATATTCACAGATAAAATCACTAACTCTATATTTCCTGCCCTTTTGTTTGCTCCCAGTTATACTTTTATCTTCCCTTTCCCCATTTCCCTCATCCTTAGTATTATGTTACTGACCACTCCCTGACTTAAACAGCCCTCCCCTTTTACAGTCCCTCTCCCTTTCTTATACCTTTTCCCTTCTACTTCGGTTCTCTCATTTATTAGCAGCCTCCCCCCTCCCCCCTTTCTTTCCTCCTTGCCCTCCTACTTCTCTCTAAGGTGTGATGAGCTTCTCTGTGAAACCAAATGTGTTTGATATTCTCTCTTTGAGCCAAATCTGATGAGAGCAAGATTCACATAATGCTCATTCCCTTTCCCTCTCCCTCAATTGCAATAGGTCTTTTTTATCTCCTCGTAAGATGTAATTTACCCCATTTTAATTCCATTTTCCTGTTCTTCCAGTACAATAACCTTTCCTTTCCTCCTATAGTTTCTTTTTTATATCATCACAATAAAATCAAAATACACAGAGATACAGATCTCAAGAGTTAAATATATCATTTTCCCATATAAGGATATAGGCTTTTTAACTTTAAAAAAAAGTTATTTTTTCTTTTCTTTTTGTCTTTTTATGCTTCTCTTAAGTTCTGTATTTGAAGATCAAATTTTCTTTTCAGCTCTGGTCTTTTCATCAGAAATAAATGAAATTCACCTGTTTCATTGAATGACCATCTTTTCTCCTGAAAGATAATCCTCACTTTTGCTGGATAGTTGATTCCTGGCTGCAATCCAAATTCTTTTGCCTTTTGGAATATCAGATTCCATGCCCTTCAATCCTTTAAAGTAGAAGCTGCTAGATCCTAGATAATTTTTTTTTAAGTGACAGGAGATTTTAATTTCCATCAACTCCCATACCCCAGCATTGTATAACTGAAAGATAAGCTAAGTGGAAAATATGGAACTGAAACAAATCACTAGAAACAATAGAACTAAAAAATTTTGCCATCTTTTGAATGACATTACAAGAGAATATACACATTTCTCACCACCATAGGAAACATTTACTGAAATTGAAAATATATTAGTAAACAGAGATACTGAAAATAAATGTAAGAAGGCAGATGCACTAAATATATACTTCATAGAAAATATTGCAATAAAAATAGCAATTGCCTCAAACAAATGACAAAGACTTAACAATTAAATGCTAATTTGGAACCATGCTTAAAAAGCTATCAAACTGTGTATACCTCCTTTCCCCACAAGCCAGCAGTACCTCCACTGGGACCACATCCCAAAGAGATCACAAAGGAGGAAAGGGGACTCACATGGGCAAAAACGTTTGTTGGCAGGGCCCCTTCCTCCCTTCCCCTGTAGTAGCAAGAAACTGGAAACTTAATGGACATCCATCAATTGAAGAACAGCTGAACAAATTATGGTATATGAATGCCACAGAACATCATTACTGTTCTGCAAGCAACGACCAGCAGGATGACTCACAGGGGCCTGGAGAGACCCACATGAACTGATGCCAAGTGAAATGAGCAGAACCGATCCTGGGTAATCCTTATTATAGCTCCTTGATATTTGAGTTGTTTACTTCTGGCTGCTTGCAGCATTTTCTCCTTGATTTGATAATTCTGAAATTTAGCTAGGATGTTCTTCAGAGTTTTCTTTTTGGGGTCTCTTTTAGGAGGTGATTGGTGAATTTTTTCAATGATGATTTTATCCTCTGGTTCTAGATTATTTGGGCAGTTTTCCTTGATGATTTCCTGAAAAATGATGAATAGGCTCTTTTGTTTTCATCATAGTTTTCAGAAAGTCCATTAATTCTTAGATCTATTTTCCAAATCAGTTGTTTTTCCAGTGAGGTATTTTACATTTTCTTCTATTTTCCTTTCTTTTTTTGCTTTGTTTTGTTTTGTTTGGCTGATTCTTGTCTCATTGAGTAATTCACTTCCATTTGTTCAATTCTAATTTTTAGTGAATTATTTTCTTCAGTTTGCTTTTTTATCTCCTTTTGTTTCTGGCCAATTGAACTTTTACATGTTTTGTTCACTGCATTTCTTTTTCATTCACAGATTTTGTTTTTCAGTGAATTGGTTGTTTTTTCATATCTATTTTGTAAGGAATTATATGCTTTTTCTGTTTCATCAAATCTATTTTTAAGGAGTTTTCTTCAGATAATTTCTGTTTTTCTTTTCTAAACCCTCTTGCAAAGACCTCATTTCCTTTCCCCATTTTTCTTCTCTCTTTTAAGATCCTTTTTGAATTCTTCCCAGAAAATTTTGTGCATTGGGGACCAACTCATATCACCCTTGGGGGTTTCATTTCGAGATGATTTGAATGCCTTTAATTTCATCATTTGAAAATTTCTGTTCTTATTCTTTGACCATTTGTCAATTGGAGAATGACTTATATTCTTATAAATTTTACACAGTTCTTTATATATATATTTTATAAATGAGACTTTTTATCAGAAATACTGGCTGTAAAGATTTCCCCCCAGCTTTGGTTTCCTTTTCAATCTTGTTTGTGTTAATTTTGTTTGTGGAAAAACTTTTCAATTTAATGTAATCGAAGTTTTCCATTTTGCCTTTTATAATGTTCTCTAGTTCTTCTTTGATCATAAATTCCTCTCTTCTCCAAAGGATCTATTAAGTAAATTACCCTTTGCTCTCTTAATTTATTTTTGATGTCATTCTTTTATGTTCAAATCACGTATTCATTTTGACCTTATTTTTGTATAGGGTTTTGAGATAGAGTTCTATACCAATTTTCTAAAAATTATTTTCCAGTTTTCCCAGTAATTTTTGTCAAATAGTGAGTTTTTATTGCAGAATCTGGAGTTTGGGCGTTTATCAAATACTAGATTGCTATAGGCCTTGAGAGTGTGTAGTGCATATCTCATCTATTCCAGTGATCTACCACTCTATTTTTTAGCCACTACCAAATGGTTTTGATTACTGCTGTTTTTTATTATAGTTTTAGGTTCAGTACTGCTAAGCTACTATCTTTTGTATTTTTTTTCCCCTGAGGCAATTGGATTAAATGACTTGCCCAGGTTCACACAGCCAGGAAGTATTAAGTGTCTGAAGCCAGATTTGTGTTTTTTTTATTTCTTAATTATAACTTGTTATTGACAGAACATATGCATGGGTAATTTTTTACATTATCCCTTGCACTCACTTCTGTTCCGACTTTTCCCTTCCCTTCCTCCACACCCTCCCCTATCTGGCAGGCAGTCTTATACATGTTAAATATGTTATAGTATATCCTAGATACAATATATGTATGCAGAACTGTACAGTACTCTTGTTACACAAGAAGAATTGGATTCAGAAGGTAAAAATAACCTACGAAGAAAAACAAAAATGCAAACAGTTCCCAGAACATTTCCCAGTGTTTTTTCTCTGGGTGTAGCTGATTCTGTCCATCATTGATCAAATGGAACTGAATTAGATCTTCTCTTTGTCGAAGATAGCCACTTCCATCAGAATACATCCTCAAACAGTATTGTTGAAGTATATAATGATCTCCTGGTTCTGCTCATTTCACTTAGCATCAGTTCATGTAAGCCTCTCCAAGCCTCTTGGTATTCATCCTGCTGGTCATTTCTTACAGAACAATAATATTCCATAACATTCATATACCACAATTTACCCAATCATTCTCCAATTGATGGGCATCCATTCATTTTCCGAATTTCTAGCCACTACAAACAGGCCTGCCACAAACATTTTGGCACATACAAGACCTTTTCCCTTCTTTAGTATTTCTTTGGGATATAAGCCCATATAGTAGCACTACTGGATCAAAGGGTATGCACAGTTTGATAACTTTTTGGGCATAATTCCAGATTGCTCTCCAGAAGGGTTGGATCTGTTCACAACTCCATGCACAATGCATCAGTGTCCCAGTTTTTCCGCATCCCCTCCAACATTCATCATTATTTTTTCCTGTCATCTTAGCCAATTTGACAGGTATGTAGTGGTATCTCAGAGTTGTTTTAATTTGCATTTCTCTGATCAATAGTGATTTGGAACACTCTTTCATATGAGTGGAAATAGTTTCAGTTTCATCATCTGAAAATTGTCTGTTCATATTCTTTGACCATTTATCAATTGGAGAATGGCTTATTTCTTTTAGAGTCTATTCTCTCTATATATTGGAAATGAGGCCTTTGTCAGAACCTTTAACTGTAAAAATGTTTTCACAGTTTATTGCTTCCCTTCTAATCTTGTTTGCTTTAGTTTTCTTTCTACAAAGGTGAAGCCAGATTTGAACTCAGGTTCTCCTGACTTGGGCTGGTGCTTTATCCACTGCACCGCCTAACTGCCTCTTCCCTTGATATTCTTGACCTTTTGTTCTTCCAGATGAATTTTGTTATTTTTTTTCTAATTCTATAAAATAATGTTTTGACAGTTTCATTGGCATGGCATTGAACAAGTAGACCAATTAAAGTAGAATTGTAATTTTTATTATAATAGCTTGGTCTAGCCATGAACAATTGATATTTTTCCAAGTGTTTAGATCTGATTTTGTGTGAGAAGTGTTTTGTAATTGTAGTCATATAATTCTTGGATTTGTCTTAGCAGGTAGATCCCCAAATATTTTGTCTATGGTAATTTTAATGAAATTTCTCTTTCTTTCTCTTGTTGATGGACTTTGTCAGTAATACATAAAAATGCTGATGATTTAATTGTGTTTGTTTTTGTTTCCAGTAGGTTTTTTGGATGATTTTCT
The DNA here is from genome assembly GCF_902635505.1 of Sarcophilus harrisii. Lineage (NCBI taxonomy): Eukaryota > Metazoa > Chordata > Mammalia > Dasyuromorphia > Dasyuridae > Sarcophilus > Sarcophilus harrisii. Next base: position 187,117,098 of record NC_045430.1, on the reverse strand, counting down.
AGGGTTCTCTAAGTATATTATCTTATCATCTGCAAAGAGTGATAGTTTTATTTCCTCATTGCCTATTTTAATTCTTTTAATTTCTTTTTCTTTTCTTGTTGCTAAAGTTAACATTTTTAGGACAATGTGGTGGTGACAGTGGGTATTCTTGTTTCAGCCCTTATCTTATTGGGAATGCATCCAGCTTCTCTCCAATACAAATAATGCCTGTTGTTGGTTTTAGATAGCTATTGCTTTTTATTTTAAGGAAAGCTCCTTTTATCCCTATGCTCTCCAGTGTTTTTAATAGGAATGGGTGCTGTATTTTGTTAAAAGCTTTTTCTGTATCTGTTGATATTACCATATGATTTCTGTTGGTTTTGTTATTAATATAGTTTATTATGTTAATAGTCTTCCTGATATTAACTTGCCTTGCATCTTGGGATAAATTCTACTTGGTCATAGTGTATGATCCTGCTGATAAATTGCTGTAATCTCTTTGCTAATATTTTATTTAAAACTTTTGCATCAATATTCATTAGGGAGATTGGTCTGTAATTTTCTTCTCTTGTTTTGGCCCTTCCTGATTTAGGTATCATTGCCATATTTGTGTCATAGAACAAATTTGATGGTACTTCTTCTTTACCTATTTTTACAAATAATTTACATAGTGTTGGAATTAATTGTTCTTTAAATGTTTGGTAGAATTCACTTTTGAATCTGTCTGATCCTAGAGTTTTTTCTTAGGGAATCCATTAATGACGTGTTCAATTTCTTTTTCTAAAATGGGACTATTTAAGTATTTTATTTCCTTTTCTGTTAACCTGCACAATTTAAAATTTTGTAAATATTCATCCATTTCAATTGGATTGTCAGACTTATTGCCATAGAGCTGGGCAAAATAAATCTTTAATTATTGCTTTAATTTCTTTTTCACTGGAGGTGAGTTTACCCCTTTCATTTTTCATTCTGGTGATTTGGTTATTTTTTTCTTTCCTTCTTCTGATCAAATTAACCAGCATTTTATCTATTTTGTTAATTTTTTCATAAAATCAACTCAATTTTATTGGTTCAATGATTTTCTTAGTTTCTATTTTATTAATCTCTCCTTTGAGTTTCAAAATTTCTGATTTGTTATTTAATTGGAGGTTTTTAATATGTTCTTTTTTGTAGCTTTTTTAGTTGCATGCCTAATTCATTAATCTCCTCTTTCTCTGTTTTATTTATGTAGGTATGTAGAGACATAATATATCCCTTAGGAACTGCTTTGGCTTCATTCCATAGCTTTTGTTATGTTGTCTCATTAGGGTCATTTTCTTGAATGAAATTATCTATTGTTTGTGATTTGTTTGAACCCCTTGTTCTTTAGAATTCAGTCATTCAATTTCCAATTGATTTTTAGTCTGTCTTTCCCTGGCTCTTTATTGAATATCATTTTTATCATAGTCTGAAAAGGAAGTATTTAGTATTTCTGCCTTTTTGCATTTGATTGTGAGGTTTATATGCATAATGCCTGATGAATTTTTGTGTAGGTGCCATGTATTGCTGAGAAAAACATGTATTACTTTCTGTCCCTATTCAGTGTTCTCCAGAAGTTTATCATATCTAGGTTTTAAAGGATCCTATTAACTTCCCTAGTTTCTTTCTTGTTATTTTGTGGTTAGATTTATCTGATTATGAGAGGGGAAGGTTAAGGTCCCCCATTAGAATAGTTTTGCTGTCTATTTCTTCTTGTAACTGGCTTAAAATCTTCTCTTGGAATTTGCTGAGCCTACTTTTTGGTGCATATACATTTAGTATCATCACTACTTCCTTATTTACTGTACTCTTTATCAAAATGTACTTTCCTTCCTTATCTCTTTTAACAAGATCTATTTTTACTTTTGCTTTTTCTGAGATCAGAATTACCAATCCTGCTTTTTTTTTTTTTTACTTCAGTTGAAGCATAATAAATTATCTGCTAGTTTTTTATCTTATCTTACTTTGTGACAAATGTATCTCTCGTAAACACCATATTGTAGGATTCTGTTTTTTAATACCCTCTGCTATTTGCTTTCAATTTATGGAAGAGTTCATCCCATTCCCATTCCCAATTATGATTATCAGCTTTGGATTTTCCTCCTTCCTATTTTCTTACTTTTATATATTTTTGCTCTCTCTTTGCATCCTGTCCTTAGTGTCTGTTTTTTTTAACCACCCTACCCACTACCTTATCTCTTATCACCCCTCCCCTTTCTCTTAGGAATGTTTTTTTTTTAATCTACTGCATCTCCTACCTTATCTTCTATCAGCCCTTCTCCCTTTCTCTTACCTTTTTCTTAGTACTTCTGCCCTCCTTTCTATCTTGTCCCTTCTTTTTCTTTTCCTCTTTTTCCTCCTACTTCTTTATAGGATTAAATACATTTTTATATCTAACTGAATGATTAAGTTGTTCTCTCTTAAAGCCAAAACTGATGAGATCAAGCTTCAGACAATCCTCATCCTCTTGTTTCCCCTCTATTGTAATAGATCTTTTGCACCTCTTCATATTAACCTCATTGTCCCATTGTACCTCCCATTTCCTTTTTTTTTTTAGTACAGTTTTTTTTTCCATCCCTTAATGTCTTTTTCATTGATGATATCACATCAAAGACCATTCACAATCACACCTTCAGTGCATGTGATCCCTCCAGTGACAGATACAATTTTCAAGAGTTACAGATATACTTTTCCCATTTAGGGATTTAAACAATTTAACCTTTAAACGCATATTTTCTCCCATTTACTTTTCTGTGGACCTCAAGTTCTGTGTTTGTAGATTAAATTTTCTTTTTAGTTCATTTTTTTTCAATAGAAATGATTGAAAGTCTTTTACTTCCTTGAAGCTCTGTTTTCTCCCCTGAAAGATATTACTGAATCTCTCTGGGTAGTTAATTCTTGGTTGTAACCCTAGGTCCTTTGTCTTCCAGAATATGGCATTTCAGGTCCTCCAATTCTTTATTGTAGAAGATGCCAGATTCTGAATAGTCCTGACTGTTGCTCTTTGATATTTGAACTGTTTTTCTCTGGCAGTTTACAGTTTCCTTGAGATTATAGTTTTGGAATTTTGCAACAATGTTCCTTGGGGTTTTCCTTATGGGATCTCTTTCTAGAGACGTGGATGGATTCTTTCAACAAGTATTTTTCTCTCTGTTTCGAGATTATTAGGGCAGTTTTCCTTAATGACCTCTTGTAGAATGCTATCCAGACTCCTTTTCTTTTTTTTTTTTTTTTTTTTTTAGTCATGGTCTTCAGGTAGGTCAATAATTTTTAAATTGTCTCTTCTGGATCTATTTTCCAGGTCAGCTGTTTTGCCAATGAGGTATTTCACATCTTCTTACATTTTTTCATTATTTTTAGTTAGCTTGACTGATTGCTGCTGTCTCACAAAGTCATTAGCTTGCATTTGCCCTGTTCTATTTTTTAATGTGTAATTTTCTTCAGTTATCTTTTGTATTTCTTTTTCCATTTGGCTTATTCTACTGTTTGAGGAATTGTTTTCTTCAGAAAATTTTTTCCTTCCTTTTCCAAACTGTCAGCTCTCTCATGCATACCTCTCACTTCTTTTCTCATTTTTATTCTACTTTTCTGATTCGTCTTTTGAAGTCTTTTATGAGCATTTCCAAAAAACTTCTTTGGGCTTGGGACCAATTTATCTCAGTCTTTGAGATTTCTTTTGTGGACATTCTGTCCTCCTCAGAGTTTGTGTTTTGGTCTGTCCTGTAACCATAGAAACTTTCTTTGATCAATGTTCTTTTCTGTTTCTTACTCATTTTCTTTCCTTTTGATATTTCCTCTTGTTTTACTTTTAAGGTGAAACTCTCCTCCTGTTGTGTGGTGTTGTTCCATGCTTCCTGTGAAGCTCTGGGTTTGAGCACAGGGGCCCTTTGTGTTTGCAGGAGGTATCTTTGCCTGTTCTTTTCAGGAAACAGTCTGATTTTCTAGAGTTTGACTTCTGAGCTGGGACTGGGGGCTGCCCTGATGGTCTGTTTTTCTACTGACCCAGGACTGAGGGTCTTAATTGTTGATTTGCTATGATTAAGACCCTCACACTGGCTTCCCCAAAGTCTATCTGAGCTAGACTGAACATCCTTTTCATGCCCCTGACCTTTATTGAAGTTTTTTCAGTCGGTCTTGAGCTAGAGAGTTGTTTCATTCCATCAAACTCTGTTCAGAGTCTTGATTTCATTTGGTTTTTGAGGGAAACTGGGAGAGCTCAAGCAGCTTCTTGATTTTATTCTGTCATCTTAGTTCTACTCTTGGAACTTAAAAAACAAACTTTTCAAATGAAGACAAACCAGTTGCTAATATAATTACCATGAAGAGTTCATAAAAAAGGTCAGAAACCATCTGTTCCCAAAGCTAGACTTGGATACTGACAGCCTTGCTAGAATTGCCATGTACATTTGATTATATCAGTTCAAACCAATAGTACACTAAATATTTGCCTCATTTTCTTTGAGCTAAGCCACCACTTCTCAATATTTTTAGTCTCAGTATTTCTTTATACTCTTAACATTTATTGAAGACCCCAAAGAGCTTTTTTTCATAAAAGTTTATACTATCTTTACATATTTATCACATTAAAAAGTTAAATTTGATAAAATATTAATATACTTATCAATATAATCAAAATTAATGTTAGTAATATCATTAATTAATATATTTATATACCAAATTATGATAAATTGGAACTAAGATCTCCAGGGAGAAGGAGACTAAGGGAAGACACTAAGATGAAGGAGAATTGATGAAAATTTCATGCAGGAGGTGGGACTATAGCTGAGAGTGGAAGGAAGCCAAGACAGCTGGACAATGGAAATGAGGAAGGAGAAATTTCTAGGCATGGGAGATAGGGTATATGAAGGTAATGAAATATTATTGTTCTTTAAAAAATGATGAACAAGCTTATTATAGAAAGGCCTATAAAGATTTACATGAACTGATACTAAGCGAAACAAACTGAACCAGAAATACAATATACACAATATGATGATCAAGTATGAAAGGCTTGGTTCTTCTCAGTGGTTCAATGATCCAAAGCAATGCCAATAGGCAGAAAATGCCATCTGCATCCAGAAAAAGATCTAAGGAGACTAAATGCCAATCAACACATGCTATGTTCATTTTTTTTTTCTGTTTTTTTAAAAATCTCTCCCATGGTTTTTCCCTTTTGCTCTGATTTTTCTCTCCCAACATGATTCATAAAGCAATGAATATTAAAAATAAATAAAATTACTACAATAAAATAAAAAAAAATTAAAAAAGAAAAAAAAAAGGTTGGAGAAATAGCAAGAAGGTCAATGCCCCTGACTCACTAAATTTGTAGGAGAGTGAAGTATAAGAAGATTGTTAAAGGAAGAAGAGACTGAATTATGAAGGGTTTTGAAAGCCAAACAGATGATTTTGTATTTGATTCTGGAGGCAAAAGGGAGGTTATTAAATGAGGTTGTGGGGAAGAAACTATATGGTCAGATTTGCTGAAGATCAATTTGACAGTTGAGTAGGGGATAGACTGGATTGGGGGAGAAACTTGGGGTAGAGAAAGGAATCCAGAATGTTATAGCAATAATTTAGGAATGAGCTAATGAGGACCTGTAATAATAATAAGGTGATAGGCTACCAGATAAACTTGTCTTCTTTTTGAAAAAAGAAGGAAAGCTTCTCTATTTCTGCTCTTCCCAGTTTATTTGGTCAGAAATATTGGTCTAGTTCCTCTACAAGTTATGGTCTGAAAGCCCTTGTTCATTTGGATCTGCCCCATCATACTGTCTCATGCTTGACAGAGCAGGTATGAATCTGGAAGCTCTGTAAACCCTCCTCACTTATTCTCCTAGATACTATGATATCTCTCCATAAATAGGCAAGGTGGTATCCTCTTACCCAGTGGTAATACTTTTATTTCCTATCTCAATGTTGTAGGTACCTAGGCACTATGAATTGTCTCTCTCAGGTTAAATACAAAACCATTAGAACTTGAGGAATGATGGATAAACTGCCCAACTAACAGTTATCTGTCTTGGGGTCCCACAAGGTTTTGATGGTCCAAGTTTCCATGGCAACATCTGTGTGAATGGCAAAGGCAGATTTCACTAACAAAATGTGGGGATCCTCTGAGTGTTATACTGGTTAAATCATTAGTTGTTTCAGGAGGTTATTTGAGAGAAATTGGGGGTTGGGAAGGAGGGAAAGAGAAAGGGAAAAAAAAAAAAAAACAAGAGGAAGAAAAGGTAAAAGCAGAGTAATACCAAAGTAAAGTTCATACTATTCATTAAAGGGAGGTTCAGGCCAAAGGAAAAAAAATATATACATGTAGTTGCTAATATTATAAGTAATTTGACATAAAATTCCTGCCATGATGACCTTACTCAAGACCACAGACTCAAACTTTAGACTTGATACTGAGCCAAGTAAATATTCAATATCCAAGATATCTTCTGGTGGAATGCTATCTTATGATGAGACAAAGGAACTGGAGCTAAAAGTGTGATATTATTTCTACCTCTAGAGACAGGCTGCCAGCTCCGTACTAAACCAGATGCCTAAAGTGATCTTCCCAAGCTTTTGGGAGAGAAGAAACTGAAAACATTCCTTATTATCAACCTTGAATATGAGAACCCAGTCAACTAGTACTCACCCTATCTCATAGCTAACAAACTCCCATCTCCTCAGCTTCTCATCTCCTCAACTCAATCACCTTATTTCAAAGTGGAAATCTCTTCATCTATTACTGTTCTTTTTTCTCATTCTCATTCACTTTAACCCTCTCCTCTGAAGTCAAATTAACCAATCAATCCCTTTAGTTGTGGTAGTCACTATTGCTAAGTATGGAAAGTCAAAAAAAGACAAAACCAGTTTCTACCCTCAAGGAGTTTATATTCTAATCGGAGAAGGCAATAGATAAATAAATAAGTAATCTTATAAGATATCTACAAACCAAATGGAAAATAACTATAGAGAAGAATTTCTTTTGCTCTCTGCTTTTCATTCCATTGTGCCCTGAAAAAACTCCCATTCTATCATAAATAAACTTCTCTCCATCCTTGCTATCTTCTTCTCACAGTTTTCCCACCTTCTTACACTTATGAAAACCTGAGTTTCTTTGTAAGACTATTCTGGATATCCTTTTCAATACTGAATGAGAATTATTACCCTTATGCACTCTTCTGCATTCTTCATTGCCTGTTCTAGACCTTCCTTACGCCATCATCACTTATCTTTTAAAGTTAATTCTGTCTATATCACCCTGTCTTGATCTCAGTTGCAGCACCTACTAATAATCAGGGAATTCCTCCTTCTTTCTCAAGAACTTCAGGACTGGACTCTATCCCTTTTTATTTTCCCAATCCCTTCTTCTGGTCTCATCTTCCTCTCTTCATAGCATTTACTTTATTGTTTACTAATTTAACTATATACCAAACTCTTTCTTGCATCTGTTGTCCCCTTGTTTTCTTACCTCTTATTTCTTGCTAAACCTCATCTTTGAGCTCCATTGCATACCTTCTCTTCTCATACTTTTTGCATGCCCTTTCATACTCAGCAGTTGAACATCACCAGAGGGTGTTACACAGTTATGTTGAGGCATTCTACTTTAAATTTATCTTTATCTAATCTCAACTGAGCCCATGTATTGAAGGAAAATCCTTTTACTCTTCCCAAGTTAACAATCCCATTTCTGCTGTTTATGTTTCAAATATTTTCTTCTTTCTTCTTGGTCTCAATAACATGTCTCACTACTTTGTCAGAGAGGACATTTTCTCCTATTTTACTGAAGAATTGAGGTCATCTGCTATGAGCTCCCTCTTCTCCCCCACACCTGAAAACACCTCTATTTCATTTTCCATTCTTTCCTTAAATGTGGGCTCTTTCCTTCTTAGCTATCTACTTGTAGACATTTTAAAAAAACCTTATCCTTCTACTCCTTCATATTATCATCACATATTTCTTTTCTTCATAGCCAAAATCCTAGAAAAACTCTTTTACTGAGGAGATACCCATCCACTGGGGAATGGCTGAATAAGTATGGTATATGGAAGTAATGGAATATTATTGTTCTATAAAAAATGATGAACAAGCTGATTTTAGAAAGGCCTGGAAAGATTTACATGAACTGATGCTGAGCAAAACAAACAGACCTAGGAATGCAGATGGGTACAATAATAGCATGATTGTGCCATGATCTTTTATGACAAACTTAGTTCTCAGTAGTTCTCATGATTCATAAGGAAATATGGTTTTTTAAAAAAAGGAATGTATATCCACAACCCCCAAAATTTTTTTTAAAAAGAGAAAAAAAGAAAAACTAATTTACATTCTGTTTCTACTCCCTCAATTTCTGCTTAATTCTCAGCCCCTTGTAATTTGGTTTCCAATCCCTCCATTTGACTGAAATAGTTTTCTTTAAGGCTTACTAGTAATATGTGAACTGTTAAATCTGATAGCCTTTTTTAAAAAAAATTCTCAACTTTTTGGATCTTTCTGTAGCTTTTGATGTCGCAAACTCTCTTCTCCTGTATCTTCTACTGTTTCATAATCTCATATTCAACATTTCTTATATATGATCCCCTCATTCATCTGATAATATAATCCCCATTTGCAGGTCCTTATTACTGCATGTCTAGGTTCATATAAATATTGTATACTATGTTTCCTAGAATGACTTTTCCATAGATAGATGTAAAGGGCTGAAACTCTGAGTAGGTGCACTGGAATCAGATAACTGAGCACTTAAGGCTAATTACCTATTGGCCAATACTCTATTAGCATATACTTGGAAAATGGCCCTTCCCACTATTCTGTGCTGGCTCAATCTATTGGAGTATACAGAGAATTGTAAGAGGGATTAGAGGTGGAGTAAGATAAGCAAGAGTCACTTTTGTGGTGGACGAGGAGAAGGGAGGTAGTGGAGAGCTTATGTCCATTCCCTTCACTCCCCCCCTACTAAAAACTAAGAATAAAGACCAAGGACTTTTGCTTATCCTGACTCTGGCTGATTCTAAGGCACCCAGGGTGCTAACCCAGACTTCACATTTGGTGCCCAATGTGTGAACCAAGGACCCTAATTTCATTGAAGAAGTCTCTGGCGACCAGAAAATAGGGTGAGTATTTTAATAGACAAACAGGGAACTTACTTTGTTAAGAGCTAAACTAGTAACCTTTTCTAGTTGAAATGGGGCAGATATTAGGAAAAGATTCTTCTTCATCCCCAGCTCCCCACCTCACCCCCACCCTGAGTGGGCACTATAGAAAGCATACTCAAGTTAATCAAGGGACAAGGCTTACTTGTGACTTGGGAGCAGATTGGTGGACTCTTGGATACATTAGAATGCATGTCCCCTTGGTTCTTAAAGGAAGAAGATATTGGTGCAGATAATAGGAAACTAGTAGATCAACTATGTGAATACTACAGTGATAAAAGTCCTGATTCAATTTCCAAGGAAATATTCTATATATATATATATATACAACATAATACAATTGGCCTTAAAGAATCCTATAAGTTATAAAAAAAAAAAAAAAATTTATGAACAGCCAGATGAGGAAGTGTGAGGAAAAAGAGGAAGACAAAGGACAGATTAATGGCAATATCATCAGAGGTCATGAGAACTTAAGTGATGTTGAAGGGTGTGGTGATTCTTGCTTCAACTCTGCCTAAACCATAGCAGGTTCTTGACATGCCCCTATCAACTCCACCTTCTGTTATGGAGGGAGGAGAAATAGTGGGAGGGGCAGTGATATCACCAGCATCTCTCCCCCTTTGCCCCAGCAATCACCTCCTTCTATGACAAGACTGCAAAAGAAACTACTTAAAGCCACAAAAGAAGGGCAGGATATAGCTGATTTGAGAATAGAAATATATCTTGTGATTCAACAGTTTAACTCTTCAGGTCAAGAAAGTAAAAGATACATTCCTTTTGATCTAGAAATCCTCAAAGACCTGAAAAATGCTGGCACTCTTTATGGGGCTACATCATCTTATGTTAAGACGTTACTACAGAATTTGGCTTATGAAGTCTTAACCCCTAGGGACTGGAAATCTATAGCTAGGACACGCTTAGAACCTGGACAAAACTTGTTGTGCCTTTCTGAGCTCTGTAGGATATAAGCCCAGCAAACTAGTCATAGTGGAGTTAATACTCCAATCACCTATGACCAACTAACAGGTGTAGGTTCTTATGCAGACATTTTAGTACAGGTTAATTATCCCCATAGCAGCATATGAGCAAATTGCTGCTGCTCCTATCAAAGCATGGGGTTTTCTCCCTGGTAAATATGACAAGGCTGAAGCCTTCAAAAAATTGCACAAGGGCCAAATGAACCCTTTGCTGATTTTGTGGGATGTTTGCAGACAGCTGTCATAGGAACTATAGGTGAAAATGCAGTAACAGATATTATGATAGGGCAACTTGCTAAAGAAAATGCTAATGAGGTTTGTAGAAGAATTATACTAGGACTACACAAGGATGCTCCTTTAGATGAGATATAAGACGTTGTGCCACTGTGGGCACAAATACTTTTTATAGCCAGGCTATGATGCAGACTTCCCAAGATCCCAAAATGGGAAGACAGGGGCCATTCTGGCAAGGGACTTCCAGAGATACTCGTCAAGGCTTTCAATATGGTAAAGTAGGACATCTGAAAGCTCAATGTTGGCATAGAGATAGAGTGAGAAAACAGGGTGGGAGAACAAAATCCAGTACCCCAAGTCCAAAATGCAAAAGAGGCTTCCATTGGGCCTCAGAATGTAGACTGATTCAGGGAAATGGGATGAGGGGCCCAAGGCAAAAAGCACTTGGGACATGATGGCAGTCGATGGTGCACCCACAGAGCCTTTAGAAGTTCAATCCCCAGATATGACCAATCAGCCAGGAAGCAATCTGATAGGAGGAAGGGATTACAATTGGGAGACTATAATTGTATGCAGCTGGGACAACTGAGAAACCCCCCCTGGAAAAGTGAAATCTGTTCCTCTCCAGCCTATAGATCCCTTGCCTCCAGGCACAGTAGGCTTGACCATTTCACCTTCTTGAGAGTACTTATAAAACAGTGTTCATTCATGCACTGATGTGGGAAACTGGGGAATGTGTAGATAATATCTCAGTCACTAATACAGGTAGACAATGTGTGACTTATCAGTCAGGAGAAGTAGTAGCATCAGGTTTACTGATACAGACTCCTAATAAGCAATCTGGTGATAAGTTGCCCAGATTCTGACTCCAAACAACAAAATCCAGAAATATACTGGACAGCAGCTGTGACAGCTGACCAACCTATGCTCACTATCTATATAAATGGCATACCATTAGAAGGACTGGTAGACACTGGGGCAGATTGTGTAGTCATTAGAGATGTCAACTGGCCCAGTCACTGGCCAAAGATTAAGGCAGACACCTATACGTCTGGCATAGGAGGATAAATAGCAGCTGAAGTTAGTGCTACCCCTTTGAGATGGAATTTTGAAGGCAAAACAGGAGTTTTTACTCCTTTTCTAGTTGAAAAAAATCCCCATCAATCTGTGGGGAAGAGACGTTTTACAGTAATTAGGGTTAAAAATGAGTACTTTGGTTTTTTAGGCAAGACTGCTTTTGAAGGCCTGCCAATACTTTCACCTGTTCCTATCCAATGGAAAACTGTTACACCAGTGTGGATAGGACAGCCTTTAGGTAGTGATAAAATTCAGGCCTTATTAGATATAATACAGGAGCAACTTGACCAAGGACACAACCTTCTCTAAGTCCTTGGAATTCCCCAGTATTTGTTGTAAAAAAGAAATCTGGAAAATGGAGGATGTTGACTGATTTAAGAAAGGCAAATGAACAAATGAAAACTATGGGAACTCTTCAACCAGGACTTCCATCTCCTACTCAATTGCCTAGAGAATGGCCTTTTTGGGTTATAGACATTAAGGATTGTTTCTTTTCTATCCCTCTAGATAAGGAGGATATGAAAAGATTTGCCTTTTCAGTGTCTAGCGTTAACTTAGCTGAGCCTTATAAAAGATATGAAGGGACAGTTTTGCCACAGGGAATGAAAAACAGCCCTACTATGTGTCAAATGTATGTTGCTGCTGCTCTTACTCCAATAAGAAGAGCATTTCCAAAAGTTATGTTATTGCATTACATGGAAGATATTTTGGGATGTGCACCTGAGGAACAAATGTTAGAAGCATGTCTACAAAAGACCATAGAAACACTAAGGAACTACAAATTGCACATAGATCCAGAAAAAATTCAAAGACATGCTCCTTTTCAATATTTAGGATATGAAGTATACCCTAAAGTGCTTATGGTACAAAAACTTTCCTTAAGAACAGAGAAGCTAAACACCTTAAATGACTTTCAGAAATTGATAGGAGATATCCAATGGATGCGTCCAGTGTTAGGCTTGACTACCTAATAATTGTAACCATTATATGACATTTTAAGGGGAGACAGTGCTTTAAACTCACCATGCCATCTTAGAAAAGAAGCTCAAGAGGCTTTGAGAGAAGTTAAACTGGCTTTATCCAACATGGTTGAAAGAGTGACTCAAAAACCCTTGGAAATATCAGTTTTTTGCTACACAAGAGGCACCCACAGCAGTCCTTCATCAAGGAGATAGTGTGATAGAGTGGGTGAACCTCCCAGCACAACCAGAACAAAGCCTTACCCCTTACCCAGTGCTTGTGGCTAGAATTTCATAAAAGGCCATTAAGAGAGCAGTACAATTATCTGGGATAAGACCTGATAAGATAAACAATACTTTTATACTAATGCACAAATTAATATGTGCTGTGAAACCATCCCAGAGTGGCAAATTTTATTAGCCATGGCTCCAAATTTTACACACAGGTCTCCGTTAAAGATAACCAGACTATTACATAATTGGCAATGGATTCTTGAAGAAAAAGTTCCTAAAGTTCTTCTTAAAGGACCAGCTATCTTTACAGATGCGATTCAAATGTAACATTTGTGCTGTATGCTCTCGTGAATTAACTATAAAGAGAGTAGTCAGAACTCCTTTTCAGTCCACTCAGCAGAATGAATTGTATGCAATCATTCTAGCTCTTACTTATTATCCAGGAGATATAAATATAATATCTGATTCGGCCTATTCAGTAGGTGTGGTACGAAGAATTGCCACAGACCAAATAAAATTTGTAGCCTCTAATATATATCTGTTCTTTAAGGAACTTCAAGAGCAAATGAGAAAGCATCCAGGTAAGATTTATATCTTGTATGTCCACTCTCATAGTGAACTTCCAGATCCCATTTTTGGTGGTAATTCAAAGGCAGATAGCCTTCTAACCATGTTGGCCAATACTCCTTTATTTCAGGCAGCCCAAGAATCTTATTTTAAATATCATCAGGCTGCTCGAGCTTTACATTTACAATTTGGAATAATAAGAGAGGAAGTTACATGCATAGCAAAGCCTGTATAGCTTGCTTTCCTTTTCACGCTCCTACACTCCCTCCAGGGAAGACCCCTAGTGATTTGAGACCCAATGAAATTTGGCAAATGAATGTGACCCATTATAAATCTTTTGGGAGTCTGTCTTTTATCCATGTTGTGTAGACACCTTTTCAGGATTCACTTTTGTAATCCCAGCAGCAAAAGGGGCAGCCCGAGTGGTCACTGAATTTCTTATACAAGCATTTGCAATTATGGATGTGCCACAAGCCATAAAAACAAATAATGGACCTGCAAATACTTCTAAACATTTTGCATACTTTTGTGCACAGTATAAGATTTTACACACCACTGGCATACCCTTTAATCTTCAAGGACAGGCAATAGGAAAGAGGAGAAACAGAGACGCTACTCCAAAAACAAAAGGGGGAGCCACAGGTAACCCTAGAGAACTTCTAAATCTAGCTCTTTATACTATTAACTTCTTGCTTTTTGACAAAGATGCACTAGCTCTGGCAGACAGGTTTCATAACCCACTGGAAGGGCAGTGTCCAGCATGAGCAGCTCCACTATCTTTAAATAATCACCAGGTAATGTAGAGAGACCCAGAAAGTGGTGAATGGAAGGGACCAGACAGGTTAACTGCTTGGAGGAGAGGGTTTGCTTGTATCTCTGCAGATGGAAAAAGGATCAAATGGGTGCCAATGAGCTGTATTCATCTTATCCATAGGAGAGAGATGGAGCAGACCTTTGAAACGAAGGAGAAGACCCAAGAAACATTGGGTGGTTCTGTCACTGACTGCCCACCACTGAAAGAGCATGGCAGTTATAGCGTTTGACTCATGGACATCAAAAATTGTTGGATTTCAAAACCCTTAGGAATCATTGGATTCTCTGAGACATGATAAGACTGTTGTAGGACTTGAAAACTCTTAGGAATCATTGGATTCTCTGAGACATGATAAGACTTGTAGGACTTGAAACCCCTAAGGAATCATTGGATTCTCTGAGACATGATAAGACTGTTGTAGGACTTCAAAACCCTCAGAAATCCTTGGATTCTCTGAAACATGATAAGACTGTTGTAGGACTTTAAAACTCTCAGAAATCCTTGGATTCTCTGAGACATGATAAGACTGTTGTAGGACTTCAAAACCCTCAGGAATCTTTGGATTCTTTGAGACATGATAAGACTCTTGTAGGACTTGAAAACCTTCAGGAATCATTAGATTCTCTGAGACATGATAGGATTGTTGTAGGATTTGAAAACCCTCAGGTATCCTTGGATTCTCTGAGAAATGATAAGACTGTTGCAGGACTTCAAAATCTGCAGGAATCATTGGATTCCCTAACACATAAAAAGACTGTTGCAGGACTTCAGAAACTTCCAGGCATCATTGGATTTCCTGACATGTGAAGTAATGGACAATAAATTGGTTTTGGACTATCTCTTGCCTGCTGAAGGAGGCATATGTGTGATTGTTATTTACATACCCTCCTTCTAGGACTTCTGGAAATCTTTTACAACATCATGTTGATTTATATTGTTTGTTATATCACTACTTGCATGTACAATTCATGTTTGTTGCACCACATTGAGCCTGCACTGTTGTGGGGAGAGTCATCACTAATAGCCTGTACGTTATTGCTATGTGCTTGTGTAATACCTCCCATGCTGATGGGTTTTTGCATACCTGTTTCTAGTAAGATCTTCAGCCCAGAAACCCAGTAGCAATATCTAGCTTGACTCCCCACTTTCTTTTGGTGTTTTTCATCTCTATTCCTGAGAAGTCAGGGAGGGTGTGATCATCTCCTTTTTAGTGCTTTCACCTCCTTTCCTGAGAAGGTGGGGGGGGGGGGGGGGGAGCATGATCACCTCTTTTTTGATGTTTTCACCTCCTCTCCTGAGAAGTCAGGGATGGTGTGACCACCTGTATTCTAAAACAAACAAACAAAAAAAAAAGCAGGAGATATAAAGGGCTGAAAACTCTAAGTAGGTGCACTGGAATCAGACAACTGAGAACTTAAGGCTAACTCTATCTATTGGACAATACTTTATTAGCATATGCTTGGAAAATGGTCCTTCCCACTATTCTGTGCTGGCTCAGTGATTGGTGTATACAGAGAATTCTAGGAGGGATTAAGGGGTGGACTAAGACAAGCCAGAGTCACTTTTGCAGTGGACGAGGAGAAGGGAGGTAGTGGAGAGCTTGTGTCCATTCCCTGCATCCTCCTTCTCCCCCCACCCCCCCACCCCCTCCACCCACCAAGAACTTTTGCTTATCCTGACTCTGGCTGATTCTAAGGAATCCAGGTGCTAACCTGGACTTCACAGATAGATAGATAGACTATCTTTCCTTTCCAGATTCCAGGTATTCTGTTAAGTGTCAGGAATATGAATACAATAAAATAAGTTAGCCCTTTTATTCTCATGGAATTTACAGAAGAGGAAAAACAAAATTTTAAGAATAGCTGAAAAGTTGGGGAGGAGGTCATGTGCATAGGAGCAGTTTAGAGTGTGAGTTGAACTGGGAGAATAGTAGAATCCTCAGGATTTTGCTTTTTAATTTTAGATATTTTTTCCCAGAACATTTTTTTCCTTCAGTTTCTTACTCTTTAAAGTTAGAATATATATAAATCTTTGTAGCTATACTGTGGCCTTACTCTTTCTTTCTTTTTTTTTTTTTATTATACCTTTTTATTTATAAGATATTTACATGGGTAATTTTTCAGCATTGGCCCTTTCTGAACCTTCTGTTCCAACTTTTCCCCTCCTTCCCCCCTGCCTCCCCTAAATGGCTGATAGACCAATACATGTTAAATATGTTAAAGCATATTTTAAACATAATATATGTATACATAGCCATACAGTTATTTTGCTGCACAAGAAAAATGGGACTTAGAAATAAGATAAAAATAATCTGAGAAGAAAATCAAAAATGCAAGCGAACAATAACAGAAGGAGTGGAAACGTTATGTTGTGGTTCACGCTCATTTCCCAGAGTTCTTTTGCTGGGTGTAGCTGGTTCTACTCATTATTGAACAATTGGAACTGATTTAGTTCATCTTATTGTTGAAGAGAGCCACGTCCATCAGAATTGATCATCATTTAGTATTGTTGTTGAAGTGCATAGTTCCAAATTGCTCTCCAGAATAGTTGGATGCATTTAGAATTCCACCAACAATGTATCAGTGTCCCAGTTTTCCTACATCCCCCTCCAACATTCATCATTATTTTTTCCTGTTATCTTAGCCAATCTGACAGGTGTGTAGTGGTATCTCAGAGTTGCCTTAATTTACATTTCTCTGATCAATAGTGATTTGGAACACCTTTTCATATGATTACAAATAGTTTCAATTTCTTCATCTGAAAATTGTCTATTCATATCCTTTGACCATTTATCAATCGGAGAATGGTTTGATTTATTATACATTAGAGTAAATTCTCTATGTATTTTGGAATTGAGGCCTTTATCAGAACCTTTGACTGTAAAAATGTTTTCTCAGTTTATTGCTTTCCTTCTAATCTTGTCTGCATTAGTTTTGTTTGTACAAAAACTTTTAAAATTGATATAATCAACATTTTCTACTTTGTGATCAATAATGATCTCTACTTCTTTTTTGGTCACAAATTCCTCCTTTCTTCACAGGTTTGAGAGATAATCTATCCTATGTTCTTCTAATTTATTTATAATCTTATTCTTTATGCCTAGATCATGAACCCATTTTGACCTTATTTTGGTGTACAGTGTTAAGTGTGGGTCAATGCCTAGTTTCTGCCATACTGATTTCCAATTTTCCCAGCAGTTTTTGTCAAACAGTGAATTCTTATCCCTAAAGCTGGGGTCTTTGGGTTTGTCAAACACTAGATTATTATATTTTGTGACTATTTTGTCCTGTAAACATAACGTATTCCACCGATCAACTAGTCTATTTCTTAGCCAATACCAAATGGTTTTGGGGACCACTGCTTTATAATATAGTTTTTGATCTGGTACAGCTAGGCCACCTTCATTTGATTTTCTTTTCATTAATTGCCTTGAAATTCTTGACCTTTTGTTCTTCCAGTTGAATTTTGTTATTTTTTTTTAGGTAATTAAAATAGTTTCTTGGGAGTTCGATTGGTATAGCACTAAATAAATAGATTCATTTAGGTAGTATTGTCATCTTTATTATATTCGTTCAACCTGTTCAAGAACACTTGATATTTTTCCAGTTGTTTAGATCTGACTTTATTTGTGTGGAAAGTGTATTGTAGTTTTCCTCATATAATTCCTGAGTTTCCTTTGGCAGATAGATTTCCAAATATTTTATACTATCAACAGTTATTTCAAATGGAATTTCTCTTTGTATCTCTTGCTATTGGATTTTGTTAGTGATATATAAGAATGCTGATGATTTATGTGGATTTATTTTTTATCCTGCAACTTTGCTAATGTTGTGGATTTTTTTTTATAGCTTTTTATTTACAAGATATATGCATAGGTATTTTTTCAGCATTGACAGTTACCAAACCTTTTGTTCCAATTTTTCCCCTCCTTCCCCCTACCCCTTCCCCCAGATGGCAGGTTGACCAATACATGTTAAATATGTTAAAGTATAAGTTAAATACAATATATGTATACATGTCCAAACAGTTATTTTGTTGTATAAAAAGAATCGGACTCTGAAATATTGTACAATTAGCCTGTGAAGGAAATCAAAAATGCAGGCGGGCAAAAATATAGGAATTGGAAATTCAATGTAATGATTCTTAGTCATCTCCCAGAGTTCTTTCCCTTGGTGTAGCTGGTTCAGTTCATTATTGCTCCATTGGAATTGAATTGGTGCTGAAAATGGCCAGGTCCATCAGAATTGATCATCATATAGTATTGTTGAAGTATATAATGATCTCCTGGTCCTGCTCATTTCACTCAGCATCAATTCATGTAAGTCTCTCCAGGCCTTTTTGAAATCATCCTGTTGGTCATTTCTTTCCGAACAATAATATTCCATAATATTCATATACCACAATTTATTCAGCCATTCTCCACTTGATGAGCATCTACTTAGTTTCCAGTTTCTGGCCACTACAAAGAGGGCTGCCACAAACATTCTTGCACATACAGGTCGCTTTCCCTTCTTTAGTATCTCTTTGGGATATAAGCCCAGTAGTAACACTGCTGGATCAAAGGGTATGCACAGTTTGATAGCTTTTTGAGCATAGTTCCAAATTGTGCTCCAGAATGGCTGGATGTATTCACAATTCCAGTTGTAGATTATTTCTAAGGCCTTACTCTTTCAAAGTGAGACTGCTACATCTAACATTTAAGGTTCCAGTGAACCCCCCGTAAAGTTGGAATGTTTCTTCTGTAATGTTATTGGCTTGAAACCCTTTCTTGTGTGGTCCTTCCACTACTAGTAGCTAATAATTATTATCCCAATTCCATTAAATCAATTACCCTCAATTTAATTTTATGAAAAAAAATTACTTCAAAGGTATAGTAAGGACATTTGCCCCCCAAAAAGCATACTCCTTTGCCCTCTACCAAGTTGGTTCCTAGATAGAGTGGGCTCAGTTTTATCCCAGTTTCCATTTCCAAGTGCAACATGGCTAATAGGTTGATGTCTACATTTCCATAATTGCTAGGTTAGATCAAGCAATTGTTGGGGATTTTGCTTCTCACCATCTGCTTCAGATAAATTCCTGCATAGATTTTAGCTCTGGGAATCTGGTGGTTCACTCTGCTGACCTTTTAAACTCATAAGGTCATAGTTATTTCCTTCAGGAAATAACAAATGCAAAGAAGGAAAGAAAAGAGTCTCATGTTTATTGGCCACATGTTGATCTCAGATTGAGAGGATCCTAGGTCTCTCCCCTTTCATAATTGTCTTTCACTGAAATCCAACCTGTCGAAAACAACTGACCAAGTTCAGGCTCTGGCTTACTATTGCTTTAATGAACGCCAGTTTCAGCTTTATAACCAATCAAAAAAAAAAAAAAAATCCTTCCATTTATCACGTGGTAGAAAACTAGAACTATTTAGAAAATGTCTATGTACTCTCCAAAGTCTATATAGAGATTGTATTAATCAAACATTCTACATATGCTCATAAAGATTTAGTTTATTGGACAGTTCCTTGCTGAATGTTAATTTACATTGAATATTCAACTTATACACTAACTTTTTTTTGTTTGTTTTTAACCAAATTTAATTTTTATGAATTATCAAGTATTTTTGCTTCCCCTTCTTCTTATCCCCAACCTTCTCTTTCTTCTCTGCCCCTGGAAAATAAAGAAAAGAAAAGAAAAATCCTTGTACAAATAAGCACATTTTAGAAAACAAATCTCCACATTGGTCTTGTCAAAAATGATTATCAATGATGATTCATATCAATGATGATCATATTCTTTTTAAACAAGAATAGATTATTTTTCCAGAAATTAATCTCTTGCCTCTATCCTTTTTCTTTGACTTATTTGGCTACACTATAATTCAAGTCTTTATCATGTCTTGCCTAAATGTGTGGAAATAATCTTTTAATTGGTCTTCCCTCTCTATTATATCTTCTTTCTTGCTGCCAAGCTTATAATATAACTAGCATTATTCTGACCAAGCTTCAAGAAGCTTCAGTGACTTCTTATTGCAGCTAAGGTAAAATACATTTTTTTTTTTCTGTTTATCATTTAAAGCTCTTCATATAACTTGCTTCAATCTCTCTGAAGAAACTAAAACATTCATTTTGGGGAACTACTATCAAGGAATCATGGAATCATGTTATCCTGTTTGGTAAGAGGGCACTATATTTCAGACTCAACTATCAGTGTTTTATCTCAGTCATCTTATTAGTTGCCATCTCACTACATAGACAGCCCTCATTCTTGCTTTCTCCTCTACAAATAGTAATTGAATTAATACTACTAGCCCATCTGTAAATGCTTTTTTGTTCATTCTACTTATATTTCTGGAATGATTTTATATTACTTCGCCTCCCATACTGTACATTCCAGTCAAAGTAACCTAACTGTTATTTCCTGTGCATAGTATGACACTTTTAAAGTAGCAAATAATTGGAGTTTGAGGGTGGGGCCACTAACTGGAAAATGACTGAATAAGTTATGGCATGTAATTGTGCTGGAATACTATTATGCTGTAAAATATGATTGAAGGAGATGACATCAGAGAATCTTGAGAAGATTTGTATGAATTGATGTAGAATGATCTTTTAAGCTCATAAGGTAATAGTTATTATAACCAGGAGAACAATTTATGTGATGACAAAAACATTAGAAAGACAAATAACTTTGAAAATTTAGCAACCCAGACCAATTATGAATCTAGATGAAATGATAATGATAAAACCGTGGTATCCACCTGATAGTGTCCATCTGAAACAGAGTTGAAATATTGAGTGCATTTAAATAAATGAGGTACCTCTTTTTCTTTTTGGATATGGCTGATGTGGAAATAATTTGTTTCACTTTATTTTTATTTATTTTCAAATGGAAGGATTGAGGTAAAAGGGAAGAAGGCATATTTTTGTCAAAAATACATATTTTTGATTAATTAAAAAATGAATTTATACCCTAGTGTTGTCCCTGATTGCCATAACTCTCAGTTTAGTAAGAAAACAATTTTTTTTTGGGGGGGGGGCAATTGATATAGTGTGTCAAGTTCTTTTCATTTCTTTGTTGTGGTGATTGATTTGTATTTCTTAAACTTCCTTGGAATATGGTAATAGTCCCTGTTAATGTCCATTCCTCAGTCCAGTTTCCATTTCTTGGTGTGTACAGCTTGCTTAAATTGCTCATGCTGAGTTACATAAATTGCATGCCTTATAAACTCATTTTTATTATTTTTTCTAGTTAGATATTGATTTTTGTCTTTGTTCTGACAAATCAATCATCAGACTGTTCATAGACAGCTAATTCAGAAATGACTTCCATATTGGTATCCATTCATTTCTTGACTATTAAAAATGATTTTTTTTGTTTTTCTTACCATTTAATAATATTTTACTTCTTCCAATTAATGTAACAATAGTTTACAACATTCATCTTTATAAGATTTTTTAATTTTTAATTTTTCTTTCTCTCTCTCTCCCTTTCCTCCTCAAGACAGAAAGCAATCTGATAGAGGTTATACATGTACAATCATATTAACCATATTTCAATATGAGTCATATTATGAAAAAAGAATCAGAACAAAAGAAAAAAACCATGAGAAAGAAAAAAACAAAAAATCCCTCTGAAAATAGAATGTTTTGATATTCAGACTCCATAATTCTTTCTCTGGATGTGCATAGGATTTTTCATGGATCCTGTTTTGGATCTTTTGGAATTGTCTAGGATCATTGTACTATTGGGAAAAGCTAAGTCTATCAAAGGTGATCATTTTACAATGTTGCTATCACTGTGTACAATGTTCTGGTTCAAAATGAGTATTTTTTCATGATATTATTTGTGGTTCACCATGTCTGACATCTCTTAATTCATTTATGATATATGTATGAGATTTAATATTTATGATATATGTATGAGATTTCTGTACCATGCCTAGGTCTTTGACTTTTTAAATTTATTATGATTTATGTGTTTTTTTCTTTTTTGTCATTTTTTTTTCTTATTTTCATCTTTTGTGCTGACATTACCAAATACTAAGTATGCCTTGTGTTGACTTAATTTGGAGGATTTTATTGCATTCTTTATAGAATTTCCTTACCTCTTTATCTTCTATAACAAATGTCATCTCATAAGCTACAATTATTTGCTAGGAGTCTTCTTTCAAATCTGTATCATGAGCATTGCAATATGAAGTAACCAAACGTTCCATAAAATGATATTTCTTAAAACATTTTGTTTCATTAACATTTCCAAAGACAGCTTGGAAGACAACTTCCCATTTAATAACACTTCCTTTTACTTCCTAATTTTATTTAAAATTATAACATTGAGATTTATTGAATCACTTCTTTTAGTAATATGCCTGCTTGCCATTTATTGGTCAAAGTTTTCACATTTAAAGTTCTAATAGCTAAGTTAATATTTATAAATGGTTCAAAAACTATATGCTTCTTAGCATTTTCTGCTGTTCTATTACTATTACCACAAAAGTAGAAGAAGGCTACAAAGACCTAGAAAGCAGTTTAATAGTTTGTTTGTTTTGATAAGTCCAAAGAATTAATTTTTAAGTGGTAAGTTTACAAGTAATGAATATCTACACAGGTAGTTAGGCAGGTTCTTAGAAAGTGAACTTAATCTGTTTCCAGGAATGCATTCATTCCAGCATGGTCAAAATTTGCATTCTCCTGGAACACTCTTTTTAAGATTGTTCAATCTTAAACAATGCTATACCAAGGTCAATGCTATACTAAAAGAAAGTATTGGAACAGGCCTCAATGAGATAAAGTGAGATTTTGTTTTTTAGAATATACTGTATATAATCATTTAATTGGAGGACACAACAATTTTTATACAGCTATAAAGTGATTTCCTTGTATGCATATTCTTTTTATTTAATTAGTTAAGAAATGGAAATTTTCTTACAGTGATGTTGAATGCTTTAATCCCTTAAGACCATAAGGAAAAAGCTGATAAATCATCAAATTTTCAAAATCTGTGTACATTTTTGTGAATGGACATTTCTTGATAAATGCATTATTTTTTATGAAACATCCCAATAGTGAAGCATGAAAGAAAGACAATGAAGATCTATCATCAAAAAAAATAATTTTAGACTCATACCTTGAGCAAAGTCAAGAAAACTCTATGGAAAGCAAATTTTGTGATGCCACACAATGTTATTTTGGAAGTGGAAGATGTTTATCTGATTGTGTCCTTTTAAGAAATGCGTGCTAAACATTTGTTTGGAATTCACTGAGCAATTTTTAAAGAAGGAAAAAGTCTTGGAGAAGTTCACCAATTCAACAAAAAAATGAAAACAACATTTTCACTTTTGTTGTTTGCATTTTGTTTTCTTTCTTATTTTTTCCCTTTTTGATCTGATTTTTCTTGTGCAGCATAATTGTGGAACTATGTATAGAAGAATTGCACATTTTTTTTTAATTGTAACTTTTTATTGACAGAACATATGCCTGGGTAATTTTTTACAACATTATCCCTTGCACTCATTTCTGTCCCAACTTTTCCCTTCCCTCCCTCCATCCCCTCCCCTAGATGGCAAGCAGTTTTATACATGATAAATATGTTATAGTATATCCTAGATACAATATATGTGTGCAGAACCAAACAGTTCTCTTGTTACATAGGAAGAATTGGATTCAGAAGGGAAAAATAACCTGGGAAGAAAAACAAAAATGTAAACAGTTTACACTCATTTCCCAGTGTTCTTTCTTTGGGTTTTTTCTTAGCTGCCTCACTGATCAACTGGAACTGAGTTAGATCTTCTCTTTATTGAAGAAATCCACTTCCATCAGAATATATCCTCTTACAATATTGTTGTTGACGTATACAATGATCTCCTGGTTCTGCTCATTTCACCTAGCATCAGTTCATGTAAGTCTGTCCAAGCCTCTCTGTATTCATCCTGTTGGTCATTTCTTACAGAACAATAATCCATAACATTTATATATCACAATTTATCCAACCATTCTCCAATTGATGGGCATCCATTCATTTTCCGAGTTTCTAGCCACTACAAACAGGCCCACCACAAACATTTTGGCACATACAGGTCCCTTTCCCTTCTTTAGTATTTCTTTGGGATATAAGCCCGGTAGTAACACTGCTGGATCAAAGGGTATGCACAGTTTGATAACTTTTTGGGAATAATTCCAGATTGCTCTCCAGAATGGTTGGATCTGTTCACAACTCCACCAACAATGCATCAGTGTCCTAGTTTTCCCTCATCCCCTCCAATATTGATCATTATTTTTTCCTGTCATCTTAGCCAGTCTGACAGGTGTGGTGGTATCTCAGAGTTGTCTTAATTTGCATTTCTCTCATCAATAGTGATTTGGAACACTCTTTCATATGAGTGGAAATAGTTTCAGTTTCATCATCTGAAAATTGTCTGTTCATATCCTTTGACCATTTATCAGTTGGAGAATGGCTTGATTTCTTATAAATCAGAGTCAAGAATTGCACATGTTTAACAAATATTGGATTACTTGCCATCTCAGGGGGGAAGGGGAAGAGAGGGAAAAAATTTGGAACACAAGGTTTATAAGGGGTGATTTTTGAAAAATTATACATACATATGTTTTGAAAATAAAAAGCTTTAATTAAAAAAAAAAGAAAAAAGAAATTCACCAACTCAATTAATCAGCATTTATTTAGTGTTTGCTACATACACAAAAGGTCCTACACTGTGGTGTTCTCTCTGGGAGCAGTTTTCTCGGGGAGGTTTTCTGGAGGCAGCCTTAGTTTCAGTTCAGCGTAATAATCACCTCAAATACAGTCAGCTGATAAAATCCAAACGTTTATTTTCTCCTTCCTTGATTCCAAGGGCTCTTGCAGCTTGTCCTTGCTTCTGCCTCTGCCTCAACTCCGACTCATGGCTTTCAATCTTCCAAAGTCACTTCTGGCTCTAGCTCTACTCCCACTCGTGGCTTCTTCTGAACTGACCCTGACTGGCTCACTGAAGTTCTTTTTATGCTGGGTGTAAAAGGTTGACTCCTTCTCCGAGAGAGTGGGATTATGGGTTTCTGACTTGTGAATCTCTACTGAATACCAACTTGTGAATCTCTCAAAAGTGTGAACTCCAATGAGTACTTAAATATATTAGTGAGCTAGAGAATTTGCTAAGTACCATGCTAAATTAGGCAACTGACATCACTTTGTAAAAATTCTAACACTACACCAGAATAATTAAGGAAGAAATCCCAACCCATGATATCTCTGTGAAAATGTCCAGTCAAATTGGTAATAGATAAAATAGGTAACACAAGTCAAATTTGAATCCAGCTACCTATTTTTTCATTTGATTTGGAGAGGTAGTATTCTATTGCAGAAGAGCAGAAGCATCAGGATAAAAAAAAAAAAATCCAGCTCTTTCCTTTTATTATCTGTGTTCTTAGAGAAGTCACAAGTACTCAGAACCTTAGTTTCCTCATTTGCAAATTAGGGCTAAAAACACCTTCCCTTATAGAGCTGTTGTGAGGAATCATATGACTTATTATGTACAGTGGCTCTTGGTAAATATTGGAAGTACACAAATATAAGGTAAGGTATTTATTTAGTTGAGAGAACAGACAATCTTCAGTTGCTAGGTATTTTTAGATGACATATTTCTATAAATGTTACACGTTAACATCCCCTGAAGCTCAAAGAGTCCTTGAAGACAATGCCAGAACAACAAAAATTTTGAAAGCTCTTCTGAGCTTGAAAGGCTTCGAATACAGCTCTGGCAACTCTCAAGAGAGTAAAAGTTTGCACTGGCAAGGAGAGAGAGGAACCAGTGCCAGTGCTTGATCTCTGACTGCTGTAAGAATGAAGGATATATATGATTTCAGTTCCATAGAGGATATTTTGAGACATTAGGACACAGGCAGGTTTTTAAGGTTGGACAATAAAGGACCCATCATGAAGTGGGCTTTTGAATTCCTCCAGCATATTCTTTGCTAGTGTTTGTGGTGGTGCAGGAGAAAGTAGGGAATGGATTATGAGAAATCAACTAAAGGCCTCATTGCCCCAGGGTGTGACTGTACTGAACTGACCCATGTTTCAGATTTGGATCAATACCATTTAGTCTGATTGTATAGACAGCACTATCTCTATCATATGGAAGATGTAGACATAGCCAACATGGCAGATGAGGGGGAACTTTCCATTTCCCAGCACCCTTAGGCCTAGAATACCAACATTCATTGAATTAAAATTAAAACTCCATTTTCAATGCAATTGTGGACTTGTGGTACAGTTCTTTAGCAAGGAGAATAGCAGGGAAGGATTTCAGGAGTGGATAATGATTATAGTCATGGTTTTAATTTCTTAATGTTTTTTATTTTATTCTTTTCAGTGATCAACCATTTATTTTTCCTTCCCACATTGCCTATCTACAAGGAAGGAAAAAAAGAAGAAAAGAATAGAGTTTCTGATTTACATATCAGTGACTTAAATTCTCACATTGGTTATATTCAAAAATGAATTTTTATTCTGCATTTTAATCCATTTGCATTTAATCCATTGTTTATCACAAAGTGGGTAGCATTCTTTAGAAAAAAATTCTATGGACTTATGGTTAATAATTTAGTAGATCACAATTCTTAAGTCTCTCAAAATTCCTCTTTTTATAACATTGATGTTAGTATAAATTATTATTCTGGTTCTGTTCACTTTGTTCTGTATCCATTCAACTCTTTCTATATTTCAAGATTGTGTTTTTTTTTTCTTATAGAAAAATGCCATTCCATTACTTTCTCATGAGAATTTGTTCCTCTATAATCCAATTGTTGTATATTCCTTAATTATCCATTCTTTGGCATTTAAGAGAAATTTGCTATAAGTATTTTAAAAGTATATTACTTTTTAGTCTTTTTTTTTTTTTCCCTTTGGGAGTATAGGCCTAGCAATAGTATATCTGGATCAAAGAGCACATATCATTTAGTAGTTTTTCTTTATAATTTCAAATTTCTTCCCAGAATGGCTGGATCCCTTCCCTTTCCCCCCATAATCACTTTAATATTTGTCATTTTAGGTTTTTTTCTTCTCCCTCTTTGCCAATCTTAAGGGAGAATTGAATTTTTTTAACTTGGATTTCTAGAATTATGAGTAATTTGGAACATTTTTTTTTCACATGGCTATACAGATCCAGGATATCTTTTTTTCAAGAACTTCTATTCCTCATTGTCTCTTATTTGATTATGACTTTTCCTCTATCTAGAGATCTAATAGAGAATTTTTTTCTCATTTCTCTAATTTATTTATGATGTGATGTTTTACATTCAGTTCACAATCCATTTGGAGCTTATCTTCATATAAATTGTTAGTACTGGTCTAAACCTAATTTATTCCATTGTGATATCCAATTTTCCTAGCAATTTAAAAAAAAATGAGATAATGAATCTTTATCCAAGTACCTGGCCTCTTTTGTGTTTATAAAACACTAGGATACTATATTTGCTTCTTTATATTATATACTTAATCTGTCCTACTGATTGATCTCTTTATTTTTTGACCAATACCAAATTGTTTTGAGAATTATTGCTTTGCAGCATAATTTTAGATTTGGCACTGCTAGGTCCCTTTTCTTCCCACTTGAGTATTAATTTCCCTAGGGATTCCTGACCTTTTGTGCCTCCTTATGAATTTCATTATTATTTTTCCTAGTTCAATAAAATAAGCCCTTGGTAGTTTGATTGATATGGCACTAAATAAGTAAATTAATTTAGGTAGCATTGTCATTTTTATTATATTGCCTTGGCCTGTCCAAGAGAAATTAACATTTTTCCAATTATTTGGGTCTGTTTTTATAAACAGTGTGTAGTTGCATTTACATGGTTCTTGTATATAATTTGGAAGATATATGTAAGTGTTTTATGCATTCTGTAGTTTTTTTTTTTTAAAGTGGAATTTTTCTATCTTTGTGTTCTGGATTTTATTGGTAATATACAGAAATGCTGATGATTTGTGTGTTTTTATTTTATAGGCTGCAATTTGCTGAAGTTATTAATTGTTTCAATTAATTTTTAGTTGACTCTAAGGTTTTCTAAGCACATTATCATACTATCTGCAAAAAAGTGATAATTTTGTTTTTACTTTACTTATTCTTTCAATTTCTTTTATTCATTTTATTGTCTTGCCAGCATTTCAGTTACTATATCAAATAACAGTGGAGACAATGGACATCCTGGTTTTACCCTGATTTTATTACAAAAGATTCTAATTTATCTTCATTATCATGACTCTTGGCTTTAGATATATATTATCTTTTAAATCAAGGAAAGATTAATTTGTCCCAGCACTGACACTCTATCTCCAAACTCAAGGCATTTTCTCTCTGTCTTATATATCTACAATGCTCTTTTACTCCTCATCTTGCCTCAGTTAGGTAAAATCCTACATAAAAAAGAAAATCTTTCTTGATACCCTTTAATTCTAGTGCTTTCCCACTTCATTGATTATTTTCAGTTCATCTTGTATATATCAAAATTGTTCATATTTGTTTCAATGTAGTCTCCCCCATTAGACTGTAAGCAGAGAGACTGTCTTTGTATCCTTAGTGCCTAGCACAAAGTTAACATTTAATAAATCTTTATTGACTATGTTTTCTAGTGGGTTTTATTTTTCAGCAGAAGCTAGTGTTGTATTTTATAAAATTTTTTTTCTATATCTATTGATTTAGTAATATGATTTTTGTCATTTTTTTATTATATACATGGCTAAGTTTATAGTTTACTTGAATTAACTCTGCATTCCCCATGTAAATTCAACAATGGTGACAGGGAATATTCTTTACTATTCATTGTTTTATCATCTTTGCTAATATTTTATTTTAAAAATTAGAATTGCATTAATATTTATTGGGAATACTGATATATAATTTTCTTTTGTTTTGACTCTCCTCTGTTTAGAGATAAAGACAATATTTGTGCCACAGAAAGAATTTGGAAGGTTCTCTCTTCTTGCTATTTTTGCAATTAGTGTGATATTAAAATTTATTCTTTGTTTAATAGAATTTATTTACAAATTTATCTTTTTACTTCATTGCAAGTTCATTTATTTTTTTTAAATTTCTTCCTTTGAGATTGGATTGTTTAAATTACTCACATCTTATTCTTTTAATCTAGTTAATTTATGTTTTTAAAAGATTCTTTTATTTCATTTAAGTTGTTGGTTTTATTGGTATGTAGTCGGGCAAAATAGTTTATAACAATAATTTTTAGTTTCTCTTTGTTGGGACTTTTCCTTTTTCCTTTTCTAAATGGTGATTTCATTTTTAAAAAACTAAAACACCCTTTTATAAAACCCCTCTTTTTTTCTGAGTTATAACTATTTTATAATAATAGTTTTTTATTTTTCAAAATACATGCAAAAAAAGTTTTCATCATTTACCCTTGCAAAACCCTGTGTTCCAAATTTTTCTCTCTCTCCCTATCCACTTCCTCCTCTAGATAGCAAGTAATCCAGTTTAGATAAAACATGCACAATTCTTCTAAACATATTTTCACATTTATCATGGTGCAGAAGAAAAATTAGATCAAAAGGGGAAAAAATGAGAAAAAACAAACAAACAAACAAACAATAATAAAAAAGGTGAAAATTCACATTCAGTCCCCATAGTCCTCACTCTGTATTTAAATAGCTCTATCAGAAGATTATTAGATTTGGCCTGAATTAACTCATTGAGAAGAACCAAATTCATCACAGTTGATCTTGTTGCTGTGTACAGTGTTCTCTTTCTTGCTTCTCTCACTTCACTCTGCAGGCCTTTCTGAAATCAGTCTGCTGATCATTTTTTAGGTAGCTTTTAACTACCTTTTAAAAGAATGAGATAATGAATCTTTATCCAAGTACCTGGCTTCTTTTGTGTTTATAAAACACTAGGATACTATATTTGCTTCTTTATATTATATACTTAATCTGTCCTACTGATTGATCTCTTTATTTTTTGACTTTTAAAATAATCGTAGCTAATAGCTTATTTATTTGATTCTTTAAAAAAGAAAGAAAAATTAATTTCTACTTTTATTTAATGATTTTTTAAAATTTGTTCCTTGATTTTCAGATTTTTTTGTTTTGGTGACTGATTAGGTTTTTAAAAAATCTGTCAGTTTTCTAGTTTTATTTTTTAAAATTGCATGCCTAATAAAGAATGAGATCATAAATAAATTAGAAGAACATAGGATAGTTTACCTCTCAGACTTGTGGAAGAGGAAGGAATTTGTGACTAAAGAAGAACTAGAGATTATTATTGATCACGAAATAGAAAATTTTGATTACAACAAATTAAAAGCCTTGGTACCAACAAAACTAATGCAAACAAAACTAGAAGGGAAGCCACAAACTGGGAAAACATTTTTACAATTAAAGGGTCTGATAAAAGCCTCATTTTCAAAACAATAGAGAATTAACTTTAATTTATGAGAAATCAAGCCATTCTCCAATTGACAAATAGTCAAAGGATATGAACAGACAATTTTCAGATGATGAAATTGAAACTATTTCCACTCATATAAAAGAGTGTTCCAAATCACTTTTGATCAGAGAAATGCAAATTAAGACAGCTCTGAGATACCACTACACACCTGTCAGATTGGCTAGAATGACAGGGAAAGATAATGTGGAATGTTGGAAGGGATGTGGGAAAAGTGGGACACCGATGCATTGTTGGTGGAACTGTGAACACATCCAGCCATTCTGGAGAGCGATTTGGAACTATACTCAAAAAGTTATCAAACTGTGCATACCCTTTGATCCAGCAGTGTTTCTCCTGGGCTTGTATCCCAAAGAAATACTAAAGAAGGGAAAGGGTCCTGTATGTGTCAAAATGTTTATGGCAGCCCTTTTTGTGGTGGCTAGAAACTAGAAAATGAATGGATGCCCATCAATTAGAGAATGGTTGGGTAAATTGTGGTATATGAATTTTATGGAATATTATTGTTCTGTAAGAAATGACCAACAGGATGAATACAGAGAAGCTTGGAGAGACTTACATGAACTGATGCTAAGTGAAATGAGCAGAACCAGGAAATCATTATACACTTCAACAACAATACTGTATAAGGATGTATTCTGATGGAAGTGGATATCTTCAACAAAGAGAAGCTCTAACTCAGTTCCAATTGATCAATGATGGACAGAAGCAGCTACACCCAGAGAAGGAACACTGGGAAATTAGTGTAAAGTGTTTGCATTTTTTTTCCTCCCAGGCAATTTTCACCTTCTGAATCCAATTCTCTCTGTGCAACAAAAGAACTGTTCGGTTCTGCACACATATATTGTATCTAGGATATACTGTAACATATTTAACATGTATAAGACTGCTTGCCATCTAGGGAAGGAGGTGGAGGGAGGGAAGGGAAAAGTTAGAACAGAAGTGAGTGCAAAGGTTAAGGTAAAAAATTAGCCAGGCTATGTTTTGTCAATAAAAACTTATAATAAAAAAAAATTGCATGCCTAATTCATTCATTTGATCTTTCTCATTTGAATGAAAGTATAAAAAAAGTATACTTTCCCCCCTAAAAAATGCTTTATCTCCCTTATAGAAATTTTGGTATGTTGTTTCAAGACTGTTTAATGATTTAATGTTAACACTATTACTACACAGATAGAAAATAAGAAAGTACAGTTGATAATTGGATCCCATTGAGCTAATGATGGTCTACTTGCCTTGTGATAAAAAATAAGGGTTCCTTACTTTATGGAACTGAATAATCAAATAAATCTAGATTGGGTTACTTAGTTCACAAAAAGGCCTGTATAAGCATCACCTTCTCATATGTTAAATCTAAAGATAAGGGAGCCTTGCTAAGGTGGTAGAAGCCATCAAAATCTATTATAATGACAGATATGATGAGATCTGTCATCACTGAGGTGTCAATGTTCTAAGTCCAAAATTAGTGACTTCTATTACTAATCCTTCCTTCCTTCCTTCCTATTTGGATTTATGTTTTTATGATTAACCTATTCCTTAACATACTGTCCTTTTTATTTTCAACTTTCCCCTTTTCCTATTCCTTTATGTTCCTATTGAACTGAATGTATTCCTACAAGAAGCTCCTTGTGCATATTTTTATTCTTCTCTCACATGATATATTTAGGTGAAAGTGAAAATCAAGTGAAGACCATTCCTCCACACTCCTATATTTATATATATTTCTACTTGCACTCTTCAATTATGTGAGATAAATATCCCCAGTCTTCTCCTCATTCTTCCTCCCTTCAGTAATGTCTCCACCATTTTTCTTTCTTCTTTCAGTATCATCAAAACATTAAAAAATCACTTATAGATCTTTTGTTTCATATTATGACCCCTTATGACAAGCTTTGAAAGTACCTTGTTGTCATTCTGCCCCATCAAATTCATCTTCATTGGAATGGGAACAATTCATCATTATAAAGTCCCTTCTGATTATTCATCTGTAATTACCTTTAAAACTTTATTTTCATATTTGTGTTTGAAAGTCCATCTTCAACTCCAGTTTGTTTTTTAAATCAGGAATGATTTAAGTCCTCCATTTCATTTTTTTCCCTTGAAGGATTATACATAGTTTTGGTATTTTGGTTATAGAAATATATATTTTTTGCTTTTTGGAATATTTTATTCCAAGTTCTCTGCTCCTTTATTGTGTTAGCTGCTAAATCTTGTGGGATTTTGACTGTGGTTCCTTGGAATTTGAATTCTTTCTATGTGGATGCCTATAGTAGTAATTCTCATTACCTCCTGGAGTTATCAACTTCTGTTTGGACCATTATAATTTTTAAGTTATCATTTACTAGTGTAAAGTTCTAGGCATTGTGCATTGATATTCATTGAGGACAAATCCAGAACCTAAAAGTTTTAGAAACAGGGTCTATTAAGTCATCTGGCAGAGGGGAGAGCTAGAAAAGCTATAGCCTTCATCCTTAAGTCTGTCTAAGTTTTACATTATACTGAGTTCAGACAAGAGCATAAGGACACAACCACTGCACATGGACAATTTCCAGTTTCCTGATAAGATACAAGCACTGCTTGAGATCTAGGTCAGCAAGTAAGTCTAAATATTTAATATGCTTTGGATGATTTCAAAATACAAGCTTTGGGTAAGATTTAAACAAAGGGAGTATGTAAGTGTAAGCATCCCAATGAATTCTGACAATGAAAAGTTATAACAATATGAAGTTATAAAAGGTTATTACAATGAATTTACCCCTTCCCCATATTAATTTGCTAGACTCTTTTTCTAAGTCTTTTCTAAATAGTTTTCATGTCTTTTATGCTATCACTTTTTATAGTTCTAGGAAATCTAATTGTTTTTTGGGGCAAGGAGTTTTCCCCCCTGAGATCTTGGTGTTTTTGATTTATTCACATTTTCTAGGTATGTGTCTTGATTATCCCTGGTATCCTTAAATATTATTCATTCTTTCATTCATTTACTTATTTTTGGTTTTGAGCTTTAGAAACTGAATTCCAAGCCTCTGTTTCTTCATATATATATCATTATCTTTGCATCTGAACTTTTTCCCCCTAAATATTTGAATCTGTTATTGACAATGCATCCTTTAAAAGGCTTCTCTTGCCCTTCTGCTCCCTATAACATGAGGCAATGCTCTATCTCCAAATGCCTTTGCCCTTTTCTTTACCCTAAGGGAATCGATTTCCTCAAAAGTCAGACTACATTAGGAACTACCTTAATTTTCTTTCTGTTACTCTGGATACTTATGTTGCCCCATCTTCTTGGATCAGCCTTTGCTGAAGCCATTTTTTTAGGATAGAAACAGAAAGGAGAAACCTTCCCCTTAATTATCATTTAAACCTAAGATCCTCCTTCCTCTGATAAACAAAGACCTAGTTGAACCTATTCCTTGAGGTGGGAGAAAGGTAGAAGTAGGAGATAAGCCTTTTTTATTTTAATTTACTTCATTGTCGAGGTCCTTTCCTTGCACAACTAAGTCTCCTCCTTGTTTTCAATTTTTCCTACAAGCAATAGTTAGTAGACTCTGAAATGGTTTTCTTCTTGTTGAAGCCTTTTGTTTTTACTTTACTCCCTTGGGGCATCTGAATCATACCTGGGGGTATTCTGAAGCTAGAGATGAATGTGTGTATTTACACTTCAGAAACTGGCAAACATTATAAATCTGGGCTTGATTGATTGTTTTGTTGATTGCCTAAAATTAAAGTGATGAAGAAAACCATCAGTAATAAAAGTTATACTTTTCATCTCAGAAATCTGCAAACTGTGCAAATTGGGGCTTTACTGATTGTTTTGATGATTGCCTAGACTTAAGAAAATGATGAAGAAAACTGTCCCTAATGTAAATTAAACTTCACACTCCAGAAATTGGCAACTATTGCAAATCAGGGCTTGATTTATTATTTTGTTGATTATGTAATCTTAAGAAATCAATTATGTAGATTAAATTTTAAAAGTGTGTTATACATATGTTCCCCTAGAGAGCCAGTTGTTAAATACTTAAAGCATACTCATGAATATAACTAACTACTATTTATTACTCTGAGAGGATAGGGTCTTCAGAAGAAGTCTGGTATCCCTTGAACAGAAAAATCAAACTGATGAGCCTTCTTCTATGTATTGACTCAGTCAAGAGAAAGGAACAACAGGTGCTCAGTTTCTTAAATAAGGTAGTATCTTTGCAAGTTACCTGTCTTGGGCATTTGGAGCCAGAAGATTGTCTCATGTCATAGGAAGCAGACAGACCAGAGAAGTCTTTTAAAGGAGCCATTGTCAAAAATAAATTTAAACATTTAGAGGGGAGAAAAGTTCAACTGTAGCCACTTATAACGGGGAGAGGACTTCCACAATTCTCCTTCCTGATGGAGTAGCTCCTGCTGCTTTTATTCATCCTTCATTTGGGGAGGAGAACATTGATTACTGTTTGGACAGTAAGTTTAAGCCTTTTAAGCTTAAAGCCTTTTTAGGGCATGGGCTGTTTTGTTTCTGTTCCAATATGTGCCTGACAGAAGTAGGGGCTTCATAAATGATTATTAATTGATTGAATGTTTGGGATGAATTAATAAGCAAGCACTTGGGTGGAGCCAAGATGGTGGAGAGCACATACATGTCTATTTAAGCTCTTTCTTATCTTTAGACTACTTCTTTTATGAAAGGCCTCAGAATTGGTGCTTGACTGAAAAAATCCACAAATATCGGGAGTACAACACATTACCAACAAAAGATATTCTTGAAATTCACCAGAAAAGGCCTGTTTTTGCTTGGGATGGGGGTGGTTAGGCCAGGGACAGCATCAGGAAAGTTGGCAGTGAGAGCACAGAAGGTAGCTCATGCTGAGCAGACCATAGAGGGGCGGGGTGTAGTCTCAGCTGGTGGAAAACCTGAAGGGAGAACTCTGCCACAGTGTGGCTACTTTGCTCTGGCAGTAAGCCAGTAGATCAGCAGAGAAGCTATAAATGCAGGGGGTAAAGACTATAACCCCGGAACACCAGGGTCTCTCAGGACCTGGCCACATCCATTCAGCATCAGGAGTGACTTAACACAGTCTCAAAGCACAATCCCTGATTCCAGTGCAGCTATTGCTATCCCACTGATACTTCCTGTTGTCTGTAGAGGAAACTTGATAACACCACACTGTCTTAAAAGCAGACTGCAGCTTTTTTTTTTTTTTTTTTTTGGTTTTGTTTATTTGTTTTGGTTTTTTTGTTAAAATGAGTAAAAAGTTAAAGTGGGCTCTCACTACAGATAGCTTCTATACTGATAGCAGATTTCAAAACCTGAGAAGACAAAAAACAGAATGTCTCTAGATGAAACACCAAAGGAGGATATGATCTGGTCCCCACCACACAAGACTCTCATAGAAGACATTAAAAAGGCTCTTACAAGAGAGCTAGAAGAAAAAGGGGGAAAGGAAAGGGAAGCTTGGCAAGATGGTCTTGATAAGTCATCCCCCTCATTTAAAGATAGAGTGGATAAAGAAATCAAATCCCTGAAAAACAGAATTAGTGAATTGGAAAAAGAAAATAGCTCTCTAGACTTGGAAAGACTTACATGAACTGACACTGAGTGAAATGAGCAGAACCAGGAGATCATTATACACTTCAACAACAATACTGTATGAGGATGTATTCTGATGGAAGTGGATATATTCAACAAAGACAAGATCTAATTCAGTTCCAATTGATCAATGATGGACAGAATCGACTACACTCATAGAAGGAACACTGGGGAATGAGTGTAAACTGTTTGTATTTTTGTTTTTCTTCTCAGGTTATTTTTACCTTCTGAATCCAATTCTTCCTATGCAACAAGAGAACTGTTCAGTTCTGCACACATATAATGTATCTAGGATATACTATAACATCTTCAACTTGTATAAGATTGTCTTCCATTTAGGGGAGGGGATGGAGGGAGGGAAAGGAAAAGTCAGAATAGAAGTGAGTGCAAGGGATAATGTTGTAGAAAATTACCCATGCATATGTACTGTCAATAAAAGTTATTAAAAAAGTAAAAAATAAAAAATAAATTGAGTGAAAAAAAAGAAACGAGAAAAAGAAGAAAAAAAATTAGCTCTCTAAAAAATAAAATTGGCAAAATGGGAAAAAAAATTCCATCAAACAAAACAGCTCATTTAAAAACTCAATTGGACAATTATAAAAAGAAATAAAAAATAGTAAATGAAGAAAATAATTCATTAAAAATCAGAATTGAACAAATGGAAATGAACGACTTGAGGAGACACCAAGAATCAGTCAAGCAAAACCAAAAAAAAAGTGAAAAAATGTTAAATACATACTTAGGAAAACAACAGATTTGAAAAATAGATCTAGGGGAGATAATCTGAGGATTATTGGACTCTTTGGAAAGTATGATGAAAAAAAGAGCTTAGACACTATTTTCCAGGAAATTATCAAAGAGAATTGCCCAGATGTTATAGAA
The DNA here is from genome assembly GCF_902635505.1 of Sarcophilus harrisii. Lineage (NCBI taxonomy): Eukaryota > Metazoa > Chordata > Mammalia > Dasyuromorphia > Dasyuridae > Sarcophilus > Sarcophilus harrisii. Next base: position 187,080,219 of record NC_045430.1, on the reverse strand, counting down.
ACAGAAGGTAAAATAGACATTGAAAGAGTTCATTGATCACCTGCTGAAAGAGATCCCAAAATCAAAATTCCAAGAAATATTGTGGCTAAATTCCAGAACTATCAGGCCAAGGAAAAAATACTACAAGTAGCTAGAAAACATTCAAATATAGAAGAGTCACAATAAGGCTTATTCAGGATCTAGCACTGTCCACATTAAAGGATTGAAGGGCCTGGAATCTGATATTCTGAAAGGCCAAGGAATTTGGTATATAGCCAAAAATAACTTACCCGGCCAAAATGGGCCTTTTTTCCCCAGGGAAGAAGATGGACATGCAATAAAATAGGTGAATTCCATCTATTTCTGAAGAAAAACCTAGAACTAAACAAAAAGTTTGATCTCCAAATATAGGACTCAAGAGAAACATAAAAAAGTAAAATAAGAAATCTTGGAAACTATTTCTGTTATGAGTATACATAAAGAATACATGTACAATTTAGTTTTACTATTATAATATTAAAAAAGAAGCTACAGGTGAAAAGGAAATCGTATCAGAAAAAGGGAAAAGTGGAGGTATTACATCTCATGAAGAAGCAAAGGAAACCTATTATATTTGAGGGAAAGAAGGGAGGGGGATGAACATAGTATGCATCTTACTCTCATCAGAATTGGCTTAAAGAGAAAAATATTAAACATATTTGATTTACAGATAAAAGGTTTAGGAAAAGGACAAGGACTCTAAGGTGGGATGAGGTGTGAAGATCGTGTATTTTTAAATCGACAGGAGTCAGGAATTCAGGTTAGGGGAAAATTGTCAGTCTTTATTCTAGGAAGAAGGATCGAGGGGAAAAATAGATAGAATTGCAGCTAGTCAAAAAGTGCTGACCAGCAGCCACACAACCAGCACAGTCCGAACCCACCCAATCTCCCCCCTTCCCTCTCTCTCTCTGCCTCCACCCACCAAAAATCGTCATTTTATACAACACACCAGGACTTACGGAGAGGGGGAGGGACCATTTTTTTCCAATCATGTATATTAATGAGTTCCCAATTATTTTTAGCCTACGGGACCTCAGTGCATCAACTCAAACCTCAATTCATCTCCCCTTTTTTATTTTAAAAGGGGTATCCTCCCTGACTCCCAGGGAGGTTAGAGCCCCCAAGGAGGTGATCACAGCCCCAACCTCAGAAAGGAGGTAAAGCACCAAAGTAGGTGATCACAGCCTCCTGACTTCTCAGGAAAGGCAGGGCACTAAAGAATGACACGCCCTTGACATCTCAGGAAGGAGATGAAAACACCAAAGGGAAATGGGGTTGCTGGGTTTCCTTAAGGGGTCTTATGCACAAACCCATCAGCATGGGAGGTATTACAAAACACAACGCAGAGGTTTTGGATGACCTCCCCTCAGCTGCAGGCTCGTGTGGTGTAACAAAATGAATTTCCGAATGGGAATAGCAAACAATATAAATCAACATTGTTGGAAAAGATCACCAGAAGTCCAAAGGAGGGTATTAAACAAAGTCACAAACACCTTCTTCACAGCCAAGATAGTCCAAAACCAACTATTGTCCACTGTTCACATGTCAGGGAATCCAATGATCCCCTGAGTTTTGAAGTCCCAAAAGTCTTTTTATTGGTTAGGGAATCCAATGATTCCAGCAGATTTTGGGTCCAAAAGTCTTATCATTTTCAGAAATCCAATGATTCCAAGAGTTTCATTCGACAATCTTTGATTCCATGAGTCAAACAAATCCACGTTTTTTCAATGGGAGACAATCACAAAAGAACCAGATATTTCTTGAGTCTTCCCTTTTGTTTGGGTCCTTTGTTCTCTCGGGACAAGGCAATATGTCTTGGACCATCTACCCTTCTCCACCTGTAGGTACAAGCAAACCCTTTCCCCAAACAGTTAGCCTCTCTGGTCCTTTCCACACCACTTTGGGCCCTCCACATCACCTGGGATTATCTAAAGATAGTGGGCTTCTCACTGGACACTGACCTTCCGTGGGTTATAAAACCTGTCTGCGGAGCCTTTATCTTTTCAAAATAAAAGTTTATATAAAGAGCTAGAAGAAGTTCTTCTGGGTTACCGGGCTCCCCTTTCTTTGTTTTTGGAGGATTTATTCTGTTTTCCTATCCACTATTGCCTTCCTTGAGGATTGAAAGGTATCCCATGGTATAAAATCTATATGTCAAAAGTCAAAAATGTTTTAAGTATAAAGGACCACTGTCTTTTTTATTGCGTAATAAGAAATGCTTGTAAGGAATTATGACCCTGGCTGTCTTTTTGCTCGCATTGCAAAAGTGAACCAAAAACCCCAAACATGGATGAAAGACAGATGACCAAAGATTTATAAGGGTCAATCCATTTGCCAGATTTCATTGGGTCTTCAAACCGAGGGTTCTTCCTGGGCAGTTAGGACATGGGGAAGGGGCTTAAGGTTTTATATGCTCCTACTTCCTCTTTGTTATTCCAAATTGTAAACTAAGGCTCAGGCCTGATGAATTTAGTAGATCCACTTTTGGAACAAAGGGGATTGACCAACATAGTTAGAAGGCTATCTTTTGAATTTAAAATATGGGACCAAATCCACTTGAAATGGACATTAATATAGATTTACCTGATTTTTCACTTTTTTGAAGTTTCTAAAAATATATTAGGGTGAAATTTTTTTGGGTGTAACTTTTTTACCAACCTACTGAATAGCCGAATAAATATTATATTTATGTTCCTGGATAATAATAAACAGAATAAAAATTATTCTCAGTGACTAAAAATTCTGACTCTCTTTTATATTGACGAAGTACACACAAATATTATTGGACTCCGGAGGAAGGGTCCTTTAAGAGGAACTTTTAGAAACTTTTCTTCAAGAATCCATTGCAATTTTAATAGTCTGTTTATCTTTAATGGAGACCCAGAAAATTTGGAGCCATGGCTAAAAAATCCAACCTGGATGGTTCCCACAAATTTGTATTGGTATAAAAGGTGTATATTTGTCAGGTCTTTCCCAGATAATTGTACTGCCTGCTTAGTGGCCTTTAATAAAAATTTACACAAGCACTGGGTAGGGAGTAAGGTTTGTTCTTTTTTTGGGAGGTTCACCCATTAATTGTTTGATGAAGGACTGTTAAAGTTTCTTGGGAAAACTAATATCTCCCCAAGGGTTTTTTGAGGACTCTTTCAACCCATTTGGTAAAAATCAACTTCTCCTTTACTTTTTTCAAGATGGGGGGAATTTAAACCCGTCTCCCCTTAAAATGTCATATAACGGTTGTAAAAGGTAGTCAAACCTAACACTGTGCATCCATTGATTCCCATCAATTTTGAAAATCATTAATGTGTTTAGCTTTTCTTTGTTTTAAGAGAGTTTTGAATTTTAAGCACCTTAGGTATACTTATATCCCAAATATTGAAAAGGAGCATGTCTTTGAATTTTTTTCTAGTGCTTGATTTTAATTCCTTAGTGTTTTAATTCTTTTTAAATGCCTCAAATTTGTTCCTTGGTGCACATCCCAAGATGTCATCCATGTAATGTAATAGCAAATTTTTGGGAATGCTTTTCTTACTGGAGCAAGAGCAGCAACAAACATTTGACACATAGTAGGGCTGTTTTTCATTCCTGTGGAAACTGTCCATTCATATCTTTTATAAGGCTAGCTGTTAACGCTAGGCATTGAAAAGGCAAATCTTTTCATATCCTTCTTATCCAGAGGGATAGAATAGAAACAATTTAATATCTATGACCCGAGGCCATTTTCAGGCAACGAGTAGGAAATGAATCTAGGCTGAAGAGTTCCCAGTTTTCCATTTCATTTTTTTCTTAAAACGTCAACATCCCCATTTTCCAGATTTTTTTCCAAACAAACACGGGAATTCAGACTTAAGAAGGTCGTGTCCTTGGTCAAGTGCCCTCAATCAATAAGGCCTAATTTTTATTTTATTAAGGCCAATCCATCCACACTGGTGTTCAGTTTTCCATTAAGGAACAGGTAGTGTTGGCAGGCCTTCAAACAGCCTGCAAAAACGAAGTACTCATTTTAACCCAATTTGTAAAACGTCCTTCCCCACAGATTGATGGGGATTTTTTCAACTATGGGAAAACCCTGTTTTCCTTCAAAAGTCCATCTCATAGGGGCAGTAACTAGCTCAATCCTCCTAAAGACATGTAGGGTTTTTAATTTTAGTGATGGGCATTGCCCTTTTAAATCCCATCTGAAGTGTTACCAATCCCTTCCAATGGAAGGCCATTTGTATAGAGGAGATAGGTCGGTCAGTTTTAAGCCGGTCCAGAAAGCGGATTTTGTGATCTGAATCAGAATCTGGGTGACTTACCAGGCTGTTTTGGGTTCTGTAGGTAAACCTGATCCTATTTCTCCTGGGTATGTCACAATTGTCTCCTGTATTGGTGACTGGATTTATCAACATTCCCCATTTCACATCAGTGTGTGGATGGACACTGTTTTGTACTAAAGGAGGAAATGGCGCCTTTATTTGCCTGGGCAAGGATCCAAGGCTGGAAGGGCAAGATTTCACCCTCCAGGGGGGCCAGTTGTTCACTGCATAACTTATTCCCCTAATTGTAATCCTTTCTTCCATGGGTTGCTTCCTGGCTGATTGATTGTGTAATCCCTTTCGCCATCATATTTCGTGATTGGTCATTTGGGTATTGGCCATCAGGCACCTCTGGGTACCATTCGCCATCATGCCCCAAGTGTTTTTCCTGGGGCCCTGGGGCCTTCATCCTTTTCCCCTGAACCTTGTCTACATTCTGAGGCCCAATGGAAGCCTCTTTGCATTTTTAAGGGGTACTGGGTCTTGTTCTCCCACCCTGTTTTCTACCTGCCTTATACCATTGAGCCAGATGCCCTCTTTACCACACAAAGCATTGACGTGTTTCCTCTAGAAGTCCCTTGCCCGGAAGGGACCTATCACCATGTTGGGACTTAAGTCTGCCATAGTCGGTATAAAAGGCATTTGGCCCACTGTTTAAGCATCTTATGAACCTCTAAAGGAGCATCTTTGTGCAGTCCTAGTATAATCCTTCTACACCTTATTAGCATTTTCCTTGGTTGCCTTATTAAAACATCTGTTGTTGGATTTTCCCCTTATTCTTTATAGGTCGCAAAGTCTCCAAAGTCAGCAAAGGGCTCATCGGCCCTTTGCATTTTTTGTGAAGGCCTCATTTTATTTTTATTGTGAATCAAGCCAGCTTTGATAAGAAGCACAATTTGCCAATGCTACGAAATTAACCTGTGCGGACGTCCAATGGACCATACCTTGTAGTAGGCTAGTGATCACAGCATTTGATATTTTGTTGGGCTTGTATCCCAGAGCTCACTATATTCAGAAAGCCCATGTAATTTTTCCAGGTTTACCCTTGCTATAGATTTCCTATCAGGTCAAGATTTAAAAGCCAAATTTTAAACATTTAAATAAGCTGTGTAGCCCCAAAAAGTCAGGCCTTTTTAAGATGTTTAATGATTTTCCAAAAGGTGTTTCTTCGACTTTGTTGACCTGAGGCATTAGACTGGAAATTACAGGAAACATAAGGGCTGAAGCTCCCCGGATTACACCTTTTCTTTGGCCTTCATTGCCCCTTGGAGGTGCTCAGATTGGATGTGGGAGAGGTGTGGTGCTTCATCCCCCCATTGCCCCCTCCTCCCTCCATCCCAGAGGGTGGAGTTGGTGGAGGAGGTCAATCACTTGCTCCTGGGTTAAAGCTGCCTCCTGAGAGGAAGGTCATTAATTCTTCATTGTCTTCCCTCCCAATATCACAGCTAATTTGAGAATGGAAGGAGCCATTTTTTTCTTTCTTCTAGGGACTTTAGTGCTAACTGAAAATATTTATAAATAAATGCCCAGGAAATTGAATGAGGAAATTCTTAAATGGGACATCTCTTGTCCAACCGGGACCAGTTATCCAAAGTCGCCCTCCTTAGAACCAAGGGGAAATGAGTTTAATATACCCCAAATTTGCTATCGTTCCCAAGTTATAAGTAAATTATTTCTGCTTTGTGCTTTTAAAACCTTTGGGGTTGGGGCAGGAAGGTTTAGCAGCATTTGTCCCATTTTAGCCAAAAAAAAAAATTACTGATTTTAGAAGAAAATAAGCATTTGTCTAAACAATACTACCCAAATTCCTGGTCACCGGAAACTTCTTTCCTTGGTTCCCACCTGCCAAATTGAAGATCGTATTTTAAATGACAGAGTCAGGAATTCAGGTTAGGGGAAAATCCACTTTATTCTCAGTGGAAGGATCGGAGGTGGAAGAGAATCGGCAATAGCAATTTGTGCAGCTGAGTCAAGTGCCAAACCAAAACCAAAACCAGCAGCTCGAGTCTGAACCCAGCCAACCCTCCCAGCTTTCTTCCCTCTCTCCCCACCCACCAAAATCTCATTTCCTATACAACACACCAGGACTTGCACTGGAAAGGGGCAGGCCCTTTATCCAATCATTATATTAATAGAGTATAGCCAATTATTATTTGCCTACTCTTGGGATCATTATCAACTCAAACCTAGCCTATTACAGTGAGGGATCCAAAGAGGGAGGGCTATTTAGGCAAGTGGTCCTCAAAGTTTAATCCTGGGAAGAGGGTGGGAGAAAGAAAAGAAAAGAAATCTGGGTTAACAAGAAGGGGAAATACAAAGAGTCATTTAAACCATAAATGTGAATGGGTAAACTCCCCCAAAAGAGGAAACAGTTGCAGACTGGATTAAAAAGAATTCAATATTTGTTTAAGCACATTTGAAGAAAAATACAATAAAGGTAAAAGGAGAACAGAATTACTAGCCAGGTGGTTAAAAAGCAGGGTAGCCATCCTGATCTTAGATCAAGTAAACGCAAAAATTGATCTAATTAAAAGAGATAAAGAAGAGCACTATATCTTGCTAAAGGGTAACATCGATAATGAAGATAATGTGGCTTTTGGAGTATAGTGAATTATGTAGGATTCTAGCCCAATGAAATAGGCAAATTGGAGTTAATATACAAGTCACCTTTCACCAACCAGCAAATAAAGGTCAGTACACAGACACTTTAGCACAGATTAATTACCCCATAGCAGCATATGAGCAAATTTCTTCTGCTGCTGCTATAAATTTTTGGGGCTCCCTCCCAGGAAAAGATGGAGGTGAAGCCTTCACAAAAATAGAGCAAAGTCCCAGTGAACCTTTTGCTGATTTTGTGGGACATGTGCAAAGAGCTATCACAAGAACCATTGGAGAAAATATAGCTACAAGAATTATGAAAGACAACTGGCTAAGGAAAATGCTAATGAGGTTTGCAGAAGAATTATATGGGGCCTACACAAAGATGTTCCTTTAGAGGAGATTATAAGGCGCTGTGCCATAGTGGGCACAAGTGCTTATTATACTCAGGCTATGATGCAGAACATGGGAAGACAGGGTCTCTCTTGGCAAGGGAATTCCAGAGAGACTTGTCAATGCTTTCAGTGTGGTAAAATAGGGCATCTGAAAGCTCAATGTAGGCACAGAGGCAGAGTGAGAAAACAGGGTGAGAGAACAAGACCTAAAACCCTATGTCCAAAATGCAACCAAGGCTTCCGCTGGGCCTCAGAATATAGATTGACCCAGGGAAAGGAGAGGTGAGGCCCAGCTTCAGGTCCCCAGGTGGGGAATGATGGCAGCCCAGGTTTCACCCAGAGAGTTTTCAAAAGTTCAGGACTCTGATATGGTCAATCAGCAGAGAAGCAATCAGATGGCAGAAAGGGATTACAATTGGGGAGAATACAGCCTTTTTTAATCCAACAGAAAGGTAGTGTTCAATACAAGCAGGTCCAATGTAATTGCCAAGTGATGAGGAGAGATCTAGAAAGTGGTAAAATAGAAGGGACTAGATAGGTTAAATGCTTGGAAGAAAGGGTTTGCTTGTATTTCTATAGATGGAGAAGGAATCAGATGGTGCCAACGAGCTGTATTAACCTTGTCCATCAGAGAGAGACAGAAAAAGAGAAAAAAAACTTTAAAACAAAGGAGAAGACCTAAGAAACATATGACACTGAAAGAGCATGGCTGATAATGAGACTGTTACAGAACTTCAAAACTCATAGGAATCATTGGATTTCCTGAGATGAAAAATTGTTGATAAGACTATTGCAGAACTTCAAAATCCACAGGAATCATTGGATTTCCTGAAATGAAAAATTGTTGATAAGACTGTTGCAGAACTTCAAAACCCACAGGAATAATTGGATTCTCTGAGACACGATAAGACTATTGCAGGACTTCAAAACTTCTAGGAATTATTGGACTCCTGGCACCTGAAGTAATGGACAATGATTGGTTTTGGACTATTTCTAGGACTTATGGACATGTATAATTCCTCCCATTGATTCATGTTATTTGTTACATCACTACTAGCCTGTGTTATTATGTGCTTGTGTAATTTATGTAATTATGTGTAATCCTCCCATGTTGATAGTATGTATCTCTGTTTCAAGTGAGACCCTTCAGAAACCAGCTAATCTAATTTGATTTCCAATCTCCCTTTGGTTTTTTCTTCTTCCTTCCTGAGATGTTAGAGAAGGTGTGATCACCTCCTTTTTTGGAGTTCTTACCTACTTGAGAAGTCAGGAATGTTCTATGTTCTATGTTCTAAAAACAAAAGAAAATGAAAGATGTTATGGGCCAAAACTCTGAACTTGAAGCAAGGATGCTTACAAAGTACTAAGTGGAATTGAGGAGACAATGGTTATCTAGTTTATCATGGTTCAGTATGATTGATTCAATCCTACAACAAATAATGGTTTCCTAGTGATATAATTATTGGTTTATACTCATTGAAGAGCATATAAGCTAAGAACTTTAGCCAGGATTTATTCAGGAAGATTCATAAGCCAGAGAGGGCAGGTGGGAGCTTAAGCTCTCAGAACCAAGGACAGACATTCATCTGATCTTCAGTCAAACCACTGGTGGCAGGCTCTCCTCCTTAGTTTCTCCACTGAAACCAAGACTCTAGAAGGCCTCCAGAAAACTAGCCAAGCCCCAAGTGAAGGAGATAGGACTTTGAAGGAGACAATAAAGGAATTGTACTTTAACACCCAGCTATTCTTGTGATGATTACTGAACTGAAAGGAAGGCTGCCTCCAGAGACCCCAAGAAAACCGAACCAGAGAATATTACAAGTAGTGATGTAACAAACAGCATGAATCAACATGAGGAATTATACATGTTCATAAGTCCTAGAAATTTTCCAAAACCAATCTATTGCCCATTACTTCATGTGTCAGGGAATCCAATAATACCTGCAAGTTTTAAAGTCCTACAATAGTCTCATCTTGTGTTAGGGAATCCAATGATTCCTGCAGATTTTGAAGTCCTGTATCAGTCTTAACATGTCTCAGGGAATCCAATGATTCCTGCTGGTTTTGAAGTTCTTCAACAATCTTATCAACAATTTTTTCCTCTCAGGGAATCCAATGATTCTTGCAGGTTTTGAAGTTCTGTAACAGTCTCATTATCAGCCATGCTCTTTCAGTATCAGATGTTTCTTAGGTCTTATCCTTTGTTTTGACGTTTTCTCTCTTTTTCTCTCTCTCATCAGGTGCTTGTTGTTACCCATCTGATTTCTTCTCCATCTGTAGGAATACAAGCAAACCCTTTTTTCCCAAGCAGTTAACCTACCTGGTCCTTTCCATTCACCACTTTCTGGATCTCTCCTCCTCACCTGGCAATTACATTGGAGCTGCTTGCACTGGACACTGCCCTTCTATTGGGTTAGAAAGCCTGTATTCTCCCCAATTGTAATCTCTTTCTCCCATCTGATTGCTTCTCTGCTTATTAATCATGTAATCCCTTTCTCCCATCTGATTGCTTTTTGGCTGATTGATCATATCAGAGTACTGAAATTCTAAAGGCTCTCTGGGTATAACCTGGACTGCCATCATGCCCCACCTGTTTTTTATTTGAAGTCTTGGAGCTGGGCTCCGCCTCTCATTTCCCTGGGTCAATCTACATTCTGAGGCCCAGTGGAAGCCCTTGTGGCATGGGGTTTTGCATCTTTTTTCTCTCACCCTGTTTTCTCACTCTGTCTCTATGCCTACATTGAGCTTTCAGATGCCCTACTTTACCACACTGAAAGCATTGATGAGTCTCTCTGGAATTCCCTTGCCAAGAGGGACCTGTCTTCCCATGTTCTGCATCATAGCCTAGGTATAATAAGCATTTGTGCCCACTGTGGCACAGCGTCTTATGATCTCCTCTAAAGGAGCATTCTTGTGTAGTCTCCATATAATTCTTCTACAAACCTCATTAGCATTTTCTTTAGTGAGTTGTTTGATCATTATTCCTGTTGCTGAATTTTCACTGATAGTTCATATGACAGCTGTTTGCAAACATCCCACAAAATCCTCATAGGGTTCATTGGGACCTTGCTCTATTTTTGTGAAGGGTTCCCCTCGATCTTGCTTTCCTGGGAGGGAGCCCTAAAGATTTATAGCAGCAGCAGCAGCAGCAGCAGCAGCAATTTGCTCATATATTATCAAAGGGTAATTAATTTGTGCTGAAATGTCTTCATACTAACTTTTACCTGCTAGTTGGTCAAAGGTGATTTGTATACTGACTCCAGTTTTCCTATTTCATTGCACTTATATCCTACGTAGATCACTACTCCAAAAGCCACAACAAGTTTTGTCCAGGTTCTAAACATGTCTTTGCTATGGATTTCTAATCACTAGGGGTTAAATTTCATAAGCCAAATTCTCTAATAACATCTTAACATAAGATGATATCGCCCGATAAAGAGTGCAACACTTTTAAAAATCTTTGATAATTTCCAGATCAAAAGGAATGTATCTTTTCCTGATTTGACCTGAAGAATCAAATTCTTCAATCACAGGGTATGCTTCTATTAAATCAGATATATCCTGTCCTTCTTTTTTAGCTTTAAGTAATGCCTTAGGTAATCTTGTCATAGGCTGCTTTACAGGTGGTGCTGATTGTGTCACTACTCCTCCCCCTCTTCCTTCTTCCTCCACTTATGAAGAGTTAATTGAGGGGGGAGGGTCATGAGATGGGGAATATCCTAATGGCTCCTGCTGTGAAGTACCACACTCCTTAATTTTATCAGAACTGTACTTAACTCCTTTCTTGTCTGATTCTTAATCCTTTTCACCTAGTTTGTCAGTATCCTCCCCCTCTTGCACTTTCTCCTTTTTTCTTATTCTAATAGTTATATAATTCCTTAAAGCCAATTGTATTAAGTTATATGTATAAAATGTTTCTTTAGGAATCGAATTGGTACCATTATCATTATTATAGTCACTTAATTGCTCTCCTACTAATTTCCACTCCTTTAGATCTAATTCTTTTTCCTTAGAGAACCAAGGAGATGTGTACTGTACAATTTTTAAAAATTCAATGATCTGTTATAAGTTTAACTATGTTTTTGACACATTTTCCTTGAAGTGGAGAAGGCTCTTTTCTAAACATTTGTCCCATTTCAGCTGAAACACTACTTTAGCCCTTAACAAAATTTCCTTCTTGTCTATTTTTGTACAAACCCTAATTTCTTGGTCACAGATGTAGGTTCTTAGCCCCACGTTTAGACACCAAAATGTAATGCTCTTGTTTGGTTTTCTGGAGTTCTGGGGCACAGTCTTTTCAATAGATTAATCTCCAGGAGAATAGCCAGGTGTTAAAGTCCAAATCATTTATTATTTCCTTCACAATCTATTTCCTTTGCCTGGGGCCCAGCTAGCTTTCTAACCTTTCAGACTGGCCTTGGTATTAGTGTGGGGATCAGGAGGCCAGGCCACCACCACAAAGCTGACTTAACACCTTGTAAGAATCCTTGTTTCAGAGTTCTGGCCCATAACTCTGTATAAATATATACACATATATTGTATTTAAGATATACTTTAACATGTTTAACATGTATGAGACTGCCTGCCATCTAGGGGAGGGGGTGGAGGGAGGAAAGGGAAAAGTCGGAACAGAAGTGAGTGCAAGGGATAATGTTGAAAAATTACCCATGCATATGTTCTGTCACTAAAAAGCTATAATTAAAAAAAAAAAAGAAAACAAAAAAGCAAATACTTTGCTGGAACATGTGGATATGAGTGTATAAAATAGTGAGGCAATGTCAGTGTTCATTGTATTAGGAAAAGTAAGTGCTTCTTGTGTTCTGATGTGAAAACAATGTTAGGGGAGCAGAGATTCTAGATGCTGCTTCTACAACTACCGCCTTGGATCTTGTGACTGGTGTTCTATTGTTTACCTCTCAGGGACAGAGGTAACTCCATGTTTGACTCCTGCGTGGCCTGATTATGAACTTGGAGATTGCTTTATAGCCAATATTTGGTTTTATCAGCTACAATGAGCCAAAGAATGCAATCCTTTCCTAATCATAATCATTTTTAGTAAACTGCATCAAAATGTTTGCAAAGTTATTAAACTTTCTTAATAACAATGCCCTTGTGTTTGATAAAGGGATAGGGTCCCATTCTGGGCTACTGGCTGATCGACTGTTTCAAAGATCACACTTCTACATGGTCCCTAAGAACCTGCCCAGCATCAAGTATGAGACATATTGGTAGAAACCCTGAGAATTTTGCTTTAAATCAGAATATATATCCCATTGTATGGCTCGACCATCTCCTACCCTTGCCTGTAGGACCATAGGTAGGCACTCCCCACCTCCTGGCACAACTCAGGTTTGGAGGCTTGGATACCTTCACACAGTATATTTAACTGTGGAAAAAATAATGACAAAATCTACATCATCAATACAGCTTATTTTGGTTCATAAGGTTTTAGATGCAGAACAGGGAAAAGTATCAAATGCCCTCCAATCCAATGACTTTATTTTACAGATGAGGAAACTGAGGCTCAGGAGACTGATATACCAAATCACATGTCAGAAACAAGATTTGGACTCAGGTCCTTTTACTCCCCAGTCAGTGTTCTTTTTACTGCCTGAAATGAATGGTAGCCCAGAGTGGAGACCTGAGCAATCTAAAACATATTATATATAATCTTACCATGTAAGGATCAGCCTCTACCTCCTCCAATTTCTACCTGTGGTTCTGGATGCAAATACAAATACTAAATCAAATTAAAATTCCCCTTAATGGAAAGGTGATGTCAGTCAATTGCTCTCTGGTTTCACTCACCATCCCAAAGACTTCCTACATCAAAACACTCCCTCCTAACTATCACTCCTCTATATGTTATCTTCCTCTATTATAATGTAACCTCCTTGAGGTCAGAGTACATTCTGTGAAACAGTTAAATTGGCTTTTTCTCTTTTTCTCATCCAAAATACTTAATCTTCTGCCTTAGCACCTCACATTGGTCATTCCAATACCTGGGACACATTGTACCTTTATCCCTTCTTCAAGGAGTCCTTTTCTTCTTTTAATATATACATGAGGCCTTTCCTGTTCTTCCTTAACAGCAAGTCTTCTATGAAACTGCTTTGTATATAAAATATTATATGTATATATAATATAATATAAAATATTATATATATATTTATAGATGTGTGCCCTCTCTTTCTCTGTCTTTCCATCTATTCCTCTCTGTCTCTCTGTCTTTGCTTGTCTGTTCATATATATATATATATATATATATCTCATACTTATCTTTCTGTATTATCTATATCTATATCTGACATCTACACATTAGAATATAAAATCATTTTAAGTAAAACATGTTCCATTCTTTGTGTTTATATCATGAGTGGTTATCATAATGCCTGGCATATTATAAGTATTTCATAAATACTTGTTAATTTTGTTATTTTGGTATTTATATATATCCACTATTTAGTGGTCCTCCCCATATATATATATATATATATATATATATATATATATATATATAATATTTTTTCACTCACTCACTCATTCATTCATCTTGGTTAAATTTAGAGAAGCTCATTCCCCAATTGATAAATTGACTGAAGATATGAACATTTTTCAGATGACATAATCAAAGCTTTTTTAAAAGTCATATGAAAAAATGCTCTGTTACTATTGATTAGAGAAATGTAAATTAAAACACTTTTGAGGTACTACCTTATACCTATTAGACTGGCTAATAGGGCAGAAAAGGAAAATGACAAATGTTGGAGGGAATGTAAGGAAATCAATACATTAATGCACTTTTGATGGAATTGTGAATTATTCAACCATTCTGGAAAGCAATCTGTAACTGTGTTCAGAGGACTATAAAATTGTGCATAACCTTTGATCCAGTCAGTACTGCTACTACTGGGGTCTATATCCCAAAGAGATCCTCATAAAAGAGGAAAAAGGACCCACATGTGCAAATATGTTATAGCAGCTCTTTTTGTGGTGATAAGGAATTAGAAAATGAGGGAATATCCATCAACTGGAGAATGGCTCAATAAATTGAGGTATATAAATGTAATGGAATACTATTATTCTATAAGAAATAATTAGCAAGCTGGTTTCAGAAAAGCCTGGAAAGCCTTTCATAAACTGATGCTGAATGAAATAATCAAAACCAGAAGAACATTTTATACAGTAACAACAAGATTATGTGATGATAAGCTGTTTTGGACTTAACTCTTCTCAGAAAAATAGTGATTCAGAATTATTCCATTGATGCAAAAATTTTAAATAAAATATTGGCAAATAGATTACAACAACTTATCAGCAGGATAATATACTATGACCAAGTGGGTTATACCAGGAATGCAGGACTGGTTCATTATCAGGAAAACTATTACCATAATCTATCATAATAATAACAAAACCAATAGAAATCATATCTCAGTAGATGCAAAAAAACTTTTGGCAAAATACAGTACCCATTGCTATTAAAAAATACTAGAGAGCATAAGAATAAAGGGAGTTTTTCTTAAAATAATAAGCCCTATCTAAAACCAATAGCAGTCATTATTTGTAATGGAGAGAAGCTGGACACATTCCCAATAAGATCAGGGGTGAAACAAGGATGCCCATTATCATCACTATTATTCAGTATTTTATTAGAAATGTTGGCTTTAAAATAATGTTTTGGTCATGTATACTTATTGTGTATCTAAGTTATATTTTAATATATTTAACATCTACTGGTCATCCTGCCATTTAGAGGAGGGGTGTGGGGGGGTAAGAGGTGAAAAATTGGAACAAGAGGTTTGGCAATTGTTAATGCTGTAAAGTTACCCATGTATATATCCTGTAAATAAAAGGCTATTAAAAAAAAAATAAAAAAAAAAAAAGAAATGTTGGCTTTAGCAATAAGAAAAGAAAAAGAAATTAAAGGAATTAGAATAAGCAATGAAGATATAAAACTATCACTCTTTGCAGATGATATGATGATATACTAAGTGAATCCTAAAAAACCCAAAAACCTATTGAAAACAATTCACAGCTTTAACAAAGTTGCAGGATATAAAATAAACCCACATAAATCATTAGCATTTCTATATATTACTGACAAAACATCAAGAGATAGAAAGAAAAATTCCATTTAAAATTACTATAGACAAAATAAAATACTTGGGAGTCTACCTGACAAGACAAACTGAAGAACCATATGAACACATTTACAAAACGCTTCTTACACAAATAAAGTCAGATCTAAATAATTGGAAAAATATCAATTACTCGTGACTAAGTTAGCTAATATAAAAAAATGACAATTCTCTCTAAATTGGTCTACTTGTTCAGTACCATACCAATCAAACTTCCAAAATATTATTTTATAGAACTAGTAAAAATAATAACAAAATTCATCTGGAAGAACAAAATATCAAGAATATCTAGGGAATTAATGGGAAAAATAATAAAAATGGTTGTTTAGCAATACCAAACCTAAAATTTTATTATAAACAGTCATCAAAACCATTTGGAAATGGCTAAGAAACAGAGTGGTGGATCAATGGATTAGATTAGATACACATGACACAATAATTAAGGCCAAATCTAGTATTTGATAAACTTCCAAACTCCAACTTCTGGAATAAGAACTATTTCACAAAAATTTCCTGGAAAACTGGAAAATAATATGTCAGAAAGCTCAGCATAGACTTACATCTTACACCCCATACCAAAATAAGGTCAAAATGGGTACAGGATTTGGGCATAAAGGATGATACCATAAACAGATGAGGAGAACAAGGGATAATTTACCTATCAGATCTCTGGAGAAGGAAAGAAGTGGTTACTAAAGCATTATGAAAAACAAAATGGACACCTCGATTACAAGACTATTCCAATAGACTTATGATGGGAAATGATAGCCACATCCAGAGAAAGAACAATGAAGACTGAATGCAAATCAAAGAATACTATTTTCAATTTTTTTCTCTCATGGTTTGCCCCTTTTGTTCTTATTTTTCTTTCACAACATGACTAATATGGAAATACACTTAAAATGATTGTACATGTAAACATATCATATTGTTTGCTCTCTCAAGGGGAAGAAAGGGAGAGAGGGAGAAAAAATTTGGAACACAAAATCTTACAAAAGTGAATGTTGAAACTATCTTTACATGTAATTGGAAAAAATAAAATACTATTAAGTGATAAAGTGTATAAATAAATAAATAAAATTTATAAATTTAAATAAGTTCATCACCTGTAAGGTAGCCACCAGATGATGATTTTTTTGGGTAATCCATGACAACTAGTGAAGTCCCTCTATTAAAGTGTTGTAGTTAACAGTAGGGTAGGGAGAACCACATGGATGAAGTCATGGATCCCTAGAATATTACCTATGTACCAAATGTAAAAAAAAAAAAAATCCTCTGTGATATGAATAATGAAAAACCAAATAAATCAAGCAAAGTTTAAAAAGATATCTTGAAAAATATATTGAACTTTGTAAATGAGGGGGAAAAAGTTGATTTGGATAATATTATATCTGTGTGCACAGATGGCATATCCAGTGTGGCTGACAAAGACAGGAACCTGATTATTATTGTTTTCTTTTAAGAGCTGCTTAACCACTTGCTTTTAAATTTTCATTGTTACTCCCCTCAGGAGGCCCTTTGTGCACATTCTTGTGAAAAGAGCTTAGAAAGAGTCAGTCTATCTGCACCAAAATATTCTCAGCAGTTTTATTTTCAATAGCAAAAAGCTAGAAACAAATTAAGTCTCCATCAATTGGAGAATGACTGAGAAAGTCATGCAATATGAATATAATGAAATAATATTTATTGTTCCAGAAAAAGTGCTGAACTTGAAGAATTCAAATTGTGGGAAGACATATGAAGTGATGGAGGGTGAAGATAATAGAACTTGAAAAGAAATTTACTTCAGCTATATGGTCAAGAAAATAACACCCCAAAGAAAGGACAGAAGGACCAAGAAAAGAAGGGTCATGGATCATCCTGTTAGCCTGATAAATTAGTGCTTGGCTTCATATTTCAAGATGGCACAAATGACACATACAAAAGACTTACAAAACTAGAGATGCTTATTGAAGGATACTATCGGTATCACAGACCTGTATGTCTGTAGAAGTAAGTAGAACACTATTCCACTGCGGAACTGATCTAAAGCTTCTCTTGTAAGCAAGGTTTTTATCACCCAAAGGAGAACTGGTTAGGAAAACACTGGTAATGATCTCATGATTTCTCTTGGAAGAGTTTTGTGCAAAGAACCTTAGGGAAGTTGAGGGATAAGAGAAATATGAAGGATTTGACTTACTTTTGGGAAAAGTTTATAGTAACTAAGGAAGAATGATAAACAACTTTCATGTTGGGGATTATGGATTTGGAATTTATAAACCAGTCTATTAATAACTAGCCTTCTGTAGTCCTCTTCCTTTGGGGTTACAACTAACATTTACCTTTTGTTTTCCTTTTTATTGATTGATTGCTTATTTTTCAAATACATGTAATGATAGTTTTAAACTTTCATTCATTTACCTCCTTCCTCTAGGCAGTAAGCAATCTGATATAAGTTAAATGTTTAATCCTTTTAAATGTATTTCCATATTTGTCATACAATTAATATTTATTAAAAAGCAAAGATTTCTAGACATGTTTATAATAATTTGCTTTTTCTCTGATTTTTTTATCCTAGCTATTTGGTTATTGTTATTCTCTTTTCTCCTACTCTGTTGATATATTTGTATATCCGGATTTTTCTTTTTTCTTTTTTTATACCTGGATTTTTCAGTGGAAGTTAAGGTTAAATTTTTAAAAGTGAAAAAAAATCAAAGCAAGGAACTGCTTGTTTTCCCTATCAGGTTCTTACCTGGGGCATAAATCACTATCAGTTTCAAACACTATTTAAAGAGGCATATTTTAAATGTCTCAATCTATGAATGCACAATAATATTCATGGGCTGCTTGTCATTTTGCTGCCTGTATTAAAAAGGTTGTCATTTTTAAAAATCTAATGTATATTGACACTCTGAGCCTCTAGTTTATGATTGATTATTAAGGTGATCTTGTCAATATTACTGGTCATTTGAATGAGTTGGGAGTAAATTACAAGAGCAAAGAAAAATAATTCTAAGTATAGAAGAAAGTGTTTGGATTTGAGTCAGAATGGATTTTGTTCAATGATTTTGAGATAGACATGCTAACTTACATAGAAGGATTAAAAATGTTTGTTAATATTGAATATCTAGAAGAATTATTGATGAGGCAACTAGATGGCTCAGTGTATAGAGTTCTGGGCCTGGAGTAAGGAAGATCTGAATTCAAATCTAGTCTTAGACACTTATTTACAGGTTCCTGGGCATGTTACTTAGTCTCTGTCTGCCTTAATCCATTAGTGAAGGAAATGGCAAACATTTCAGTATTCTTGCCAAGAAAACCCCAAGGACAGTATTGACATGCTATAAACCACAGGGTCACAAAAGTTTGAATACAACTAAATGCCTGAACAACAACAACAAGGATTATTAGTATTTCATAACCATTCATTTGATTTGGAAAGGCTGTAGGAGAGTGGTGGAAGGACCACTTGACTTGGAATTGAAACTCCTCCCTTTGCAATATGGCTTTTGTTCTCCTCCCTATGTGCTAGGAACTGCTCTCTCAAAGGTCACCAGGGAAGTCCTGATTGCCAAATTCAAAAATCTTTTCTTTGTTCTCATCTTGTTTGACTTCTCTGCAACTTTTGGCACTGCTGGCCACTTCTTCACACTGAGTGTTTTATTCCCACAACGTCCGAGTCATTAAACTCTACTTGTTCTCTTCCTCTTTAAAGTCCCTGTTTTTTTTTTTTTTCTGGCTCACTTTCCCAATGCTTTATTATTGGTGTTCTCTAGGGATCTTCTTTCCCCAAACTCTTTCCCTTTTAGATTTCATTTACACCCAGACTTCAACTATCACTTCTGTTTGGGCTACTTACAAATTTAGGGACCTAAAATTTTTCTTAAATTCCATATCAATATTTCTTGATGACAAGAGGACTTCTTTGTCTAGAGGTTCCACTTTCAGGGGTCCTCAAACTCCTGCCCTCGGACCAGATGCAGCAGCTGAGTACATTTATCCCCCTCACCCAGGGCTATGAAGTTTCTTTATTTAAAAGCCCACAAAACAAAGTTTTTGTTTTTACTATAGTCTGTCCCTCCAACAGTCTGAGGGACAGTGAACTAGTCCCCTATTTAAAAAGTTTGAGGACCCCTGATTAGATGGTAGCTAGAATACAGTGTGTTAGAAATAACACTCTTGACACTGAAAATCAGATATCATGAAAATTTTATTAAAGAAGAATCTTAAGGAATCATCTTAATGTTTCTGGTCAGAAGCAGGCCCCACTTCTCTTGGGGAAGAGGGAACCCTGAGTACAGAATGGGGGAATCTTTATACTTGCTCTTGTGACACAGCTTCTCCCTTCAGAGAATGGATTGGTCCGTTTTATCCTGGTTACAGTCTTTCTGATACACCCACTACATGTTTCCCCTTAATATATATCAAACATGACCTCCTCCCTTAATCATACATTCCATGTTCAAAAATGGTGGAAAACTCCTCCTCTAGGGTGTGTTATTTAACATTCAATTAGCCTATTAAGTAGGCACAGTAGTGATTTGGTTAAGTCAGGTCATTGACCTAAAATAGTTTGAGCTGGGCTATTATCTTAAGTTTGTAGTTTTCTCAAAACCACAAGATTCTTTCTGATTGGCTAAATCCACCTATGAGCCTTCCTAGCCCCCCCAATTTCTTGTTTGCTCAAGGCTTCTATTGATCATTTAATTGTTCTGTGAATTCTAATATTCCTTAACCTCTCACATTCTGAAAACCTCTTGGTCAGTGGTACCCACTATCCCAATCCCATACTACATCAAAGCTTGCAACACTGTGGAAATCCAACTTTTCAGCATTTCTCACAAATGGATAGAGAATGGGTCTGGAGTCAAGAAGACCTGAGAGCTAATCTGACCTCAGACACTTAAATGACCCTGGGCAAGCTACTCAGTCTGTCTTAGTTTCCTCAACTGTAAAATGGAGATAACAGTAGCACCTATACCCTAGGATGATTATGAAGATCCAGTGAGATCATATTTAAAAAGACTTAGAACAGAACCTGCAACACAGTAATCACTTAGTAATTCCTTCCTTCCTTCCTTCCTTCCTTCCTTCCTTCCTTCCTTCCTTCCTTCCTTCCTTCCTTCCTTCTTCCTTCTTTCCTTCCTTCCTTCCTTTCTTCCTTCCTCCTTTCCTTCCTTCTTCCTTTCCTTCCTTCCTTCCTTTCTTCCTACCTCTCTCCCTTCTTCCCTCCCTCCCTCCCTCCCCCACTTTCTTCTTTTCTCTCTTCCTCTCTTCCTCCCTCCCTTCTTTCCCCCTTGTACAGAACTGGACTAATATTTTGTCTCAAATCAGTTCTTCCTTCTGACATTCCTACTTTTGGCAATTATTCACATTGGATAATATTTTGACTATTTTTCTTCTTCTACTATATTAAAAAAAAATAGTCAAGTTCTTTCAAATTCACATCACTAACATCTCTTGCATTTATTCTCTACTTTTTCTTCCCATTGGTACAAGTCCTCAATATCAATCACCTAGAGTGTCCAGGGGTCCTCCAACTACGGCCGCGGGCCAGATGCAGCAGCCAAGGACAATTATCCCCCTCACCCAGGGCTATGAAGTTTCTTTATTTAAAGGCCCACAAAACAAAGTTTTTGTTTTTACTATAGTCTGGCCCTCCAACAGTCTGAGGGACAGTGAACTGGCCCCCTATTTAAAAAGTTTGAGGACCCCTGAGTCCTAGACAATTGGAATAATCTCTTTCTACTTTCTCTCCTATTCATTCATTTATTCATTCAGTCCTTTGCAAACCCTTCAGTTTAGTTTTTCATTAAATATAGGTCTTTCAGCTTTTGCATTCATTGGGACCTGACTCTTCCCCTGAATTTGCAACACGCTTCCTTTGTCACCCTTTCCATTTTCCATTACTGGTTGCATTTTCACTCATACACTTCTACTCATTAGTTGTATTGGAGGAGTTAGAATACTTCTTGCTCCCCATTTCCTCTATTGGTTCTCCCTCTACCATCTTTACTCACTAACGTTTCCTCCTTTTAGGTTCATTCAATCCATATTTATTAACCAATCAAGATTCTAGTAGCTATTATCAACTGACCTCTAAGAAATTCTTCTCAGTATATTCATGTAGTCATTCAGTATAGTCATTCTTGACTAGAAGGGAACTTAAGTCATGTAGTACAACTTCCTTATTTAACAGGTGAAGAAACTGAGAGTCAAAGAGGTTAAATGATTTATTCTCATCCATAACAGTTTTTTTTTTCATTTTCCATGATGCTTGACTTTCTAATGTGATAAAATATTCTCCAGGACAGCTGTTGGAGGCTACTAATAGAAAGGCTAGAGATTAGGAGGGGAAAAGAGTAGAATGGTTTTATAAGAAGCACTCACCCTAATACATCAAAATATTACTGTCTACCACTCTCTAAACCTGGCCCAGTTAAATTTAATGCCCTAAAATAAAACTCTGATCACTCTTCTTTAGTTTCTACTCTTAATTTTGATGTCATTTGGTTCTTTGCTTTTTAAAGGATTATTATCCCTTTTATAAATCATTCTAATCCTTAGATACCTAATCCTCAAACATTATTAAATTTCTTGAAATAATATCTAAATTATAATATTTGACCAAACTACCAGAGGCCTTGTATTTAACTTTGAATTGCTTTTGCAAAACAACTTCCCTAATAACTGGAGCTAGGAAAGAGGGAGAAATATTGTGAATGGAAATGAAGAATGAATGGAGGAAGAAAAAAAGTCAATCTAGCTTAATAATAAAATGGTTTATTTTTGGAATACAAACATACTCAAAATATTCATGTTGATTATGCATTGGAAGTAGGTATTTACAAAATCAGATCCTGATTCTGTAATAGATTTATTATTTCTTATTTGAGAAAATGTTCTCTATCCTTGTCATGTGACATGAAATAAATAAATACTAACTCATATAAATGTTAGGATAGTGATGGCATACCAAGGATACAAAGCTATATATCTTGGAAAGATCTCAGATTGTTAAACATTGGATACAAATAAAGAAAAACAAACTATCAAACTGGTTCTAATGGAAAGTGAAACCAACAATCCTTAAGGTAAAATATGATTCTATCAACTAACAATTATTGGGTACCTACTATGCCCAAGGCATTGTGCTATGTACTGCACTAGGTATGAAGATTAAAACATATTTTCTAATTTCCTGAAACTTTTATGTATATATACACAACATACACACAATCTCCTTCTCCCCAAACACACAATAAACCAGGGCATGTCAAATATATACTAAATGCTCATTATATTCTAACATATCTATCTGAAAGGATATACTATAAGATCCTTGAAGGTAGACACTGAGTTTCTTCATAGAATCGGAGGCCTATAGATTCAGACCTAGAAGGGACTTTTATGGTTATTTTATCCAACCTTCTCATTTTATAGATAAGGGAATTAAAGCCCAGAAAGATTAAGTAATTTATTCATCTTTGCATCACTAGTACCTAGCATATGTTAAGCACTTAATAAATGTTGAATCAAAGCTTCAAAAAATTAGGTATTTCAAGAATTTAGAGGAGTAGAGACTATTGATCTGAGTGGTGGGGGAAGATTTTTTTTTTTAAAGAGGTGGGATTTCTTGGGAAGACTTTCCCTCCCCCCAAAAAAAAGGTGGGATTTGATGCAGGACTTGAAAATGGGCCAGGATCTCAGCAGACTGAGAGGAAGAGACACACTATTTCAGGCAAGAAAAGTGAACTTAAATAATGTGGTCCAAAATTCTTTTCTCACTTGCCATATTGTTCTTCTTTTGTATGTTATATTTTGAAATCTAGTGTGAGTAAATTAATAGCAAACATTTTCTATGAGTGCATATCTCTTGATATTCAAATGGGCTGCTAATGTATGCTTATTATAACACCTCCCCTCCTCCTACTCCCAGACTGGTATCCAGATCAATGAAAGTGGTAAAGCTGCCCAAAGGGTACTCCTCCCCCTCACACACACATTCAGTGTTGGTTCCAACATTGATATGAACAGTTTTAGACTGTGTCTGGCTGATTTCAAAATACTTATCCAATTCATGTGGCTGCAGTTTTCCGAATGTTTATTTTACATGATGTCTATCAAATTAACAGAATCTACTAAATAAGGTAAATTACTGCAATGTTTCTGTGTCAAAGGTCTGATCACACACTGGTATTGTTATACTTCAAGTCTACCAACCCCTTGGATTGTCTGGATTAGCCTAAAACATATAGAAGAGAAATGTATAGATAACAATGATCTATATATGTGTATAGCAGTTTCATGTTTATAGAACTCTTCCCTTCCAACAATTCTATGTAATTGTGAAACTATTATCCTAATCAGGGATGAGGAAAGTGGGGTATAGGGTAGGGGAAAATGTTTTTTTCCTAGATTAACAATGTTAGGACTTGGACCTAGGTCTTAAGAAACCAAAAATAGGGCTTCTTCCTTTGCTTTCTGTTCTCACATCAACAAAAAAACTAGAATTAAGGAAATCATGGAAGGCAAAACTAGAAGTAAGAAAATCATGTGTCCAGAAGGAACATAAGTAATCAGAGAATCATATCAGTTTATTATTCATGGACATGCAAACACATGGCTCCCCAGCCCTTTAGTTTTCCTTAGTCTCACAGACAAACACAGGTGACAACATGGGCATGTAGTGGGATGCATATCCTTACTGAGAGACCACATTGGTTGTTATTACTGAGCAAATTCATGAAGTCTGAGTGTAAAGGGGATCTGTGAGTAATCAAGCAGTGGATGATGTGGTCTACAATATTCCTTATCTTCCTTTTAGACTACAAGAACATTGGAATTAGGGAAATATTATAATCTTGCTTATTTGGATTAGAGAATGTTTGCTAAATTTATTATGATTACAATTCATTGCTTAAATTTAACTAATCAAACCAATAATGAGTATGTAGGAATCTTTTGTCCATAAGTAGATCAATCAGTTCATCAAACATGAAGTCACTTCAATCACCTAGTGTGAAGGTTTTCTGGAGGCAGCCTTAGTTTCAGTTATAATCAATAATTACTCCAAAATCGCAGCCAGCTGATAAAAGATCTGAACTTTTATTGTGTCCTTCAATATAGGCCGCTTAGCTCAGGCCTATCTCTCTGCCTGGTTCCAAGAGATCTTGCAGCTTTGTCCTTGGCTTCTGCCTCTGCTTTCTTCAGCCTCCAGCCAGCACCAAGTTGGAAGATGCAATGAATCTCTTGCCTCCAAGATAGGGCTTGTGGGTTCCAAGAGCTCTCTCCGACTCCAAGTAAAACTCTCTCGAGCTCCCAGAGTTTCTAGTAACTCCTCAAGTAACTAACTCAAGTCAGTCCAGTAACTAATTCAAGTAAATACCACAAGAAGAACTAACTTCAAGCTCTAAGAGCTCCCTATATATGTGATCTCCCAAAGGTTAACTCCGCCTTTTGGAGGGAGAGGGATTCTGGGTTATCTCCCAGAGTGTTCTCTGGTCCCAAGGGAGGTGTGAATTCAGATCTCATACTAGCCCTGAACTCTCCCAAACGTGTGAACTCCATTGAGTACTTAGTACTTATGAGTTCTCTAAAGGTGTGAACACAAGCATTGTTTCTATCAGTTCCACTTAGTACCTTGTTTCAAGTTCTGGCCCAAAATATCTGCATCCAGAGAGAACTATGGAGTCTGAATGTGGATGGAAGCTTAGTATTTTCAACTTTCTGTTTGTTTGTTTGTCCACTTCCATCTTCTTGAAAGACCCAATCAATCAAGCAACAAAAGTTAGGTAAATGACTACTATTGTCAGGCACTATGCTTAGTGAAATGGATAGAAGTACAAGTTCATATAAAAATATATGGTATAAATATAAACAAATTAATTTGGGAGGTAGGAGAGTAGTTAGAAGTATCAGAAAAAGATTTTCATAGAATAGTGCTCAAACTGCATTAAAAAAAAAAAGATAGATAATCTACAAGGCAAACTTAAGGATAGAGACATACAGAACAGCTGATGAATAGGCACAGAGATCTGGGAGATAAAATATTGTGTGTGAGGAATAGAGAGGTTAGATCGACATTGTCAGAGTGTGGAGGGTCTAATAATGCTGGAAAGAGAAATTAGGATCAGATTGTATATAACTTTAAAGACTAAATAATAAAATACAATAAATAAATAAATGTATTTTATCCTACTTGAAACAGGAAGCCACTGGAGCTGATTGAGTATGAGAGTCACATGGTTAAATTAATGCTTAGGGAAAATTACTTTGGTAGCAATTATATGATGGACTAGAGTGTTGAGACATTGTTGCTATTATTGAAACAAATGACTCATACAGGCTTAGACTAAAATGGTAACTGAGAGTGGAGAAGAATTGGATGAGAGGTAGAAATAGCAAGATTTTACAAGGGATTAGATATGTGGGGTGAAGGAGTGAGGAGATCAGCATAATAGTGAGTTTACATACCTGGGAAACTAAAAGGATGTTGATGCTATCGACAAAAATAGACACATTTGGAAGAGGGAAGGGTTTAGGCAGAAATAATGACATGTCTCCAGCCATCCAGTTTGAAATGTCCAATGGGCAATTGGGACTGAATATATAAATTTGGTAGCCATCTGCATAGATTTCAGAGTTAAACTCATGGGAAATGATGAAATTATCTAGAGTAGGAAGGTAAAAGGAAAGAGTGTGGAACTGAGTCTTGGGGAGCACCCATAGTTAGGAGATATATATATATATATATATATATATATGTATATATATATACATATACATATATATATGTATATATATATACATATATATATACATATATGTATATATATGTATGTATAAGTATATATAGTAATTATATAGTGTAATATAGATAATGAGGCAGCAAATGAATATGCAATCCAAATACTTGTGAAGATGGAAAATACTTAAGGTCTTCTGGGAGGAAAGAAAGCCAAAATGAGAATAGACAGGGCTCCAAAAACTAAGGGGAAGAGACCATCAATAAAGAGGAAGTGGTCAATAGTGACAATTGTACAGAGGGCTAAAATGACAAAGACTGAACAAAGCATTAGATATTTTAATAAATACATAAAAATAATCTTGAAGAGAGTAATTTCTAGAGAGTGGTTAGGGTCTGAGATAGATCAAAAGAAACTGATTAATGAATGGGTGAAGAGGAAGTAGAGGCAGTAGAAATATTCTTCTATTTTTATAAGTTTAGCTAGGAAAGGGAAAGAAAAAACAGGATAATAGTTGGTCAAGGGAAAATTTATTTTTCTCTCCCTCCTATTAGCCCCTCCCCAAGAGGGGAGTCAAGAAGTCAAAACAACATGATACCTATTATACATACAAATCATAGAAAACATGTATCTTTATTAGCCATGTTGCAAAAAAAAAAGCAAGAAAAATTAAAAAAGTGAAAAACAGTATACCTCAATCTGCACTCAGTGTCCATAAGTTCATTATCTGGAGATAGATAGCATTTTTCATCATGTGTTCTTTAGATTTGTCTTAGATCATTGTCTTGATAATAGTAGCTGAGCAGAGCCAAGGTAGCAAAATAAAACTAGGGATTCCCCTTAATTTTTCCCAGTTGCACTCCAAACAAATTAAAAATAATACCTCAAAATGAATTCTAGAGCAAGAGAAAAAAAAAAAAATGGAGGAGAAACAATTTTCCAGCCTATAACAACTTAAAATTTCAGCAGGAAAGATATTTCTCACTGGGATGAGAGTAGAGCACAGTTTACCACAATCTATTGAAAGCAATGCTCTGGTCTAGGCAGGCCTTGGGGACAATTGAAGCAGTATTTGGGATTTCTTGATCACTCGGTCTATTGCCATTAAGAAGACTAGACTACTGGTCAGAAGGAAATTACCATGGAACCAAGATGGTGGAGCTAAGCAGGAAACTGCTTGAGCTCTCCCAGTTTCTTTCAAAAACCACATGAAACCAAGTCTCTGAACAGAGTCTGATGGAATGAAACCATTCTCTAGCTCAAGGGAGATTGGCAGGACTTCAAGAAGGTCAGTCTCATTGGGATGAAAGGAGTATTCAACTCAGCTCAGTGTATGGGAAAGCCAGTGAGAGGGTCTTAAACACAGTAGATTAGCAAATGACTCCTTCTGTCCTTGCTCTCTGCCTCAGTAGTAGGGCAGACCAGTGGAGCATCCTCTAGTTCCAACTCAGAAGGCAAATTGCCAGCTTGGGAAACTAGGCTGTTTCCTGGAAAGAACAGGTAGGCCTACCTATCACAGGGGCCCCTGTACTCAAAGCCAAGGCTCAGAACTTCACAAAAAGTTTGGGATAGCACTTCCTTTATCCCAGGAGCAAAGCTTGATCATAAAAGGCACAAAAGAAAAAAAATTAAAAAAGAAAATGAACAAGAAAGAGAAAAGACTCTTGATCATAGAAAGCTACTATGATGATAGGGAAGAACAAAACACCAACTCAGATGAAGATGAAATGTCTATAAAGGTAATTTGAAAGAGTGATATGAATTGATCTCAAGCCCAAAGAGGCTTCTTGGAAGTGCTCATAAAAGATATCAAAAGGCAAATAAGAGAAGTAGAAGGAAAAATGAGAAAATAAATGAGAAGTATTCAAGAGAGTATCAACAGCTTGGAATAGGTAGGAAAAAAAAAAATTGACCAAAGAAAACAATCCCTTAAAAATACAAGTGGTCAAATGCAAAGAAATCACTGAAGAAATCAATTCTTTAAAAAACACAATAGGTCAAATGCAAAAAACAAACAAACAAACAAAAAACACTGAAGAAAACAACACCTTGAAAAATAGAATTAATTAAATGGAAAAAGAGATGCAAAAGCTAACTAAGGAAAATCACATATTAAAAACTGGAACAAGGCAAATGGAAGCTAATGGCTTAATGAGACATCAAGAATCAAACTAAAAATAATGAAAAAAAAAATACCTCAAGTAACAAGGAGCAAAGTCAGTTTTACTCAAGATCTGCATTAAAGGATCAGAGGGCCTGGAACAAAGGACCTGAAATTACAACCAAGAATTAACTACCCAAGAGACTAAACGTGATCTTTCAGGTAGGAGATGGATCTTCAATTAAGTAAGAGACTTGCTATCATTTCTACTGAAAAAATTAGAACTAAACAGAAATTTTGATCTTCAAACAGTGGACTCAAGAGAAGCACAGAAAAGTAAATGGGGATATATATGTATGTGTATGTCTATATATATATATATATATATATAGACATACACATACATACATATATATGTATATCTACACATACATATACACACACATATAATTTAAAGATTAAACTATTTATAGCCTTATATGGGAAAATGATATCTGTAACTTGAGAACTATATCTGTGATTGGGGCAGTTAAAGGAGCATATATAGATGGATGGTGTGGAAATGAATGGACTCTGATATGATAATATCAAAAAAAGACAACAAAGGGTGGAAAAAGGATTGTATTGAGAGAAGAGGAAAAAGGAGGTAAAATGGGACAAATTAGATCACATGAAGAGGCACAAAAGACCTATTACAATAGAGGGAAAGAAGGAAGGGGAAATAGGCAATGTCTGAAGCTTAATGTCATCAGTTTTAGATCAAAGAGGGAATAATATAATCACTCAGTTAGGTAGAGAAATTGGGTAGGAGTAGAAAGAAGAAAGAAAAAGGAGAGGCTGAATAGAAGAGAGGGGAGAAACACTAGGAGAAAGAGATAAGAGACGGGAGTAGGGGTGATAGAAGGGAAGGCAGGAAGAGGGCTGGTAATCATAACTATGAATGGGAATGGGATAAACTCTCCCATAAAACAGAAGTAAGCACCAAAATGGATGAAAAACTGCAATTCTACAATATGTTGTTTATAAGAAACACATTTGAAACAGATTTATAAAATAAATTGCAATACTATGTAAAGAAGGAGTTCTGCTAAATTCCTTCTATGACACAAATATGATACTGATACTTAACTCAGGAAGAGCCAAAACAGAGAAATAAAATGAAAAAAATAACCTCTCTAATGAATATTGATGCAAAAATTTTAAATAAAAGATTAGCAGAGAGATTACAACAACTCATCAGCAGGATCATACATTATGACCAAATGGAATTTATATCAGGAATGTAGGGCTGGTTCAACATCAGGAAAACAATGACCATAATTGACCATATCAATATCTAAACAGAAATCATATGATAATCTCAATAGATGCAGAAAAAGCTTTTGACAATATTTATCACCCATTCCTATTAAAAACACTAGAAAGGATAGGAATAAAGGGAGTTTTCCTTAAAATGATAAGTTGCATCTATCTAAAACCATCAGCAAGCATTATTTGTAGTGGAGAGAAGCTGGACTCATTCCCTATAAAATCAGAGGTGAAACAAGAAAGCCCATTATCACCACTGTTATTAAATATTTTATTAGAAATGTTGACTGTTGACTTTAGCAATAAGAAAAGAAAAAGAAATTAAAGGAATTAGAATAGGCAACGAGGATATAAAACTATCATTCTTTGTAGTTGATATGATGATATACTAAAGAATCATCCAAAAACCTACTGGAAACAACAATTTTAGTAAAGTTGCAGGATATAAAATAAACTCATATAAATCATTAGCATTTCTATATATTACTGACAAAGCCCAAGAAGAGATAGAAAGAGAAATTCCATTTAAAGTAACTGTAGACAAAATAAAATATTTGGGTGTCTACCTTTCAAGACAGACCCAGGAAGTACCTAAGCAAAATTATAAAACACTTTGCACTCAAATAAATTCTGATCTGAACAATTGGAAAAAATATCAATTGTTCATGGGTAGGCTGAGCTAATATAATAAAAATGATAGTTCCATCTATATTAGTCAACTTGTTCTATGCCATACCAATCAAACTGTCAAAAAATTATTTTATAGAGGTAGAAAAAACAATAACAAAATTTATCTGGAATAACAAAAGGTGAAGAATATCAAAGGAATTAATGAAAAAAAAAAATACAAAAGATAGTGGCCAGCAATACCAGACTTAAAGCTCTATTATAAAGCAGCAGTCATCAAAACCATTTGGTACTGGCTAAGAAAAAGAGTGGTGGATCAGTGAAATAGGTTAGATACACATGACAAAATAATCAATGACTATAGTAATCTAGTATTTGACAAACCCCAAAACTCTAGTTTGACAAAAATTGCTGGGAAAACTGGAAAAATAATATATCAGAAACTCAGCTGCGGGGGAAGGAAGGAATTCACACCCTATACCAAAATAAAGTTAAAATGGATACATGATTTGGGAATAAAGGATAATACTATAAGAAAATTAGGAGAGTAAGGGATAGTTTATCTATCAGGCTTTGGAGAAGGGAGGAATTTATGCCCAAAGACCTGGTTCTTTTCTGCAGTTCAGTGATCTAAGGCAATCCCAATAAATTCTGGATAGAAAATGCCATCTTCAGCCAGAGGGTTAATTATGGAAAATTAATGTAAATCAACACATGCCATGTTCACTAATTTTTTTCCTTTCACTTGTGTTTTTTTCCTTGTAATTTCCCCCCTTTTTTTGGTTTTTCTCTTCCAAAATGATTTATAAGGAAATGTGTGTTTAAAAAATTAATGTATATGTATAACCAAAAAAAAAAAAACAAACCCCATAAAAATTATATTGTCAGTAAAAAGAAAAAAAGAAGAAGAAAGAAATTACAAGGTTCATTTTGCTGGCACTGAGGGCAGGACTTTCTTGCATTACCAGAGAAAGATCTGAGTCCTAGTCTTAGGGTGATAAGGAATAGTAGCACTTTAGAACTTCCATCTATAGGAGATCAGGGACCCTTTTCACAGCGATGAAAGGAATGTTTATGGTTATTCACCAACAAAAGCACAGGCCAGGAGAGCAATGACCATATTTCAATTTAGACCATGCAACTTTGGAAGAACTGAAGATTTACAAGTCTCTTAAACTAGCTCTGAAAACAGAAGTACAAACAAGCTGAAGCTTAGTAGTCTCCCTACCCCCATTCCCACCTCAGGAGCAGAGTCCAATTTTAACATAAAATTAAAAATCAAGAAATAAACTTTAAAAATGAGCAAACAATAAAAAGAATCTGAGCATGGAAAGTTACTATGTTGACAAAGAAGATTAAAACACAAACTTTGAAGAAGACAAGAATGTAAAAGCAACTACACCTAAGGACTCAAAGAAGAATGTAAATTGGTCCAGGTTAAGAAAAAAATCCCAGAAGAGCTCAGAAAATGATTTTTAAAAATTAAATAAAAGAGGGAGAGGAAAAACTAAGGAAAAATATGAGAGTGATGGAAGAGAATCAAGAGAAAAGAGTCAATAACTTGATAAAGGAATCACCAAAAATGGAATAAGATATACCAAAAAAAAAAAAAAAAAAAAAAATTCATTGAAGAAAATAATTCTCAAAATGTAAAATTGGCCAAATGGAAAATGAGGTACAAAGGCCTACTGAAAAAAAAATACTTAAAAATTAGAATTAGTCAAGTGGAGGCTAATGACTCAATGAAATATCAAGAAATAACCCACAAAATCAAAAGAACAAAAAATAGAAGAAAATGTGAAATATCTCATTGGATAAACAACTGACCTGGAAAATAGAGTGAGGAGAGATCATTTAAGAATTATAGGGTTATCTGAAAGCCATGATTTAAAATATAAAGAGCCTGGACATTATCTTTAAAAAATTTACCAAGGGAAACTTCTCTGATATTCTAGTGCCAGTGGGTAAAATATAAATTGAAAGAATCTAACAATCAGTTCCTGAAAAAGACCCCCAAATGAAAACTCTCAGGAATATTATAGCTAAGTTCCAAAGCTCCCAGATCAAGAAGAAAATACCATATGTATCCAGAGAGAAACTGAATATCATAGAGCCATGATTTAGCATATCCATCCATCCATCCATCCATCTATTTATCTATCTACCCATCTATCATCTATTTATCTCTCTATACACCAGCTTCTACATTAAAGGAGCAGAAGGCTTAGAATATGTTATCCAGGAAGGTAAAAGAACTAGGATTACAACCAAGAATCACCTATTCATTTAAAGTAAATATAATCCCTCAGGAGCAGAAAAACAGTTAATAAAATATAGTACTTTCAATCATTCTTGATGAAAAGACTAGAGCTAAACAGAAATTTGACTTTCAAATACAATACTTAACAGAATCATAAAAAGGTAAATACAACAGAAATCATTAGGGATTCTATAAGATTAAACTGTTTATATTCCTACACAGGAAACTAGTATTTATAATTCTTATGTACTTTCTCATTATTAGGGGTGTTAGAAGGCAAATATACATAGAGTACATGTATGAGTGAAATGACATAAAAAATTAAAGGGTAAGAAATAGGAAAGTACTAGGGCAAGAGAAAAAGGAAAGATAGAATGGGCAAATTATCTTATATAAACGAGGAACAAAAAAATATTTTACTGTGGAAGGGGAGATGGGGATAACTTGAACTTTACTCTCAACAGAATTGGATGAAAGAGGGAATAATACATACACTCAATTGGGTATAGAAATCTAACTTACCCTACAGGGAAATAGGAAGAGCAGGGAAGAAGAAAAGAGAGCATGAATAAAGGATCTGGCAGATTGGGAAAGTAGTGGTCAGAAGCAAAACAGTTTTGAGGAAGGACAGGATTAATTGAGAGAGCAAAAAATATAAATGGCAAAAACCGCTTGATAAGACAAATAGTAATCATAACTGTGAATGTGAATAGATTGAATGCATCCATAAAGTAAAAGTGGAAAGTAGAGTGAATTAGAAACCAGAATTCTATAATATATTGTTTTCAAGAAACATAAAGCAGAGAGACATAGATTAAAGGTAAGGGAGCAGAATCTACTGTACTTCAACTAAAATAAAAAACAAACAGGGGTTACCTTCATGATTTCAAACAAAGCAAAAGCAAAAACAGATCTAATTAAAAGAGCACTAAGTTTTTTTTACTGTTGATCATCATTACATTATTGCTTTTATTGTGTACAATGCTTTCCTGCTTCTTCTCACTTTATTTTGCATCAGTTCATGTAAATCTTCCCAGGTTTTTCTGAACCATGCCTTTTGTCATTTCTTATACCATAGTAGTATTCTAACACAATCATTAACCACAATTTGTTCAGCTATTCCTCAATCTCTGTGCATTCCATCACTTTTGAATTCTTTGCCACCACAAAAAGTTCTGCTATAAATACTTTCGTACAAATAGGTCTTTTTCCTTTTTCTGTTGATCTTTTTGAGATATAGGTCTAATAGTGGTACTAATGGGTCAAAGAATATGTATAATTGTATAGTCTTTTGAGCATAGTTTCAAATTTTCTTCAGAATACCCACTCCATTCTCTGATATCTGCCCTGCCATTTCCCAACATTGTTCCTGCATCCTACATTGGATCCAATAAGATCTTCTTATAAAGGAAATATTGGTTGATGTAATATCTAACTTACCTTATAAGTCTTTTATGCTCTGATGGGATTATAAAATCCTTAGGAGTAGAAATTTTTTCATTCTTCATACTTGTATCACCAGTACTTAAAACAGTGACTGACTAATAGCAGGTACTAAATTAATATTTGTTGATTAATTAATTGCAAAAGTGTTTCCTCTTCTGAGCATTCTATAAGTTTTCCGATGTTTCTCTTAAACTGTCATATTTGGCATTTCTTACAGTACAAATATATTACATCACATCCATATGCCACAATTTGTTCCATTATTTCCCAAGTGGTGGATGCCTGTTTTGTGTCTGTTTCTTTGTTAATAGAAAAAAAGTGTGATTTTAAGTATCATAAATATGGTTCCTTTACCTCTATTATTGTTTGAAGTATATGGCCAGTAGTAGGTATTGATGCAAAATGAAGTAGGACTGGAAGAATAATTTATATGATGACAATGATAACGTGAAAAAAAAAATGACTTCAAAAACCTCAGAACTCTCATTATAGCAGTGTACAAAAAAAGACTTCAAAAGACAGATGATAAAAGATACCTCCCATTTCTTGACAGAGCAGTAATGGAATAGAGATTTTAAAATGTGATATGCATTCTCAGAATGGTATATGTGTTGATTTCTTTTGTTAGACCATACATATTTGCTATAAGGAAAAGGGAGTGACAGGTTTGTAGCCAGTGATATATTTATATATAGATATCTATATCTATATATATTTTTAAAGAATACCAATAAAACATTTTTAAGTATATGGAATTTTTTTTTAAATTACAAGACAGGCGAATGTGCATACACACACATAGACACACATACACACATACACACGAATTTTGCAATTTTTAACCCTTGTCTAAAGCCTATAACAGGAAAGGCTGATCACTTCATGACTGTAACTTCTGTTAACTCATGCTATTAAAAACTGTATAAAAATGTGTATACTCAGTTGGCCTAGATAACAACCTGGGACAACCAATTCCTAAAAATGGATCAAAGCCAGAGAAGAATCCAAGACAAGGGAATCCAGACCACTAAGCTGTAATACTGCCTTGATTTATGAGGTACAAGCTGTGACTGCCTGAGTCTGTAAGCCCCTGAGAGCTGAAATACTGCCTAGAGCTATTACCACCACATCCATCAGCCACCCAACTGAGCCTTCTGCCACTTCATGGAAGACTGCTAGTTTCCATCCAAAGCAAACACTGTATTGCAATGTATCCCACTGTATTTGGAATCTGTGGGCCAAAAGGAATGATAGAAAACGAGCCCATGTTCTTCTGACTATCCTTGCCAATATAGAGCTTTAATCAGCTGAGTGGTGGGTGTAGATTTCTTCCTTGGCTCAAAATCCACACTTTGAATTAAAGTTTTATTGAACTAGCCTAACAGTATAGTACTCTGCTGGATTTGGCAGAGAGCCATTTAAAATTTTAAGTCATGGAGAAATACGCTCATATCTGTGCATTAGTAAGATTGATCTGGCAGTAGTATGAAGAACAGATTTGAGAGGGGAGAGATTAGAGGTGGAAAAATAAGTCAAGATCATAAGATCACATGATTTTAGAGCTAGAAGAGATGTTGGAGATCCAACACAACATTTAGTTTTTTATTATTTTTATAAATCTTTTATTGACACTTTAAAAACATAGTCATTATATCCTATAATCTCACTTCTGTCCTCTACCCTTAATGGAACTGTGCCTTGGAGCAGAAGTGTAGGTCAGCAAAGTACAACAGCACATTGGCTACATCTAACAACATGTATCTCAATTCATCCTTATGGTCCAGTAGCTTTCTCCCAAGATAAGGGATATATATGTTACCATCAGTTCTCTACAGTCAAGATTAGTTATTGTATTGTTTGGAGTTCTGACTTTTTTTTCAGTGTTATTTTCTTTTTTTCTATAAATAGTTGTCTTGATTCTGAATACTTTGCACTACATTAATTTAGTTAAGTTTTCCTATTTCTCTGAATTTTACAACTCCTTTTTTTCTTCCTAGGTTTCAATATGGACAAAGTTGGAGACCAATCTTATTTTCAGCTTTTTTTTTTTTTTAACAAAAAAGCACACATGCATATATACATACACACAAATATATACACATATGTATATGTGTGTGCATGCATACAAGCACAATGCATATATCACACACATTTGGGTACAATATATAATGACCACTAAAAATACATGTGTATAAATATACAGTCCTACATATGTCTATATCTATCTATTTATAATAATCACTCTGTTTTTGACTTTTGAATCAGAAAATTCAAGAATTTGCCTGTATTTCAGAAGCCATTTGAGCCATATCCAGAAAAGAATCCCTCTCTCAATAAACCCAGTAAGCAATCCTTCAATGACCTCCAATGAAGGGGAACCCAGTATTCTCAAGGCAGCTGTAACAGGATCCATAAGGTTCCTTGTCCTTCATCATGTAGATTAGGCTAATTCTTTTCCTAAAAGGTAAGGAAATTGTCCCTAGGATTTGACTGACCAGAGCAGGCTAAGGTTCAAACTACATTGCTATTGATTTCAGTTGATCTCAACTCATGTTGATTTTTCCTAACTATCCAAGAGCATAAACATGTCTTCCTTTATGGAGTCAGGGCCTAAAGCTTTGAAAGCATATCCTGTCCTTATGACCAGATATTTCGGTAAGGAATTAACAATAGCTACTACTACTTAAGATAGGCGCCATATCCCTTTGGAGACATGACTTAAATAAATCTTGTTTTGACAACTGTTGGATGATCTAGGAGTGTTTCATTGTGTTTTAAACCTAAACTGGCTAGGGACCGACCTGAGTCAGACTCAGTCCATCATAACCCCTTATTACATTGTAGGAAAAATTTAATTGTTATTTTTCCTCACATCAAGTCAAATCTGCTTCTTTGTAACTTCTACTTTGCCCTGAATTTTTGTCTCTGTAGCTAACAAAATTGTCTCACAAACTCACCCTTCAAATAACTGAAACCAGCTTGGTGTTGGGTCTTTTCTTCGACAGGTAAAAACTTCCCAGTACCTTTAACCAGTCCTCAAAAGTCAATCTCCAGGTCCTTGACTCCCTCTTCTCCCTTTTCTGGGCACTCTCCAGTTTATCAATGTCCTTCCAAAAAAAATGGCCCAGAATTGAATACAATACTCCGGATGTAATCTGAGCAGTGCAGAATATAGCAAGACAATCACTTCTTTTCCTGGAAGCATTCCTGGAATGCCACTTTTAATGCAGTCCAAGATTGAATTAGCTTTTTGAGTTGCTGAATCAAAAGGTTGACTCATATTGCACTTGCAGTCCACTAAAAGACTCAGATCATTTTTTGAGAAAAAAATGTGGTGTAACTATGCTTCCCCATCTTGAACTTGTGATGTTGGCTTTTAAGCCCAATTGTAAGTCATATTTGTCCCTATTCAATTTCATATTAGGAGTTATCAGCCAAGTTTGAGATCTTTTTGAATCCTGGCAATGCCTTTCATTTAGTATGCTTAGTTTCCCCTCCTAATCTTGTTTTATTTGTAAGTGTAAAGAGAATCTCAACCAACCAAGGATAAAAATGTCAAACAATACAGGGCCAAAGGGGATAAGATCCCTAGACACTTTAAAAGATTCCTCCTCCTAGGGAGATTGAAAACCATTGCCTGCGTTTCAATCTACCTGTACTTATTTACAACTCACTACCTAGCTCCTTCTTTAACACCTTTAAACTTTATACCTTCTTAATATCTTGACAACTACACCTAACTTCCTTTCCCTTTTTTCCCTTTATTTTTTTGATACCAATTTGTTGTGCTGACTTTTTCTAACTTAACTTGCTTTGCTGACTACCTTTCCCTTCTCTTTGAGTTCTTCATCTTTACTATGTTTTGTTCTTTAGATTCAGACATTCTCTTACAATGATTTGTGACTACTCTGAAGGATTTAGGATGAAAAATCCTGTCCATACCAAGAGAAGAAACTGATTATGTTTGAATACTGATTGAATTATACTCTTCATCTCTCTCCCTTTTTTTTTTTTAACTTTGCTTTTCTTGAGTTTTTTTTTTTTTTTTTTAAATAGGACAAGAGATCTATGTTTTCTTTCACAACATGACTTTTATGGAAATGTTTTGCATAACTTCTCATGTGGTTTCTTAATAGGAGCTGGGAGTGGGGGAAAAGGGAGAAAATTTGGAACTCAAAAAGTTTTTTAAAAATGTAAAAAAATTTGTTTTAAATGTAACTGGGAAAAATATGAAATAAATAAATAAGATTATGTTGAGACATTATCTTCCTTTCAGCTCAAGCTGTTGTTGTTTTAACTTCTCCTTCTTCAAAAATTTTTTCAAACCCACTCCAAATTTCTCCTTTCCCAATTCTATTTCTTAACTTTGATAAATACAGAGCCCTCCAAATCACCTTCATAATATTTTTCTCCTTTGTATTTAGCTCAATTCTTTTATTTTCTCTAAATTCTTTCCCTACCATCTGCTCCCATGGGAAGTAGGAAATAGTGATTCAACTAGACATATAATTCTAGGTGTGGCATGGATGAGTCTATTCGTGACTGTTCCAGTACAATTAAGACATATTTTCCAAAAGAGTTCAATCTCATTTTATTTTTTCTTTTAAAAATTAATTTTATTGATATATTTTGTTTCTGCATCACCTTCAGAAACAAAATCACCAATATATCCCTCTCTCGTTCACCCAGTGAGCCATCCCCTATTATAAGAAATAAAGAGTAGTTCAGCAAAACTAATCATTACATCAGTACTGGGGTAGTCCCTCCTACCCAATGAAGAGAACTTGTCATATCCTCTTTTTGGAGGTCAAGCATAATCATTATAATTAGTGTCCAGTTTTTATTGGTATTATTTTTTGTGTTTTTATGTTGTATTTGGGGTTTGTTTTTGTTCATTTTTATGTGTGTTTTTGTGTTGCAATTGTTTACATTTCCCTGTGATGAGGTTGTGGTCCTAGCAAAAAATTATGAGATTTGGCACCAAATAATGGGGTTCAGTAGCAATTTACATGTGAAGAATTCACAATGGCATTCTCCTTTATTTAGGAGAAGAAGTTACAGACCAAATCAAGAAGTAAAATAGACACCAGGAGTAGTAAATATGAAATAGTATTGGGTGAGGATGTAGTTTGCAAGGCAAAGGAAAATTGTTTAACAATTAACAATGAAAAAGACAAATTCCCCAGTGGAACTCAAAATTAACCAGGAGAAAGGGATTATGCCATGAGGTAGAAGTGTGCCATTAACTGGCAGACTAAATCCGCAGACAAATTTAGCCCTCCAAGAGTTGAATTAGCTATAACAAGGAGAAAGATATTATGAAACATGGGGAAGGGAGGTGAGAGGAAAGACTACCATGATAAACTAACTCTAATAAGGATTCAGCAAAGATGTCATCAGCCATGGGCAGATTTATTGGGGAAATTTAACCCCAGGGGTTTGACACTATAACTTGGTTTTCTGATTGGATACAGTAAAGTGGGGTTTCCCAAGACCTCCAAAGGGGTAGGACTGTAAGGCTCAGCTGATCCCCATCAATGCCTTTCCCTGCTTGCCTCAGGGAGCATTATCATCTTATCAATACTTCAGGCTTTCTCTGCCAACCCCACCTCATTATCCAGGACCTATATTCTTTTACATTCATTCTTTCTTTTATAGTGTAATAATATTAATTTGTGTTCATGCTCCACAACTAGTTCAATCAGTAACCCTTCCAGTTTTTTAACTTCTACAAAAACGTGCTGCTATAAATATCCTGCTACATATGGCATCTTTATTTTTCTATTCATTGGCCTTCTTGTGCATAAAAAAGCAGCTCTCTATGATCTTTCAAATATCACTAATCCTATCTCAAGTTTCTACCTTTAGCCATTTCTTTTAATAAAGGGTAATCTGTTGTTCATCTGGTCCTGGTGACAATTTATAAAGAACAACCAGATGTTATTTGTGTCTGTGTATGTTTGATTTTTGGTTTTTCTTTTGTTTTGTTTTTCACTATCTCCACACTTACCTTAGTAGCAACTAGGGAGTTATTTGCTATTTTTGTTCTGTTCTTTCAAATCCAAAAAAAAAAAAAATATATGTATTTTTTTTTTTAGCATGGAAAACAGAAGTAGAATAAGAATTGAACAGTACTGCCTTTTTTTGTCTTCTGTCATTATTATTCCATTCACTATGAATAGTGCCTAGAAATATTAAGTAAGTCTATTTATTTTCCTCCTTTTTTGTTTTTGAAATTATACAGTATAAATCATTTGCTTTATTTTTGAAAAAACAAAAATGCATCTTTTCTTCCTCCCTTCTCTCCCCATTACAAGAAAAAAAAAATCTTGTAAAAATTTTGTATAGTCAAGCAAAACATTCTCCTCAATAGACATGTCCAAAAAGCATATGTCTCAATCTGCATTCTTGAGTCCATCAAGAGGTGGGAAGCATATTTCATTATGATTTTTCTGTAATTATGGTCAGTCGTTGCATTGATCAGAGTTTTTAAGTTTTTCAAGATATTTGCCATTATAATATTTTTATTATAGCATGAATTGTTCTCTGAAATCATCTTATGTAACTTTTTTTATTTTGCAGGACAATAGTATTTTCTCACATTGATATATAATAACTTGTTCAGCCATTCCCCAATTTATATGAATCCTCTGTTTCAAATTCTTTGCTACTGCAAAAAGAACTGCTATAAGTATTTTTGAACAAATGAAATCTTTGCTTTTTCCTTTCATCTCTTTGAGGCTCTAGACATAGTAATAATATTTCTTGGTCAAAGGGTATACACAGTTTAATAACATTTTTAGAAACAGTTCCAAATTGTTTTTCAGGATAACTAGATCAGTTTGTAGTTACATTAACATTACTATGCCTACTTTTTTTTCATAGCCCTTCCAACATTCATCATTTTCCTTTTTTTGGGGGCGGGGGGAGAAAGAGAGAGGGGAAGTTTGATAATCTGAAAGGCATGAGGTTAAACTTCAAAATTATTTTAGTTTGCAGTTCTCTAGTTAATAAGGACTTGAAACATTTAAAAAGTATGACTATAGATAAATTGGTTTTCTACTTTTTAAAACTACTTGTTCTTAGCGTTGGATAATTCATCATTTGGAGAATAGCTCTTATTTTTATAAGTTTAAAATTCCCTCTATGTCTTAGAAATGAGATAAACTTGATGTAAAGATTTTCCCTCCTATTTACCTATTTCTTTTTAAATTTTTTTGCTGCATTGGTTCAGTTTGAAGAAAATGTTTTTTATTTTATATAATCAAAATTGTCTACTTTTTCCCCTTGTGGACCTCTCCTTTTTCTCTTTGATCATAAACTCCTCCCCTATCCCTAGATCTGATAATTATTTCATTCTTGATACTCTTAATTTGTTTATGATGTCAGTCTTTTTGTCTAAAGTCATGTAGCTGTTTGAAGTTTATTGTGCCATATAATGTAAGATATTTCTAACAAGTACTTTCCATTTTTCCCAAAAGTTTTTGGTGAATAATCTATATTCCAATACCTGGGATCTTTGGGCTTATGAAGCAGTAGGCTATTGTGCTCATTTGCTTCTGTCTATTGTGTTCCTCATCTATCTTTCTGATTAGTCTATTTACTAACCAGTGCCAAAAAATTTTGATCATTTTTGCTTTGTAATATGGTTTGAAATAAATTATTTCTAGGATCCCTTTCTACCTACTTTTTTCCTCCAATTTTCCTTCGAAGTTCTTGATTTGTTCCTTTAGCTGAGTTGTTTTTTTTTTTTTTTTTAGCTTTATAAAGTAATTTCTGGTAACTTGGCTGGTATAGTGTGGAATGACTAAATGAATTTAGACTGTACTGTCATTTTTATTTTTATTTTTTTAGCTCATTCTACTCATGAATAATTAACATTTTCAAATCATTTAGGCCTTTATTTGTATATAGAGTCTTTTATAATTGTATCCATATAATTAGTTCCTCTGTGGGTCTTTACTGGTAAGATCCCAAGTATTTTACATATCCTATAATTACTTTAAATGGAATTTCTCTTTCTATTTCTTCCTGCTGGCATTTTGCTATTGATATTTTATGAAACTATTAATGATTTATATAGATTTGTTTTATAACCTTCAACTTTGCTAAATTTGTTGTATGTTTCAATTTTTTTTTGTTTATTCTCTAGACTTCTATAAGTATTATATGATATCATCTGTGAAAAGCAAAAATGTTGTTTCTTCTTTGCTTATGATTAATTCCTCAATTTCTTTTTCTTATTTCTTTTTAACTTTGACTATCATTTCAAGTACTGTATCAAATAATAATGATGATAATGAATACCCTTGTTTTATCCCTCATCTTACTGGAGAAACTTTTAGATAAATACCATAATTACATATAATTCTGGATCTTGCATTTAGATAGCTACTACTTAGACTATTCAGAAAAAGATTCATTTATTCCTATTATTGCATCATAGTGTTGCATGTGTGTTTTAAGAATAGGTGCTATATTTTGTTGAAAACTTTTTCTGTATCTATTGATTTAATCATGTGAGTAACATAGTCAATTGTAATTATAGTTTTCTAAATATTAAATCAACCCTTAAACCAAGGTTACTAATCTGATGTTAATGTATAGATTTTGTGATATATTACTGTAGCCTCCCTGCTAATATTTTATTTAAAATATCCTTTGATATCCTTTAAGGATATTACTCTATGTTTTTCTTTCTTTATTTTGATTCTCCCTGGTTTAGCTATCAAGACCATAGGTGTGTCTTTCCAAGTTGACTTGTATTAGGGCATTAAAAAACCCTTTTTTCCCTATATTTCTTTAATAGCTTTTATAATATTGAATTTTTTTCTTTAAATATTTAATAGAATTTGGTTGTAAATCCATTTGGTCCCAAAGTGGGTTTTTTTTTTTTTCTTTTTCTTTCAGACCTCAATAATAATTTGTTTCATTTATCTTTCTGGGATTAATTAAGTCTTCTATTTCTTCTGCTAATCTAGAATTTTGTATTTTTTGGGATAAATTTTAATCCATTTCATTTAAAGTGTCAATTTTTATTGACATAAAATTAAGCAAAATAATTTCAATTTCTCCTCCCCACCTCATTTCTTCATTTTTTTGAGGATTCATCATTTAAAAAAATTTTTATATTGGCATTTTGAATTTTGATTTTCTATTTCAAATGAAATTAGCTAATGGTTTGTTATTTTTTAAAAAATAGTTTAAAGGTTGTTTGTTGCTATTATTGCTCTGAAATTTGTTAATTTCTTCTTTGATTTTCAGGATTTTTCTTTTGGTGTTTAAAGTTTTAAAATTTGTTTTTCTAATTATTATTTCTTAGTTGCATGCTCAATTCATTCATCTTTTATTGATGACAGTGTTTAGAGATATTGTCTCATCCCTCCAAATTTGCTACCATATATCAATTTTTTAACTGAGAAAGAGACATCTTGTTGGTCAGTTCTTACAGAACAGTAATATTCCATAATATTCATATACCACAATTTATTCAGCCATTCTCCAACTGATGGACATCCATTCAGTTTCCAGTTTTTAGCCACTACAAAAAGGGCTGCCACAAACATTCGTGCACATACAGGTCCCTTTCCGTTCTTTATAATCTCTTTGGGAATATAATCCCAGTAGTAACACTGCTGGATCA
Organism: Sarcophilus harrisii; assembly: GCF_902635505.1. Classification (NCBI taxonomy): domain Eukaryota; kingdom Metazoa; phylum Chordata; class Mammalia; order Dasyuromorphia; family Dasyuridae; genus Sarcophilus; species Sarcophilus harrisii. The sequence goes on along the minus strand of NC_045430.1, from coordinate 187,036,657 downwards.
AAGGGTATGCACAGTTTGATAACTTTTTGAGCATAGTTCCAAACTACTCTCCAAAATGGTTGGATTCGTTCACAACTCCACCAACAATGAATCAATGTCCCAGTTTTCCCGCATCCCCTCTAACAATCATCATTATTTTTTCCTGTCATCTTAGCCAATCTGACAGGTGTGTAGTGGTATCTTAGAGTTGTCTTAATTTGCATTTCTCTGATTAATAATGACTTGGAGCATCTTTTCATATGACAAGAAATAGTTTCAATTTCTTCATGAGAATTGTCTGTTCATATCCTTTGACCATTTTTCAATTGGAGAATGGCTTGATTTTTTATAAATTAGAGTTAATTCTCTATATATTTTGGAAATGAGGCCTTTATCAGAACCTTTGTCAAGTCAGAATCTCAATAGATTTGGGACAGAAAATGTCATCAACATCCAGAGAGAACTATGGAAATTAAATATGGATCAAAGCATAGTATTTTCATCCTTTTTGTTATTTGTTTGTTTTTCTTTCTCATGTTTTTTTCTTCCCCCTTTTGGTCTGATTTTTCTTACACAACATAATAAATATGGAAATATGTTTAAATTTCATGCCCTATATAAGATTGCTTGGTGTCTTGAAGAGGAGGGGTATAAGGAAGGGAGAAAAAAATTTGGAGCACAAAATCTTACAAAAATGAATGTTGAAAACTTATCTTTACATGTATTTAGAAAACAAAATACTATTTAGAAATTCAAGTCAGATACAAGTACAAGTAGCAGGAAAATCTCAATGAACACATATAGGTCAGGGTTCAAGATTTAAAACTCATGTGAGGAAAAAATCAGGAATATAATTTAGACTAGACCCTTGAAAACAACATATCAGGTTCTAGAACAGGGAGATGGGCAGGTTTTGGTTACAAACTATTCTTGTAATGACTGTTGTTTCTAAACAGAGACTATCTTCCTTTGGTCCTGGCTTTAAATACTCCTATAGTGTGGGATGAGAGATCATAAGCATGTACTGTCCACCTGATAGAGATGGAATTTTGACTGTGCTGATGATGGCAGCATCATTATATGAATCTCCACATCTCTTAACAATTTAGAAAACCAAAAATTTGTGCCTCTCATTCCAGAGTCACAAAAACTACTTCTGTTTCTCCTGAGTGACAGAAACACTCTGCTGTAGCCTTTGAAAACAAACTTGTGGTTCTCCAGAATTAAAGAAACCTATCTCTTGCTTCATCTGAACTTACAGGGTTTGCCCCAGTTTTCTGAGCATCCAAGGCCTTCTGTTGTTAATCCAGAGTCCCAGAAACTTTGTTTCACATAGCCCAGATTCAGTCAGTTCCTCTAGGCACCAGGCTCTTTTCTAGTTGTTATCTTAGCACTTATTTGAGTATAATAATTCTGAACTCAGGAGTCCAATTTTCAACCTTTGGGTCACTGATCCTCTGAGAATGCAGTTATTGGAAGAGTTAAGTGGTACTCTTATGCTGGGCAAACACTATATTAAGTTCCATCAAGGTTGGCAGGGTGATTATTCCCTATCACCTTTGAGATTTGTTAATGATGAAATACTTTGTCTGTCCATAGCACAGAAACGTTATCATACATATGCTTAACAAGTACCACATTATTCCATGGGATCTCTGTCCCTTGCATGTTCCAGATTAGTTCCGTTATGAAAGCGTCTCTGAGGTCTGTGTAGTAGAACATTAATGTCTGGTACTACAGAGGCAATTTATCTATCTATGTTACTTTATACTTCCTTCTGGGTCTTCTCAGATTTCTCAAACATGGATTTGGACTTTCTGGATTTTATTTTGAGATCTTTCAGTCTTTTTATTGGTCAGAGCCTTGCTCAAGGGATGCTTCTGGCACATAGCCTAGAGCTATATGGCATTAGCAAAACTTTTTATTCTATAGAGGAGGGGGGCCTTTCAGGAAAACATAAGGAAACTGCCAAGTCAGTGAAAGCTTTATAGTGGTATATACCAATTTCTTTTCATTTGGGGTAAGGAATCTCCCAAATAAAGGATTTGTTTTCATAGTTGCATTTGCTTTCCTAAATTACAGAGTGGAATGGAAAGTTTGTTAAAGAAAAATTTATAAGTGTCTTTAAAAAAAAGAGTCTTAAAGGGGAGTTTTTGAATGGGGGTATTTTCCTGTAGTTAAAAGTAAGCTATCAAACCCTTCATAACTCAAGGACATTCTATAATTCACTTTTTGGGCTTTAGTTAGATTCTAAGAGTGTGTATGTGCACTAAGCATTGACATTTTGTCTATTTTTCCAATATATGCTAACAGTTACAACTACTATTTTAACATTAGTAGCACATTTTAAAAAATATTTGAAAGTTCTCCTATTTGAAAAGGCTATGAATTAATGTCATAGATTATCAAAAGATGAATGTTTCAACTTGGGAAGAACCTTCATTAGTCCCCAAGAAAACAGAAGAAGTAACACTTAAATTCATCCAATGGAATTCAAGAAAGACAATTGCACTGATTGTGGTGATACAGATAATGGAGGAAAATGGACTTAATCAGAGTGATAGATCAAAAGCTAAACAATGGTCAAAAAGAGATTATATGTCATAGGACCTCTTTAAGATGAATGACTCCATCTTGAATTTCCAATAAGTACATATATCCTAAGTATCCAAGTTTATAAAACAATAAGTTGCCCATGTTATGATGATGATGTGTTATTTGTACCTGTCAGGACCACCTGATCTGTGTGAAATAAGTAGTTCTTGAAATATACAATAACCACCTTGAAGTGATAATGAAACTATATAAACATATTGGCAAAAATCACCACAGACTATAAAAATTTGTTGTTGATTATGTTAGCTCAAAGCTAACTGGATGTGTGCCCATAAAAGTAGGCACTAGTGAGCTCTGGTTGATTATCCCTAAAGTGTGATGGAATATTCTATTGTTATGGGAGAAGCTGAGGACTGGAGTCTAGCAGAAAGACCTAGGAGGAAGCCACGTTGTAAGCCTTCCAGGAGCCTATTGGGGCTTCATAGCCTCCTAGACTGAAACAGCAAGGCTTTTTCACTTAACTATCATTGTCCATGGCCTGAACCTGACTGCCTCTGCATATTCTTATTTTCCACCCTTCCAGGCTTTACGGTCAACTCCCAAACATCATTCCCACAATCACAAAGATAGTTTCTATTATGTGTTATGGAAATTTGAGAAGGAATTTTTCTCCTCTTGGAGACTGAATGTCACATTGATTGAAGTTAATGATTTGACATGAATTAAAGGAAGGTCTGAATGCAAAAGTATAACTTGTAGTGAATTAAACATACTGATAGAATAAATAACTCCTAGTTTTGCCTATGCTTGATGGGCATATATTGATTGATTGATCTTAACCACTTGTATTGATGAGGTCTAGATATGAGGTACCTAGATGAAATTAGGATTTAATTGAAGTCTAGTGGCAGGTTTGGGGTACTGGGAGTCAAATAGAGCTCCCCTGCAACCCCTTTGTATTCAGCGCAAGGGTGGACAGTTAAATGAAGTCTGGTAGTGGTGTGAGAGTCTCCTGTAAAGGAATTTATAGGCCCCAAAACCTAGATTGATAAAAGAGGTTTATTATGAGGTTTGGAAGTAAGGTTAAAGTCTAGTTAAGGAAATTGCTGAGAATAAAGAAAGGAGGACACCGGAAACAGGATTCCAGTGGACAGAGAGTCCTTAATACCAGGCATGGTGCTAACATGTTTTGATCTTCTGCTAAGAGAGGGCTCCAGCTTGACTCTTTTATAATGAGAAATTTAGCTAAAGGAGCCTGTGGGTGGAGTCCCAAGTTGGCTCCTTGCTGGATTTCAGTGGGGGTTTGAGTTTACTTGGTCGGGGTTGGAAAAGCTGAGCAGATCATTAGAATGGGGCTGGAACAGCCCAAGTTGGCTCAGATGCAATGGGGGCTGGGAGAGTCCAGATCTCCTATTGGAATTCAAAGGGATGCTTTTGATCAGAATTTGTGAATCTAGGTCAAATTTTTTTTTTTAATTATAATTTTTTATTGACAGAACCCATGCCTGGGCAATTTTTTTTTACAACATTATCTCTTGCACACACTTCTGTTCTGACTTTTCCCCTCCCTCCTCTCACCCCCTCCCCTGAGGGCAAAAAGTCCTATACATGTTAAACATGTTACAGTATATGTTAGATACAATATATGTGTGCTGAACCAAACAGTTCTCTTGTTGTACAGGAAGCGTTGGATTCAGAAGGTAAAAATAACGTGGGAAGAAAAACAAAAATGCAAGCGGTTTACATTCATTTCCCAGTGTTCTTTCTTTGGGTGTAGCTGCTTCTGTCCATCACTGATCAACTGAAACTGAATTAGATCTTCTCTTTGTCGAAGAAATCCACTTCCATCAGAATACATCCTCATACAGTGTCTTTGTTGAAGTGTATAACAATCTCCTGGTTCTGCTCATTTCACTCAGCATCAGTTCATGTAAGTCTTGCCAATCCTCTCTGTATTCATCCTGCTGGTTATTTCTTACAGAACAATAATATTCCATAACATTCATATATCACAGTTTACCCAACCATTCTCCAGTTGATGGGCATCCATTCATTTTCCAGTTTCTAGCCATTACAAACAGGGCTGACACAAACATTTTGGCACATACAGGTCCCTTTCCCTTCTTTAGTATCTCTTTGGGGTATAAGCCCAGTAGTAGCACTGCTGGATCAAAGGGTATGCACAGTTTGATAACTTTTTGAATTCCAGATTGCTCTTCAGAATGGTTGGATTCGTTCACAACTCCACCAACAATGTATCAGTCTCCCAGTTTTCCCTACATAGCTTCCAACATTCATCATTATTTTTTCCTCTCATTCTAGCCAATCTGACAGGTGTGTAACCACCAATATTCTTTTGTTGTGAGAGAAGCAATATCCTATTATACTACCCCATAGACTAGGCAATTTCTTAAAACTATCTTCTAAATTTCAATAGTCCAGAAGCTTAAGGCTGGAACAAATGATAGTTTTCTGGTAGCCTAAATTGTTGTTGTTGTTCTTCCTTCATTCTAGAAGAGGACCAATGACTTTAAGACGGTGATGTTTTGACTTGCATTTAATTGGATTCAAAGGTTATCTAAGTCAAAAGCTAGTATATAAAGTTTAAGGAGTTTCTTCCTTGTGCATCTAAATAGCAGATTAACATAACCAATATACAACTCAGGAAGCTGTGCTCTAATAAATTAGTTCTCTATCCTTGATATATATACTCTTCCTGCTTTGGACAAATAAATCTCCTTTTATTAACTCTTAGGCAGGATACAAATATCTCACTTCATTCCAATTCCAAACCTGAGCTACTAGACCAGCTTGAGTTAGGCTTGGACTGCAATACCATGGACTTCCTTGGTTTCGAGCTGTGGTTCCAGAATCTCCTATGCTATTTCTTTATTTTGTGGTAGCCTCAGATATTAGTAATTTTATTTCTATTAGTAATATTAGAATTTTTTGTCCATTGCTGAACTTCCATCACAGAAGCATTTTTTTTAATGTCCACATTTTTAGTATCTCATATACAAAGAGTTGCAAGGGCACATGACTGAGGTGATAGAATCAGCCACTAAGAAGCAACATCAGAAATTGTTATAACAGATGTGGAAACCATTAAGTTTGATGGAGGAAGGTGAATGGTTAAATAGGACAAGGTAATTGAGTCATCTCAATGAGTATAGCTCTAACAGGAAACCAGTATTCATTTGTTAAGTAGAACAGGGTGAATGAGTCATCCATGTAGATTCAGTTTCAGGATGAGGAAATGACCTCAAGCAGGAAATAACAAGTGGTACCCATTTGTTCTGGCTGATAGCCCTTGAAAACAAGGCCACCAGACAGAATAGATAGGATGGAAGAGGAAGGATGTGGGATAAGATTTTTTCTTTTTAAATGTGACCTAGGCAGAAGATGAGGAAAATGTAGAACATCAGACCTTCTGAGACTATTGATTCTCTTATAACTGTTGATTGGATTTCTTAGTTCTATTTCTCCATTTGATATACTGAAAAAAGTAGTGAACAATCTACTTGACTGATCACTAAGCATTTATTAAGTGCCTACTATATACCAAATCATCTTTTTATCTAAGTAATTCCCTGCCTCCTGGTTACAACAGAAAAAGAGAAAAAGCATTTATACAGCGTCTACTGCATGACAGGCATTGTTAAGTACTTTACAAATATTAGGAAGGAGACCAGAGCTGTCATCAACACCCAGTCCTCAGGCTTTGTGAATACCTTGGGTTCCCATATTTGCTTCAGGGATGGCCACCCTCCAACTAGCCTTGGCCGTATTATCACTGCTGGTCCCAGAGTCTACCCCCAAAATGCTGCAGCCCCCTGCATTTACCTAGATGTCCATTATAAAAGAAACAGCTTCATTTGGTAAGCCTAGTCTGTCTTTATAGACCAGAATGCAAAATACACACACACACACACACACACACACACACACACACCTCATTTACTCATTTCTTGACGTTGTTTCCACTGATAAATCATAGCCGTTTTGCACATTAAGTCACTCGACATGGCCAGGGGCTTCAGTAGTAAGAATTTAGGACCATTCACTAGGGTTTACCTTCACAGAGTTGTTTCCAAGCATGGTTGATGGGCCTAGGCCATCTCTGTTAGGGTTTGAGGGGAGATATTAGTTATGGCAGGGGAGGTTTTAGCTATCAGCAGAGGTTGCCTCCTATCTCTCCCTCACTAGCTTCTGCTGTTTTCTCTAGGCTGGCCTGCCTGCCCAGTGAATGATCATTGGTGGGCATAGATTGAGCTAACTGGATCCTTCTCCAAAAGAGCTGCTTTCCTGAAGAAAGTTTTGAGGGCTGCAAGGAAGACTGTTGGTCAGGGAGGCATTTATATATATAAAATTAAATATATATTAAATATATATTTATATATAAATATATAAATAAATATATATATATATGTCTTTTAACTCCTTTAGACTATGGCCTCCTTGATGGCAGGGATTATTTACTTACATAAAGCTCAACACAGTAGGTACTTAAGAAATGTTTGCTGTATTTGTATCTATAAAGGAAATGGAACATAAGATAAGAAGACCATGTGACATTTTCTGCCATTTTAAATAGGCTTAATAATTTGGACATACTCTTGTCACATTTTTTTCTAGGGTTTCTAAGGTAAGAACATGGACCTACAATTTGAGTGAAAAGTGGATAGAAAATATTAAGACCCCCCCAAAAAAGCTATGTTCTACAAGTCATAGAAGAGTTGTACCTCCAAAAGCCATAAGAATCAATTTACATAGGACAGGATTGAGCATTTGCACAAATTTATGTTATTTTGTCTATTACTGATGAAGTCAAAGTAATTACTTAACAGATCTTATCAGAAAATTAAGAATACTGCATAAATGTAAATATAAATTACTATAAGTTTAAGAATATAAATAAAAAGTCAACTAGTAAAGATAAGTTTTAATCTAGGACACTGCAAAAAGGTGGTGGGAGTAATGGTTTTTGATGATAAAGAACATTAAAGGAAGGAGATGACAAGTAAAGGATTGGTCAAAAAGCTGGAAACTAAAACGGTGCCCATCAAATTGGGAATGGGTGGATAAGTCATGAATGTTTTGAAATACTATTTAACCATAAGACATGACAAAAGGAACAGTTTCAGAAAAACTGGAAGATTTGTATGAACCATTCAGAGTGAAATGAATGGAATCAGGAGAACAATCTGTATTATAACAAAAGCATAATAACAAAAAACTTTTGGAAAACTTAAGAAATGATCAACTCGGTGACCAACTACAATTGCACAGGACAGATGATGAAACATTTAACCTGGAGTTTGAGAAATGTATTTTTTGAATATAGCCAGAGTGGGAATTTGTTTTGCTTGACTATGTATATTTGTTATGAGAGTTTCTCTCCCACATTCCCATACCCCTTCTTTCTTTTAATGGGTAGGAGGTGAGGGGAGAGGGAACAAAAAAAGATTTTTGTTAAATGATACTCTGATTCTAGAGAATTGGTTGGTTTAGCTTTAGAAAGAAACATATTGTGCTAGAATGATGAAAAGCAATGCTACACATTAATATAGCATAATCAAAGTAACCCTTAAGAACATTCAATACCATTTTCTCTGATTCAGCATTCAATAAGCAATCTTCTGATCTGTAACTTGATCTCAAAAAGGACTAGAAAGGAAGAATGCTATTCATCTTGCCTTTTTATTTGTTATACTTTTTTTGAGTGTGTAAATAGTAGTCTTTCAAGATTCTTTTTAGAGAAGAGAGGTTTAATTGAATTTGATTATGTCTCTCAAATTTATTTCAAATGGGGTCTTTAGATATGATGTTCTCTTACTTATACCCTATTCTTCCACATTTATTTTGGCTTCTAGAAGTAGATTTAGAAGGCAGCTCAGAGGACATTTAGTCCAATCCCTTAATTTTTACAGATGAACAAACCAAAGCCCAGCAACAAGGTATCACCTAATGTCATTAAGGTAATTAAGTGTTGTGCCCTGCTTTCTAGACCCCCCAAATTGAGGTAACAAAACATACCATGCTTCCTAGAACCCTCATGCTGGGGTGATTAAAATATTGAGTCCTTCTTTCCAGAGCCCCCAATTTGGGGTGACAAAATGTACTGTTGCTTTCTACAGCCTCCATGGCAGAGTGATTAAAATATACCATCCTAGTAGAGGAGTGATGAAGTGGGACTCCTGAGGATAGTGGAAAAATGGAGTCCATTTATTTCAGGGACTTTCCCCTTTTATGCCCTCATATCCTTAACTAACAAAAACACTGGACACGTGCCCAGTATATACTGGGCAGGAAGGACCACATGAACAACTTGTTATTGTATGTAGTTTGCCACCTGGTATTACTCTTCCACCTGTTATCACTCTGCTTCAATCATAACACAGGTTGTCACTGCCCCCCTGACTTCTCAGGAAGGCCGAGAGCCCTTAGGGGAGCTGGGGAGCTGAACCAGACATTGCAGCAGGTTCCCTCTGGGTTGAAGGCTCTTATACCTCACCCAGACTACCCCCATTGTCTATGATCCTCTACAATTAAGTATCAGGTTCATAATATGAACTTGGAGTCAAAGGACTTCTAGATGAGAGCCTTGGAATTATCATTATTATAGACAAAAAAACTTTATTCAGTGTTAAGTATAAATTTAGTCATGAAACTACTATGATCTTATATTTCTATGTTTTTGTTCAGACTGTGCCCAGTGCATACATGTACAACACTAAAGACAAATCTGCAAGACACATTGTCATTGCTTCTCTTGTAAGTCCTCGATCTTGAAAGAATACAAAGTCCAGCTCTAGACCAAAAAAGGCCCCCAAGGAAACAGAGACATACCTTTTTCTTTCTGCTCTCCCCAGCACATAGCAGCCATGATCACACACAATACAAGAGAATTTCTGCAAGGAAAATGCCACATTATCTTTCCTGAACCACAACTGTTTCTGAGTCTTATCTGTTTCTCATTTCTTTATTCTCCCATTCACTACTTTTTAACTCATTCCAAAGTTTGGGATGGTCTGATGAAAGCAGTAGGGCCAAACTCAAATAGAAAAAGGGGCAACTAAACAATACATATGGATCCCTACAGGTATCATTTTGACTCAGAAAATATGCATGGGGGGAGGATTCTGGGAAGATGGTGGAGGAGGTCAATAAATTCAAACTCTCCTAATTTCCAAATTTGTGCCTCAGGGAAAACAGACTGGTGAAAAATCCAGAAGACTTGGGGCAGAACTGGGGTCCTCCTGATACTACTCAAAATCTGAAGAAAGACCCTGGGCTGGGGATTGAACTGGTCTGAAGTACAAATATCTACAGGCTATATCTGCTAGTACCTCAGTGGGGATCCCTCAGGCCAGTTGGGTGTGGCTAGGGCCTCAGCAGAAACTATAGAAACTTTCACCTCCAGACTAGAGTTAGGATCTGAGTCCCTGGATGAATCTCAGCTGATTGGAAATGTTAGACTCAGATGCCCTGCAGAGATGTGGCCCTGGGCAAAAAAAAAAAAAAAAAAAAAAAAAAAAAAAAAAAAAAAAAACTAGCACCTGGTAAGTGCAGAAGCAGTAGGGCAGGGACCCTGCTGGCTGTGGGCACCTGCAGGACAGTGGAGCTCTTGATTTGGGGTTCTAAATCAGAGGGCAGAGCTAAAGGGAAGCTTGAGGCACCCCCACACTTCACAATTGGAAGTACTTATCTTAAAACCTTTTTATATCTTTCTTTTTTTGGGGGGCCATTAATACCTCTTATTAAAAAATATGAACCAACAAAGAAGAAAGAACTCTACCACTGAAAATATTATGGGAACAGGGAAGACCAGGCTTCATCTTCAGAGGAGGACATTGATGTAAAAAAAAAGCTTCTACCCCAAACAAGTAGCATAAAATGGCTCCCTGCCAAAAGATAATTTATAGAAGAACTAAAAAAAGAATTTAAAAATCAAATGAGAAACAATAAGGAAAAGCTTAAATAAATAAATAAATAACATCCAAGAAAAACAAAATTATGAAAAAAAAGTTAATCCGAGTAGAAAAAAGGGTGTACAGAGTATCACAGATGAAAATAAGGCTTTGAAAATTATAATTGGTCAAGGGGAAGCTAGTGAAGCTATGAGATAACAAGAAATAACAAAACAAATTATAAAGAATGAAAAATTAGAACAGAACGTGAAATATCTTATGAGAAAAACAATAGATCTGAAGAACAGATTAAGAAGAGAAAATATAGGAGAAGCTAGGTGGCACAGAAGATAGAGCACCAGCCGTGAAGTAGGAGAACCTGAATTAAAATCTGATCTCATATACTTAACACTTCCTAGCTGTATGACCCTGGGTAAATCACTTAATCCCAATTGCATCAGCAATAAACAAACCAAAAAAAAAAAAAAAAAAAGGAGAGAAAATATAATAATTGGACTGACAGAAAGTTGTGACCAAAAAGAGAAGGTTGACACAATAATGTAGGAAGTAATCCAAGAAAATTGTCCTGGAATGATAGAACATGAGGGGAAATTAGAAAAAAAAAAAATCCACTTATCACCACCTCAAATAGATCCTTTGTGAAAACACATTGGAATATTATTGCCAAATTTCAAAACTCCCAGATGAAAGAGAAAATTTATCAAGAAACAAGAAAAAATCAATTCAAATATTCTGGAGCTACAATTAGAATCATATCTACCAACAATCAAAAGAACTAGGCCTGCAGCCAAAAATATCATATCCAGCAAAATTACCTTTAATTTTGAATGAGAAAATATGGATTTTCAATGAACTTGAAGATTTTTAGGACTTTCTATCAACCAAATATCAAAGATTAATTTTAACGCACTCAAAATGGATAAATTCTTTAAATATGAACAAATTATTTGCATTTTTTTACATAGAAAATGTATATTGTATGTTTAAGATTCATATCAACAATAGAGTAGCTCAAAAGAAAGAGTGACAGAATTAAGGTAAAAATAGTAATCATGTCATACAAATGAGGTGTATAGGAAAAATAGATACAAAGGCATTAAAAGAGGAAGCAGAACTCATAGTTCTGAAAACCTATTCACATTGGGAATGAGTTCAATAAACAATTCTAAATATATACTATGAAGGATATAGCACCCTCCAACATTTATAAAGAAATAAGGGGGGTAGAGATGGGTGGATGCGGAAGTAAAGAGTGACAGAAGAAAATAGGAGAGGGATTCTTGGATGGGGGTGGGGTGGGTAGGTTAAGTAATAGCAAGGCAATTTAGGGAGCAGAAGTTAAAGAATCAGCAGGGATAGGAAAGACAAGTATATATGTATGTGTGTGTGTATGTATATATCTATATATTATATATAAATGTATTTTTTTTCTTAATTGTAGCTTTCTTGGAAATAGTGGAGTAGATTAAATAAGGTGCACAGGAGAGAACCAAAGAACAATTTATCAGTAAAGAAAAAATAGACATTCATGAATATAACTTCTACCAATATATATACTTTCTTGATCTGGTAATTTGTTCTTATATATTTTGAATCCTCCCTGATGTTCTGCTGGGCCCATGACAATATTCTCTTTTGTTTCATTGTATTTTGTATTGTATTCCTTTTCTATTTTTCTTTTTTTCTTATTCTTTTTTCAAACAAAATAAATCAAAAATAAAGAAATATGAACACACAAAAAAGAAAAATGCATGCATGCATATATGTGTGTGTATGTCTATGTTATTTATAACTATGTACGTGCGCACACACACACACACACACACACATACACACAAATTTGAGAGATAATTGGTTTGATCTTAAGACTCCAAACTCTTTCTTTGAAACCCTCTTTAACATTATGTAATTCATCAAAATTAAGTATATTTATCTTCCTCATGCAGCAATCAGATCAGTCTTCTCTTCAGAATTCTTCCAAAACTTCCCTATTACCTAATAAATAAAGAATATAATTCCTTTTTTTAATAGCTTTTTATTGATAGAACATATGCATGGGTAAATTTTCAACATTGTCCTTTGCAATCACTTCTATTCTGACTTTTCCCTTACCTCCCTCCACCTTCTCCCCCACCCCCCCAGCCCCGACCAGATGGCAGGCAGTCTTATACATGTTAAATATGTTATAGTATATCCTAGATACAATATATGTGTGCAGATCCATATAGTTCTCTTGTTGCACAAGAAAAATCGGATTCAGAAAGGCAAAAATAACCTGGGAAGAAAAACAAAAATGAAAGCAGTCCACATTCGTTTCCCAGTGTTCTTTCTCTGGGTATAGCTGGTTCTGTTCATTACAGAACAATTGGAATTGAACTAGATCTTCTCATTCCTCAAGATATCCACATATATCAGAATTGATCATCATACAGTATGGTTGTTGAAGTATATAATGATCTCCTGGTTTTGCTCATTTTACTTAGCATCAGTTCATGTAAGCCTCTCCAAGCCTATCTGTATTCATCCTGCTGGTCATTTCTTATGGAACCATAATATTCCATAATATTCATATACCACAATTTACCCAACCATTCTCCAATTGATGGGCATCTATTCAATTTCTAGTTTCTAGCCATCATAAAAAAGCTGCCACAAACATTCTGGGACATACAGGTCCCTTTCCCTTCTTTAATATCTCTTTGGGATATAAGCCCAGTAGTAACACTGCTAGATCAAAGGGTTTGCACAGTTTGATAACTTTTTGAGCATAGTTCCAAATTGTTCTCCAGAATGGTTGGATCCATTCACACCTCCACTAACAATGCATCAGTGTCCCAGTTTTCCCACATCCCCTCCAACATTCGTCATTATCTTTTCCTGACATCTTAGCCAATCTGACAGGTGTGTAGTGGTATTTCAGAGTTGTCTTAACTTGCATTTCTCTGATCAATAGTGATTTGGAACCCCCTTTCATATGAATAGAAATAGTTTCAATTTCATTGTCTGAAAATTGTCTTTTCAATCCTTTGACCTTTTATCAATTGGAGAATCGGTTGATTTCTTATAAATTAAGAGTTAATTCTCTATATATTTTGGAAATGAGGCTTTGGGTTTGTCAAACACTAGATTGCTATAGTTATTGACTATTTTATCCTGTGAACCTAACCTATTCCACTGATCAACTAATCTATTTCTTAGCCAATACCAAATGGTTTTGGTGATCATTGCTTTGTAATATAGGTACAAAGCTAGGCCACCTTCATTTGATTTTTTTTTTTTTAGTTGCCTTTTTTTATTAGTTGCCTTGAAATTCTTCACCTTTTGTTCTTCCAGATGAATTTTGTTGTTATTTTTTCCAGGTCATTAAAATAATTTCTTGGGAGTTTGGTATAGCATTAAATAAATAGAATAGTTTTGGGAGTATTGTCATCTTTATTATATTTGCTCGACTTATCCAAGAGCACTTAATATTTTTCCAATTGTTTAGATCTGACTTTATTTGTGTGAAAAGAGTTTTGTAATTTTGCTCATATAGTTCCTGACTTTCCTTTGGCAGATAGATTCCCAAATATTTTATGCTATCGACAGGTATTTTAAATGGAATTTCTCTTTGTAGCTCTTGCTGTTGGATTTTGTTGGTGATATATAAAAATGCTGAGGATTTATCTGGATTTATTTTGTATGCTGCAACTTTGCTAAAGTTGTGGATTATTTCTAATAGCTTTTTACTAGAATCTCTGGGGTTCTCTAAGTATACCATCATATCATTTGCAAAGAATGATAATTTGGTTTCCTCATTACCTACTCTAATTCCTTTAATCTCTCTCTCAACTCTTATTGCCAAAGCTAGAATTTCTAATACAATATTGAATAGTAATAGTGATAGTGGGCAACCTTGTTTTACTCTTGATTTTATTGGGAATGGTTCCAGTTTATTCCCATTACACATGATGCTTACTGACAGTTTTAAATAGATGCTCCTGGTGATTTTAAGGAAAAGTCAATTTATTCCTGTACTCCCAAGTGTTTTTTTTTTTTAATAAGAATGGGTGTTAGATTTTATCAAATGCTTTTTCTGCATCTATTGAGATGATCATATGGTTTTTGTTAATTTGGTTATTGATATAGTCAATTATGCCAATAGTTTCCCTAATATTGAACCAGCCCTGCATTCCTGGTATAAATCCTACTTGGTCATGGTATATTATCCTGGGGAAGATTTTCTGTAATCTTTTTGCTAACATTTTATTTAAGATTTTTGCATCAATATTCATTAGGGACATTGGTCTATAATTTTCTTTCTCTGTTTTCAACCTAACTGGTTATGGTATCAGGTACCATATCTGTGTCATAAAAGGAATTTGGTAGGAATCCTTCAATCCCTATTGTTTTCAAATAGTTTATATAAAAGGTAAAAAAGAAACATAAAAAAAACCAAAAAAAACAAAACAAATAGTTTATATAGCATTGGAGTTAATTGTTCTTTAAATGTTTGGTAGAATTCACATGTAAATCCATCTGGTCCTGGGGATTTTTTCTTAGGGAGTTGATCAATAGCTTAGAACATAATTCTTAAACTGACATTCAGAGTCTTGCAGTTTTTTATACTTCCACACTTAATTGGGCCCCACTTGGAAGTGTTGTGGGCTGCACATGGCACATGCATTTGACACTTCTGGACCTCTGTATATCAGCATTGAAGGCAGTACAAATCCACTTAAATATATTTCTATTCTACTAAATGTGACTGAGCCTCAGCCTTCCTCTCTATTATAAAGCTATAATTGTGCTTCTCAACCTTTGTGCTTATTGCTAATGTAACCTGTGTTTTGAAACAGGTTGGGTTGTTCCTATAATTTCCTAGATCTCCAAGCACCAGGAAATAAAAAGGTGTAAATGCAAGATTCAGGAGTTGCCTAAAATCATACAATATCACTTTGGACAGATCCTTTAGAATTCAGGGATCTTCAAACTATGGCTCACGGGCCAGATTCGGCAGTTGAGGACGTTTATCCCCCTCACCCAGGGATATGAAGTTTCTTTATTTAAAGGCCCACAAAACAAAGTTTTTGTTTTTACTATAGTCTGGCCCTCCAACTGTCTGAGGGACAGTGAACTGGCCCCCTATTTAAAAAGTTTGAGGACCCCTCCATGGTTTAGATCAAGACAGTTGCATACTCTGGCAAGTATTTCAGATATGTGTGAGGGACATACAGCATAGGCAGGGAGCTTACTGTGTGGGATGGAATAGGGGTCATTCTGGTTATTAAATAGAAACTCCATTCTGTTTCTGAGGTATTCAGAGAATGGTTTGGCAGAGAGTGAGCTTCTAGAAAGCTCACTGAATATCAGAACTATCACAGAAAATAGCCAGAGACCCCTAAGAGAAGTCAATTTTGGCCCATAATAAGGTGCTAACAAGGTCTTCTGAAAGAGAATGGTAAGCATTAGTTATCACCTAAGAGAAAACCATTAGGGTTCCTGTCTTTGGAGCCTCAGACTGCCTGCTAACAATAACAAAAAAAAAAAAGCACCAGGAACAGTAGTGGATATTGGTGAAATAATTCTCTTTCCTCCATTGATTTTGAAATAAGAATGCAATTATGTGCTTCTTTGAATGGCCATTCAGGTACAATTGGAAGTTCTCCACCTAAGACCAAAAAGGCATAGATTTCAGACCTTTACCAGACTGATGGAACAGCTGGAAATTTTGTTGTATCTTTTCATTTGATTCCATTTTGTAAACGTGGAATATAATGCAAGTGTCCTTTGAGGCATAGCAAATTGGACAGGAGATAAGCTATTAATGGGAAGTAGGGACTGAGCCAAATTTGATAATTTAATAAAATAGCCTGTGATTGATGTATTTTAAAAACTAAATCAAAAGAGCTGAACTAGAACCCCAGACCAACCCACAAGGGCAAGGTTGGACAAAGGAAGCCTAGAATGTTGCAGCTATAGGGTGCAGATCACCACCTGGTGGTTCATGCAGAAATTGTACTCCAAGTAGCTAGTCCAGTCAACATTCCTGGGAGACTTAATTTGCTGCGATTAGTGCCCTTGAAAGTTAGTATTAGTGTAAAGAGGAAATAGATAGAACTTTATATTAAAGAAAACCAAGGGTTGAGACTGCTCATGCCATTTGACTGTCAATCTCTACCCTTCTCTCCAATATCAGTCATTCATCCATTTTTTAATTCAATATTTTATTAAGCCACAACTATATGGAAAGCATTGATTTGGTATTAGGTAGATACAAAAATAATTAAGACATTTTCTCCACACTCAAATTGCTTTCAGTTTAGCAAAGGGACTGTGACTAACACATACCATCTACATTAACTATACAAGCCAAAATAAGATATCTGTGGTAGAGTACTATGTAGAGTTCAAAAAAGATAAGATTATTTATAACAAATAAAAGCTTTGTGGAGCAAGTGGCATTTAGGTGATGGAGTCAGGAAGAGCAGAGTTCAAAGCCAGTCTCAGATACTTACTAGGCAAGTCACTCAATCTGGTTTGCCTCAATTTCCTCATTTATAAAAAGAACTAGAGAAGAAAATGGCAGCCACTCCAGTATCTCTGTCAAGAAAACTCCAAATGTGGTCATGAAGAGCCAGACAGGACTGAAACTGAACACAACAAAGAATTTAAACTGAGTCTTTGAGGATGAATGTATTCCATCAACGTCTCTTGAGGAAGAGGGAACTATACCAGAAAAACCGCAGAGACAGAAAAGTATGGGACCAGTACAAGAAATTACAAGAAGCCCAATTTGGCTAGAGCATAACCCACCATGTTGGGGAATATTGAGAGACAGAACCAGAAAAGTAGGGAAATGTGAGGTCCTGTGGTTCTCTGAATGTCAGCTGAAGAATTATGGCCTTTATTCATTAGGTAATAGGGAACTCTTGGAAGGATTTCAAAGAGAAGACTGATCTGATTTCTACATGAAGAAGACAAATCTACTTAACTGTGATTAATTAAGTAGGTTAAGGACAGATAGGAAGAGGGACAGATTGGAGGCTTACGATCCCACCAATCAACTTAAACTGTTCTTTTCAAAATAAGAAACAAATCTTTTAATTGCTAAGTTCCATGATCTTTTCTCAGTCTTCATCTTTTTTTACCTTTCTGTACTCAACTTTTGAACTTGAAATATGTGATCCTCTTCTTCCTTGATTTTGTGATGCCATTTTCTTCTGGCTCTTTTGCCTGATCACTTCTTCTGGACCTCCTTTTCTAGATTATCATTCTTTTTTTCTCTCCAGCTATGGGCAAATTCTGCTCTGGATACTTTTCCTCTCTGTTTTCTTGATGATTTTAAAATATATATTATATATATACTAACTGCCACTCTCTAAATGACCTAGCAATGTGAGAATGACAGTAGCATTCCCAACAAGATAGTGGTGATTAGGTTGAGCTCAGTCAAACTCCAAGTCCCATTCTGATATCTAACTTTGTAGAGAATCTGGCTTAAGATGGATCTAAATCTTTGATGTCCATCTTTTGGAATTTGTCATGAAGGGCGAAACTGTCAGAATGAACTCGTCTCATATTCTCCTTGTTCCAATTGCCAGGGATAGTTGGGATTTCATGACCAGGCCTTGTACTTCATGCTACCCCCTCCACCTTTCCTTCTAAAGGTATAAAGGACTTATCTAGGGGTCTATAATTTGGGAAAATTCACTGGACATCCTCCAGGATGTTAAATTTGCTACTCTTATCTCAATTAAAGATGCTTTATTCCTCAACTCATGATTTTGATTTATTTCAGGACTTGACAAACTTACTGGCTGTATCCCTAATTCTGAATCTATTCCATCTCCTGACTCTATGATTGTATAGCCATTCTATAAATCTGGAATGTACTTTGTTATTTTGTGGACCTTTTAGCATCCTTAGCTTACTAATTAATAAATATAATATCAATGAATTAAATAAAGCAGAAAAACTTACTTTAAGCTCCACCTTCTGTAAGAAATCTTTCCTGATTCCCCCCCCATCCAGACTCTAGTTGTTAGTACTCTCTCTGATCAAATTATTTATATTCATCTTTTTACATGTTGTATCTCATAGTAAACTGTTTTGTTTTTTGTCTTTGTATCCCAGCATAGGAGTTTATACATAGGAAACACTTAATAAAAACCTCTTGAATTGAATTGAGGCTGTTAAAAAGCTTTTGCAGTAGTCCAGAGTGGTGATAATAAAGGTTTATACCAAGATGGTGGCTATGGGAATAAAAAGGATGGCACAAATGTGAGACATTATGGCATAAAAGGGATTTGTGGGGCCTCCGCTGCCAATTGTATTAATCCTGGAAGCTTGCCCTCTAGTTGAGTCATCCTCTATTCATGTCTTCACATACCTTTTCTATTCATCAACAGTGGTGGGACCAAGATGAGCTCCTCAATGCCTTTCTTTTCTTCCAGTCTTAGTCACAGCTGGCTGATTTCAGCAGGCTGTTACACAGTCTTAGAAAACAAGTTAGAGGGAAGCCTTTCTAACTCACTCCCTTCCTTCTCACCCTGCTAGGACTCTCCAACAACTCCTCTCTTTTGCAGGAAAATTCACCTACCATGTAGTAGTTTACTTAAACTCTTGACTATTTGTTCTTTTCTCACCCACTGGTGCTGAAGTAAGTTGGAAAGAGACAGGCTATGATGGCAAGACTGACCATTCTATTGGCAATCCCCAAGGTTCCTTTTAAATCTACAGGCCTAAAAGGAACCAGCTGTTTCTTAGAATAGGAGTTTCCTCCAACCTGACCCAAACCCAGGTGCACCTGTCAATGGAGAGAGAACCTCCAAGCCAAGTAAAATTATGCTATTGTAAAACAGCATTATTGTAATGCTAGTGTTAAATCTATTAACCTTTTTAATGAATTGGAATCTTTTCAATTCATGATTACCTCTGGCTAGTAAGAGGGAGCTGCATTAGTATAAAAATTCAAACAGCTATGAAAGGCAAGCCCACTCAGAAATGAGAAATCAAAGTATTTGATTATCTGACATTAAACATGGTTGGAGAGAGTCTCTTGTAATTTTCATTCCCCCAAATATGCAATGCTTTAAGATCATCTCATTAAATATATTCTAGTTACTAATAAATAACAAATAAAGAAAAACCAAAACTTCTTGAAAAATGCATCATCAAAGAGATTTTATTGTCCTACAATATGCCCTATGTCTGCAAGCTGCCGGCAGATCATTTTTACCACCTGGGGAGCTGCCTTCAATTGTATTGACTTTCAGTGACCTTCCTTTCTCATGCAAAAATATGGCCCTCTGTACTCTGCGCATTGTGTCCTCCACAGTCCCGGCAGATGGTCATTACTCTTAGTAATTGAATGTCAGGATCAGAACTGGGCACTAGCTTTTCAACTCTAAAAATCTGGTCCAAGGTCCCAGGATAACACATTAGTCACAGTTAGTAGATGTCTTCAGTTAATTCAGAAATAGAATTCCCATTTTGGAAGCTTTGAATGTTTTCAAATCATAGGTGGGGTTGTTTTGAAATAGTAGACAATAGTTGGCTTCAAAACCCAAGGACTTTTTAAAAAATATATTTAATAAAATTTTATATGATTCCTGTAATATCAGTAAATTAAGCAAAAGAAACAAGCAAATAAAATTAGAAAGTTAAAAATATTATTTTATTGACTACAAAATGACTGAACAAACTGGAATATGCACGTAGTAGAATATCATTGTGTAGGAATCAGTGACAGATAGGAATAATTCAGAGAAACATGGGAAGATTTGGATGAACTGATGTAGCATGAAATGAGCAGAATCAGAAAAAAACAATATTTACACCAACTACAATAATATAAATAGAAACATCCCTAAAAAAGAATTGTAGTCTGAGTAAATTGAAATAGGTAATTTTATTTTTGGAAAGTGAGTAAGAAAAAGGTTGTGTGATGTGTTGGAACTAGTGAATGTATTGGTTGTTTTTATCTTAACTAGTTTTCTTTGTTACCAGTGAAGGTTCAATTGGAGGAATAGGAGATTATATTTAGAATTGACTATAAGGTAAAAATAAAAGGCATCAAAAATGTATTTAAATGTTTTTAGCTGTAATTCTAGGACCTGAGGAAAAAATAAATTTAAATGAATAAAGAAATTTCAGTGGAAATTTTAAAGATATCTCCTGAGTACTGTAGGAACTTTAGGGATTATTAACATCAGTTCAAAGTTTCTGGATAGCCTTTATTTTTAAGAGAAAGGCAGACAGATTCGGTGTTTTCAAATGCAAAGAGCATCAGAAGACCAGAATTCTAATCTTTGAATTATTACACATACAAAAGAGACCTATCAAGTCACTTAACTTTTCTGGGCTTCAGTCTCTTCCCTAAAAGGAAGCTGAATTAGATCAAGAATTCTTAACTCTTTTTTTTGCTTATAGACCTGTGAGAAATGGATGGGCAGTTGGTTCCCATAGTTATGAAAATTAAATTGGAGAAATGAAATTTAAATTACAAAACTGAAATCCACCAGGACATCAAAGAATAATTAAGGGTAGAGTTTATCTCCCTCCCTCCTCCCCCCTCCCCCCCCCCACAAGAAAGTAAATTCCTGGAGGCAGGGACTGAGTTTTGTAATCCGGGGTGGCTGCATGATATTTGAAGGAAATCTTTTGTTCTTTGCCTTTAGCCCTAGAATGTAAGCTCCTTGGGAGCAGGGACTAGCTAAATTAATGAATGGTGGAGATTTAAGTCATGTACTTCTGTAACCTCCAATTAAAGAGAAATCAGGGGAGGGACTTGGATTTCAGGATAAAAAATAAAATGCAGCCTTTGGAGTTTCAAAGTTGTGTCTACTCACTTAGGCTTGCAAGAATGTAAAATAAATCTTTCCTGTATTCGTCAGTGAATCAGTGGAGTTATTAGTAAGATACTTTGTTTCTTAAAGACCTCTTTGGCAGTCAGATGAAGTCTATGGACCAAGTTTCTTAAAATCATGTTTTTAAATGCATAAAATCAAAGACATATAGAGAGTTACAAAGGGTAGTAAAAAATGAAAATGTAATTTTTTATCCCCATACAAACTTATGCACCTCCTGAAATTTAAAAATAGATACATTTAGGGAAGTCTTTGGATACAGACTGAGATAAGAGCCCCTATACTAGATGATTTCTTGAGTCAGTGATTCAGGGTACACTGAGTTTTGTATGTATGGAAAGGCTGACAAAGTTCTTGAACAGATTGACTTTGTTTTGTATTCACTGATTTGAGTTTTATAAATTTAATAAATAAAAGAAGCATGATATGCTAGATAGAATGTTGTACTAGGAAGCAGGAATAGGGATTCATGTCTCTCTTCTGATATTTACTAGCTGTTGAGGACGTGTGTTAGGTATGGTTGGTTAGCAGAAGAATTGATCCCTGAGCCAGGCAGGTAGGCAGAAATCTCTAATAGAGATCAGTTTAGTTCCATGGCCCCACCCTTTTAGGAGGTCTTCCAGTCTGAAGTCCAAGATAAAGTCAAACTCCTGAGACCCACCCTCTGTAGAGATCTCCAGCAATCTTAGCTTGCCATGCCCTATCAGGAATCTCAGTCATGTCACTGAAGTTAAATTTTTCCCTATAAAATCTACTTATGGGCCCTCCCATGGCTGCTGCCTTTTTTTGGGTCAGTTTGCCACAGCATTCTGCCTCATGATATCTTTCTTTTTAACCCTCTCCCCAAGCCATGTGGTATCTCCCCTTACCCTACGAGGCTGCTCAACCCTATTTCTCCTCTTTACAGCTAACTGTGAGACAGTGACCCTTATCTACTTTAAAATCAGAGACTCTCAATGCAAAAAAAAAAAAAAAAAAAGAATTACGATCTCGCAAGATGGAGGGTGGGACAAGAATGGAGGAAATGCCCACACACCTTTGAATCAGAGTCTTTGTAGTTAGGCACATAACAAAAGGAGAGAAACTAGGATAGTATACTCAGCCCTCATCTAGAATCTTGGGACTGCTGTCTCACCTGGATGTCAGCTGCTTCTGGATCCATACTAGCTGAACCTTGAGGTCCCTAGAGGATTCTGCCATTTACTCAAGAATAAGGATCAGGGAGTCCACACCCACAAGTTTGACAGCTGTTGGAGTAGTCAGAAGGAACCTGCTGCTTCTTGTCAGTATAGCAGAGACCTTTATTTAAAAGTCTCTAAACAACACATAGAAATGATCCAGCCACATAGAGCTAGGTTTAAACAATGCAATAACATTTTCCCCGCAACTCCTATAATTGCATAATTATGTTAAGTCAGGTACAGACCATTATTCCCTTGTGATTTTTGTCTTTATAACCTCCGCTGCTTATGACCACCCCTAGTTCAGATCTAATTGCGTTCCTAAGGATATTGTTAAGCCCTGAATAAAAAAAGTAAATCCCAACCCCCTTCCTTGCCATAAGGACCGAAAAACCTTGAAACTTTGACTGCCCTTACATACCACTGATTCATAAATCCCAGATGTTTTATCTCAATCCTTGCTAGGAAAATTCCCCCTCCTTTTGAGTATTGCCCCTCATCTTGCTGTCTCCTGTCCATAACCTTCTTATCTTGACCTCTATCCTGTTAGGATTAAGTTATGACCCTTTCCTGGAATTATGGCTTGTCTATCTTCCCAGTGTCCTCACCCTCCTTATCTGCCTTTGTTAAACCCTAGTTAGCTAAAACCATATATAAGTTCCCTGCCTCAGTTTATCTGTGCTGACTGCTTTGGACAAGAGTCCCATCCTGCTAGCTAATTTAAAATTCTTCACATTAAAAGATTAAAAACCAATCTTTGTCTTGCCTCACTTTCTCTATTATTACAATTCTTGTTTGTCTTCTTAAGAGTAATAAACTATGGTTAAACCCTAATTTTATTTGTCTTTCTAAGATCAAATTCTGAAAAAGGTTGACACTTACAAAGGTACTAGTGATGAGTAGGGCAGGGCAAGGAGTTGTGGGAACCCCCTTCTGGTGGTGCAGGTACTTTGTAAATGAATTTGCAAACCCGAAAAGTTAAACTGGCAAAAGAAGTTTATGATTAAAGATCTAGCAGAGAAGATTTCTAGCAGAGAAATGCAGACTGAGAGGTGAATAGGGTCATATTAGGGAAATGGGTGAGAGAGATAAAGAGAGGATAACGCTGAAAAAGAGAATGTCTTTCATCAGGCAGAGAGTCCCTCACAGGTAGCTATGCCAAGGGAGGTCCCTTGGCCTGGCATGATTCCTGTTTTGAGGTACTATGCTGCAAAGAGCCTTAAGATTAGCTGCTTCCCAATAAACTGGGAAAATATTTTTACAGTCAAAGGTTCTGATAAAGGCCTTATTTCCAAAATATATAGAGAATTAACTCTAATTTATAAAAAATCAAGCCATTCTCCAATTGAAAAATGGTCAAAGGATATGAACAGACAATTCTCAGATGAAGAAATTGAAACTATTTCTTGTCATATGAAAAGATGCTCCAAGTCATTATTAATCAGAGAAATGCAAATTAAGACAACTTTAAGATACCACTACACACCTGTCAGATTGGCTAAGATGACAGGAAAAAATAATGATGATTGTTGGAGGGGATGCGGGAAAACTGGGACATTGATGCATTGTTGGTGGAGTTGTGAACGAATCCAACCATTTTGGAGAGTAGTTTGGAACTATGCTCAAAAAGTTATCAAACTGTGCATACCCTTTGATCCAGCAGTGTTACTACTGGGATTATATCCCAAAGAGATTATAAAGAAGGGAAAGGGACCTGTATGTGCACGAATGTTTGTGGCAGCCCTTTTTGTAGTGGCTAGAAACTGGAAACTGAATGGATGTCCATCAGTTGGAGAATGGCTGAATAAATTGTGGTATATGAATATTATGGAATATTACTGTTCTGTAAGAAATGACCAACAGGATGATTTCAGAAAGGCCTGGAGAGACTTACACGAACTGATGCTGAGTGAAATGAGCAGGACCAGGAGATCATTATATACTTCAACAACAATACTATATGATGACCAGTTCTGATGGACCAGGCCATCCTCAGCAACGAGATCAACCAAATCATTTCTAATGGAGCAGTAATGAACTGAACTAGCTATGCCCAGAAAAAGAACTCTGGGAGATGACTAAAAACCATTACATTGAATTCCCAATCCCTATATTTATGCACACCTGCATTTTTGATTTCCTTCACAAGCTAATTGTACAATATTTCAGAGTCTGATTCTTTTTGTACAGCAAAATAACGTTTTGGTCATGTATACTTATTGTGTATCTAATTTATATTTTAATATATTTAACATCTACTGGTCATCCTGCCATCTAGGGGAGGGGGTGGGGGGGTAAGAGGTGAAAAATTGGAACAAGAGGTTTGGCAATTGTTAATGCTGTAAAGTTACCCATGCATATCCTGTAAATAAAAGGCTATTAAAAAAAAAAAAAAAAAAGATTAGCTGCTTCTTTTTATAATTGGAACCTTGGCTAGAAGCTGGGGACAGCCTCTTGGTAGGGAGCAGTTTGAGTTGGAATCAAAATAGAGAAACTTGGAATTGAATGACTGTCTCTGACCCAATAGTTGAGTCTCCAACTCAATAGGGTTGAATAGAAATCTTAATCTCCATCTCAGGCTAAGTAGGAATGGTCCTGGACATAATTAGTCCCACCCAAGTAGCAGAATGAAACCACTTTATCTTGATTCCCTGGGGCAGGTCTCTTAGGGAAGAGCTTAGCATTCCCCCCAAAGTCAGAGAGAAAGAGAAAGAGTTTCAGGGCTCCCCTCGTCACTAGGAGAGCACATCCTCACTTTCTCAATATGACCAGCCTATTTTTTTTTTTTATTTCTTTGATAATAATCCTTATAGTGGTTCTTCA
Source organism: Sarcophilus harrisii (assembly GCF_902635505.1). Lineage (NCBI taxonomy): Eukaryota > Metazoa > Chordata > Mammalia > Dasyuromorphia > Dasyuridae > Sarcophilus > Sarcophilus harrisii. The sequence goes on along the minus strand of NC_045430.1, from coordinate 187,011,337 downwards.
TAATTCCTTTTTTGCTATATGTTCATATACTTGCATTCACCATATAACTCTCAGTTATCTTTTGAATGATGCTGATTCTTAAATCTTTGTAGACAGTAATATTCAATGGGCCATACCAATATAATAATAGTGGAATAACTTCAGTATTAAAAAGTATTAAAAAGGTGGGCCCTCATCTCAGGAAAACATTTGGGATCATTAAAGGAGCTCTGCAATTTCCCAAAGGCAATTCAACCTGTTTTTCTCCTCCTATTTAATTATAGGCTTCACTCATAGTACATTTGCAGTGCCTCCTAGAATACATTTACACATAATAGGACTAACATTTATATAGCACTACAAGATTTAAAAAGCATTTGAAGTATGTATCTGTACATGTTTTTATGTGTCTATATATCAATCAATAATTTATTAAGTACCTACTTTGTGACAGGCACTATGCTAAGCACTGGGGATACCAAAAGAATCTTTGATCTCAGCAATTTACAGTCTAATTGAGGACATAACAGGCTAACCAAATGTATACAAAGCAAGCTATATACATGATAAATAGGAAATAAATAAAAGGAAGGCACTTAAATTAAGAAGGATTGGCAAAGGCTTCCTATAGAAGGTAGATTTTAATAGGAACTTAAAGGAGGGGGGGAAAGAGATGGGGTCAATGGATTGGAAGAGAGAGCATTCCTATTATGGGGGACAATCATAGAAAATGCTTGTAGCTAAGAGACGAAGGGTCTTGTTTATGGAACAGCCAGGAGGCCAGTTATACACACAGACACACAGACACACACACACACACACACACACACACTGATGAATAGGTTCTACAGGTTTCATAACTACATGTCCTAATCTGGACAATGGACATTCCTTGTTTACTTGATTTTTTCCTAACCATCTGTGTGGATAGTTAGGCTAAACTAAACTCTTTAGAGTGGTTTTGGATTTCTTCCAGGAGGCTCTGTAATGTTCCCAAGATTTAATGATGCAACCTGCAGTGTGTCATGTACCAACAATAATACCTGGAGTTTCTCATTATAAATTGTTGTTGTTGTTCAGTCACAGCTGACTTGTTATGACCTCATTTGGGGTTTTCTTGGCAAAGATACTGGAATGGTTTGCCATTTCTTTCTTCAGATCATTTTACTGATGAGAAATTGAGGTAAATAGGGTTAAGTGACTTGCCTAGGGTCACCCAAGTAGTAAATGTCTGAAGTCAGATTTGAATTCAGGGAGATAAGTCTTCCTGATTCCGGGCTTGGTATTATGTACTCTATTACTTGACTATCTATATAATTTCTATCATCTATAGAATTTCTTTTTAATCACTGTACTCTGTAGTCACTGCCAAGTGACTGTAGCATGAGCATCTTTGATGAGCATCTATTTTCCTGTTTTAAGGACAACCTAATACTATTGATCAGTCTGAACAAAGTTATCTCTGTTCTTTCAAGAAATCTTGCACAATTTTGGTGTGTGGTGCATGGGAAACACTTTGGTGTAAAAGAGCATTTAAGGTAGCGTTTTGGTTCCAAAAATCAACTACATTTTATAATCAAGAAGCAATACACATGAGGTTTGCATTTGCTACATCTTTCAATGAATTGTATATATCTATAAAGATGTATTCTTCTGTGGAATACTGTAATGTTCTTGGTGGGTTTTCCTGGAGGTCTTTGGGCAGGCTTTGTTTCAGTAGATTAATCACCACAAGAATAGCCAGATGTTAAAGTCCAAAAGTCTTTATTGTCTCCTTCGCCTGGTGCTCAGCTAGCTTTCTTGTGGCCTTCAGAGGGGACTTGGTTTCAGTGGAGAAAATGCAGGCGGACAGGCCACCATGGTGGTGTGAGATGAAGTGAGTCTGAGTCCAAGGGTTTGTGTTTTAGCCTCCAGCCACCATAAAGGTGGCCGATGGAATGAATCTGTCTCTGTTTCCTTTGGCTGAGTTTGTCTCAGCTTATATACTCTACACTGAGTATAAACCAATCATTAAATCACTGGGAAACCATTATTTGTTGTAAGATTAAATCAATCATCCTGAACTTAGAGAACTATTAATCACCATGCTAATGTAGATAACCATTGTCTTATCAACTCCACTGACTTAACATCTTATAAGAATCCTTGTTTCAGAGTTCTGACCCAAAACAGAATATCACTTATAAAAGTAGAGCTGTTCCCTAGTAAGAGTGTCCTCACTGAAGATGTCTTTTAGACATGTATATTACATTTTTATATAAGTTATATTTATATTGGAAAGTAGGTATGATCCAGCAGTGTTTCTACTGGGCTTATACCCCAAGGAGATACTAAAGAAGGGAAAGGGACCAGTATGTGCCAAAATGTTTGTGGCAGCCCTGTTTGTAGTGGCTAGAAGCTGGAAACTGACTGGATGCCCATCAATTGGAGAATGGTTGGATAAATTGTGGTATATGAATGTTATGGAATATTATTGTTCTGTAAGAAATGACCAGCAAGATGAATACAGAGAAGCTTGGACAGAATTACATGAACTGATGCTAAGTGAAATGAGCAGAACCAAGAGATCATTATATACGTCAACAACGATACTGTATGAAGATGTAATCTGATGGAAGTGGATTTCTTTGACAAAGAGACCTAATTCAGTTTCAATTGATCAATGATGGACAGAAGCAGCTACACCCAAAGAAAGAACACTGGGAAATGAATGTAAACTGTTTGCATTTTTGTTTTTCTTCCCGGGTTGTTTCTACCTTCTGAATCCAATTCTCCCTGTGCAACAAGAAAACTGTTTGGATCTGCACACATACATTGTATCTAGGATATACTAGGACATATTCAACATATATAGGACTGCTTGCCATCTAGGGGAGGGGATGGAGGATGGGAGGGAAAAATCGGAACAGAAGTGAGAGTGAGTGCAAGGGATAATGTTGTAAAAAAAATTACCCTGGCATGGATTCTGTCAATAAAAAGTTACTATAATTTAAAAAAAAAAAAAAAAAAAAAAGAAAAGAAAGTAGGTATGTTAGACTATGTATTTGGTGGGATATTTTTTTTTTTTTTTAGTTTCAATTTTATTAATCTCTCCTTTGAGTTTCAGAATTTTTAATTTGGTATTTAATTGGGGGGTATTAGTTTGCTCTTTTTCTAGCTTTTTTAGTTGTATGTCCAATTCATTGATCTCATCTTTATTTTATGCATATAACTGTTTAGAGATATAAAATTTCCTTAAAAACAGCTCTGGCTATATCACAGAAGTTTAGATAAGTTATCTCATTGTCATTCTCTTGAATAAAAGAAACTGATTGTTTCTATAATTTGTGGTTTGACCCACTCATCCTTTAGAATTAGATTATTTAATTTCCAATTGGCTTTTAGTTTATCTTTCCCCAGCCCTTTATTAAATATAATTTTTATTGCATTGTAGTCTGAAAAGGAAGCATTTATTGTTTCTGCATTTCTGTATTTGATTATGAAGTTTTTATGCTCTAATACATGGTCAAGACAAGGCATAGGTGCCTTGCACTGCTGAGAAAAAAAGGTGTATTCCTTTCTGTCCCTATTCAGTTTTCTCCAGAGTTCTATCATATTTGTTTTCTAGAATTTTATTAAACTCCTTGGTCTCTTTCTTGTTTATTTTGCGGTTAGTTATCTAATTCTGAGAAAGGGAGATTGAGGTCCCTCACTAATATAGTTTTGCTGTCTATTTCTTCCTATAATTGGTTTAACTTCTCCAAGAATTTGCATGCTCTACCACTTGGGGAATATACATTTAGTATTGATATCACTTCAATGTCTATAATACCTTTTAACAAGGTTGAGTTTCCTTCCTTATTTCTTTTAATGAGCTCTATTTTTACTTTTGCTTGATCTGAGATCAGAATTGCTATCCCTATTTTTTTGTTTTTTGTTTTTGCTTTGGCTGAAGCATAATAAATTCTGTTCCAGCCTTTCACCCTTACTCTATAGGTATCTCTCTGTTTCAAATGTGTTTCTTGTAAATATATTGTAGGATTATGGTTTTTAATCCATTCTGCTATTTGTTTCTGTTTTATGAGAAAGTTCATCCCATTCCCATCCCAGTTATGATTACCAGCTCTGTATTTCCTTCCATCCTATTTTCTTCCCTGTATATACTTTTGTTCTCTCTTCCCACCCTGTTCCATCTTAGTGGTGTTTTGTTTCTAACCACCCTGCCTTCTTCTTGCTCTCTCTTCTATCATCCCTCTTCTCTTCTCTTACTCCTTTCTCCTACTTCCTTATAGAATAAGATAAATCATTGTGATTACGTTATTCCTTCTGTGAGCCAAAACTGATGAGATTAAGCTACAGACAGTTCCTATTCCCCCTCCCTTCTTTCTCTCTATTGTAATAGGTCTTTTGTGCCTCTTTAAGTGATTTAATTTGTTACATTTAACCTCCCCTTTCCTCTCCTTCCAGGACAGTCCTTTTTCTACCCTTATGTCTTTTTCTTTGATAACACATCAAAGTCCATTCATATCCACACCCTCCATATATGCCCCCCCTCTAACTGCCCCCAAAACACATATAGTTCTCATGAGTTATAGATATTATTTTCCCATCTAGGGATATAAATCATTTAGCCTTTAAATAATATATATTTTCCTTATATTTATCTTTTTATGCTTCTCTTGAGTCCTCTATCTGTAGATTAAACTTTCTGTTTAGTTCTGGTTTTCTCAATAGGAATGATTAAAAGTCTCTCATTTCATTGAAGATCCATTGCCTCCCCTGAAAGATGATGCTCAATCTCTCTAGATAGTTCTTGGTTGTAACTCCAGGTCCTTTGCCTTTAAGAATATGGTATTCCAAAATTGTGGTATATGAATATTATGGAATATTACTGTTCTGTAAGAAATGACCAACAGGATAATTTCAGAAAGGCCTGGAGAGACTTACACGAACTGATGCTGAGTGAAATGAGCAGGACCAGGAGATCATTATATACTTCAACAACAATACTGTATGATGACCAGTTCTGATTGACCAGGCCATCCTCAGCAACGAGATCAACCAAATCATTTCCAATGGAGCAGTAATGAACTGAACCAGCTATGCCCAGAAAAAGAATTCTGGGAGATGACTAAAAACCATTACATTGAATTCCCAATCCCTATATTTATGCACACCTGCATTTTTGATTTCCTTCACAAGCTAATTGTACAATATTTCAGAATGATTCTTTTTGTACAGCAAAATAACGTTTTGGTCATGTATACTTATTGTGTATCTAATTTATATTTTAATATATTTAACATCTACTGGTCATCCTACCATCTAGGGGAGGGGGTGGGGGGGTAAGAGGTGAAAAATTGGAACAAGAGGTTTGGCAATTGTTAATGCTGTAAAGTTACCCATGTATATATCCTGTAAATGAAAGGCTATTAAATTAAAAAAAAAAAAAAAAAAAAAAAGAATATGGTATTCCAGGCCCTCCAATCCTTTATTGTAAAAGCTGCTAGATCCTGGGTAATCCTGACTGTTGTTCCTCGATATGCTCCTCAATATTAGAATTGTTTTTGTCTGGTAGCTTGCAATATTTTTTCCTTGAGATTATACTTCTGGAGTTTTGCAACAATGTTCCTTGGAGTTTTCCTTGTGGGATCTCTTTCTAGAGAACTTCAGTTCTAGTATATCAAGGAAGTTTTCTTTGATGATCTCTCTAAAAATGTTATCCAGGCTCTTTTTTTCTTGGTCTCCGCCTTCAGGTAGATCAATAATTTTTAGACTATGTATTTGTTGATGTTCTTTTGGGATTCACATATTCACATATTAGAATGTGATACTAGAATCTTACACTTTCCTTATTAATAAAAAGAGTTTGTTATAAAAAAACTATGGAAACTTTGGAAGTTATAAAAACTCCTTCCAGTTTTAACTTTAAATGTCCTATTTGATTTTACTTACCTTCCAAGTACTTTTTCTACTGATTTTATCCTACTTCTGCCTTTTTTATGCAAAGGTCTGACTCATAACGTTGCACCATGTTTCTCTGTAAGATGTAAGGAATTAGATTATGTTCTAAAAAGATATTATCCTTGGCTGCCATATCTCTTCTCTTTGGTCAATTATTCAATGATTTGTTGACTGAGGCATTTTAAAGGCTCTTTTGGCTTTCTTGTTATAATAATTGAAGTTTTCCATAGATAATAGATCTATAATTGAAGGAGACTTCAAAAGCTATCTAGTCTATCCTCTTTCATTTATAATAGAAAAAACTGAAGTCTGTGGAGATAAATGAACTTCCTTAATTTTCTACAGAGAGTTAGCTTCAGTGGTAGGATATGGACTTTCCTCCCTCTCAGATTCCCAATTTTGTGTTCTTTCCACTGTATCATATAAACTGCTTCCTTCAATTTGCATTGGCTAAAGTTCAGTATGAAACTGTTGTACTTTGTGCACAAGTAATTTCTTCTGTCTATATCCCATTTTTCATCATCAAAAACTTCTTTAAATAGGTCAGGTAGAAGTTACCTCAAGTTTAGTCTATATCTTGTTTCTTTTCTTTTCTTTTTTTTTTTCTCTCTTCTGACTCTTCTGAATTTGTACTAATTTTGACTAATTTTGATCACTTATCAGTTTGATTGTTAACAGACAACTGATTCAGGAATGACAGAACCTTCTAATTCCTTTTCAGAAGAAAGTATTTATAATTGATAGGTGTAAACCTTCTGTATAGTTTAGGAGGCTTTGGATTTTCTCATTCCTTATTTCTGAAACATATTTTCTCATGTATTTCTTTTTTCCCAATTCCAAACTTTTGCTTTGAAGCCCCTGAGTAGCTGGATATACAGTTATTTAATTGGGAGGATCTTAATCAAGTTCATTCTCTGTGATAAATATTGGTACATAAATGTCAATTACTTTGATAATGGCCTCTTTGCAAATACCTATAAGTACACTGATATAAGGGGAGACCAAATGTCCCATGAAATGGTGTTTCTTGTTATTGTTCAATCATTTCAGTCTCCATGGTCCCATTTGGGATTTTCTTGGCAGATAGCCAAATGCCTTGCTATTTCCTTCTACAGCTTATTTTATTTGTCCAGGATCACATGGCTAGTAAGTTTCTGAGGTTGGATTTGAATTCAGGAAGAAGAATCTTCCTGACTTCAGTCTTGATGTTCCTTTCACAGTGCCCTTGCTGCCTATGTGTGCACATTAAAACTAATTCTGCCGACAATTTTTCTTCTCCAAAGACAAATTGTGAGCCATCCTTCATTTAACTCAGCTTCCTTCTGCCTTCTGGTGTCCTTTACAATGAGAATGTAAAGATTGATTATGTAGCATGTCTGTTCATTGGTTATTAGACCAAGAAAAATCTATCAGCATCATCAACAAGCAATGATTAAGTGCCTTTTGTACACTATGCACCCATTTTAGAAGTTCACCTTCTAACGAGGAAGACAATATGCAAACAATTATGTTCATATGAGAAAAATTAATTTTAATGCTATCTCATTTGAAAATTAATACTAAACAGTAACATTACCTTCTCTGTCAAAAGATTATCTCTTATTGTAGCTTACAGAGAAAACTCACTTGATCCATTCTAATCGAGAAATGTCCTCATCTTCCAGCTTTTCTGGAGAGGCTTTGTTTTTCTGTTTGTCTTGAAAACAGAAATTAAACTCAGCTGATCTTATGACCCTGGTCCCTTCATTAGAGGTTGGGTTGGGCTCACTCACAAAGGAGAAAAAAATATCAGAGAGGTCAGGATCTGATGATTTCTGTTGTCCAGATGACCACAGGCAGCTGACTCTCATGACTAGGGCAGCTCTTAGCAGGAAGCGCTGAGAACTTTTAAACTACCTCCTCATTAAATGTCTACTAATCAAAGTTGCTTTTCCTTGGCAGGGTAAGTTCCTGTCAGAAGGAAAAGATCAGATTAAAAGTGTCTCACTTTCCATCTTTCATCACTGGAGAGATTACTGACCATCAGTTTACTGATTATTGGTTAGTCTAATTGATAAATTTATCTTTCATACCCAGAACTCTGTTTCTTTGAATTTTATTTGGGACACAATATAGATAATAAAAATGAGAGGAAATCATTCAAGGTGGGGGAGGGAAGACTGAAAAATGGAAAGGAAGCCAGGGAAATCTGGGGACAGACCACAGGTGAGGAGGTAGAACATTCCAGGTATGGTGGACATCCAGTAAAAAGACACAGATTTGGAAATGGGAGGTAGTGTCTAAAATAGTTGGATTGTAGAGGTACAGGAAGGGCAATAAAATATAAAAAGGCTGGAAAAGAAGGAAGGGACCAGATTGCAAAAAGTTTAAAATGCCCCAAAGAGGATTTTATAATTAATCTTGGAGATAATATGGAGTTATTGAAGTTTATTAATTAGGGAAGAGATGATATAATCAGACCTTTATGAAGATCAGTGGTAGTCAAGTGGAGCGAAGCTTCAGCTAAGCTGAAGTTTATATTTAGTCTAAAAAGCTGATTTTAAAAAAAAGGATTCTCTGTTCCCTTTCACCCCATTCTTTCAGTATTACTATAGAAGTAGAACAGAGCTGAATAAGATTAAATATTATTTATATTTTTCTTTTTTTAATGCATTGCCATGACCAAAGAATTCATCACTAAATGGATAGTGTACTGGTGATGACCCTCTCCATCCTTAGCTCTATACTTAGTCTGATAATTGTGTAAAGTATAAACTCTGACTCTATTTCCTCAGAATTAGGAAAATTATATTGCCTCTAAGAGTTGTTGGGTACTGAGAGATTTCTGGGGTATCTTGTTCTGTATTCTCATTAGCTCAACCCCCCAGTAGCTATCTATGTTCTATTCATTTAACTTCTCTTCCCTTCCTTGAATTGTTAACTGTGTCCCATCCCCCCTCCCCCCCAATGACTAGCATTGCAGTTCCATTTTAATCACTTAGCATTGATTAGCTTATTTAAAAGGATATTTACTTATTAGTAACCACAAAGAATTGGAAATTGAGGGGATGCCCATGAATTGGGAAATCGCAACAAATTGTGGTATATCATTATGATGGAATACTACTGTATTATTAAAAAACAAACAATGAGGGGATGGTTTCAGAGAAATCTGGGAAAACATCTTAATTGATGCAAAATAAAGTGAGCAGAACCCAGAGAATCTTGTGTACAGTAACAGTAATATTGCACAATAATTCAAAACAATTCCAAAGAACTCATGAAAAACACTATCCATCTTTAGAGAGAATACTAATTAACTCTGGGTACAGATAAAAACATACTTTTTTCACTTTATTTTTCTTGCTTTTTTTTTTTTTTTGGCAATATTGCTAATATGGAAATATATTTTGTGTGACTTCACACGTGTAAGTAATATATTGCTAGCTTTCTCAGTGACTGGAGGGAGGGAGAGAATTTGGAACTTAAATTTTTTTTAAATGTTAAAAATAAAGGAAAAAAAGAAAAAGAATGTTTACTTTAAAAACACAGAATAAACATATGATCATTTTCCAAACACTTCTAAGACATACTCTATCTTACATCAGTCTCTTAGGATAGTAAGATAAATTTTTCTCATTTCCTCCAGAGCACTGGTCCTACCAAATTTTTGTCTAGATGTAGCATGAATGCTGGACAAGACTCTATCTCAGGTCCTTTTAACCCAGGGTTCCAAAGGTTTGGAACTCCTTGTTTCTCATGACATTAATGCAGTACTGGATGTGAAACTCAGTCTCTAGAATAAGAGGATGCTGAAAAATGCTCTGGACTTTTTGAATTCTCAAAGTTAGAGATTCTATCTATTCTTTTTATCAGATGGTTTAAGGGAAGAAGTTCTCAAACTCTCCTAACCCCATCTCCAACAGCAAATGAGACACAAATAACAGATGAAGCTGATAGGCCTTTATAACTGCCATTTCAATCAAATAATCTCCTTTTCAGCCAGTGAGAAACAGTTATGGAAAGTTTATGAATGTTGCACACTTTCTCCAAAATACTTCCCTTCCATTATACCATGATTCTCCTGGAAACAGCTTTCTAGTTTGTCCCATAAGGAACAATGCCACTTTCTCTTTGGCATCCTCCACATGGGTACACCATCTGAAGTATTCTGAGCATGTGCTGAACCCAAAGCAGATTCATTCTGCTGCTGGGATCATACACTAAGTCATTCTAGCTTTGTGGAAGTGGACAATGCTTTTGCTCCCATGGGATAGACTATCGAAAATCTAAGGTCCCCTCCATATCACAATGATGAATGAGGGTAAGGTTTCTGGGGTTATATAAATAAATGTCAATTGTTATTTGTATTATTTATTTTCTTATTCTTAAAAATAATAATAATAATTTTAAAAAATATTACATGGTTGTTAATCACAATCTAATTTCTCCCAATATGACTTAGCCTGCTGTGACACTATTTGCTGATGGTGGTAGGCTGAGCAGGGTTTGGGGTATTTAGAAAAGCTTTTCAGCTAATATTCTATTGCTTCAAGGTCAGTGAGTCATTTAGTTTGCTTTTCCTTTGTTTTTTAAGAGAGAGCTACAAAAGGATTTCATTAAGTTTAAGAATGCTGTGATACTCAATTCTCAAATGCTATTGAAACATAAAGGAAAAACTAGAGAAATTTCTTTAATGTCTTCGTATTATTTGGGGGATTTTGCTTTATTTAACTTTAAGTACTTTGGAAATAAGGAATTTTAATCTGATTATCCTTTTTAAAATGCATGGGCCTTTTCACATCAAACAACAAACATAAAGCACATTTTGCTTAAAGAAAAAAACAGACCACAAAACACGAGATTTTTCTCTTTTTCTAAAAAAGAGAAAATTTATCCTAATGAAATGAAAGATTTGATTATACTCTATCTCTTAGAAACTGGAATGTTTGGAAAAATGATTTTGGCATGTGGTGATTTGGCATTTAGTGAGAAGACTCAAAGTTAGGAAGGTTCTTAGAATTTGTCCTCCTTTTTTGATAGATAAGGAAACTAAAACCCAGAGAAGTCAAGTGGCTAAATTAACACCACAGAGCAGTATAGTTTTTACATTTAGATCTGAACTTATTTTACCACATGACAATGAGTAGCCATGACAGATTCTGTCATTCTGTGCTTGATGCTCTCATTCAGTATGCAAAGTCCTTTACTATCTGGCCCTATCCTATCACTCTCTGCTCCTTCACCACTGAATCCAGACAAATTGATGACACTCATTACACCTCAACCTTTCAAAGACAATTTTGCTCCTGAACTTTTGTTTATACCATTCTCCCTGCTTGGAATGCCCTCCTTACTTTGCCTTATTTCATCCTTAATTTTATTCCAAGGCATAATTGGAAGTAGATTGTATGTGAATTATACAGCTGGGTTTGGGTTTTTTTTTGTTTGTTCATTTGTTTTATTTTTTACTGGAAGCAATATCTTTGTGCTTACTTCAAAATAAAAATCTGAAATATTAAAAACAAGCTTTGCCATTGCTTTTATTAAACAGCGTAGTCTTCCAAATCTAGCCTGCATATATAGTGTTCCAACCCTGAATAATGGCTGAAATAGATGTCTCTAGTGGCTCTGAGATGAGGCTTCAGAAATGGAAATTGATCATATTGTGTCATTGATAAAATGATACGGTAGGATATTAGCATTGGCACCAGCTATGCTGAGAAGAAATTGTGAGTCTTGCCTATGCATACTGAATTTCAAACAAGTGGTTCTCTAGGAATACAAGGGGTTTTGTATGGAGCTGAATGAACCTTCCACTGTCTGAAAGCCCATCTTCAGGAAACAAATATCCTGTTGCCATGGAGATGCTCAAGGTGGGTGAAGCATGGATTAATCAAAATACAGTAAATCCCTTATAGGAGGTTCATAAGAAATCCAGTGAGGAGTGAACCTTCTGGTTTTTTTCCTCCTCCTCCTATTCTCCCTTCCATCATTTGGGAAATCCACCAGTGGAGCACAGGGACCCTTGTTTATTGAGCTGCTTAGTGCCCTGACGCTGCCTGAATGATGCCCTCTGTTGCCTGTAGCATCAAAGTAAAGAAATGCCCAGTTAGAGAAATGATCATATAACAAAGGCTTCCAAAACACTGAGGGCTTTATTGTTGTTGTTGTTGTTTTTTAAGTATAAGAGAAAGTTTAAGAAAAATGTAGCTTAAACCATCTGCCATACTAGGGAGGGAAGTTAAGATTGTTAGAAACAGCATCTGTTTTCCCAGCTGATATATATATATTTGCTATTTACAACTGCCAGAGTCATGGTTCCCAAACTGCAAAGCTTTGAGGACATTAAATGATCAATGCTAACTTATTGGTTTCATTGTGCCTTTCTCCAATTATCAGCTTATTTGACCATAATTTTGATTATTCAGCTTAGTCAAAAAGTCATTCAACTCATTTCAAGTTAAGATATGACATTTCCCCCCACGATTCTTGAACCAGTTTGTTTTACACAATAGAGGATTATCCAATTTCAGATGTAGACTAGGAAATAACTGGAGAAGTCAATGAGTCTAACCCCCTCATTTTATAATGAAGAAAATTGAAGCTGAAAAATGTTAAGAGTCTCACTTGAGATCGCTCAGTGGCAGAAGTAAACTCAGGTTCTACAATTCCACTCTATCAAGGTTCCATTGTCTTGGGACATTTCTAATTAATTATTGAAAAGCCAGGACAGGTCAGAAGAGGACACGTGGATCTAGGAGTAACTTAGAGCTGTAACTAGAGTGGCCACTGGGAATTTGGCCCAGGATGAAGGCAGTAAAATGAATAGTACATGCATATAGCCCCAATTTACATGTGTAGTGTGTAATGATTCCCAGCTAGTGTGATAGGAAACAAACATTAGGCTTATACTTCTCAATGCATACAATCAAACTTTACAAATCAATCCATGCAATCAATCATGCATCGATCTATGTTCTCAGCTAAGAACAAGCCACTGACGTGAGTCTTAGAGATTCTGTTACAGTTCTAATTAGATTTGGGAATGGAGCAGATTAAGACATTTCATTTATTTTAATAATCCTATTGCTATTTATTTTTGTAGATGGCTTAATTTTACTTTTAGCTTTGTTTTTGTTCAGTCATTCGGTCATATCTGACAGGTTCAGTGGTCTATCCACTGAGCCATCCAGATGCCCCATAGTTTTCGTTTTTTTAGCTTTAGCTTAGATTTTCTGTAAGCATTTGAGTCTTCTTATAAAGTCAGTAATTGTAGTTATTCCTGGGGTGTTCTGTAGTCAGTTGAACTCGTTAATTTTCAACGTGAGCATTTAGATATCAGAAAACAACAATACTATCAATCAAGGTTTGATTTATTGCTTTGTTGTCGGTCTAGATTTAAGATTTAAGGATGCTATGGAGTAAATGTTAGTAATTCAGATAAAACTTTAAAGTGTGATGTTTGTATATTTTTCCCCCAGAGCTGGTTGTTAAGTGTTTATCAGCATACCTCTGATTTTTATAGGCATTTATAAGCATTATGTGGGATTTGGATGTTAGTCTTTTAAATGATTCTATAATAAAACTTGTTAAAGTTCTGCTTTTATGAATTAATGTATGTACTTCACACCTCTCAGATTGGCTAAGATGATAAGAAAAGATAATGATAAATGTTGGAGAGGATGTGAGAAAACTGTGACACTAATGCATTGTTGGAGTTATGAAATGATTCAACCATTCTGGAGAGCATTTTGGAACTATGTTCAAAGGGCTATAATGCTGTACATACGCTTTGATCCAGCAGTGTCACTACTGAGTCTATATTCCAAAGAAATCATAAAAGAGGGGCAAGGAATCATATGTGGAAAAATATTTGTAGCAACTCTATAGTGGCAAGGAACTGGAAATTGAGTGGATGCTCGTAAGTTGTGGAATAGCTGAATAAGTTATGATATATAAATATAATGGAATATTATTATTCTATAAGAAATGATGAGCAGGCTGATTTCAGAAAAGCCTAGAAGGACCTACATGAACTGATCCTGAGTGAACTGAGCAGAACCAGGAGAACACTGGATATAGTAACAGTAAATTATGTGATGATCAGCTGTGATGGACGTGGCTCTTCTCAGCAATGCAGTGATTAAAGACAAGTTCAATAGACTTGGAATGGAAAATGCCATCCTCATTCAGAGAGAGAAATATGGAGACTGAATGTGGATTGAAGCATTGTATTTTCACTTTAATTTTTTGTTTGCTTACTTTTTTCTTTTTCATGGTTTTTCTTTTTTGGTCTGATTTTTCTTGCACAACATGACCAACATGGAAATATGTTTAAAAGAATTACATGTGTTTAACTTATATCAGGGAGGGAGGGAGAAAAATTTGGAACAAAAATTTATCTAATTCTGAGAGGGAGAGGTTGAAGTCCTCCACTAGTATAGCTTTGCTATCTATTTCTTTTTGTAACTGACTTAATTTCTCTAAGAATTTGTATGCTCTACCAGTTAGTGCATATGGATTGAGTATTGATACCACTTCAATGTCTATGGTACCCTTTAACAAAGTTGAGTTTCCTTCCTTATCTCTTTTAATGAGATCTGTTTTTTACTTTTGCTTTATCTGAGATCAGGATTAGTATCCCCACTTTTTTTTTGCTTTGACTGAAGCATAATAAATTCTACTCCAGTCTTTCACCCTTTCTCTGTATGTTTCTCTTTGTTTCAAATGTGTTTCTTGTAAACAACATATTGTAGAATTGTGGTTTTTAATCCATTTTGCTATTTATTTCTGTTTAATGGGAGAGTTCATCCCATTCTCATTCCCAATTATGATTACCAGCTCTGTATTTTCCTCTATCCTATTTTCTTCCCTGAATGTACTTTTGTTCTCTCTACCCTGTCCTCCTTAGAAGGATTTTGTTTCTAACCCATCCCACTCTGTTCCTGCCCTCCCTTCTATCACCCCTCCTCTCCCTTTTCTCATCCTTTTCTCCTAGTATTTCTGCCCTCCCTTCTATCTGTTCCCTCATTTTCCCCCTTTCTCCTCCTATTTCCTTACAGAGAAAGGAAGAATTCTAAACCCAACTGAGTAAATGGTATTCTCTTTTTGAGCCAAACTGATGAGATTAAGCTTCAGATAATACTCATTCCCTTGCCTTCTTTCACTCTATTGTAATAGATCTTTTGTGCCTCTTCATGTGTTTTAATTTATCTCATTATACCTCCTTTTTTCTCTTTCCCACTCCTTAATGCTCTTTTCTTTGATATCATCACATCAGAGTCCATTTAAAATTACACTCTCCATCCATTTGATGCTCTATCTGCTCTGTCTGCCCCAATAACATACAATTCTCAAGAGTTACAGATAGTTTTCTCATTCAGAGATGTAAACAACTTAATCTTTAAATATTATGTATTTTTTCCCCTGCTTACTTTTTCATGCTTCTCTTGAGTCCTATGTTTGAAGAGCAAATTTTCTTTCTTTCTTTTTTTTTAATAGCTTTTTATTTACAAGATATATGCATGGTTAATTTTACAGCATTGACAATTGCCAAACCTTTTGTTCCAATTTTTCCCCTCCTTCCCCCAGATGGCAGGTTAACCCATACATATTAAATATGTTAAAATATAAATACAATATAAGTATACATGTCCAAACAGTTATTTTGCTGTACAAAAAGAATTGTACTTTGAAATAGTGTACAATTAGCCTGTGAAGGAAATCAAAAATGCAGGAGGACAAAAATATAGGGATTGGGAATTCTGTGTAATGGTTCATAGTCATCTTGCAGAGTTCTTTTGCTGGGTTAGCTGGTTCAATTCATTACTGCTCTATTGGAACTGATTTGGTTCATCTCATTGCTGAGGATGGCCATGTCCATCAGAATTGACTATCATATAGTATTGTTGTTGAAGTATATAATAATCTCCTGATCCTGCTCATTTCACTCAACTTCAGTTCATATAAGTTTCTCCAGGCCTTTCTGAAATCATCCTGCTGGTCATTTCTTCCCAAATAATAATTTTCCATAATATTCATATACCACAATTTATTCAGCCATTCTCCAATTGATGGGCATCCACTCAGTTTTCAGTTTCTGGCCACTACAAACAGGGCTGCCACAAACATTCTTGCACATACAGGTCCTTTTCCCTTCTTTAAAATCTCTTTGGGATATTAGCCCAGTAGTAACACTGCTGGATCAAAGGGTATGCAGAAGAGCAAATTTTCTGTTTAGTTCTGTTTTATTTTAATACAAATGTTTGAAAGCCTCTTATTTCATTTCATCTCCTCCCCTGAAAGATGATGCTCAGTCTTTGTGGATAGTCAATTCTTGTTTGTAATCCCAGGTCCTTTGCCTTCCAGAATGTGCTATTCCTGGCCCTCTAATCCTTTATTGTAGAAGTTGCCAGATCCTGCATAATCCTGACTGTCACTCCTTGATACTTGAATTTTTTTTTTTCTATCAGCTTGCAATAATTTTTCCTTGAGATTATAGTTTTGGAATTTTGCAACAGTGTTCCTTGGGGTTTTCCTCATGGGATCTCTTTCTGGAGGTGATCAACGAATTCTTTCAATGAGTATTTCTCCCTCTTGGTTCTCAAATATCAGAGTAGTTTTCTGATGATCTCTTTAAGAATGCTATCCAAACTCTTTTTTTTTTGATCATGGCTTCAGGTAGACCAATAATTTTTAAATTGTCTCTCCTGGATCCATTTTCCAGGTTGGTTGTTTCTCCAATGAGGCATTTTACATTTTCTTTCTTTTTTCTCTCTCCCTTTTTTTAAATTGAAGCTTTTTATTTACAAACATATACATGGGCAATTTTTCTACATTGACCCTTGCAAAACCTTCTGTTCCAAATTTTCCCCTCCTTTCTCCCACCTCCTCCCCAAGATGGCAGGTAGTCCAATACATGTTAAATATATTAAAATCTATGTTAAATCCAATATATGTATACATATTTATACAGTTATCTTGCTGCACAAGAAAAATTAGATCGAGGGAAAAAACTCCCCAAAAAACTAAGAAAGAAAACAAAATGCAAGCAAACAACAACAGAAAGAATGAAAATGCTATGTTGTGGTCTACATTCAGTTCCTACAGTCCTTTCTCTGGGTGTAGATAGCTCTCTTCATCACTGAACAATTGGAATTGGTTCGATTCATCTCATTGTTGAAAAGAGCCACAGACCAAGATTAGAAGGGAAGCAATAAACTGGGAAAACATTTTTACATTCAAAGGTTCTTTTGATAAAGGTCTAATTTTATATATAATATATATATATATATGAGAATTAACCCAAATTTATAAAAAAATCAAACCATTCTCCAATTGATAAATGGTCAAAGGATATGAAGAGACAATTTTTAAATTATTATTACAGCTTTTTACTGACAGAACATATACATGGGTAAATTTTCAACATTGTCCCTTGCAATCACTTCTGTTCCAGCTTTTCCCTTTCTTTCCTCCATGCCCTCCCCTAGATAGCAGTCATTTTCATACATATTAAACATGTTAAAAGTATATCTTAAATGCAATATGTGTACATATTTGTACAGTGAACAGACAATTTTCAAATGAAAAAATTGAAACTATTTCTAGTCATATGAAAAGCTGCTCCAAATCATTATTGATTAGAGAAATGCAAATTAAGACTACTCTGAGATACCACTACACACCTGTCAGATTGGCTAAGATGACAGGAAAAGATAATGACAAATGTTCAGGGGATGTGGGAAAACTGGGACACTGATACATTGTTGATGGAACTGTGAAGAAATCCAGCCATTCTGGAGAGCAATTTGAAAGTATGCTCAAAAAGTTATCAAACTGTGCATACCCTTTGATCCAGCAGTGTTTCTACTGGGCTTATATCCCAAAGAGATCTTAAAGGAGGGGAAGGGAGCCACATGTGCAAAAATGTTTGTGGCAGCCCTTTTTGTTGTGGCCAGAAACTGGAAACTGAGTGGATGCCCATCAATTGGAGAATGGTTGGGTAAATTGTGGTATATGAATGTTATGGAATATTATTGTTCTATAAGAAATGACCAGCAGGATGAATACAGAGAGGCTTGGAGAGACTTACATAAATTGATGCTAAGTGAAGTGAGCAGAACCAGGAGATCATTATATTTAACAAAATCTTGGGTTTTTCTGATGGAAGTGGTTTCTTTGACAAAAGAAAGATCTCTCAGTTTCAATTGTAATGATGGTGGAAGGAGCTACATCCAGAAAGGGAACACTAAAATGAGTGTAAACTGTTTGCATTTTTGTTTTTTGGTTATTTTTACCTTCGATCAATTCTCCCTGTGCAACAAAAGAACTGTTTGGTTTCTGCACAATATTTATCAAAATCTACTTAACCTATTTCATGTATGGACTCTTGCCATCTGGGGAGGGTGGAGGAGGAAGGGGAAAGTCAGAACAAAATGACCAAGGAATAATGTTGTAAAATAAGGCATGGGTTCTGTCAAAAAAAATTATAATTAAAAAAAAAAAAAAAAAAAGAAAGCCACAGGATGATTTCAGAAGTTCAAGACTTATTGAAGTAATCTAAGTAAATAAAATAAATCTTTCCCAAAATCCAAAATTAAAACACATTGTTTTTTTTTCCTTTGTTATTTTCACTTTTCAAGGGTTTGTTTCCTTTTTTTCTTTTTTAAAGTATTTTTTGGAATTTTTTACCATTTGTTTCCCTTTTAAAACTTTTTTGGGTTTTTGATTTACCAAGTGGGTTTTCCCCTAAGGCTTGGGGTTAAGATTTCCTCAGGGAAGATTTATTCAAATTTTGAATCTTGGCCCCCCTTTTTGCCTTATCCCGTGTTTTTAAAGAATTGATTTCTTCAGGCAATTTTATTTATTTATTTTTTTACATTTGGCCAATTGTTATTTTTTAAGGAATTTTTTTTTCCTTTTTCAAGCTATTGACTCTTTTGCATACCTCTTGTTTCTTTTCTCATTTTTTCTTCTACCTCTTTTATTGCCTTTTAAAATCTTTTATGAGCCCTTTCAAGAATCCTCTCTGGGCTTGAGAACAATTCATATCACTCTGAGATTTCTCTTGTGGGCATTTTGTCCTCATCTGAATGTTTTGGTCTTCCTTGTCACCATAGTAGCTTTCTATGGTTAAGGTTCTTTTCTCTTTCTTGTTCATTTTCTTTTCTTCCTTCCTTCCTTCCTTCCTTCCTTCCTTCCTTCCTTCCTTCCTTCCTTCCTTCCTTCCTTCCTTCCTTCCTTCCTTCCTTCCTTCCTTCCTGCTGGATCTAGGAGAGATAATTTTGTTCTCTCTCTCTCTTTCTTTCTTTCTTTCTTTCCCTATTTTTTCACTTTGATAGTTAAGTTCTAATTTGCTCTGCTCCTAGAGTGCACAGAGCTTCTTGTGCAGATCTGAGCTTTGACTTTCAGCACAGGGGCCCTTTGAATTTGGTGCCTTGCTCACAGCAGGGATAGCCCTAATTGCTCTCTCCAGGAAACAGCCTAGTTTCCCAGGCTGGCAATTTGCCAGGGATGCCTTCTGTTTGGTGTCTTGCCCACAGTTGAGGAAGCCTTACCTGTTCTCTCTGGTTTCCTGGGCTGGCAATTTGCCTTTTGCTCTAGGACTGGAGGCTGCCCCACTGATTTGCTTTGTTCTGTGTCAAGACAGAGAGTCTCATTTGTGGATCTGCTGTGATTAAGACCCTCTCACTGACTTTCCTGGATATCATTTGAACTGTGTTGAACACCCCTTTCATCCCAGTGTGACTGATCTTTCTGGAAGTCCTTCCTATCTATCTTGAGTTGGAGAGTGGTTTTATTCCTCAATTCAGATCCTTACTTTCATGGGGTTTTCAAAGGAAGCTGGGAAAGCTTGAGCAGCTTCTTGGCTTCACTATGCCTTCTTGGCTCTCCCCTTGAACTCTTTTACATATATTTGGGGGAAAAAAAACATGATTGAGAAAAAAATGAATTAATGTATGCTATTGAAATGGTCACCCATTTGGAAAAATGGGCGAGGTATCATGTTTCTCCTCCCTTTCTTGTGAGAGACCAGGGCCTTATGTACAACCCATAGCCCAAAGAAAGTCTCTAAGACAGAGGCCAGGAAGAGGACCAATACCATCCACCCAAAGAACATTAGTCAGATTGATTCTGTACAGATAGGCAAAGAATCACTAGGAAGGGATAATAGGGATCTCCATTTCCTGGATGTTGAGAGAAATGCTGACAGAATAAGAACTATACTGGAGAGATGCCTAGAGGCCCCTTGGAGGGTATTACTCATAAAGTGACAATGGATTTCTGACCTATGCTGCCCAAGGCCTCAGTAAGATTCATACAATGAGAAGCCACATTATCAATGATGTCATTTGCTGGGAGTTCTGCTCAAGATACCAATGTAAGTCATTAAGAACAGAAAGTCATTAGAACAGAGCTTATATGTGGGTCTCATTCTTTTCTTTCTTTAAAAACAAAACAAAACAAAAAAGCTTTTAGTGGTGGCAAGGAACTAGAAACTGAGTGGATCCATCAGTCAGGGAATGGCTGAATAAATTATGGTATATGAATGTTATGGAATATTATTGTTCTGTAAGAAACGACTAGCAGGATAATTTCAGAGAGGCCGGGAGAGAATTACATGAACTGATGCTGAGTGAAATGAGCAAAACCAGGAGATCATTGTACACAG
Source organism: Sarcophilus harrisii (assembly GCF_902635505.1). Taxonomy (NCBI): domain Eukaryota; kingdom Metazoa; phylum Chordata; class Mammalia; order Dasyuromorphia; family Dasyuridae; genus Sarcophilus; species Sarcophilus harrisii. Next base: position 186,990,759 of record NC_045430.1, on the reverse strand, counting down.
TAACAAGATTATGTGATGACTGATTCTGAGGGACTTGGTTCTTTTCAGCATGGAGATGATTCAAACCAATTCCAATAGACTTGTGATGGAGAGAGTCATATGCATCCAAAGAGAAAACTGAATGTGGATTATAGCATAGTATTTTCATTTGTTGTTGTTGTGGCTTACTTGTTTTTTTTTTTTTTTAATTTATTTATCATTTTCCCCCCTTTTGATCTGGTTTTTCTTGTGCAGCATGATTTAAATGTGGAAATATGTCTAGTAGAATGGCACTTTTCTAACCTATATTGGATTACTTGCTGTCTAGTGAATGGGGGAAGGGAGGAGAGAGGGAGAAAATTTTGGAACACAAGATTTTGCAAGGGTGAATGTTAAAAACTATCTTTGCATTTATTTTGAAAAAAAAAAAACCTATTACTATTAAAAAAATAAATTTAAAAAAATTTAAAGTATTTATTTTTCTACTCCCCCAAACCCCCTAAAATAAAAGAAAATAAAATCTGTCCCTGTTACAAATATATATAATCAAGCAAAGCAAATCCCCATATCAGTCATATCTAAAAATGTATCTCTGTTTTTCATCTAGAGCTCATCATCTCTGTCAGATGATAAGTAACATGCACCATTAATCCTCTGATATGTGATTATTCTTCCAAAGTTGTTTGTTTTTACAATGTTGTTGTTTAATCATGTCCAATTTTTTGTGATCCTATGGACCATAACATGCCAATACTGTCAATGGAGTTTTCTTGGCATAGATACAGAAGTGGTTTGCTATTTTCTTCTCCAGTGGATTAAGGCAGCTAGTATGTGTCTGAATCCAGATTTAAACTTAGGTTTACCAGACTCTAAGCCCAGTACCCTAATCACTGACCCACTTGGATTGTTTTTTTGGTTCTGTTACCATCACTTTGCTCAGTTCATTAATGTCTTCCCATGTTCTCTGAACATGGGGATACCCTTTGCCATTTCCTCATATTCTCTCATATTCCTGTACTATATTTTGTTCAGCCATTCTCCAACTGTTGGGCACCCTATTTGTTTCCAGTTCTTTGCTACTACAAAAAAGAGTTACTATGGTTTTTGTAGATATGGTTTTTTCCTCTTTCTTTGATCTTTTTTGAGGTACTGGCATAGAAGTGTAGTTACTGGATCAAAGAGTATGCACAATTAAGGGACTTTTTGAGCATAGTTACAAATTGCTTTTCAGAATGGCAGTAATATTATTTTCTTTTTTTTTTTTTAATTTTTATTTTTATTTAATAGCCTTTTATTTACAGGATATATACATGGGTAACTTTACAGCATTAACAATTGCCAAACCTCTTGTTCCAATTTTTCACCTCTTACCTCCCCCACCCCCTCCCCTAGATGGCAGGATGACCAGTAGATGTTAAATATATTAAAATATAACTTAGATACACAATAAGTATACATGACCAAAACATTATTTTGCTGTACAAAAAGAATCAGACTCTGAATTATTGTACAATTAGCTTGTGAAGGAAATCAAAAATGCATGTGTGCATAAATACAGGGATTAGAATTTAATGTAATGGTTTTAGTCATCTCCCAGAGTTATTTTTCTAGGCATAGCTAGTTCAGTTCATTACTGCTCCATTGGAAATGATTTGGTTGATCTCGTTGCTGAGGATGGCCTGGTCCATCAGAACTGGTCATCATCTAGTATTGTTGTTGAAGTATATAATGATCTCCTGGTCCTGCTCATTTCACTCAGCATCAGTTCGTGTAAGTCTCTCCAGGCCTTTCTGAAATCATCCTGTTGGTCATTTCTTACAGAACAGTAATATTCCATAATTTTCATATACCACAATTTATTCAGCCATTCTCCAACTGATGGACATCCATAGTAATATTATTTTCATTGAATTTTTTCGTAAGCTATATTTGTTTTTTTTTTCTCTAACCTATAAATAATACTGTACATTCTTTGAGCCTTGTAAGTCATACACTTGGAAAGATAATAATAATGATGATGACATTTATCTAATGCTTTAAAATTTGCAAAGCACTTTTCATGTTATTTCATTTGGCCTTCACAGCAACCCTATTAAATAGCAGCTATTATCTCCATTTTATAGATTAGGAAATTCATATTGAGAGAAGTTAAGTGGTTTGCCCATCGTCACATAATAAGGGTGCAAGAAAGGATTTCAATCCATGTCTTTCTGACTGCATTTCTAATGCTCTATCCACTGTCTTACCTGGGTGAGTCATGTCAAATAGTGAAATTTCCAGATTATTTGGGTAAGGACAATAAACCAGAGTGAAAAATCCCCCAAAGTATACATAGATTCTTTGTGTTACATGAGAATCTTTGACACAAGTGTTACATATAATTATAGTTGGTCCTTCAAATCTTACTCTAAATTTTGTACCATCATTTTAAATAATATGCATGTTAATTGCCATTAATGCTTAAACTGAATCTTTTAAATACAGAATTCTGTTTTTGTTTTTTGGATTTTTTTTTTTGAAGGGGAATAAAAGCAATTGAGTAGAAAAGCTAGCAATTATTGTAAACAGCTCTGAGTATTTTTTTGGAAGGTCACCCCTTTATTCTTTTTTTAATAGCTTTTTATTTTCAAAATATATGCAAAGATAGTTTTCAACATTCACCCTTACAAAACCTTGTGTTCCAAATTTTTCTTTTTTCCTTCCCTACCTCTTCCTCTAGACAGCAAATAATCCAATATATGTTAAATATGTGCAATTCTTCTATACATATTTCCACATTTATCATGCTGCACAAGAAAAAAATCAGATTAAAAAGGAAAAAAAATAAGAAAGAAAAAAACAAAGAATAAAAAGGTGAAAATATTATGTTGTGATCCACATTCTGAATATGTTGATGCTTTTCCCTTATTTCCTCTTTCTTGCTGTTGCTGTTTTTATATTAAGTTCATAATAGTATTATGGGTTGGGGAGGAAAAATACAAAAATCTGATTTTCTTTATTTCAATGAGCCTTGTCCATGGGAGAGACACAGTTGGTTGTTCAGACCATAAGGATGTAATGAAGGTACCATTAACTACTTGGTGGCCTTCTATCCTAATTATAAAGTATCCAAAAACAAATAAGCAAGTTCTGTAAAATTAACCTTGCAAAATCCAGACCTATAAAATATACCACGTGCTGCCATTTTCTAAACCCCAAGCCTTTCTTGGCTTATACATTTGCTTTTGTTACCTTGATTGCAGAATCTATGAATCCTTGAGAATTCCATTGAGTTCACTTCCCTAATTAGGGAATACAGTTTGGCGCTCCAGTGGGATGAACTACCTGGGATTCTAGCATAAAACAAAATCCTTTCTGGATCAAAAGTGTTAGGAAACTGCATTATTTTATTGGTAGAGCAAATTCTTACTAGCTGAGTGATTCTGGGTAAGTCACTTTTAACCTCTGTCAGCCTGTTTCCTCATCTATAAAATGGAGAGGGAGAAAAAAGTTATTACCTAACAGGATAGCAGGTAAAGCTCCCAAATGAAGTAATTTGTCCCATGTGCCTAAAAGAGCAACAGAACTGGTTGGTACCTTCCCTGTAATTTAGAATATTAGAAATTGCCTAGAGCAGACATATCAAAGAGGCCATGGGAAGGCCAAATTTAACCCAATAGCTTAAAATTTAGTTCATATCTGATTTTAATGTGTTAATGTATTAATTTTTTAAAATGTGTGTGGTTTTCTAAGTCAATACATATTTCTACTTACTGGGATCCCCCATTTCTACTTGAGTTTGACTCACTGACCTAAACCATTGAGATATTATTAATTTGCCCAAAGTCAGAGGCAATATTGGAACCAAGTCTTTCTGATTGTGAGACCAGCTCTTGATCCATTATATCATCCTGCCTCTCTTGGCCCAGCAGACAGTTTTGAAATTAAAACTTGAAGTTGTATGATAACCTAGGTGTTGTAAAGACTGGGCCTCAGGCAGATCCAAATTCAAATTTGACCTTAAACATTTACTGGCTGTGATGAGGGGTAAGTCATTTAACCTCTGCCTGCCTCACTTTTCTCATTTCTAAAATGGGGATAATAAAAGTACCTACCTGTCAGGGTTGTCATAAGAATAAAATGAAAATACCATTTGCAAATTTTAAAGCCCTATGCAAACGCTAGCTCTAAGTAGTAGTATTATTAGCCTCTGTCTCCTTCAGTTTCCTCATTTGTAAAATAGAGATAATAATAGCATCTACCTCCCAAGGTTTTTGTATCAAATAGGAAACTACTTATAAAATTTACTTTGCAAACCTTAAAATGCTATTTACATGCTTTTTTTTATTCCTTAAAAAAATAGAATTGAAGAAAACTTACTTAAATCATTTTTGAGCCTAAAATTTCCCAAGGTTTCTTTATTAAAAAGACATGGAAAGCACAGTTATTTGGGAACACTCTTTGTGTTCCCAGTAATTAGGCTGTACTAATTACTCTCCCAGTCTATGCTGAGGCGAAGGTGGATGTCTGTAAAAGACTGAGACTCTGCAGTAACAATAACAAGAATGCTGAATGGGAGGAGGAGAGAGAGGAGGATTTGGCTGGCACTCTTTCAGAATCTTGGGTGCTTTGTGTCTGGGCTTATCAGACCCCCCGGATCCTTAGAGTGGTCTCTGAGAAAAATATTCTGTCACCCTGAAAACATTTCTGAAGTTGGTCAAGCGTGGGTTAATCATAACACAATGAATTCTTTTTATGAAGATGGGGGGGAAACATTCCAGATTGAAATGAATGCCTTGGAATAGCCTCCTATTTTAAACTGAAAAGCCTGGGAAATTCACTACAGAGCTTGTGTGACTCACTCAGCAGTAACATGAAGACTGGGCTAGTCATTTTCAATGCAATCCTCTTCATTCATCATGAGAAAGTTGGCAGAAAGTAGACAGCCTTTTGGATTTTCTTCTTATCTTGAATTATAGAATTTTAGAGATAGAGGGGATCTTGGAGAACATTTTTTTCCTCAGAGCAGAGGTTTTTAACTTACTTTGTATGTCTTAGATCTCTGTCAGTCTGGGAAGGCCTATGGTCCCTTTTTAGAAGAATGTTTTTAAGTGAAAAAAATAAAATAACCTGATTACAAAGGAAATCAAAAGTTAACAAAAATTAAAATATGATTTTTATACCCATCCAAGTTCACAGACACTCTGACATCTATAGGTTGAAGACTTTAAGTTAAGACCCCCTATTTTTGAGATAGTGTAGCCCAACTTTCTCATTTTACAGGTAAGAAAACTGAGGTCCACTGAGGTGATATGTCTAATTTCTGCCATCAAGAGAACAATAAAACTCGATTTGTATGACTAGCAGTTCAATGGCCTTTTTTTTTTTTGCTTGTTTCTTTTTACCATCTGACAACATCTTGAATAACAACATAAAAAAAAGCAGTTTTATATTGTATTTTTCTCTGTGTGAGTTCTATTTCTGTTGACAGTTCTTTAGGAGAGATACGTAGCAGATAAGGTAAAGGAGATAAAGCAAAATAGAACATTAGTCCTATCATCTTAATCTCAGGGACTGAGTTGAGACTACAAATATAGTATTTTGTTTCTCTTCTAGTCATTGACCTGTACTCTGTATATCATTGCCTTGTTAGAGAAGATGATTCAGCTTGTCAAAAATCTTTGGAGCCATTAAAAGAAAACTACCCTGGGGGTACTGACCTGCTTGTTTTGCATTGGTTTTATGGGAAACATTGTGATAACCTCCTTAAGTGAGCAGCCTAACAATAAGCCCATAGACTGTATTTGGAAATCAATGTCTTCCTTCCAATGTACAAGTGAAGGCAAATGGCTTTCTCAACCCTGCAACTTGCAAAGGAAAAGTCAGAGGTCTTTTTGAAAAGAACATGGCCCCATTTTTATCCTTGTCTGGCATGGATGTGACTGTGGTCAAGACAAATGATGAGTAATATTTAATAATAATTAAAATAATTTTTAATTTTATCTTTTAATAATAATTCAGATTTCTCTAGTGAAAATGGAGGGCACCCTTCCCCTAACCCCAATGATATGGAAGGGATAACTGTGGTTCTGGTGTATTAAGTGCAGGGAACTGGGAGTCAGGAGACAACCTTCTTGCTCTCCCCCTCTTTGCCCTTCTCTGTAACCTCCTTGCTGTGTGGCTTCCAGTCAATCGTGTCTGCTCTCTGGCTCTTGATTCTCTCCTTTATAAAAGGATAAATCTGAACTACCTGAACTCTAAACTTGCTAGCAACTCTAATCAGTCCATGAGCATCCATCAGGAAGCAAATATAACATTGCCCTCCTTTTAGAAAGCCTCAGGGTAAAAATCTGTAGCCTGGAGCATCATTTGTCCCAATTTTTGCAAAAAACTTTTCCTAGTCTTTCTTAATCTTAGTCCCTCTATTCTAAATTATCTCTGTGTCCCCTCATATCTTGTTTGTACATAGCAGTGTGTGGGATAATGACCCTTACCCAAATTAAATCAGAGACTCTCAAGGTAAAAAGAAAAAAGGGACATATTATGATCTTCCAAGAAAGGGCAACTCCCAACAGACAAGGTGTCAGTAGAGCAAGATAAAAGTTCAAATTGCAAAACACAAGATTGTAGACCAGAAGCTCCACCCTCCTTTCACCCATTGTTTGGGAGAGTCCAGGCTTACCCTCTAAATGTGGAAATCTATCCCAGAAACAAAAGAATACTAGTAAATAACAAACTCTTAACTAAAATTTTCCTAGAGAACTGCTATATAAGCAGATATTCTTGGAAGAGAGAATTCTGTTACCTGAATTCCCAAAGCCATCAATACCTTTAAAAGAAATACTTAAATGCTAATTAAGAGGTGTGTATGTAGGCAGAAACAGGAGGGGAAATGTTCATCCAAGACAATTGAACACTTGAAGCTTTTTAGCTATAGCTCAACTTGTTATTGCCAAGTCTGAAGTCACAATTAGGGCATAATTCAAGGCCACATTCCCATGAGAAGTCTTCACTCAGTTTATCCCATTCAGCAGTTAGCCTCCTCATCTCTTTGATTAGATTGTGAGCTCCCTGAAAGCAAGGACTAGCTTTTGTTTTTTTTTTGTTGTTGTTTTTTTGCCTATGCTAGTATTTCCAGTGTTTAGCCTAGCATTCCTGCATGCAGATGCTTCATTAAATATTTGTTGATTGACTATTTTCTAAGTAAGGATCCTTCTGGGAATTTGTTTTTTTCAAAATTAACACAACCTAAAGAAAGGCTAGAAGCACCTCCTCCCTTCCCCAATTTGAATAACCAGGAGAAAATTACTCCTCCAACACAGGAAGCACTTGGAGTTAGCTTCAAAAAATGAGGACAATTGCATATGAATGACAGTACATCCAATCATCTCTGAGAGCTAATAAAAAAAAAAATCTTCTGTGCTGAAAAACTGAAAACATTGAATATTCCTGTTTTGATAAACACCTAAGGCAATCATCTGAGGAAGAAGGCTTGGATGCTGAGAGGTCCTCTGCAGAAATTCAATATATCAAAAGAAGACCTCTACAAAGCTGAGAACATCCTCACCCTCAGCTAATTTAATAACCCAGAGTTATGGTCTGTCTTTCTTTCTTTCTTTCTTTCTTTCTTTCTTTCTTTCTTTCTTTCTTTCTTTCTTTCTTTTTTCCTGTTACACGTTACCTCTAGGACTGCGAGCAACCTATAGACCAACCTATGTATTTCTATATAGGGACAAGATATTGAACCCCTGGACTGAAAAACTGATAAAAATTACCCCTAAAAAAGAAATGTGTTAAAGGTAATCACAAGAACTGAGTATGCATGCTTAATGAGTTAATTAATATTAACTTCTCTTTCCCAAAGGTGGAGTTTTCCACCATTTTTGAAGATGGGTTGAATGGTTAGAGAAGGGGAACATGTGGAGGAGGAACATGCAGTGGAAGGCCAAGAAATCTGTTAATTTTGTCAGCCTCAGACAATTGTGGGGGCATGAGGAGGGACATTGAACTTGAGGATAGGAAATAAAAGGGTCATTCCCATATCAGAGTAAATTGGTGGATAATGGGTGCTTTTGCAAGAACTGTTAAATAAACCAACTTATTTCATATATTTATGAGTCCTTTTTATTTCTGCATCATACTTATAACAGGACAACCCATGAATTGATTGTCAAGTTCAGATGTTTTCAGTCCCCTTTGAATTAATATGTGAGGAGTCACCCTCCTTTCATCCCTCTCTCCCTGCCACCCCACAACATACAACTTGACTGAAAAGCTACAAAGATGGGCAATGTGTAAAAGTGGAGAGGGAATTAGACTTAAAATCAAGATTTCATCTTTTATTACCTAGGTGACCCTGGGCAAATCAATTTGCAACACTTTCTTCACCCATAAAACAAGGAGCTTCTACATGATACCTATAAAGGCCCCTTCTAGCTCTAGTTGGTGGTTCAATGATTTATTATCTTATAAGGTATAGCTAGGGTGAGGAGGTCAAGGACTTGGAATAGAAAGTAAAAGCATGGAAGAAAGCCCCATGTAGAAGGAAGAAAAAGGATAAAAGAAACCTCCCTAGATAATTAACTAGGTTGTTCTTGAAGGAAGGATTTTGAACCCAGAATGACTGAATTCCCAAATCTTAGTTGTTTTTTTGTTCCTCTTCCTTTTTGACTTTTCTATTGTTTTTGATATATTTAACTATTCCTTTTACTATATCTTTTTTTTCCCCTTGATCTCAAAGACATCATACTATCTTGGTATTCCTCCTACCCCCTAAATGCTTCTCTGTTTCTTTTACTATATCTTTATATTCTTTTTCCTCAACAGCATTTTATTTTTTCCAAATAGACACAAAGAGAGTTTTAAACATTCATTTTTGTAAGTCTTTGTGTTACAAATTTTCCTTTCCTTTCCTCAAGACAAAAAGCAATCTGAATCAGGTTAAATATGTGCAATTCTTTTAAATCTATTCCATATTTTTTGTATAGTACAAGAAAAATGAGATCAAAAAGGGGAAAAAACATGAGAAAGAAAAAGCAAGCAAGGAACAAACAAAAAAAAGGTGAAAATACTATGTTTTGATCCACATTCAGTCTCTATAGTTTTCTCTCTGCATGCTGATGGCATTTTCCATCCCAAGTCTATTGGAATTGTTTTGGATCACCACAGTATTGTTTGTCTCTACATCTTCAATTTTTTTTTTTTTTTAATATTAGGATCTCCAAATGTGTCCTTTGGCCACTTTCTCTTTTCCTATACATTCACTACCTTGACATTCTCATTAATTTCCCTAGAAGCTCCTCCTTTTTATTTTCCTATCTATCTAAATCTCTATTGTCAGGCATGGAGCTTACTGAGCTTGAAAACAGTATCTGCAACATTTTTCCCATCCTCTTCATACCCTCCTCACAGCCACCACCACAGTATAAAATCTCATTACTGACCATCTGGCCTTTTAAAATCTATTCTTAACATCATTGCCATGATAATTTTACCTATGTATAGCTCTGGTTTATGAATCATATTTCACAAGACTGATGATAAATTATTTTTTGGGAAAAAGACAACCATGAAAAAAATTTCACATCATCTACCAATATTTGTTGCTTACTATAATCACAATCTTGGGTGATTGAGATATCTATCACTCTAGTATTTTCTTGTTTTTTGGGAGAGTTTATCCCATTCACATTCACAATTATGATTACCAGCTCTGTATTTCCCTCCATCCTGTTTTCTTCCCTGTATATACTTTTGTTCTCTCTTTGTACCATTTTTTCTGCCATGCCTTTTTTTAAAAACCCACACCACCCACTATTCTATCTCCTATCACTCTTCTCCTCCCTCTTAGTAATGTTTTTTAAACCCATTCTACCTACTGCCTTATCTTCTATCAACCTCTCCCCCCCTTCTCTTATCTTTTCCCCTAGTGTTTCTGTCTTCCTATCCTGTTCCTCCCTTTTCTTTCCCCTTTCTCCTCCTACTTCTTTATAGGATTAAATAAATTTCTATACCCAACCAAATGATTAAGTTATTCTCTCTTAAAGCCAAAAAAACCCCCCAAACTGATGAGATTAAACTTTAGACAATGCTCATCCTCCTCCTTTCTTTCCCTTGATTGTATTAGGTCTTTTTCACTTCTTCATGTGAACTAATTGTCTCAATACACTTCACCTTTCCTCTTTTTCCAATACAGATCTTTTCCCACCCCTTAATGTCTTTTTCTTTGATGTTATCATATCAGGGACCATTTTCAATCTCACTCTCAGCCCATGTGATGCTCCCCTTTGTCTGGCCCCATGATAGATACAGTTCTCAAGAGTTACAGATATTGTTTTCCCATCTAGGGATGTAAACAATTTGATCTTTACATATATATATATATATATATATATATATATATCCTCCCCCACCATTTACCCTTCTATGATTCTCTTGAGTCTTATGTTTGTAGGTTAAATTGTGTGTTTAGTTCTTTTTAATAGAATAGTTCTTTTAAATAGAAATGATTGAAAATCACTTATTTCATTGAAGCTCCATCTCCTTCCCTGAAAGATAAGTCTTTCTGGGTATTTAATTCTTGGTTGTAACCCTGAATTCTGTCTAATTCTTCTGATTGTTCCTTAATATTTGAATTGTTTTTGTCTAGCAGCCTGCAGTACTTTTTCCTTAAGATTATAGTTTTGGAGTTTTGCAACAATATTCTTCCGGGTTTTCCTTGTGGGATCTCTTTCCAGTAATGACTGGTGGATTCTTTCAATCAATATTTCCTCCTCTGTTTCTAGAATATTGGGGAAGTTTTTCTTAATGATTTTTTGTAGAATGTTATCTAGGCTCATTTTTTTGGTCATGGCCTTCAGATAGGCAAATATTTTTAAAAGTATTTCTTCTAGATCTATTTTCTAGGTCAATTGGAAAAATTGGCTGTTTTGCCAATGAGTTACTTCACAATTTCTTCTATTTTTTCAGCCTTTTTAGATTGACTGATTATTCCTGTCTCACAAAGTCATTAGCTTCCATTTGTCCTGTTCTAGTTTTTTAATGTGTGATTTTCTTCAATTATCTTTTGTCTCTCTTTTTCCATTTTGTTTATTCTACTGTTTAAGGAATTGTTTTCTTCAGACAAATTTTTTCTTCCTTTTCCAAACTGTAGACCTCCCATTTCCTTTCTCATTTTTATTTCTACCTCTCTTATTTACCTTTTGAAATATTTTATAAGTATTTCCAAGAAGCCTTTTTGGACTTGAGACCAATTCAACATCAGTCTTTGAGATTTCTTCTACGGACATTCTGTCTCATCTCAGTTTGTGTTTTTGTCTGCCTGTCACCATAGTAATTTTCTATGGTCAAGATTCTGTTCTGTTTCTTGATCATCTTCTTTCCTTTTCTTTTGGTATTTCCTGTTTTTGTTAATTTTTTTTTTTTTTTTTTTTTTTTTACTTTTAAGGTCAAGCTTTGCTCCTGGTGTAAAGGTGGGTGCTGAGCCAAACTTCCTGTGCAGCTCTGAGCATTTGCTTTAAGCACAGGAGCCCTTTGTGTTTGTAGGGGATAGCTTTGTCTAATCTGTTTGGGAAACTGTCTGGTTACCCAGAGTTTGTCTTCTGAGCTAGTACTGGAGTTTTACTCCTTTACTGAGCCAAGACTGAGGGTCTTAATTGCTGATTTGCTGTCATTAAACCCCTCTCACTGGCTTTCCCAGAGTCTATCTGACCTGGGCTGAACACACTTTTCACCCCAGTGAGATGGACTTTTATTTTATTGACGTTTTTTCAGTCTGTCTTGAACTGGAGTGTGGTTTCACTCCATCACACTCTATCCAGAGATTTGGTTTCATCTATTTTAGGGGGAAACTGGGAGAGCTTGAGCAGCTTCCTGACTTTACTCTGCCATCTTGACTCCATCCCTCAGGCTTAGTTTGAGAATCGTGCTATTAATAAAATTAGAGATGTGGGGAAAGACAGATTTAGAAAGGTAATGGTTCAATTTTATTCATGTTGAATATTCCATCCATGGTGGGATGAATACTAAAACATGTGTGTCCATTAGGAAAATGTCATGTAGAAGGAGTGAGGGAAGTTATGATTTAGCAGCCTTTGGCATTGTGAAAGACAAAGATTGACATTAGGGATGAAAAATTTGAAAGGACTTGTGAAAAAAAGCTCAACTTAAAAGAAGAGAAAAGATAGAGATACAGATAGAGATGCAGATATTGGGGAACTCTGGGAAAGGTATACTTGAAGCAAGGATACTTATAGCAGGGTGTTTATTCAGTGTGATTGATGAAATAATGGTTCTCTAGTTCATATATACTTAGTGTGATGCAATGATGTAATCACTCTAGTTAGCATATATTTAGCGTGATATGGTGATGTAATGTTCTACAATTGGCAAATGTTCAGTGTGCTTTAATCATACTAAGGTATTTAAGAGCTGAGAGGACTTGAAATAGAAAGATTCTAGATTCCATTCTTAACTATCCTCCTGGTGGCTCTCCTGCCTTCAATACTTCTCCACCTAAGACCAAGGCCTGTCCAGAGATTCCCCAGAAATCTAGTCTAAACACTACAAACAATCACTAGAGAAAGTAAAGAACATGATGCAATGGGTGTGAAGAACATAAGCAGAATAATGTGAGAAAGAAGAAAAGGGGAAGCAATCAAGGAAAAGGAGGTTTAGGATATTGTTTCTCTTCCCCTCCTGCCCCCATCTTCTAATAGTTTTTAATTTTTCCAAAGACATGCAAAGATAATTTTTAACATTCGCCTGTGCAAAGCTTGCAAATCCGCCCCCCCCTTTTCTCCAATCTCCACAAGACAGCAAGAAATCTGATATAGGTTAAACATGTGCAATTCTTCTAACCATATTTCCATATTCATCATGCTGCATAAGAAAAGTCAAATTCAAAGGGGGGGGGGGGAAACCACAAAAAGACAAAAAAAAGCAAACAACAACAACAAAAAAGGTAAAAATAATGTGCTTTGATCCATATTCAGTATCCATAGTTCTCTCTCTGGATATGGATGTCTCTTTTCATCACAAGTCTATTGGAAATACTTTGAATTACCTATGAGGCTGCTTCTTAACTGTAGCTTTCTGCTTCTATGAGAAGGTAGTTGGTAAGACAAGGTATGTAAGACAAGTTGGCAAGGGAGGAAGTTAGTGAGAGAAGGGAAAGGAAGTTGGATGCCTCTATCAAGGAAAGTGAGAGCTCTTAAGTGGTTTGTTGAATTTACAAGTGGTTTGTCACAGTAGATTCCCTGGGAATCTAGTAGCAAGAATGATAAAGAAATACAGCAAGTATGGAGAGGAAGAGGAATTTCAAAGTTAATTACAAAGAATATGTGATGTTTCTTTTTTCAGTCATGACTAAGGGACAATTTTCTGTTAAAAGTTCCTGCAGATTGATTAAGATGACCAAAACCAAAAATGACAAATGCTAAAAGGGTTATGGGAAAAATGGGTATACTAATGCATTGTTGGTAGTGCTAAGAACTAGTCAAATCATTTTGGAAGGTAATTATGACTAGATTCAAATACTTATTAAACTGTGAATACCCTTTGATCTAGCAATTCTGCTACTAGGTCTATATTCCAAAGACATCAAAGAAAGAGAAATAAGACCCAGATGTACAAAAATATTTATAGCAGCTCTTTGTAGTTGCAAAGAATTGGAAAATGAAGGGGTGTTCATCATTTGGGGAATGGCTGAATGCATTATGATAAATGAATTAGATGAAACGCTATTGTGCTATAAGAAATGATGAAAGGGATGATGTTAGAAAAACATGGGAAGATGTGAATTGATGCAAATTTAAGTGATCAGAACAAGGATAATAATTTATCTAACATGAGAAATATTACAATCAACTGAAAGACTGATCAATACAATGTTGTTTTTATTTACTTGTTTCAGTCATGTCTCACTGTGACATCACTGGAGGTTTTCTTGGCAAAGATGCTGAAATGGTTTTTCATTTCTTTCTCCAGCTCATTTTACAGATCAGAAAACTGAGGCAAACAGGGTTAAATAATTTACCCAGGGTTGTACAATGAGGAAGTATCTGAGTCCACATGTGAACTCAGGAAGATAAGTTTTCCTGCCTCCAGGCTTACTACTCTATCCAATGTGCCACCTAGTTGTTCCATATAATACAATATAATATTCAGTTCCAAAGGGCTCATGATAAAGCATACTATTCATTTCCAGACAGAGAACTGATGGGCTCGTTTTGTAGATTGAAGCATACTTTCTTCTCTTTTTTTTCTTGACATGAGTAATGTGGAATTTTCTTTTGCATGACTGCACATTTTTGTAATGGGTTTTGTTTTTCTTCTCAATGAGTAATGGAAGGAAAAGGAGGAAAAAGCAATTGGGAGTGAAAATAAAAATATATAATTGAATTTTTAAAGAGAAAAGAAGATCAGCTTGAAGAATGCTTCTCCATTTTCAAAGTTATCAGAAAGAATTAAGTTGTTGGTTGTTTTTTTTTTTTTTTTAAATGAAAGAAGGGCTTCTATGTGAAAACAAATCAGAAAAAGGATCTGAAAAAGTAAAAGAGAGTCTTGATTCATGTTAGGAGATTAGAGGATAGATGAATGTCACACAGAAAAAAAAAAAAAAAGAAAGGACCATTGAACATTTACAACTAAGAAACAAAGATGAATATCCCTAGTGGTGGGAGGAAGACATCATGAATAGGAAGTTGTTGGCTCCACAGGTTAGGTTAGGTTTGTTGTTCTTTGTTCTCGAAGGGGAGCAAAAAGATATCAATTATTAGAGTCAAGTTACAGTGTGTAACTTGATCCGCTACAGTGTAGCTGATCAGACAAATATGAGCCACAGGTTCCACAGATTGGACAGAAATAGTCTCTATGAACATTTGGAGTGACTTCTCTAACTTTGCACATCTTGTACTTCTGAGCTAATTTAATTCTGCTTTGCTCATAGAGCACAGCACCTTCTTTGATGAGGACATGCCATGCTAACTGGTCCTGTGTCAGTGTCCCCCATGTCATAGAATCAATTCTAAAGTTTTTAAGAGAGATCCTGAAAGTGTTCTTGCATCACTTTTTCTGATCACCTTGTGAGCACTTGCACTATGTGAGTTCTCCATAAAATATTCTTTTTTGGGGAGCATATATTTTCGATCAAACAATGTGGCTAGTTGTACAGTTGATACTCTTGGCAATGTAGTTTGAAAAAAGATTTCACTGTCAGGTGTCTTATTCTGCCAGGTGATTTTCAGAATTTTCCTAAAACAATTCAAATGAAAGTGATTCAGTTTTCTGGTATGGGGCTAGTATACTGTCCAGGTTTCACAGGCATACAACAATCACATCAGGCACTTTCAGGTGAGAAGGAAATCAGAAAAAGTCAGAGGAAGTATGGACATGTAGTGGTGGATAATTACCTCTTGCTGAGGGATACTAAAATGCAAATGAAAACAACTCTGAAGTACTACCTTACATTTATTGGATTGGTTAATATAACAGAAAAGGAAAATGATAAATATTGAAAGGGGTAAGGGAAAATTCAGACACTAATGCATTGTCAGTAGAGTTGTGAACTAATTTAATCTTTCTGGAGATCAATTTGAAACTATGCCCAAAGGGTTATAAAATTCTGCATGCCCTTTGATCCAGCGATACCACCACCAGTCTGTATTCCAAAAATTTTTTTTAATGAAAAAAAAAGACAAAATATTTATATCAGCTTTTTTTGGTAGTGAATGCTGAAAAATTCAGAATTGAGGGAATAGCCATCAATTAGAGAATGTCTGAATAAGTTGTGGTAAATGATTGTAATGGAATACTATTGTGCTATAAACAGGGAGGGTGCTTTCAGAAAAACCTGGGAAGACTAACATGAACTGATACAGAGTAAAGTAAACAGATTCAGGACAACATTGGACACAATAATAGCAACATTATGTGCTAATCAAATGTGAATGACTTAGCTATTCTCAGCAATACAATGATCTAAGACAATTCCAAAGGCTTCATGATGAAAAATGCTATTTTCAAATAAAGCATTGACGGAGACTGATGAAGCATACTCTTTTTCATTTACATTTTTTTTCATGATTTCTTTTTTGGCTTCTATCTTCTTTCCCAACATGACTATCATGGAAAACATGTTTCGGATGATCACACATTTATAATCTATATCAATTTCTTACTATCTCAGGGAAGAGGAAAGAGTGAAAGGAGGGAGACAATTTGGAACTCAAAATTTAAAAAATGAATGATAAAATCATCTTCAAATTTAAGAGGGAAAATGAAATGTTATTTTAAAAATCCAAATGTGTATTTAAAAATTTCTCCTCCCTTTTCCTCTCCCATATAATTCTGATTTCTATTTTCAGAATTTGGTTTTTGAATACTTCCTATCTCTCTAAAGCTTTATTCACTTTTAGAGTCTGTGGCAATGCTCTCATGCCTATCAATTTTTGAACATATTGAAATATTCTAAAGAGTAAGGTAAATGTCTGACTGTATCCAATGTTCCTTTCATTGACTATTACAAACAGTTTGATATGGTTAATTTCTTCTAATATTCTTATTTCGTTTACTATGATTGCAAGGTGTTTTTTTTTTTTTTTTTTTTTTTTTAATTGCTCAGTTAAGACAGAGCAGTTGTTCACCTCATTGTTTCTGCTTCCCTAAGGAGAGCTGTTGACTCCGGGTACTTCACCTATTGAAAGTGAAGGAGAGCCTGTTACTGTTCTCTTTCACAATCTATTTCTGCCATCATTTCTCATAGGTTTCAATTCCCTCAGAGTCTTCTTTTATTTATTCCGCTCAAAAAAGGATGGAAAAAAGATAATGTTGTAGCTTCCAAGTGCTACTAAGGGTTATAGAAATTCCACCAATTGGGAGGTAACATATCACTGTTTCTTAATGAAAAGAGAAATATCCCTTCTCTAAACCAGCATTGCTATAATAAATCCTTATTATTTAAATTTAAACACTATTTTTCTTCAGCTGATTTTGTCCCAGAAAAGATTTTCAGGCACAAACAGTAATAAAAATATATAGCAAGAGATTTTCAGAATTGATTTCTAAGGAGCATCAAAACAATGCTTTTACATAAATATAAGATATTTTAGAACTTTGAAGTAATAGATTATTTCTAATGCTTTTAATTTTTAAAATTTACTTATTAGTTTTCAACACTTTTATAATATTTTGATTTCCATTTTTTTCTCCTTTTCTCCTTCCTCTCGTCTCCAAGATGGCAATCAATCTGATATAGGTTATACATGTACAATCATTCTAATGCTTTTTATTATAACCTCAACTAATATTCAAATACACAATCAGGAATGAAAAATGATTGTGTAATGTGGCTTTGACAAATGATCAGATTACCTAAGATGGAGGCATTCACGTGGGGGCCATTGTTCTGGGAAAAGAGATTCTATATTTACTTACCAGGAGGCTGGAAGCAGTCTTTTACTAAGGGCTTTCTAACTCTTGCCAGAATTGCCTTCTTGTTAAAATCTGTGAGACTGAGGCACTGTCAGTCTGTTTTTCTGGTGGTGTCCAGGCATGAAGATCTCATTCACCCCCCAAAGTAAAGTGGGTGAACCTTCCCTTTCCATTAGATGCTGTGGTCCTGAAAGAGATAGGTTTGGAGTTCTGTTTTTGTCCTTTATAAATCTAGGTTTAGGAATATATTCTCTGACTTGGAAGAGCCAACCACTGGGACCCTGGAACCCAGGATTCTGGGCCAGATGTTCTTACTGGCACACACTGAAAACTCTTGACAAGCACAGGGACAAAAGATGGTGGGGAATTTTGGAACTTATGCTATATAAGAATTTTCTTTTTGGCTATAAACAATACCCTTCTGCCTCCCAAAGATGCCACAGGATATTGTGTAATTAGAGAATTATTAGTCTTGGAGTGTTGGGGGGGAACATTTCTGTGTTTGCAATTATTATATCTTAGGAAACATTTCTGTGTTTGCAATTATTATATCTTAGGAAAAAATATTCCTTTGTAAAAGTTAATCTGATTGATAAGTAGTTAAGTGAATTAGGGTGCTTGTATCCCTAAAATCAGGGGAACACAATCAGTGTGGGCTTGAGTCAATGGTAGAGATGAGAGACCCCTAACCCCATTAGCCTCCTTAAGGGAACGGGAAATGTAATTTATTAATACAACAAATCTGGTCTTCAAGCAGAGGGATTCAGAATAGCCATTGTAACAATTCAAAAACTGCAAAGCAATACATGTCTTTTATTTAAGTACCAGTTCAAAGTAGAATATGAGAATGTTCTATGATTCTGACTTTTCACTCATTCAGAAATCCTTCTTTCCCACTGAGAGCAAATTAATAAGTAGCTAGTTTGATCTCCATTCAGTCATCAGAAAGAACAATATTTATTAAGCTGAAGTATCTCAGTGAGACTATATATATATACTCAGCCTAGCTAGAGGCCTTTTGGAATTGAGAGCCACTGTGTGACAACTATTTAAAAAACACCTACCGTTGATATAATGTTTTAAAGTGTGACTCACACTTATATACACATTCTAATAACCACTTCAACAATGTGGCGAGGTAGGGACTATGAGTTTTATTTTCATTTGTACAAATTAGGGAACCAAACCTCTGAGAAGCTTAGTGATTTGACCACAGTAAAACGGGTGTGGAAAGTAGAAAAATCAACCCAGAATATCCTGATTCTAGGTCCATTACACTACCCATTCTGTATCTCCATTAATACTGGAAAAAGAAAGGTCTTTAGGGAGTAGATTTGAGGCAATATCATTTATTACCGCAGACCCTGCCTGAAAACACTAGCTGAGAAAATTTGACAGCTTTAGCTTGTTTCCCGGGCATCCCTCCTTTAGGTTATTACTGTATGGCAGAGACAAAGTAGAATCTGAAGAAGAAGCCAGCATTCGTATTCAGTGTGTCCTCTCAGGTGCTGGCAAACAGATGTCTCTGGCTTCAGTAGCTGGGCAGCATTTGTGTGAGAGCAGGGCTCCCAGCCATTGTCCCTACAACCTGAAAACAGGGTTTCTTTCCCCAAGGCTGAGATGGGCAATCACATTCTTCCCCAGGTTCCTGGGAGGAGCCCACCCAATCCATCATCTTTCTCTCCCTCTTCCCTTCTCCCCTCCCACTGTCCCCTCCCCCATAGGGAGCAACCCTGGGGCTCCCAGAGAAAGCCAGCTGTGGAAGGAAGGTGTGGCCTTCTCACAGGACTTCATTTATGGAGCTTGTTTTAAGCAGATACAAAATCAATAAAGCACAGAAAATGGAATCAATGGCCAGTGTTTTATCTTCTCATACCCACAAGAATTCCCCTCCCAGAAGTGGGAAGTCTATCCAAGAGAGGGATGAAAAGCACACAGAACAGCCATTTCAAAGAGAAAGCCCCTAGCGTGCACAAAACCCTCGTTTGGGATAAAAGATGGCAGCTGCAGAGCTGGAATGGTAACCGGTTGCCATGGTTACCCCATCTTGGATTCAGGCACCACATGCCACCTGGTGGTTGTCAGGCTGAACAGTCCTCGGGGATGAGGTTAATGTCCAGAGCATTTACAATGGCTTCAGTTCTCCTTTGGAGTTGAAACCTGGTATGTGTAGGAGGATAGAAGATTCCCTGGCAGAGAAACAAAGCCTGGAGACCCAATCAGGCAGCGATAAAAGCCAAGATGGCTTCCCTTCTTCCCTTGCAAGTAATTACCAATTCTGGGGAATGGAATATTATGGAAGCTGGTTTCTGTTCCTGGGCAAATCTTTGGCATCTGGTCAAGGTGGATTTAGCATCCTGACCAGGAATGTTGATAATCTAGAAAACCTTCCAAAGGCAAAAGATGTAGTTTGCCAAACAAAAAATGACTACAAGATATTAGATTCATTCTTTTCAAAAAGGAACCTTTATAATTGGAGAGCCTAGAGAGGAATAATACTGTAATCTAGCCTTAAAGTGATTTCTAGCATTTTTTTTTAAATTTTTAAATGAAAATGAGTTAAAATAACCTTGTTTTGAAAAAAATAATGAAAATTTCACATGAACTCTTAAGATAAAATTAGGATATGAGAAAAACCTGAACAAAAATTCAGTATATTAATATATGAAATTACTTATTTTTCTCAACTTCTAATGTTTACTAGATTTCTTGCTAATTCAATGTAATTAAGTGATCAACTGAACAATAAGACATCTATTGTGTCTTAAGTTCTAGAAATAGAAAAAAAAAAAGGGAAAAAAAACCCAGAACTGGTTTTCAAGGAGGGCAAAATATATCAATATGGAGTAATGTGGAGGATTAAAAAAAAGATAAAAATAATCTATATAAATACATAGTAATGTGGAGGGTCTAGGATGAGATGATCACTAACATGTGGGGGAAGGGATTTGGTTAGAAAAGACCCAGGAGAACTAGTGAGATGAAGAAGATAATTCCAGGCTTAGGGAACTGCCAGTGCACAGGAACAGATGGACAGAAGTACTCAGGGGAAAGAAAGAAGGCCAATTTGGCTGGAACAGAGGATGCATGAAGGAAAAGTAATGTGAAATTACTCTTGAAAAGATAGTTTGGAGCCAGATTAGGAAGGACTTCAAATGCCAAACAAAGGAATTGGCATATCATTCTAGATATCATAGGGAGCTATACAAGTTTCTTGAGATGGAACCAGACATGGTCAGTTCTGTGCTTTATCAATTTGGCAACTGTGTGAAGGACACAATGTACAAGAGAGAGAGGAGAAGCGGGAAGAGGAGGCTTTTGCAATGGCCCAAATGCTGAAGGCCTAAAGTAGAGCAATCACCACTGAGTTGACACAACTGGATTTTTACAAGGGGTATTGTGAAAATAGAATTGATCAAATTTGACAACTGATTGAATCCAGAATTTGAGGGAGAGGTAGAGAATTTGGATAACTAGAAAGATGGTGATATACTACAAATATAGGGAAGTTAGGAAGAGGAGCAGGTTTAGGGAGAAATTTAATAAGTTTCAGTGTGGGAATGATGCGGTCTATTTTAGAATGTATATTTATCATTGAAATGGACAAAAGACTGATCCTTCCCCCCCACCCCCAACCCTGGGTCAAGGGGCCTCAGACTTATAGGCAAACGTTGATCAAACTAAATTAAGGGAAGAGTTATGTTCATACTGGACCCCATCCCCTGGTTCATGAGACCCTAGATTTTCCAAGAAATGGTTGAAGTCCCAGACTTTTGGAGAAGTGTGTACCTAACAGACTCAGGACAACATTGTAAAACATGTCGACAGGTTCTGTTGTGAGCTCACTCACATCCAGACATTTCCCTATTGTAAATGAGAAACTGTGTCAGTGCTTTCCAAAATCTGTAACCGCAAGGCTGTACCGGGATGTGGCAAACGCACTTAAAAGTGTACCTAGCTAAAGGTTCAGGGCTGATCTCCACCAGCCTGATTAGTGAGTCAGTCGCTGGCTGGCCAGCAAATAAATGATGTTTTAAATTAAATAATCTGATCTGAGCTGTCTAGCTGTGTCTGTCCATTTCATCATCACTTTGAGATTTGGAAAATTCAATGTTCAGGAGTTTTGTATACCTCTCAAAACAGTCCTATAATCTGGGTATTGTTATTGTTGTTTAATCATTTTAGCTGTGTCCTCCTCTTCATGACCTCACCTGCCGTTTTCTTGGCAGAGCAGTTGAAGTAATTTGCCTTTTCCTTCTCCAGCTCATTTTACAGAGAAGGAAACTGAGGCAAATGGAGTTAAGTGATTTGCTGAGGGTCGCACAGGGATTATCTGAGGCTATATTTGAACCCAGGAATATATATTGCTACAAAATAGTAGGAGCAGTCCTAAGGGAACAAGCTTAGAATCATAGCATTTCATTGTCAGAAGAAAGGTCTGAGATAATTTAGTCCAAGTATTCCATTTTACAGATGAGACTACTGAAGCCTAGAGAACTGAAGTTAATGAGGTCCTGAACAGTGTGGGTGTGGTTGGCCCAGAGAAATTGAATCATTGATAAATGCTTCAGGCAGGGAGAAAGCTCTAATAGAGATCAGTTTATGTCCATGATCCCACTTCATAGGAAGATTGTCCAGTCAGAAATCCAAGTTATGTCAAACCCCTGAGACCCATCCCCTGTAGGGTTCTTGGACAGCCTCACTTTGCCATGTCCTGTGAGTCCCTGAGGTTAAATTTTCCCTATAAAAATCTGCTTATGGCTATGCCACATTTACTGCCCTTCTTTGGGTCAGTCTACCACACACTCTGCCTCATGGTGCCTTTTCCTTTATTTTTCCCCCATGCCATATGGTGTCTCTCCTAACCCTAATAGACTTCTCAGTCCCATTCTCTTCCTTATAGCTAACTCTTTTAGGGTGCTAATCCCTTTCAGGATATAACCTGCCAGCAAAGTGCATTCCCCAGCCTTGTGGGGTATTTCTTTTTTCCAGGTGAATGGCAAGTTCTACTACAGAACTTGTTCTTTCCATAAAATTCCTTTCTATGCTCCCCCCAAATCTATTTCATATTTACCATTCCTGGTGTCTATCATATACTTTCATTTAGTCTATGACCTCTTCTCCTATAAATCTATCTTTTGCCAAAGAGAATGGCCATTGTGAATTCTTCATATGACTGAACATTTGGTGCGTACCATTATCTGGTGTCTACATCAGCCACATCAAACCGACTTTGCCAAAGTTAGCTCCCTAGTCAGCATCAAAATTGAGAATCAAACTTGGTCTCCTTAACTCCAAAGCCATTGCCTATTCATTGAGACTATTTCTTGTCAGGCAAGGGTACATCTATAAGATATACTAGATTTCACACTATAATGTCTCAACCCCCACTCTTGCAAAAAGATATTTTTAAAAAATCATTTTGTGATGTATTCTTTCAGTTTTAAATGAAAGCCTTGACATTCATGATTTTGTTCATTGAGCAAGAACGCGTTTTATGACAGAATTATAGATTTAAAGGTGGAAGAGCACTTTTAGACTGTCTAGTCCAATTCCTTCATTTTTCAGTTCAGAAAATGGAAGCCCAATTCCAAAAGACTGGGGATGGAAAATCCCACTCACATGCAGAGAGAAGCTATGGAGACTGAGTGTAGACCAAAATAGAGTATTTTGTCCTTTTTTTGGTTTGTTTTTTTCTTTCTCGTTTTTTTCCCCCTTTGTTCTGACTTTTCTTGTACAACATGACAAATATGGAAATATATTTTAAAAGATTGCATACAGTCAATCTATATCAGCTTTCTTGCTATTTGGGGTGGGGGGGAGATAAGGGAGGGAGGAAGACAAATTTGGAACATGAAGTCTTACAAATATGAACGTTGAAAACTATCTTTACATGTGCTTGGAAAAATAAAATACTATTAAAAATTAACCTTGGTGTTCTGTCCACTGTACTACATTGCCTCCTCACAAAATGGTGGCATACCAAGTGGGAAACAGCTAATAATTCTTCTTTGCCATAGTACTGACCCTAAATTTTGCATCATGGTACTAATAACTTTTAACTCTTTCTTCTTCCTTAGTCTAAATATTTTATCAATCAAAACAGTATTTGAGTAGGTGAGGTGGTCTGATTAAAAAATAACATAAACTACATTCATGGAAGGGGAAACCAAAATATAAAGGGAACATTCTTTTCCAATTGCTCTCTCCTTCCTTCCCATAGGAAAATGGCTTCTGTGATTCTTGAGAGTTAAGTGGTCCCAACCACTTTCCTCCAGAAGGGACTAATAACAGTTAACATTGATATAATTCTTTAAGTTTTGCAAAGAATTTTATAAAGAGCACTCTTTTTTTTTGCAGGGGGAGGGGAGAGAGGAAGGGCAGACCTGCCAGATTCACAATCTACTTGTTATCTTCAGCTTCTCACTTTCTCTCATCGTATCATAGCCAATTAGTTGTCTACTCCGATCCTTTATTCCCTTTGGAACATCTCTGTTATGGAGTCCCTTCTTTCCTGCCACTTTCAATGCAACCAACCAAGGTGGTAGGGCTTGATTTTACCACCTGATGCCTGGATTATTACAGTGATCTGCTGATTGGTCTCCTCACTCCAATCTATTCTCTACCTAATCTCAAACTGATCTTCTTAAAATGCAGATCTGACCGTATTATCCCCTATTCATCGAGGTATTATGTTTCCCTACTACCTCCAGGATCAAATGTAACATCTTTTGTTTGGCTTTTAAAGCTGTTATTAAACTGGGCCTCTTCCCATCTTTCTAGAGTTCTTATGGCATACTTTACCCTTACTCTGCACCTCCTTTCCCTCCAAACATTAGCCTCCTTGCTTTTTCTCCTACTAGATACTCTATCTCACCATTGAACATTTTCATTAGAATGATCCCCCTCCTTTTTTCTGCCTTCCCTGGCTTTTGTTAAAATTCAACAAATGTCCCACCTAAGGCAAGAAATCTTTCCCACTCCTTCATCTAAGGACCTTCTTTCTGAGGCTATCCTCAAATTATCCTGTATATATCTTGTTTGTTCATAGTTGTTTGCATACTCTTCCCCATAGACTGAACTCCTTTAGGATAATAACTGAGCTTTGCCTTTCTTTCTATCCCTCACATTTAGCATGGTCCCCAACGTAGTATATGTGCTTAATACATGTTAACTGATTGACTGATCAATCTAGTGAAACCTATGGACCTCTTCTCAGAATAATGGTTTTTAATGCTTAGAAGAAAATATGCAGAATTATGAAGGAAATTGCTTATATTGAAATAAAGATAGAAATTTTTTCCCTGTTTATGAATCACTTGAAATATATCTGTAAACCCTTCTATTGAACCCCAAGTGAGAAACAACTCTAGAGATGATTTTAATTTTGATTTCAACAAATGCCTTACATCAATCTTGTTAGGCAGATACTACTATATGAGGCTAGAAGCTATCTGACTAAGGAGTGGTCAGAATCAGACAGATTGGGTATGGAGTTTACTGAGACACTCCTCATTTTGCAGATGAAGAAATTAGTGAGATTCAATGACTTCCTTTAGGGCACTCAACTTGTATGTTAGAAGTGAGATTCAAATTTTGGTCTTCTTAACTCACTTTATCCAGTGAATCCATTGTGAATGGGTATCCCTATACAGTTCTTTGGATAGATACAGTTGTTTGGACTCTGGAAAACAGTTTAAATCCTGTCAGATCCACTTACTAGCTATGTGACTCAGCCTCAGTTTCCTTGTCTATAATAATCATAATAATAGCACCTGTGACAACATAAAAAAAGTGTTTTATAAACCTTAAAGTCTACATAAATACTAGCTATAATTATGCTAAAGAAGAATCTGGGCATTTTTTGTTGGTGGTGTTGTCTAGTTGGTTTAACTCTCTATGATCCCATTTGGGGTTTTCTTGGCAAATATACTAGAGTGCTTTGCCATTTCCTTGGCCAGCTCATTTTACAGATAAGGAAACTGAGGCAAACAGGGATGACTTGCCCAGTACTGATGTAATATGACTTTGTGGTCCCCTGACCTTGAGGGGCTTCTATTCTAACAATAAGTAGGGGCCTAAAACTTGTAGCTTTGGAAGCTGCCTCAGTAAATTCCATCCCCAATCTGTCTGATTCTGACCACTCCTTAGTCAGATAGCTTCTAGCCTCATGAAACTCTCACAGATCAAATTCCTAAAACAATAGCAAATAGACCACTTCAATTCATTGCTGACTGGTAATCTTGTCAGTAATAATCTGAGCAAAAGAACCAAATTCTGGAGACCACTTCTTCCTACCTATGAACCCCAGAATTAGCATACTATAATTGAAAGCTGGATAAATATATCTCCTTGCTTCTGTTTCTCTGCTAGATTCTAAGGGAATCCAGCCTTGTAATAGGTGTTACTATTGCAATAAAGCTTTGCCCATTGACTATGAAATGGGTTCAAGCCTGCAAATTCTTTTTTTTTAGTTAAAGTTTTTTGTTTTCAAAACATATGCATGGATAATTTTTCAATATTGACTCTTACAAAACTGTATGTTCCAAATTTTCCCTTCCTTGCCCCCAACTCCTCCCCTAGATAAACCTGCAAATTCTTTTGAGACACCTTGTGACACTGGTCTGGGACCCCAAACTTTTGGGGTCTCCCCTTCCCAACCTCAATAGTAACACACAACAGCTAGGAAGTGTGTGAGGCCAGATTTGAACTGAGTAAGATGAATCTTCTTCACTTCAAATCCAGGGCTACCTAATTGCCTTTTAGTTGTTTCATTAATTTATGAAAAGAGTTTAGCATATGAAGCACTCTTTGGGGGAGCTGAATTTTGAGACTAATGTCAAGGAGAGCTATGTGATTACATCTTCTGCTCTCCAGGTACTCCATCTCATGGTAGCTTCAAGAAAATTTTCTTGTATGGGAAATATCAGAGCTCTAAAAATTTTAGAATGGGCTTTTCTCTCTTATTAGCTGATAGGCTGGTTTCTTCAATTATAAGGAAATTGAGATTGAGTGGAAACCAACAACAAGAGGTTCCGGAAATGTAGAAAAGAACAAAGAAACCAAGAAGGATTTGGGGTAAGTTAGTTTTTCTAAAACTTGGGGGAGAATTAGAGTTAGATGAATTAGTGTAGTTTGTATTCCTCTCTAATATGTGTTCCTGAAAGCTACAACCAGGTTCAAAGTATGGTTTGAGTCGGCATCTACTCAACATCATGGGTCATAAGTCCCCACCAATGTTTCTCTTTTATTAGACCAAGCCGAAGGACCTATTGAAATAAAACTGTATTTCATTAAAATAATGACAAATTATATAATAAGGAAAATTTCTCTCATATCTATGGGATCATACTTTTGCATAACATCTCATGCTATCAATGAAAAAGGGAACCCATGAACATGTAAAGAGGGAAACACATGTGTCTTAAACAACTTATCCTCTTGGGGTTACACCCCACATGCAATAGTTACCGGCTTTTGAAGCAGTCACTAGCTGTTTTGAAGAGCTGCTGCCTTTATCTGTCCAACCTGGTGATGTCATCTGTTGGGCTCCTTTCTCTGCCCAGCTGTAAATTGTGAGCTGTTGGGCTAGCTCCTCTGTTCTATTGCCATCTACAGGACTGCCCTGAATTGCAACTGCTGATGACATTTCCTGGTTTGACTTTTTTGCTAGATTTTACCTTGCAAGCTTCCTGCTGAATGCAGCTGCTGTATAGTCTCTTTCCTCCTAGAGAGGGGTTACAGCTCTTCTGTGGAAATGATTCTAGGCTCAGATTATCTTAACTCTTTTATGAGTAAGATCTATAGAAGTATCTTTAGATCAAGTCTCTTTTGAACCTCTTTGCTTTTGCCCCAGTGCCCACCAAGCCCCTAGATCTGCTTCCAGTTCAGCTGCCACAGCCATCATGGAGGGGAAAGGAAGCCTACTTTCCTCGTCACTTCAATAGTAAAAACTGTATCACAAGTGACCCACAGGCAGATCAGCCCGGAAGCTCTGGAAAGGGCAGCAAACCCTCCTCCCCCCCCCCACCCCCCCAGTCTTGCTTTCTATCCAGGTCCCACAATCCTCTTACAGAGAAGCATCAACCAACCATCCTCATCAATTGACAACCAACTGCCAAAGGCAAACCAGCCTATTGGAAGCAACAATCCACACGAAGGGATGGAAAAGAGATATCATGGTCCAGACAAGTCAAATCACCACAATCTTGACCACCATGTCTTCTTAGAATGAGATGGTGACAATCCAGGACATTGAGCCCAAGATCCTAAGGAATAATCTTACTTCCAACCCAATGCCCTTAGCCAGCATCTTGGGAAACAATCTTGGTGGAGATACAATTGCAACTGCTCCTGTGGGTGCTATAGATGTAACTAGAGAAGAGTTAGAAAAGAAAACTCTTGCCATCAAAATCTTTGGCATTGTCAAGTGGTTCAAGATTAAAATTGGATATTTTATCAGTAGAAATGTCTGATTTGCTGTTGTCCCCTAAGGACCACAGGACCATTCCATCTTGCTTTGTGGCTGAAATCTTCCATGTGTGTTGTCTTTACCATTAAAATATGAGGTCCTGGAGAGCAATGATTATCTTATTTGCAGGTTGTATTTTTAGCCCTTAACCCTTAGCTTTTAGGTAAAGTTTAGCTAAAACCTTAGCCTTTAGCTCTGCATATATTAAGTGCTTAACAATTAAGTGCTTAACAACACAAGAATACTGACAAAAATATCTCCATATGATTTTGCTCAAATTCCATGTCTAAGTCTAGCATGGGTGGTGTGATACAGAGAGTCCTCCAATTTGTACCTTTAGACTACCCTGTCTTGTCTATCATGAGCAGGTGCACATCACTAGACATGACCTTTGATTTGCCCATCATTTGCCCATCTTTTGATCATCCATGTTGATGCATCTTTTCTGATCCTCCTGGAGGGTTAAAATGAAGATGTACCAACCAACCATATTCTGTAATTTACCATGTTTCTTGTGCATGTTTGCCACCAAATCCCAAATAATTAAGGCCTTGGGAAAAGGAAGCATCTGAGATCATAAGGAAGATTTAAGATCCACTTTATCACAGGGGGTCATGGACCCTTTAATGAAAGGCTATTGGCTTGGAGCTCTACCTCAGTGGGTTTTGTTTTGTTTTGTTTTTACTCAGCTAGGTAGGAAAGCATTTGGCTATTTTATTTTGTTTTTTATTTTTTTGCTGAGGCAATTGGGGTTAAGTGGCTTGCCCAGGGTCACACAGCTAAGAACACTGCACCACCTAACTGCCCCCATTTGACTATTTTAAATATGTCTCTTGAATGCACACCTTTCCCACCTGTTATTGCTTAGATTTTTTCAGTCTGAATTTTTAATTGACTTAGAATGAGAAAATTATTTCTCTTTTTCACTCCCATGATACAAATCATGTAAATCATAGGAACTGAGTAAAAAGAACTGAAAGGGGGAATTGACAATTTTGGACTCCACAACTAGTAACATTTGTCTTGGGTTTTTATAGTTCTGCTAGAATTGATGCTCTTCTTAGAAATGACTAGTTAACAACTGAAGGTTAGGGAGAAGAAAAGTACCTAATCATATCTAGGTGTTTGTATTTTTTTAAAAAATCTTACAATATAGCATAATGATTAGTAATTATTTTTAGCTGTTGTAATAGAATTCTTTGTAAATCAAAAAACACAATTGAATGGAAAAGCATGATGCAATAGCAAAAATAACCAACCCTCATGTTTGTATAGTTTACAGTTTATGAAACACTTTCACACTCAATCTCACAGACAAGGAACTATGTAGAAGTGGAAACTAAAATGTGTTGAAAGAGAATTGAAGGAAGAAGGTGCAAAATGGCAGGTAATTGTATTCAGCTGTAAGCTCCTCAATCATAACCAGCTGTGCTTAACTTCTGTTAGTATCAGGATTTTGGCAGGAATCTGCTAATTTTTAATCAAAAGCATATTGAACAGGTTTCATCTCTCAAGAAAAAGTGAGAAGACTTCAATCAACAAATAAATCCTCTCTTAGGAGGTCCTGGCCACTGAGTAACTAGTGAGGCTAACAGGTGTGCCTAAGAAATTTGCCATAAGAATTGGCTACAACAGCTACGAATCATAAAAATAGGGGTTGCTCCTAACAAGTTTAGAGGGCAAAGTGTATTCTATAGTATTTTATGATATTTGTCCTTTTGCCATTGCCAATTAACTACTTTTTTACACCAAGTACAAGTTGGTCTTTTTACTGAACAAGAATGGAATTAGCTTAGGTTATCAAAGAGGATGATTCTTGGAAAAATGGAAGCAATATTTTGAAATAAAGACAAAGAAGAAAAAAGGGTCTAAAAAAGTAGAAAAGAATTTTGATCTTTGTCAAGCCATTGCAGAAACAGGGAATTGTGGAGCAGAAAAGATGAAGAAAAGGAAAAAGAACTCTGAATACTAAGAGTTAAATAATATATATGAATTTCTTCCTGAAGTGGGGGAAAGGACACATATTGAGGAAACATGTGTGGGTAGGAGACACAAGGGTGTCTCATACTTTTCCTGGAGAACCACTGAAATATTCAGAGATGTCATCATGCTGCTTCTACTCTCTGCTTCCATTTGCAAATCTTCAACTATGATACAGCTTTATAGTAATGGAAGTATTTACCAGTAATTTAGCTTAGTGCCCCAGGGGCTTTATTAAACTCTTCTGTGATGCATACCCCAGACAACTGTATCTACTCAGCGAGGTAAGGAAGCACTTGACTATTTAAAATCTGTCTTTTCAATGCACACCTTTTCCACCTGTTATTGCTTGGATTCTTTCAGTCTGAATTCCTAATTGACTTAGAATGAGAAAATTATTTCTCTTTTTCACTCTCATGATGCCAATCATGTAAATCATAATAACTAGATAGAAAGGACTGAAAGGGGGCATACTATCTTTGTCCTATTTCTCTTTGACTCTGCATTTTTGACAGCCATGCAATTACTGTCATCCCTTCATAAATATTGCTGCTAGGAATATTTTTGTACAGATAAATCTTCTTTTCCTGCCAATAATATCTTTAGGGAATAGTCCTAGAAGTGGGTTCACTGGGTTAATAAGAGCTATAAAATTGTTCAGCTGAGAGCAGCCACGATGTTGTAGCTCTTATTGCATAATTTCAAATTGCTTTTGAAAAAGATTGCACCAATTCAGAGTTCTACTAACATTCTAATAGCATGCCTGTTTTTCCATTGCAGAGGCAATATTGAATTTTATCATTTTAAACTTTTTTCTTGTCTCTTTGATGGGTGTAAGCTGATATCTCAGAATTGTTTTAATGTAAATTTCTCTGTTAGTCATTGAACTCTTTTTTTTCCTGATATTGATAATTTGTGTTTCTTTTTATGGAAACTGCTTGTTTATGTCCTTTCACCATTTACCACTTATCTACTTACTATTTAAAAATTTTGTCAATTGCTTATGGATTTTTCGATGTCAGACATATTAGGACTGCTTACCACAATGCTTTTTTCCTTCAGTCTGGTTCTTTTTTTTTTTTTTTTCTGAAAGAGCTGAAACAAAATTTATCAACTTTCAAGATTATGAAGTACTAACTAAAGTTTCAAGTAAGACAAATAAAAATTGAGAGTCAAAAGAGAAAAGCAGGGAGACTATATTTTGTTTAAAGATACGATGAAACAATATCAGGAAATGTACATATCAAATGGCAAAGCATCTAAATTCTTAAAGGAAAAGCCAACTGAATAATAAAAAGACATTGTTAGTAATGATTATTATATTGATATTAATATTCCTATTTTAGATCTGGACAATTCTAATAAGAAGGAAAATATAGAATTCCATCAAAATGTTGGAAAAACAGGTTAGAAATCTGTTGATATCTGAAGGAAATAATAGAAACATTCTCCTTTTTGCAACAACAGTACTATTTTATAAAAAAATTAATCGTGTTTTAGGACATAAAGAAATCACAAATGTGACAAAAGGCAGAAACAGCATATGTGTTCTTTGTAGACAACAAACATAGCTATCCATAAAGGAAATTGTACTAGATGAAGCAGTATATAGAGTTATGGGCTGAATCAAGGAAGGCTTTAGTTCCAATCTGACCTCAGATACTTAACAGCTAGGTAACCCTGATTAAACTTCAGTTTGCTTCAGTTTCTTTATCTGTAAAAGGAGCTGGAGAAGGAAAATGGCAAACCACTCGAGTATTTTTGCCAAATAAATACTGAAAGGCATCATGAAAAGTCAGACATGATTGAAAAATGACTGAACAACAATAACAAAGATAACAAACAAATGAGAGAGCTAGACATAAAGACCATTGACATAAAAAATGTCCAAGCAGTTGTTTGATAGGTATTACTATCAATCATATTTATCAACTTGCAGAAGTATTTTAATGACCAGTTTGTTAAATGCTCTGAACATGGACCCATGGTATACACATGTCCCATTGTGTCCCAAGCATTAGGTTTTTTTTTGTAAGCACCCTTATATAGGTCTCAGGTTTAGTGCCCTTATAATGTTCATTTATTTTTGTCCTTCATATTTAGAAAGGACACACAGGGTATTAAATTAGCAAAATGGATTCAATGAAATTTTATAGAAGAAAGAAAAGAAAAATAAATATTGATCAACATCAAAGAAATTTATAAACTGGTCAGTAAACACTGGGGATATAATTGGAATTTGCAGGCTAACCATTAACACAAAGGCTGGTTATAGTATACCTAAAGGATCTGGGAGAACTTGTCTACTGTTGGAGAACTTGTTGGTTGAAAATGTCATTGATTGTGTGATTGTGGTTCTTGACTACCTCCTCAATCCACATTGTAAGGGGCAGTTATTAATACACCAGTTCCTTTTAAACATGTAACATTGAATTTATATATATATATATATATATATATTTTTTTTTTTTTTTTTTACTAAGGGATAGTTACTTCAAAGATCTAAAAGAAATATGTTACCTTATGGGTATACTAACACCATCAAGGTCTTTTTGTGGATGATGATTGGGAAAGTAGGTACAATTTAGCTCACTTCCTACATGATATTGACCCTACTAAATTCACATTCAAATTGGGCAATATTGTCGGTTGTTTTTGCCTTGGTCCTGAGATTATGCCCAAAGATTGTTTCTTGTACCCAAGGGCTGGTTGCAAAACCAACCCTGGACTTTTACACTTTGACCCATAGATCCCTTTTGTTCTCTCCTGACCTTCTGAAAGCATCTTCCTCTAACCTAAAACAAATAAAATAATATGATGGAGTGAAGTAAACAGGGCCACTGGAATGACAAAATAGATTAAGGACAGAGGCAGGGACTCACCTGAACTCTCCCAAATTATTTTCCAAACAACTTTTAAAATAATTCTTCATAACTTCACATGTGGTTTCTTATTGTGTTTGGGGATAGGGGAGAGAATCTAGAACTCAAAAAATTTAAAAACAAATGTAAATTTTTGTTTTGTTTTGAAAGTAACTAGTAAAAAAACACTAAATAAATAAATAAAATAATGCCTCAAAATTAATTCTAGAGTGGCAGAATCCACAAAAGGACAAAGTCAAACAATTTTCCAGCCAGATATAAGTAGAAAGTTGGCAGGATAGTTCTATCACAAAGGCTGAGAATAGAGCGCAGGAAATCCAGCAGTAGGCCTCAGGGGCAACTGAAGCCACAGAAGAGGCTTCTGGAGCTCTTAGCCCACAGAGAATAAGGATTAGACAAGTGGTCAAAAAAAAGATTAAAGGGGCCACTTTGCTGACACTGGATGAAGGACTCTGCTGCTTTGTCAGAAAAGGATTCAGGTTACAATTCCAGAGTATAGAGGAGCATTAGCACACCAGAGCTTGTAATCCATTACTGAAAGATCCTGTGATCTCAACACTGGCCAAGTTAGGACTATAGAAATAAAGTTAGGTAATTAAAGTTGTAGAACTACTAAAAACATTTTATCAGATTCTGGAAATGTTAAGATTTTTCATTAAGGAGTTTGACAATCAATCATTTTAAGAAAGCAAGAAAAAATTTCTGAGTCTGGTGAACAGCTTGTTTTAAAAATACTTATCAATTAATTTGGTAGTATCAATAATGTTCCATTTGTCTCTTTCCTCTCATGAACTTCCTTTTGCTCCTTTCTGTGAATTTCACTACCACACTTTTCGTTTTTGTTTTTTTTTTGAATCACTCCATTCCTCCTCCCACATTATACTTTTCCAAATAAAAGTCCTACTTTTAAAGAAATATAAAAATAAAATTAAAGAATAATGATGAGGTATTTGCTCTGTTTGAAGCCCCAGAACATGGGTAGTTTTAATTTATAAGTTAAGAATTAATGAAATGTTAACTGTTAGGGAAGTATCAGGAAAGATATTCAAACTCCAACTTGTTTAGTGCAAGTTTCACCTATTGTAGGTAAAAATGCCTAGGATTATAAATTTGCTGCTATTTGCATTTTGATTACCAGAATAGTTATCTGAATTGTCATAAAGCCAATAGTAGAAAATGGCATTTCCTTTCTTGTGGTGTAATCAGCACCATTTACTTTATAAAAATCCTTGTCTTGCTTTTCTAAGTTGTCAATTCCTTCAAGGAGCTTAACCTGCCTGCTGAGCGCATAAACCTCAGGAAATGGCTTTGCTTGAGTTGGCTCTGAATCTAATTTTTTTTTAAAGATGACACCATGACACTCCTCCATTATCTCAACAGAATGATTTTAGAAAAACATGGAAAGACTAACATGAACTGATACAAAATGAAATGAGAAGACCCAGAAAAACATCATACAAGTAAGAGCAGTATTGTTTGCCAATTAACTGTGAATGACTTGGCTATTGTCAGCAATACAATTGATTGCGGAAAGATTCCAATCTTTGATTCCCAACCCCCCTAGCTAATGTAAATTACCCTTTGACTCACAAATCCTGGTCCCTTTGAATTCCAATAGAAGATCAGACCTGTCCCAGCCCCACCCGGATCTGAGTCAACTTTGGGGCTACACCCCAAAGCCCCTCGAGCTAAGTCTCCGACTTAAAAGGACCACACTGGGAACCCCTCTTTGCAGAGATTCCAAACATGGTTGCCATGTGAGGACCCTCTGTCCACTGAACCCTCTGTCCAGTGCCCTCCTTATCGCTTCACCTATCTCCTACTTCTAAACTCAGTAATAAACCTCTTTTATTAATCTAGCTCTCTGGACCAATAAATGCTTTTATTGGGAATTCCGGGCTGCTACTAGACCTCATATACCGCCGGATCCTTGCCCCGAATCTAAAGGGGTTGCAGGGGAACTCTGTTTGACTCCCTGTACCCCAAACCTGCCACTAGACCTTAACTAAACCCTAATTTCATTTAGGTACCCCAAATGTAGACCTCAACATGTGGTCTACACCTCAACATTTGGTTCCTGACCTCAACACAATGGTCCAAGACAATTCTGAAAGACTTGTGATAAAAAATGCTATCCACTATCAGAGAAAGAACTGATGATGTCTGAACAGAGATTAAAGCATGCTTTCCCTCTTTTATTTATGTGTGTGTGTTTTCTTGCACAACATGACTAATTTAGAATTATATTTTGTGTGACTCATGTGTAAAACCTATAACAAATTACTTACCTTCTCAATGTGGGGAGCAGAAAGGGAGGAAGGGAATTTGTAACTAATTTTTTTAAAAAAAGATGAATATTAATTGCTATTACATATAATTAGAAAAAATATTAATTTTTTTAAAAAGAGAGAGAAAGAGAGTGCCTCTCAACCTGATTCTTTGCTTTTTATTCTGGATGTATTTCTTTTTGTTGAACAAAATCTGTTCATTTTTATGTGATCAAATTATTTCACAATTTCTTCTATTTGTTAAAAAGTCAAGATTTTTTTTAACCTCTAAAGCTATGAAAACTATTACTCCATCATATTATAACTGAAATTTAAAAAAAAAATTTATATTTCCTCTAATTGTAATTTACTGTGATATATGCTCTGAAATTTGACTGAATTTCATTTTTCCAATATATTGCTGTCTAATTCTTCCAATCATTATGAATGAATGAAGAATTCTTTCCCTAAAGTTTTATGAACTCTGATCTATGGAACACTAACATCTTTTTAGTTCAAAGTAATCAAATTTTTTTCTACTAATCTACTTTTCTGTTCTTTTAATCAAATAGTCAAATCTCTCTCTTTCTCCCTAATAATCTTATCTGACTTTTGTCCAAGTACTCCCATAAAATGACAAGAGGCTTACACTGTGTATTAAAAACTTTCATTTCCCCTGATATCATGATATCAGAAGAATATATGAGGAGCTCTTGGGATGAAACCCTTTCATCTTTTGCCTTGGACATGACTAGCTCATTAATATATATATAACTTTTTTATTATAAGCTTGGCAGTCATCAACAAACATGAAGGATAGAAAGGGAATAGAAGGTAGGAAGAAAAGTATCTAAAGAATAGAAAAAAAAATTGTATAAAAATTGTAAATTTTTAGTGTATAGCTTGTTTTTAAAATATTAATCAAAACTTGGTAGTACTAATAATGTTCTGCCTGCCTCTGTAGCCTTATGAACTTCCTTCTGTGAATTTAAAATATATATAATATATATTTCATTGACACTCTTCTTTCTTTCCTTCCTTTTTTTATCCTTCCATTTCTTCTTCCCCATTATACTCTTCCAAATAAAAGTCCTACTTTTAAAGAAATGGGTACAGTAAATAGATTTATGTTGTGTTGGTAATAGCTCAAAATTTATATTTCATTCTATATCTCTAGTCTACCACTTCTCTGCCAATAGGTGGGAAGCATGTTTTATATCAGTCTTCTTGAGTTGTGATTGGTCATGATATTTATCAGAGTTTATAAACCTTTCAAAATTGTTGTCTTTTACAACATTATAATTAATGTATAAATTGTCCCCTTGCTTCTGCTAAATTTACTTTGCATCAGTTCAAGAAAGTCTTCCCAAGTTTCTCTGAATCACTTCTTATGGCATAATAATATTCTCTTACATTTACATACAAGAATTTGTTTAGTTATTCCCCAGTTGAAAGGTAACCCTTTTGTTTACAGTTCTTTTGAGCTTTACCTTTCTGAAAAATCCAAAACTTGGACAGAATATCTTAAACCTGGGGCAGATTTTAAAACTCATGATTTGAGAGGAGAACACAGACATAAGATGTTACCTTTGCATGAGAAGATTTTTGCTCTTTGGAGAGAGTTACAGAAATGTGTGAGTAATCACTATTTCTCAGGGAGATACATAGGAGTCATAGTCTGGTATATAAGAATCAATTTTTTAAATTGAAGCTTTTTATTTTCAAAACATGTGCAAGGATAATTTTTCAATATTGATCCTTGTAAAATCTTTTGTTCTAATTTCCACCCCCTTTCCCCCCACCCTCTCCCCTAGATGGCAAGTAATCCAATATATGTTAAATATGGTAATATATATATATATCAAATATAGACATACATATTTATACAATTATCTTGCTGCATAAGAAAAATCTAATCAAAAAGGAAGAAAAATGAGAAAGAAAATAAAACAACAAGCAAACAACAACAAAAGAAGTGAGAATCCTATGTTGTGATCTACACTCAGCTCCCATGGTCCTCTCTTTGGATGTAGATGGCTCTCTTCATCATAAGACCACTGATAACTGGTTTGAATCATCTCATTTCAAAGAGCCACATCTATCAGAGTTGATCATCATATAATCTTGTTGCTGTGTACAATGATCTCCTCATTCTGCCCATTTTGATGGGGGTGAACTCTGAAACTGTGTCTCCTTTAGTTTGTAAAAGAAGGGAGATTTGGAGTCTCAGGCCCTCCCAGGAAGGCATATCTCCTCAGACAAATTAAGCATTGTCATTCAATTGCAGATCTTGAACAAATCACCAACCCACCCCCACCCCATTGATCTTTTGGGATGGCCCAGATCTTCAGGAAATTCCAGACTTTTAAAAAAAAGAAAGAGGCCTTCAAATTTCATTCAATTGGAGAGTGGCTTGAAACTCCAAGATGAGGCCTGGGAGCATTGGCTCTCTTTTCAACTGGAAGCCTTAGCCTCATACTGTTATAAAGGACAATTCTAAACTTCAAATCTTTGCAGAAGTCCGAATAGGATTATACTTTGCCAAGGGGCCTCTCCTCTTGTGAGACTCCTGCCTGCGTGAAGACATTCTCGTCTCAGTGATAACCTTTTCTTTTTCTCTGCCAGGACTTTGCCACTCAGAAGTCTGTCTTGCTAGAAAAGCTGGCTTCTCAGTGTCAATAAATTTCCATTTTGCCATTCAAACTTTTCGGGTTC
This sequence comes from Sarcophilus harrisii, assembly GCF_902635505.1. Lineage (NCBI taxonomy): Eukaryota > Metazoa > Chordata > Mammalia > Dasyuromorphia > Dasyuridae > Sarcophilus > Sarcophilus harrisii. The sequence goes on along the minus strand of NC_045430.1, from coordinate 186,953,056 downwards.
GTGAATTCTTTTCACGTTGGACCTGCGTCTCCCACCAAAGAAGAGATTCTTGCATCAATTCTCACATCAACTCTCGGCACTGCCACTAGCCACATCAGTTTCACTCAGCATCCATTCGTGTAAGTCTCTCCAAGCTTCTCTGAAATCATCCTGCTGGTCATTTCTTACACAACAATAATAAGGAATCATTTAAAAAAAAAAAAGTTTGTTGATTGATTGTCCAGGAAGTAGACACAGCGTGTGGTATTGGCTATATGGCATGGCAATATGGAAAGAAAAATAGTGTTCAGGGTAGCATGTGACAGTTGTGAATGATTAAAATGCAATGGTAGAAGTGCAGTCTGAGTTGATGTATGTGAAGAAGGGTCTCTGTTCTAGACTGGACCTGACTTGGGCCAATTTAGGTCTGATTGTAATGCCAAAAGAAACTGAGCAGGACAGAGATTAGAGACCAATTCAATAATTTATTAAATGGAGAGAAATACTGGGACCAATGGATCCCAGGGCTAGACAAGACTATCATCTCACAGAGTCTAGCCCCGAGTATCGGGACAGCAAGCCTTTTATGGAATAACAAGAACAATGACATAATACAGAGACCTAGGTGGGGACAGCCTCATAGATGGAGGTTACTGATATTCTAATGACATTAAGGAATGTCTATAACATCTTTATCTCAACTATTAAGAGGGGACAGTCATGACCTTAAGGCAGAATTATGAAATAGGACAAATGGAGGAACTGGTCACTCCATTAAAAGTGACCTTTGGCATTACATGATGATTGAACAAAATGAGACTCCTGTTGATCATTCAACCATTAACAAAAGGGATTTATTTAAGGATAGCAAGAAAAGGCTTGGGCTACTAAGGAAATGATCTCCACAATTTACATCTTTGCTTCCCTGAATCAGTCATATCTTGAGGAAAGTATCAGTATCTTTTAAGAAAAGACTAGGTTTTCTTGCATGGGGAGAGGAATTAGGATATTGTTCCTACCATTTTTAACCTGCTACAAACTCAGGAGGAGAACATGAGCTCTTTCTCTGGTAGTTGGCTTTGGGGGGCCTGGTAGGTGAGAGGAAGAGTAAGTAAGTGTAGTAACTGTACAGAGATGTATAGTGGAGATCCTTCTCTTCTATGGGCACCAAATGTGGGTACAGGCTAGGAATTACAGTCCAGTTGTTAGCGCCAACTTTGTGCAGCCTATAGTAAGACAGAAGAAGCAATGATGAAGGCTGTCCTCCAGATTTCTGATGTGGAAGGAGCTGTCCAGAAAATTGGCTAGGGATGGGTAGAGCTCAGAGTAACATTATTACTCTTTACAGGGTAAGCTAAATTATCTCATCTAATTGTCTAAGTTTTAAAATATTATGCAGAGAAAGATTGTCTCAGTTGTTTGTAGCTGCTTTTTGGAGAATCAAATTGGCCAAAAATGCTAAAAAACAAAAAACAAACAAACAAACAAACAATGAACCTTGATTTTGGCACTTTTTACTTTTATCTAATATAAGATGATTCAGTTAAGACAATCAAGGTCTCAGGGATCGTGGACATCTAGGAAATAGGGAGACAACAGATATTTAGAGGTGTAGGATATATCTAGAAAGTCTGTAGTGGGGGAGTGCAGGTCTTGAGTGAGATAATCATGAGACCATAGTGGGAGGAGAAAGGATGTCAGTTAGCATGAGAGAGGAAGGCTCTGATGCAAGGGCTCTGTTAGTAGGAATGGTGTAGTAAGACTCAAAGGAGATAATGGATAGAGGTTTGCACTTTGTAAATCTTAAAATGCTATGTAAAGGGCAGTTATTATTGTTGTTATTATCATTTCACTAGCCTACAGTCATCAGATTCCTAATATAATGATGACTTTATTACCTTAGCCTTTTATTACCTTTGCACTTCTGTGGAGTTCAAACAATCTTTATAGAATAATTCTGGCATGTGCTGGTAAATATTTACCTAACAATTCTTCCCCCCAAATGTATATACCTACACTTTTAAGTTTAAATTTAATATGCTTTATTAACATTTTATCCAACACATTTTTTTAGATCATCAGCAAAACAGTCAAAAAAAAAAAAAAAACAAACAAAAAGCCTTGTTTGCTGATTTCCAAGGTGTAAATTGGTCACAATGAAAATTTAACCATTGGAAACTTGGGATAGAAAATGCCATCTGCATCTAGAATTATGAAGAATGAATGTGGGCTGAAGTATATTATTTTCACCTTATTTTTGATTGGTTGTTTGCTTTTTCTTTTTCATGTTTTTTTCCTTTTTTGGTCTGATTTTTCTTGCATGATATGACAGATATGGTAATATGTTTAGAAGGATTGTACATATTTAACCTACATTGGATTACTTGCTGTCAGGAGAAGGAGGGAGTAGAGGGAAGAACGGAAAAACATTTGAAACACAAAATTTTATAGAAATGAATGTTGAAAACTAACTTTACATATTTTTTAAAAAAATATTGTTGAGGGAAAAAAATTTAACCATTGATTCACAGGAACTGGTCTGAGCCAGCTTCACCTGGTTTCACATCACATTTACAAAAGAGGGAATGTTGTATGGTTTGGAGAAAGATTGTAGGTATGGGGGGAGGGGGTTCAAGAGAAGGTCATGGGTGAAGATAGCAGGTAGGAAGAGAAGTCCATCTAGAATAGAAGTAGCCTTGCCCCCAAGAATAGCTAGGTTCCTTATTCCAGAGGTTTTTCAGGCTGCCATCAAGGGGGAACAATTGGACCTATAATTTCACTGGTCAGTGGAATTCTGGGGTGAGAAAACTCCCATCACTATTTCAAGTTAACAACTTCTCCGAAACTTTTAGCCTTTAAGCATTGCTTGTACTTGCTCTGCAATTAAGGGATGTCTCTGAGAGTTTATGGTTTTCCAGGATCACATGGCAGGACAAGACAGAAACAGGTCTTGAATCTAGGTTTTCCCAATTTTACAGCGGGGTCCCTATTCACTATGCTAAGGTAGTTCCAAAATCATAATGTAGAGAAAGGGAACAAAAAGGTTGTGATGACCACATTAGCACCCAGGGTAGTTTAAAATCAGCTGGAGTCAGGATAAACGAAAGCCCTTGATCTTTATTCTTTGTGGAGGTAAAGGGTAATGGAGATACGAAGTGAGAGCAATCGTGACATGAATCTGGCCAGGAGTGATTCTGGCATTCTCACTCCACCCACCAAATCCTCCACCCCATCTCCTACACAACACATCAAACTTGCACAGAGTAGTGGGCAGGGCCATTCTTTCTCCAACCATATATTAATAGAGTATTGCCCAATTGGTAATTAGCCATAAATGGGACCTCAGTGCATCTGCTCAGCTTCAGCCCATTACAAAAGGTGAATACAAGAAAATTCTCTATATAGCAAGCATGCCAGGAAATACCTGTTCCATAACCAAGTATTATTGCTAATCAGCTGGCAGTGGTAAAGCATTTTCCCTATCTAGCTTTTCTCAATCCTCTTCCCAAGCAGGTTGCCAGTGGATGGATAATAGATACAAGTCCAGGCTGGGTATAGCCACAGTTTATTTCACTGGATTTTCAGAGTGTAAGGTTCACTTCATATTGCATAGTATTATAAGCCATTCTTCTTCCTTGAACTCTTTTTTCTGGAATGTGAATATAATACATACAATGCTTTGCATTTACCTTTGCTTTTCAATATGTACCACAAATCTCCTTTTTAATTTTTCTATTTTCCTCTTCAATATATAACTTGCTCTGAATTACTTAAGCTATTTTGTGCTGAAGTTCTACATATTTATTTTGTATATTTGCTATTTTACAATAATGGGGAAAGGAAAATCTATATCTATTTTGGTGGTTTCTTGATTAGAAAGTTCTTTGTCAGAAAAGATCTTCTTTTGAAGGCTTTAATTTTTTTTTCCTAATGCTGAAATTCTAATGAAATGTATACACTGGTAGGGCTTTTGTGTCTGGGGCTCAGAGTAGACTGTGGTACTAGTATAATAATTGGACTCACATTGGAGGAAGGAACAGATAGAGACAGACAGATGGGAATAATCTCAGGAAGGCTGAATTTCCATCTTTGTTATGAGTAGGACAGGAATGGCTGGGCAAGTATCCCCTGGCTCTTCTATTTTGTATAGGGATTTGTATAGATTTGTATAGAAATGAATGTTGAAAACTAACTTTACATATTTTTTTAAAAAAATACTGTTGAGGGAAAAGTAGGGATTTGGGATTTAGAATTATCTCTCTTTTATACAACTGATATTTGAAGTATAGGGTATTGATTGGGGGGGAGGGGAGATAATGGAGAGAATTCTGGATGAAATCACTTTACTTAGCTACTATAAAAAGGGAGAAGTTCTACCTTACCTAAGAAGTTTTTCCATCTTAACAGCTTAATCTTGGTTGGTTTAGCTTCCTCTCCCCAGTATTATTACCCTTCCTACCCCATCCCCCAAAAAGATAATCATGGACACTAAGCTAATATATACATCAAAGTAAGCTTGTAAGACAATAATCAGGGAAGCCATGTGGATTTGTTTAGTTGATAGAATACTCAAAAGACTTATGGAGTTCTATGATACAGAGTGAAATAATTTTTCAACTCAGTTAGGGAGAAAAATGATCTCATCCAATGAGTTTTCTCTATAAGTGTTGAGAACCAAGACACATGTGGAGGTACTGGCTTTTCAACCAACTTTAAAAGTTCTCACATTCTTCATTCAAAGTAAGATCAGAGAAGATCTTACTTTCTCCTATTTTTCTCTTCTTCCTCCTTCTCTTTGTCTCTCTTCATCTAGTCTTCCTGTTTCTGTCTCTCTTTCTCATTTCTAAGCTAATAAAATGTCTTGCCTATCATTGTACTTAGGATCACAGGGGTGTTTTTCAGGGGACAGTCAAATCCATCAAGGATCATGGTTATGCTAGTATATTAATCATTTATTGCTTTATGATTTTTGACAGATTTAAAATCATTGGTTCTGCATGAACAATTCTAACAAATCAGAATATATGAAAGAGAAGTATAGTTCTGTTGTCCTTTTCCATTCAGACTGGAAGAAATCCTCAGGCTTAAGTTTTTGGCACAGGCTGTAGTAAAATTCAGCACAGATGTTTTCAGATATCAGTATTCATCATGAAAAGGATATTCAGGATGTTCACACCACCTGTTAAAAAAAAAAATCCTTGCCATAGAAGAATTTTTTACAATGAAAATTGTATTAATGTAGCTTCCCATGATAACTATTAACAACCACTTTTTTTTTTTTTTCCTACACATACTATCCTCTTTTTTCTTCTACTTACTTGTTCTCCTCCTGAGCTATTCATTCATCTCTTCACTTACTTCCTTGTGGCCACCCACAAGTTCATGTACCTTCTTAGCTTTGAATTCCACCTACAGGGTCTTGACTAGCAGCTTAAAATGGAGATATCAACATATAATAGTGATAGTTCTTTTTGGCAGCTAGGTGGCACAGTGGATAAAATCACTGACCTTGGAGTCAGTGTTGTGCCTCAGTTGTCCTGATTAAGTTTCCTTAAATTGTCCTGCCTCGGTTTCCCTGAATTGATCTGCCTCAGTTCCTAATTGTTCTGATCAATTCTGTAACAACACCACTCCTCCCTCCTAATCATGATGCTCCAGATAAGGAGAAAGACCTTCTATCTTAGCCATCATCAGAATGTCTGGTGCCTCTCCCCACCCTGTCAGAACTCAATGCTCTGACCCCGCCCTGCCTCGGTCTACCCCTGTAGCTGAGCCACATGTATATAAACTTCATGAGAAGCACACATTAGTGGCTGGATGTTTTGGACATCAGCCCTGGGGGCAACATGCCCCCAGAACAAACTCTAATCTCTATTTTGCCTCAGTTTCTCTGGCATTAGATCAGGAGGACCTGAATTCAAATTTGGCCTCAGATATTTACTAGTTGTGTGATTCTGGACAAATCACTTAACTCCAACTGCCTCCAAAAAACCACCACAACTAACACAAAAAAAACAAGAACAAAACCCAAAAAACAAACACATCAACCACCCCAAAACAAACAAACAAACCAAAAAAAACCATACAATAATGGTAGTAGGTAGTAGCCACTTAGATATGTCTCTTTCTGACTATTTCCTTTTTTCCCAAATACTCTAAGGTTTTCAAGTCCTAAGATGTTACCTGGCCAGTGTTTAATTTCCTTCCCAGCCCAGTATGCCAGTAACATTTTCTAATGAAAAAAAAAAATTGCAGCTGAAAAGGAACATTGAAATGCAAATATGAAAGTGAAGAGAAAATGTAAAAGGTAGAAAAGGGACTTTAGGAGATTAAACTGTTTATGTTCTAAGAGAGAAGGGGAATGATAAGAATCCTTTTCAGAAATATAATATCATAAAAGGTCATACAGATAGTAAAAACAGCAACAACAAAAAAAAAATCTTCAAGAGGATTTAAGTTTTTATGATGCCAAAAAAAAGAAACAAAAAAGGGAAGGGGAAAGTATACTTTGGGGCGAAATTGGAGGAAGGAGGGGGAACACTTCACATAATTGGGGGTGCAAAAAGGATATACAAACATGGATATTATGGAAGGGATGGAATCACTTGAACTTCATTTTCAACTAAGCTGGCCAAAAGAGGGGAGAACATATACATTCACATACACACAGATACTAAGAATTTAGTGTTGACTGATAAATGGTCAAAGGCTATGAACAGACAATTTTCAGATGAAGAAATTAAAGCCATCTGTAGTCATTTTTAAAAAATGCTCTAAATCACTAGAAAAATGAAAATTAAAGACAACTCTGATGTACTACCACACACCTCTCAGATTGGCTAAGATGACAAGAAAAGATAATGAAGAATGTTGGTGGGAATGTGAAACACTAATATATTATTGGTGGAGTTGTGAACTGATTCAACCAATCTGTAGAACAATTTGGAACTATGGCCAAGGGCTATCAAACTATGCACAAACTATGCAGTATTTCTACTAGGTCTGTATCCCAAAGAGATCATAAAAAAAGGGGAAAAGACCCACATGTGCAAATGTTTGTAGCAACCCTCTTTGTAGTGGCAAAGAACTGGAAACTGAGCGGATGTCCATCATTTGGGAAATAGTTGAATAGGATATGGCATATGAATATAATGGAATATTATTGTTCTATAAGAAATGCTGAGCAGGCTGATTCGAGAAAAGTCTGGAGAGACTTTTATGATTTGGTACTGAGTGAAGTGAGCAAAACCAAGAGAACATTCATTGCACACAGTAACAAAATTATGTGATGATCAATTTTGATGGATTTGGCTCTTTATCAACAATGAAATAATTTAAGGCAATTCCAATAGATTGGGGATGGGAAATTCCATTTGTATTCAAAGAGAGAATTATGAAGACTGAATGTAGATCAAAGCATATTATTTTAACCTTTGTTTGTTCCTCATGTTGTTCCCTCCCCCCCCCTTTTAAATCTGATCTTTCTTTTATAACATGACAAAAATGAAAATAGGTTTAAAAGAATTGCATATATTTAACCTATATCTAATTGCTTGCTATGTTGGGGAGAGGATAGAGAAGGGAGAGAGAAAAATTTGGAACACAGTCTTACAAAAATGAATGTTGAAAACTATGTTTGTATGTATTGGAAAAAATACTATTGAAAATTAAAAAAAAAATAGGTGGTGGGATATTCAACTCAACAGGCATAGAAAAAGGAAGAGAAGAGGGAAAAAGAGAATATACCAGGGAAAGCAGATCCATTGAGGTATTAGTCACCCATCTTTAAAGAGAATTAAAAAGGAATTTAAAAAAAAAAAGAAAGAAAAGATAGGAATCTATCTATAATAAGGGCAGGGATAAAGAAAAAGTATAAGAAAAAAATGGTGATAAGCAAGCAATTGACTATCAACTATAAATGTGAATGGGATGAACTCAATCATAAAACAGACTATATAAAGGATTAGAAAGCAAAACCCAGTAATATATTCTTTACAAGAAATCCCTTTAAGACACAAAGTTGAACTATAGAATTGGAGTAAAATCTGTTATGTTTCAGTGTACTACAAAAAAAAGAAAAGAAAGCAATTATGGCTTCAGATAAGGCAATAGGAAAATGGACAATTAAAAGAACCAGGGAAACAATATCTTGCTGAAAAATACCACATATATAATATATACACATATACAATCATTTTCAAAACACAATAAACCAACAAGCATATTATCCAAATGCTTAAGGAAAAGTTTAAGTGAATTATAAGGAAAAATAGATGGGGGAGAAAGGAAATCTTCATGTATCCTTTTTTGGGCTGAAAAAATAAACAAGACATTTTTAAGAACCTGAATAAAATTTTTAAAAATTTAGATATGAATACCATGCATGACCTATTTAACATGTATAGGACTGCTTGTCATCTGGGTGAGGGGGGGTGGAGGGAGGGAGGGGAAAAAATCGGAACAGAAGTGAGTGCAAGGGATAATGTTGTAAAAAATTATCCTGGCATGGGTTCTGTCAATAAAAAGTTATTAATTAAAAAAAAAAAAAAAACTTAGGCAGGGGAAATGATTAAATCCTAAAAACTTTCCTTCTTCTTCTTTTTTAATTAAAGTTTTTTATTTACAAAAAAAAAAAAATTAAATACGATAGACCTCTAATGATGAAAAGGATTATATTTATTTCTCAGCTATGCATGGTGGTTATAAAAATTGACAAAATATTCAGGCATAAGACCCACAGAAACAAATACTGAATAGTAGAAATATTAAATATATTTTAGAAATTAAAATACAACAAAATTATATTAAGTAAAAGGTCATTAAAATTATTAAAACCAACTGTTGAATAAATGTTAATATTAAAGAATTGGTAGGTCAAAGAACAAATCACAGAAAGAGGTCTTTTAAAGATTATGATGGAAATGAGACAATATGCCAACATTTTTGGTTTGTAACAAAGTAGAGGATAAAATTTTTAACTCCAAACAATTTAATTAACAGAAACAGAAGAATGGATTAAAAATCAAAAATATATTTAAAAACAAACACAGAAGACAACAAATAAACTGCAAAATAAAAAATCATGAAAATTAAGGTAAAGATTAATGAAATTGAAAGGAAAAACCTTTTTGAATTAATAAATAAAACTAGGAATTTTGGGGTCAGGGCAATAAAATAGGAAAACAATAAATCAATTTGATTTTAAAGAAGAAAGAAAATAACCAAATTACCAGTGTTAAACATTAAGAAAAATAATTGACAATAATCACAGGAGAAAAGATATTAAAAAAACCACTTAGCCCAACTATATGCCAATAAAATTCAAACCCTAAATGAAATAAATTAATATTTATAAAATTATAAAATATCAAGATTAACAAAGCAAGAAATAAAAAATATAAATAGCTCTATCTCAAAGGAAAAAAATGAACAATTAATAAATAAACCCTTGAAAAGAAGGAAAACCTAGGACCAGATAGATTCAATTGAATTCTATCAAAATTCAGAAAAAGATTAAAACTAATATTATCTAAACTGTTTGAAGATTTGCAAAAGAAAAGTTTCTACCAAATATCTTCTATGAAACATATACCATGTTAATATGTACAAGAGGGATAGTAAAAGAGAAACAGAAAAAAAATTGACTAATATTCTTAATAAACATTGACAAAAACATTTACATAAAATCATAGTAAAAGGGTAAATCAACATGTCCCAAAGATTAGAGAGTATGACCAGCTAAGTTGTTTTAATATTAGCCAAATCATAATTATAATTAGCCATGTCAATTACTAAAAATTACATGATTCTTATATATAGAATTTGAAAACTTTTGATATATCATACCCATTTTCATTAAAAACACCAGAAAATATAGAAATAAATGGACTTTTTAAACGTGATAAATAATATAGATTTGAAGCAAAGAGTCAGCATTATATGTAGTTGGGGTAAATTAGAATAATTAGAATGTTTTTCAATAAAATTAGAGGTGAAACTTGTGCCACAGTTCTCTTTTATTGTCCTGACTCAGTTTTCCTAAATTGGTTCTGCCTCAGTTTCTCTAATTGGTTCTGCCTCAAGTTTTCCTAATTGTTCTGCCTCAGTTTCCCTAATTGGTCCTGCCTTGGTTTTCTTAATTGTTCTGCCTTAATCTCCTTACTTGCAAACCCCACCCCCTCTGGTTCATGAAGAAGACTGATATAACTCAGGTCTATTTGCTCTAAGGTTATAAATTGTCAATGAGTAAACTCAGAAAGGGGGACTCCAGACTTTGTGTCTATAGTCAGATATTATCTTGAACTCCCACTTTGTTAGAATTTATGGTCCTACCCTCCCAACCTGTCAGAGCCGAATTGATGGTTCCTGCCTGGAGATTCCTGCTCACCAGAGTTCGAACTCTACCCCCCTGCCTTTGCCTAGCTACTGTGTATAAATATGTCATTGAGAACTCACATTGGCTGCTGGATGCTGGCTGGATGCTGAATTCTTAGAGACAATAGTCTCATTCAGCCCTAGGACGAAACCATGGATCCATTTGGTCCCAGTAAATTTTTCCCTTTCAAATAAAATATTAAAAACTCTCTAATCTCTATCTTGCCTCAGTTTCTCTGGCACTACAAAACAAGAATATCAATTGTCAGCACTTCTCTTTGATATAGTCACTAGGTAAATTGGCTATAACAAATAGACAACAACAGCAACAAAAACACGACACCTAATTTTATTCTATTACATTCCAAAAACAAAGAAAATAAAAGATCACTTTTCCCAGATGATGTGTTGTAGTTAGGGAGCATAGCGTCAAATGAAAAATTAATGGAAATAGTAACTTATGCAAAGTTTTAGGACATAAAATAAATCCTCACAAACCATCAGCATTTCTCTAGACTGCCAATAAAAGCCAGCAAGAACAGATTAAAAAGAGAAATTTTATGTAAAATTATCACAGAATATATAAAGGGAGCCTATTTTCCAAATACACACAAGAACTATATAAATTCAACTACAAACCCCTGTTTACAAAAACAAAACTAGACCTATATTTTGGAGAAATATCAATTGCTTATGGATAGAATAAGACCATGTAAAGAAAAAGTAATACCACTAAAGTTAACTTATTTATTAAGTGCCATAACCATCAGACTTCCAAAAGATTACTTTATAGAGCAATAACATTAATAATGAAATTCCTAAGAAGGCACAAAAAAATCAATCTCAAGGGGAATAATGAAACAAAGTGGAAATAAAGGAAGGTTAGTAGTATCACATCTAAATCTATACTACAAAGCAGCAATTTTCAAAATAATATGGAACTGGTTAAAAAATAGAGGTTGATTACTGGATCAGATTATATATACAATTTACAGAAATAAACTCATTTAGGAGCTCACTATTTGAGAAACACAAATCCCCAGCTACTGGGGAAAGGATTCATTTTTTTGATAAAAAAGTTCTGGGAAAATTGGACAACAGTATAGGAGAAATTAAATTTAGAACAGTGCCTCACACTGTGTACCATATAAAGTTCTGAATGAATATTTCATCTAGATATAAAAGGCAACAGCAAAAACAAATTAGAAAGTAAAAGGAAAAAAATATTGATCAGATATGAATTGAGGAAGAGCTTATGATTAAACAAGGTACAGAAGAGCACAAATGATAAAATGGAAAATTTAGTTTATAAAATTAAAAACTTTTGCACAAATAAATTGAATAAGATTAAGGTTTGAATGGAATCAGTTAACTGGGGGGGGGGGGGAAGGGGAAATCTTTGCAGCAAGTTCTGATAAAGTTCTTATTTACAATATACACAAGAAACTGATTCAAATTCATGAGATTAAGGGCCCTTCCTCAACTGACAAATGGTTTAAGGATATGAGCAAAGAGTTTTCAAGGAAAGAAACTTAAGCTCTTTATAACCATATGAAAAAAATGTTCCAAATCATTAGTCATTAGTAAAGGAACTCTGAAATCTTATCTCATAATCATAACATAGAGAAAGAAAACAAAAAAAAAGTTCATAAATTTTGAAGAGATTTCAAGACAAAACGCATATTTATGAGTTGTTGCTGGAGTGACACTACAAATGGGAAACAAACCTGGAAAACAATTTGGAGTTATGCAAAAGAAGTTATTAAACAATGCATATACTATTGTTAAGTCTACACCTCCAAAGAAAAAGTTCCTATATGAACAAAAATACCTATAGAAATTTTTTGTGATGACAAAGAACTAGAAACAAAATGGGTGCCTGTCAAGTGCGGAACAACTAAACAAATTTTGGTAGAAGAATGCAATGGAATAATACTATTGGACTGGAAGAAATGAGAAAAAAAGATGATTTTAAAAGAAATATGGAAAAACATGAGTGAAATGATTCAGTGAAGTAAGTAGAACTAGAACAATTTATCCAATAATATAAATATCATACAAATGAATAATTTTGAAAGACTAACAAAATCTGATCAAATGATCAATTGAGTATAGAAAACTGATAAGGAATACTGTCCACTTTCTAACAAATTTAACAAGAAGGAAAGAAAAAAAAAGAATGCTAATAATTAAAAAAATTTTTTTAACATTATCTTTTGCAAAAAGTCTTTCCTGATCTTTCTCTTAAATCTAGTGCCTTCCTTCTATTGACTATATCTGAATTATCCTATATTTATATTATTGTACAGAATTATTTGCATGTTGTCTTTCTCAGATTGTGAGCTGATTGATATCAGGAATTTTTGGTTTTTTGGCTTTTGTTTTGTTTTGTTTTGTTTTGTTTTCCCTAACTCTTAGCACAGTACTTGGAACTTAGTGGGTACCTCCCAAGTGCTTGTTGACTTTACTTGTATTTCTGTTTATGGATATCTATTTATATTAAAAATAAAAATAATTTAAAAAAGAAATTAGAGAGATTCTGTATTTCATTTTATCGATGAGGAAGCTGAAGCCCAGAGAGTTTGGGTGATTTTCCCAAGATCAAATAACTGATTTATGGCAGAACCAAGATTAGAACTGATGTGTTCTGAGTCTTAAGTCAGTACTTTCTATTATATCACTGCTGCCTGCCCTATTAATTTTCTCATGCAGGCAGTATCTATGTAGTTTATGAAAGAGGATTTAGTCTTGAGGGCTGAATCTCCTAAATCAATGGCATCTGCTACAGAATCCCCCAGAACTTACATGAGCATTTGCACAAAGCGAGCATTTTTATTCAAGGCTTCAATGTTCTTTATTTCTTCATCAGTAAGTGAGAAGTCAAAGATCTGATATAAGAGAAAAAGAAAAAAGTAAGATAATTCCAGGAGCATCATAATATACTTTGAGACTTTTAAGTAGGATGATACCTGACAGTACAAAACAATGTTTGGATAAACTCATAATCCTAAATTTTGAGGCTCCAAAGGGAAAATTTATGGAAATTCTAGTACATGATTTTCTTGCATTTTTTTTTTCTGATCCTCTTTCAGCCTTAGTGCTCTTCTCTACTTTTGTTGGGGGGGAAGCTAAGCAATATGGGAAAATCATACTTTTCTATGGTATTGGATTGGTGAATACTTAACAACCAGCTCTCTTCTCTATATCCCAATGACAAACTTTAAAATGGATTTGCTTTATTAAACTTTTCCCCATTATGCTCTTAAATCTAGACAATTAATAAAAAAAGATAAATCCAGTCTGCTTTGTAGTATTTGCTTAGTCCCCCCTGAAAAATCAACAACTTCTCTTGAAATACAATATGAAATGGCTTTAGCACACCCCTGGAATCTACCTTCATTTCAATCAAGTCCTTGATTAACTCAATCTTCAAGACTAGTGAAAATACAGGATGAGCAACTTTTCATCAATATAGTTTGCATTTTGTAACCTTAAAGGCAAAATGCTGCCTAATATTTACAAGAGGGATAAACAACAAGCCAAGTTATAGTTTACCCTTTTGACTTCCTTTCAGTTAAAAAAGGTAATTGTTCTTTGGCTAAGATGTTCTATTTGGATCATAGGCTTTTAATTTCATCATATGAATTGATGATAAAATATAGTTAAACAAATAACATTTCAAATGCAAATATCCTCAGGTAACAACCTAAGAATTTAACAGAATTATGAATAAAATGATTAATTATGAATTTAATTGATTTTTCATTTTGGTCATAGACATTACCTAATATTAGATTTTTAGCTGAGCTATTAACATAACAAGGATGATTCAATAACTCTTAGTTTATTCCTTCCTTCTCATTTAATCTGACTAATTCTTTCATTTTTGTTTTTACTGCACAAGAAGATGCTGGCATTATAGAGTTGGTTATCAGTTGCTAACGCTGAAGCAGACAGGTAGTTGAAATCTGGATGATCTTCAAGTCTCATTAATATCTCTCTACCTTTACTAAACTTTCTTTTTTTAAATACAGATATACTAACAATTAGAAATTTTGAATGATAAAGGTTTCAAGTTTTTTACCATTCTCATTTAACAAATGAGAATTTTCCCCTTCTCACTTAACAAGCAACGGGTAAGACAGAAGAAGACAGGAAAATAATAGAACAGGATAATTCACAAATTAGAAATTCCATCCCTGAATAATTGATCATTGGCTCTAATTCAGTCAGATTAAATCTAGACACAGAAATGACTCTTGGTAAAAATCACTAAGAAAACAAATAGTGTACTGCTTTTTGAATACTGGTGATTCACTTTTGCCATTCTTATTGTCAGTCTCTATGTAAGAGGTAGTGCCCAATATATTGACACTTTTTTATGCAGTTTCACAAATTCTCTTACCTGGAAGTTTTCTTTTATCCTTTTAGGATTAAAACTTCTCGGAATGACAGCCATCCCTCGTTGCACATTGAATCGTAGAGCGATTTGTGCTGCTGTCTTATTGTATTTTTTACCCAAGGAGATTAGCAAAGGGTCTTCCAGCAAGGGAGGAAAATCTGTGTTCACCCTGTAAACAAGAACAAAACATGTGTGAAATTTAGATCAAGCTAAAAATCAAACAGAATAACTTACCTACCACCTTCCCCCTCTCCCATTGGATTATCTACAAAGAAAATCCAAATGAACGGAAGGCAGATATTCCTGAATAGGTTGTTCCCCAATAAACCTTCAAGTAAGAGTTCTTCCCTGCTCCAAATTGCATATAACAATTGCTGGTTGCCAATTGTTCATCAAATTGTGAAAGATAAGGTGGCTGTTCTCTGGTTCTAGCTTATAGTCATAGCGTCTGTATATTTCTCAGTCTCTGTGTCTTGCCAGTCTTTGGGGATGTAATTAGCTTGTAATAAAGAAAATCACCTCCTGCTGCATTCCAAAAGACAGAGATGAATAAAATGCTATCCAAGGGCTCAAAGAATAGTTGAAATGGCATAGCTATAATGCAAGTAAAGTACAGTGGGTTTTTTTTTAAAGTATGAACAAAATGCTACAGAAGTTTGGAATTGGTTGGATGAGTTGAAAAAGACTTCTTAAGAGGTGTCTTATGAATTAGGCATTGAAGCATGGGTCAAATTTCAGTAAGTCAGTATGGGATGGAGGGCATTTCAAGCATAGGAAATCTTATGAGCAAAACTACAATGGAGGAGAAAGTATTATATTAGTACCTTTTTTTTTTTTCCTGAGGCAATTGAAGTTAAGTGACTTGCCCAGGGTTACACAGCTAGGAAGTGTTAAGTGTCTGAGGCCAAATTTGAACTCAAGTCCTCCTGACTTTAGGGCTGGTGCTCTATCCACTTCAACACCTAACTGCCCCCTATTTTACTAGTTCTTAAAGCATTAATTTAAGGTTGAACTTTTTTTTTTTTTTTTTTTTTAAATCATGTCATGTTCCCACCTTCATGGGCCCATTTGGGATTTTCTTGATAAAGATAATGAAGTGATTTCTCTTTCCTTCTCCAGTTCATTTTACAGATAGGAAAACTGAGATAAACAGGGTAAGTGACTTGCTCAGGATCACACAGATAGTAAGGATTTGAGGCTAGATTTAAAACCAGGAAGATGAGTCATTTCTGACTCCAGCATCAGCACTGTTCACTGTGCCACCTAGCCTCTTCCAAGAATTAGAGAAAAGCAAACAATTCAGATTTGAATCTTCAGAAAGAATAGGAAATGGTATCATATATTAATTCTTTATTATGTAATTATTATAGATCATTTCCTTTACTATATAGGTATTGTTAAACAAAGTGGGATACAGAAATTGAGAAAATTCTGAGAAATATAATGAATTATACCATTTAAAATAAGCACCATCTATTTGTTAAAGAAAAATATCAACATCAACATTCCGGAAATAGTCAATATAAAAAAGCTTAAAAACTTATTTTAAAAAATCAAATTTCTTCTCTTCTTTATTGATCTTGGTATACAATATCTTTTTGGAGGAACACATTTCTGAAATATAAGTTTTTTTTTTTAATTTGATCTATTTCAGTTCTTGACTGCATTTCCTTAAAGATCTGATCAATTGATACATAAATTTCTTTCTTTTTTTTTTTTTTAATTTTTTATTTAATAGCCTTTTATTTACAGGTTATATGCATGAGTAACTTTACAGCATTAACAATTGCCAAACCTCTTGTTCCAATTTTTCACCTCTTACCCCCTACCCCCTCCCCTAGATGGCAGGATGACCAGTAGAGATACATAAATTTCAAGAAATTGTCTTTGTTTCAAGCTCTGAATATATCGAAGAACACTGTAGATTTTTAAAAGATATTTAAGTGAAGATTCCTTCTCTTTTAAAGATGTAAATCTTTGGCATCAATTCAAACTGTTTTTTCTTATTTTTCATCTGTTTAATTTGATGAGGAAAATGTTCCTCATCAAAATAGTAATAGTGCTAACTTCATGTAAAGCATGTAAAAAATAACTTATGGAGGACAATTTCTTTACCATTCTGCAAAATTTTCTCAAAATGAAATTTTTGTTCCTCTAATTTTTCTCTTTCTTTTTTTTTCTCTTTTTGCTGAGACAATTGGGGTTAACTGACTTGCCCAGGGTCACACAGCTAGGAAATGTTAAATGTCTGAGGCCAGATTTGAACTCCGTCCTCCTGACTTCAGGGCTGATGCCACATAGCTGCCCCATTCCTCTAATTTTTCAATAAACAAACACAAGGTCAGGAAATTGTTTAAGAAGTTTTTTGAGGAATATCTTTTTTTCAGATTTGCATGTTATGCCATAGTTCTCTTTTATTGTCCTGACTCAGTTTCCCTAATTGTTCTGCCTCAGTTTATAATTGTTCTGCTCAATCCTTCAAAATCTCCCCTCCTTCTTAATCAGAATATTTGATAAGGATAAAAGACTTTATATTTTAGAATATCAGAATGCCTCTCCCTATCCCAAGCTATCAGAATATCAGATACCATTTTTAGAGGATGCCTCTCCCCATTTCCGGGGTGCCTTCCCCCATTAGGTCATCCCATCTCTGGTGACTTGCCCCACCCTGTCAGGGTCCCATTCCTGCTCTCAGCACCCTGACTCCATCCCTGCCTTGGGCTATCCCCTGTGTCTGAACCACGTGTCTATAGGTCATTGAGAGCTCACATTATTTGCTGGATTCTTGGAGATGATAGTGTCATTTAGTCCTGGGACCAAACCATGGATCCATTTGGTCCCAGTATGTCCTTCTCTAAAATGTATTGTTCTCTGGGAGCAGGTTTCTTGGGGGGCTTCTGGGAGCAGCCTTAGTTTCAGTTCAGAGTAATAATCTCCTCAAATGCAGCCAGGGATTAAAGTCCAAATCCTTTATTGTCTCTTTCAAAGTCTTGTCTCCTTCCTTTGGGGCTCGGCTAGTTTTCTGGAGGCCTTCTGGATCTTGGTTTCCGCGTTCTCCAAAGGAGAGCCTGCCCCCACTTCTTTGTCTTCTTAGTTCTGCCCGACTGCCTTCTCTGGCTTCTGAATCTCCTCAACTTCCTAAGGTTTGTGCTTGAGCCTCCAGCCACAGCAAAGGTGGCAGATGGAATGAATCTGTCTCAACCTCAGAAAGCTTCTAGTGTGCTTGTCCTTTTTGGCCCCAATAGCTCCTCCTTATATATCCCACACTGAGTAAATACCAATCATTATATCACTAGGAAACCATTATTTGTGGAAGGATTAAATCAATGCTAAACTAGATTTAACCATTGTCTCCTCAATTCCACTTACTTAGCACCTTGTTTTTAAAACATAGGTGGTCATGACCTCCCTGACTTCTCAAGGAGGTGAGAACCCCAAAAAAAGAGATGATCACACCTTCCCTGACTGCTCAAAAAAGGGAAGAAAACACCATAAAAAGGAAGTGATCTCACCCTCCCTGATGTTTCAGGAAGGGAGATGAAAACACCAAAGGAAATGGAAAATCAAATCAGATTAGTGGGTTTCTGAAGAGCTCACTTGAAACAGGTATACATGAATCCATCAATATGGGAGGTATTACACATAATTACATAAGCAAATAGCAATATAACACAGGCTAGTAGTGATGTAACAAATAACATAAATCAACATAAGAAATTATACATGTCCATAAGTCCTAGAAATAGTCCAAAAGGAATCTACTGTCCATTAGTTCATATGCCAGGAATCCAATAATTCCTGCAAATTTTGAAGTCCTGCAATAGTCTCATCAACAATTTTTCATCTCAAGGAATCCTCTTCAATTGTAATCCCTTTCTCCCATCTGATTGCTTTTTTGCTGATTGATCACATCAGAATCCTGACCTTCTAAAGGTATAACCTTGGCTACCATCATGCCTCACCTATTTTTTTATTGAGGTCTTGGAGCTGGGTCCCACCTCTCATTTCCCTGGGTCAGTCTACATTCTGAGGCCCAGTGGAAGTCCTTGTGGCATTTTGGACATAGGGTTTTAGGTCTTCTCTCACCCTGTCTTCTCACTCTGTCTCTATGCCTACATTGGGCTCTCAGATGTCCTATTTTTCCACACTGAAAATATCAACGACTCTCTCTAGAAGTCTCTTGCCAAGAGGGACCCTGTCTTCCCATATTCATCATAGTCTGGGTATAATAAGCACTTGTGCCCACTGTGGCACAGCGTCTTATGATCTCCTCTAAAGGAGCATCTTTGTCTAGTCCCCATATAATTCTTCTGTAAACCTCACTGGCATTTTCCTTAGCCAGTTGCTGATCATTATTTCTGTAGCTGAATTCTCTCCAATGGTTCTTGTGACAGCTGTTTGCAAACATCCCACAAAATCAGCAAAAGGTTCATTGGGACTTTGCTCTATTTTTGTGAAGGCTTTACCTTTGCCTTTCCCTGGGAAGGAGCCCCAAGCTTTTGTTGCAGCAGTAGCAATTTGTTCATCCACTCCTATGGGGTAATTAATCTGTGCTGAATTCTCTGCATACTGACCTTCACCTGCTAGTTGGTCAAAGGTGACTTGTATATTAACTCCTGTTTGCTTATTTCAATAGGCTTGAATCCTACATAATTCATGATACTCCGAAAGCCATAACAAGTTTTGTCCAGGTTCTAAACATGTCCTTGTTATGGATTTCCAATCACTCAGGGTTAAGATTTCATAAGCCAAATTATCTAGTAACATCTTAACATAGGATGATGTAGCCCCATAAAGAGTGCAGCCTTTTTTCAAATCCTTAATTTTTTTTCAGATCAAAAGGAGTCTTCTTTTTTGACCTGAAGAGTCAAGTTCTTCAATCACAGAGTATGCATTTATTTTTTTTTTTAATTTTTAAAAATTTTTATAGGTTTTTATTTACAAGTTATATGCATGGGTAATTTTATAGCACTGACAATTGCCAAACCTTTTGTTCCACTTTTTCCCCTCCTTCCCCCCATTCCCTCCCCATGATGGCAGCTTGGACAATATATGTTAAATATGTTAAAGTATAAACTAAATACAATATAAGTATACATGTCTTAACAGTTATTTTGCTGTACAGAAAAAATCAGACTTTGAAATACTATTAGCCTGTGAAGAAAATCAAAAATGCAGCCAGATATGCATTTATTTTAAAATAAGATATATCCTGTCCTTCTCTCTTAGCCTTAACCAATGCCTTTTGTAATCTTGTCATAGGCTGCTTCATGGGTGATGCTGATTGTGTCACTGCCTCTCCCCCTCCTCCTTCTCCCTCCACCCATGAAGAGTTAGTTGAGGGACGTAGGTCAGGGGATGGGGAATGACCTAATTTCTCCTGCTGTGAAGCACCACACTTAAAATTGTACTTAACTCCATTCTTGATTCTTCATCCTTTTCACCTAGTTTATTTGAATTCTCCCTCTCCTGCTCTTTATTCTTTTTCCTTATTGTATAACTTATATAATTTCCTAAAGCCAGTTGTATTAAATTATATGTATAAAATGTATCTTTGGAAATTGAGTCAGATCCATTTTCATTGTAGTATTGACATAGTTGCTCTCCCACTAATTTCCACTCATTTGGATCCAATTCTTTTTCCTTAGAGAACCAAGGAGATGTGTACTGTACAATTTTTAAATGATTAATGATCTACTCCCAAGTTACAATTAAACCTTGATTTTTTTTTATCAGTTTGACCATACTTTTGACACATTTTCCTTGAAGAGGAAAAGAAGATGTTTTCTAAATATCTGTCTCATTTTAGCTGAAATACTATTTTGGCCCTTTAACAAAGTTTCCTTGTTGTACTCATCCTAATTTCTGGGTCACAGACAAAAGTTCTTGGTCCCACGTTCTGGTGCCAAAATGTAACATTCTTCTCTAAACTATAATATTCTCTGTTGGGGTTTTCTTGGGCTCTCTAGAGGCAGCCTTAGTTTCAGTTCAGGAATCACAAGTGCAGCCAGGTATTAAAGTCCAAATCCTTTATTGTCTCCTTCAAAGTCTTGTTGTCTTTACTTGGGGCTTGGCTAGTTTTCCTGGAGGCCTATCTCTCTCCTTGGTTCTGAGAGACCTGCCTTCTCTGGCTTCTGAATCTCCTCAACTTCCAAAGGTTTGTACTTGAGCCTCCAGCTACCACAAAGGTGAACAATGGAATGAATCTGTCTCAGCCTTAGAAAGCTTCTAGTGCGCTTATCCTTTCTAGCCCTGAGAGCTTCTCCTTATATGTTCCACACTGAGTATACACCAATCATTATATCACTAGGAAACCATTATTTGTTGTAGGATTAAGTCAATACTAAACTAGATTTAACCACTGTCTCCTCAATTTCACTTACTTAGCACCTTGTTTCAAGTTCTGGCCCATAACACCAGTAAATCTCTCCTTTTTAAATAAATTATTAAATATTCTCTAATCTCTATCTTGCCTCAGTTTCTCCAGCATTAGATGCACTCTGAAGGACATTTATTAAGAAGGCATGATCACCTCTTTTTTGGGGTTCTCACCTCCTTGAGAAGTCAGGGAGGTCATGACCATCTATGATCTAAAAACAAAAGAAAGCAGGAGATGTTCTCCTTCATGTATAGAAGGCAACAACCATAACCTAGTTTTGGTCTGATAGAGAGAAGGCATTTAATGGCTATCTAATGTCTTTAGTATAAATGACAATATCTGCATGATCTTCTTGCTGGTATTTTTCAATAATAGATCTCAGAGTAAAATGAGAGGTAAAATTTCCATATGAGGTAGGGAAATTATGACAGTGATTCTGTGATTAGGATTCTTATAAGTTTCCATAATTAGCTTTCTAATTATTTCATAGACAATTTCTGCAAAATGTGTTGGATCGAATTAGTATTCAAGAATTTTAAAGTATACTCTAACAAATGGAGTATGTTAATTCAACCTCAAAGTTATGTGCTTATTTTAGAAAGATCATAGCACCTAAAAGGAACATAGATTGTAGTGAGGAGAGACTTGAGGCAGGGAAGACCAGTCAGCAGGTTATTGCAACAATGTATATATCAGATTAGCTCTCAGCCATGACTTGGCTCTCCTCCTTTCCAGTTCTCCATAAGAATACTGACAGGTTGTGGACTACTCTAGCCCCAGCCTATGCCTTGTCCCTGTTTTGTAATCTTGTAATCTGACATCTCTAGCCTGGAGTCAGGGTGGACTAGTTTCATAAGATTCTCTTCACTAGTAAATAGAATGTATGATACAAATGTATCTATTCATTTCCTTCTGTAAATTAAACCTACTAGCTGAAAGATCATGGACAAATCACATGATTGCTGTTTGTATCATTTCCCTCATTTATAAGATGAAGGATTTAGACTTTTTGGTCACTAAGATTTATGATCCTATATTTGCTGCTTTTCCAGCAATACATATTTAAGAATTATTTCACTTCCTGAAAGCCATGACCAAAAAAAGAGCCAGTATATCTTATTTCAAGAAATCATGAAAAAAAATTCGCCAGATAAACTAGAACAAGAGTGTAAAGTAAAAAATAGAAAAAAGACAAAACAAAACAGTCATTTCCTGAAATTCCAAAATGAAAACTCCCAGGAATAGTACAGCTGGCAAAGAAAAAAAGAAATCAGTCAGAAATAAAGAATTCAAATATAAGTTCATACAAGATTTAACAATTACCAATATAAAGGAGCAGAGAACATAACGTGATATATTCCAAAAGACAGAAGACATGTTTATAACCAGAAATAAATTATCCAAACAATGTGAGTATAATCCCCTGGGGGGAAGAAAGGGAGAAGAATGGGTCTTTAATGAAATATAAGACTTCCAGATAAAAAGACCAGAGCTGAGTAGAGATTTAAAAATATAAACATAGGAGTGAAGAATGCACAAGAAGGTAAAGACAAGTGAGCATTTGGAAAGGATTTCATTAAAATGTTTAGTTAAGAGTTATGACATAAAGGTTCCTTTAAAACCATAATGCCATTGAGGTAAACTGTGTCCCTTTGATCTTTGGAGGGGGGGTGGACCTGGATTGGAAAGACCCTGAATCTTGACCCCTCCTGATCTTTGGGACTGGGCCCCATCCTCCTATTCCTAGAGGAAACTCCCATGGTGATCTCCACCTACAATTCAAGTGGAGATCTTGGCCTGGGGCATAATCACCACCCTTTGTTGAATTGAAAATTAGTCCTTAATCACTCTCTTGCCCCAAAGCATAGAAAGTTAATTTTAAAAAAACGACTTTATACCCCAAACCTTTGTTAATTTCCTAACAGGATTTGGCCCTCTGGAAAGTTGTTTCTCAATGTAAACCCATCTTTGCCAAAAACCTACCTTTGTCAATTCCTTTCTGGAACTGGCCCTCTTGCAAATTGTTTCCCAAGGTAATAAACCCTTTTTTTTTTTTTTTTTTTTTTTTTGGCCAAAACCTTGCCTGCAGATCAAGACTGTGAATTCCTTCCCAAAACTTGTGACACCAGTCTGGGGACTCCATTGCTATTAGAGTATCTCTCACCCCTCATTTCTCTTTTTTTTTTTTTTTTTTATTTAATAGCCTTTTATTTACAGGATATATACATGGGTAACTTTACAGCATTAACAATTGCCAAACCTCTTGTTCCAATTTTTCACCTCTTACCCCCACCCTCCCTAAATGGCAGGATGACCAGTAGATGTTAAATATATTAAAATATAACTTAGATACATAATAAGTATACATGACCAAAACATTATTTTGCTGTACAAAAGAATCAGACTCTGAATTATTGTACATTTAGCTTGTGAAGGAAATCAAAAATGCAGGTGTGCATAAATATAGGGATTAGGAATTCAATGTAATGGTTTTAGTCATCTCCAGAGTTCTTTTTCTGGGTATAGCTAGTTCAGTTCATTACTGCTCCATTAGAAATGATTTGGTTGATCTCGTTGCTGAGGATGGCCTGATCCATCAGAACTGGTCATCATCTAGTATTGTTGTTGAAGTATATAATGATCTCCTGGTCCTGCTCATTTCACTCAGCATCAGTTCGTGTAAGTCTCTCCAGGCCTTTCTGAAATCATCCTGTTGGTCATTTCTTACAGAACAGTAATATTCCATAATTTTCATATACCACAATTTATTCAGCCATTCTCCAACTGATGGACATCCATTCAGTTTCCAGTTTCTAGCCACTACAAAAGGGCTGCCACAAACATTCGTGCACATACAGGTCCCTTTCCCTTCTTTATAATCTCTTTGGGATATAATCCCAGTAGTAACACTGCTGGATCAAAGGGTATACACAGTTTGATAACTTTTTGAGCATAGTTCCAAACTACTCTCCAAAATGGTTGGATTCGTTCACAACTCCACCAACAATGAATCAATGTCCCAGTTTTCCCACATCCCCTCCAACAATCATCATTATTTTTTCCTGTCATCTTAGCCAATCTGACAGGTGTGTAGTGGTATCTTAGAGTTGTCTTAATTTGCATTTCTCTGATTAATAATGACTTGGAGCATCTTTTCATATGACTAGAAATAGTTTCAATTTCTTCATCTGAGAATTGTCTGTTCATATCCTTTGACCATTTTTCAATTGGAGAATGGCTTGATTTTTTATAAATTAGAGTTAATTCTCTATATATTTTGGAAATGAGGCCTTTATCAGAACCTTTGACTGTAAAAATATTTTCCCAGTTTATTGCTTCCTTCTAATCTTGTCTGCATTAGTTTTGTTTGTACAAAAACTTTTCAGTTTGGTATAATCGAAATTTTCTATTTTGTGATCAGTAATGATCTCTAGTTCTGCTTTGGTCATAAAAACCTCGCCCTTCCACAGGTCTGAGAGGTAAGCTATCCTATGTTCCTCTAATTTATTAATAATTTCATTCTTTATGCCTAGGTCATGAACCCATTTTGACCTTATCTTGGTGTACGGCGTTAAGTATGGATCAATGCCTAGTTTCTGCCATATTAGTTTCCAATTTTCCCAGCAATTTTATCAAACAGTAAGTTCTTATCCCAAAAGCTGGGATCTTTGGGTTTATCAAAGACTAGGTTGCTATATTTGTTGACTGTTTTATCCTTGAACCCAATCTATTCCACTGATCAACTAATCTATTCCTTAGCCAATACCAAATAGTTTTGTAACCGCTGCTCTATAATATAATTTTAGATCTGGTACAGCTAAGCCACCATCATTTGATTTTTTTTCATTAATTCCTTGAAATTCTTGACCTTTTGTTTTTCCATATGAACTTTGTTGTTATTTTTCTAGGTCATTAAAATAGTTTTTTGGGAGTCTGATTGGTATAGCGCTAAATAAATAGATTAGTTTAGGTAATATTGTCATCTTTATTATATTTGCTCACCCTATCCAAGAGCATTTAATATTTTTCCAATTGGTTAGATCAGACTTAATTTGTGTGAAAAGTGGTCTGTAATTTTGCTCATAAAGTTTCTGATTTTCCCTTGTCAGATAGATTCCTAAATATTTTATATTATCAGTAGTTACTTTAAATGGAATTTCTCTTTGTAACTCTGACTGTTGGATTTTGTTAGTGATATATAAGAATGCTGATGACTTATGTGGGTTTATTTTATAACCAGCAACTTTGCTAAAGTTGTGGATTATTTCTAATAACTTTTTAGCCGAATCTCTGGGATTCTCTAAGTATACCATCATGTCATCTGCAAAGAGTGATAATTTGGCTTCCTCATTGCCTATTCTTATTCCTTTAATCTCTTTCTCAGCTCTTATTGCTATAGCTAGCGTTTCTAATACAATATTAAATAGTAACGGTGATAGTGGGCAACCTTGTTTCACTCCAGATCTTATTGGGAATGGTTGCAGTTTGTCTCCATTACATATGATGCTTACTGATGGTTTTAAATAGATGCTGCTGATTATTTTAAGGAAAAGTCCATTTATTCCTATACTCTCAAGTGTTTTTAATAGGAATGGATTTTATCAAATGCTTTTTCTGCATCTATTGAGATGATCATATGGTTTTTGTTAATTTGGTTATTAACATGGCCAATTATATTGATAGTTTTCCTAATATTGAACCAGCCCTGCATTCCTGGTATAAATCCTACTTGATCATAGTGTATTATCTTGGAGATGATTTTCTGTAGTCTTTTTGCTAATATCTTATTTAAGATTTTAGCATCAATATTCATTAGGAGATTGGTCTATAATTTTCTTTCTCTTTTCAGCCTACCTGGTTTAGGTATCAGTACCATGTCTGTGTCATAGAAGGAATTTGGTAGGACTCCTTCATTCCCTATTTTATCAAATAATTTATATAGCATTGGGGCCAATTGTTCTTTAAATGTTTGGTAAAATTCACATGTAAATCCATCTGGTCCTGGGGATTTTTCTTAGGGAGTTGTTTAATTGCCTGTTCTATTTCTTTTCTGAAATGGGACTATTCAAGCAATTTACTTCTTCCTCTGTTAGTCTGAGAAGTCTGTATTTTTGGAGGTAGTCATCCATTTCACTTAGGTTATCAAATTTTTTGGCATAAAGTTGAGCAAAATAACTCCTTATTATTTCTCTAATTTCCTCTTCATTGGTGGAAAGTTCTCCCTTTTCATTTTTAAGACTACTAATTTCATTTCCTCCCTCCTTTTTCTAATCAGATTTACCAAAGGCTTATCTATTTTATTGGCTTTTCATAGAACCAACTCTTAGTTTTATTAATTAGTTCAATAGTTTTTTTACTTTCAATATTTTTAATTTCTCCTTTTAATTTTAGAATTTCCAATTTAGTATTTGATTGGGGGTTTTTAATTTGGTCTCTTTTTAGTTTTTTTAGTTGCAAGCCCAATTCATTAATCTTTTCTTTCTCTGTTTTATTCAAGTAAGCCTCTAAGGATATAAAATTCCCTCTTATTACCGCTTTGGCTGCATCCCACAAATTTTGGTATGATGTCTCATCATTGTCATTATCTTGAGTGAAATTATTAATTGTATCTATAATTTGCTGCTTCACCAATCATTCTTTAAGATGAGATTGTTTAGTTTCCAATTACTTTTTGGTCTATTTCCCCTAACTTTTTGTTGAATGTAGTTTTATTGCATCATGATCTGAAAAGAAAGCATTTACTATTTCTGCTTTCTTGCATTTAATTTTGAGGTCTTTATGTCCTAATATATGGTCAATTTTGAATAGGTTCCATGAACTGCTGAGAAGAAAGTATATTCCTTCTATCTCCATTCAATTTTCTCCAAAGATCCAACATACCTAATTTTTCTAATATTCTATTTACTTCTTTAATTTCTTTCTTATTTGTTTTGTGGTTTGATTTGTCTAATTCTGAGAGTGCAAGGTTGAGATCTCCTACTATTACAGTTTTGTTGTCTATTTCTTCTTGCAACTCTCTTAACTTCTCCTTTAGGAAGTTGAGTGCCATACCACTTGGTGCATATATGTTTAATATTGATATTGCTTCGTTGTTTATGCTACCCTTTAGCAGGATGTAGTTACCTTCCTTATCTCTTTTAATTAGATCAATTTTTACTTTTGCTTGATCTGAGATAAGAATGGCTACCCCTGCTTTTTTGACTTCACCTGAAGCATAATAGATTTTGCTCCAGCCTTTACTTTTACTCTATATGCATCCCCCTGCTTTAAATGTGTTTCTTGTAAACAACATATTGTAGGGTTCTGACTTTTGATCCAGTCTGCTATCTGCCTCCTCTTTATGGGGGAGTTCATCCCATTTACATTTACAGTTAGAATTACTAAATCTGTATTTCCTGCCATCCTAATAACCCCAGATTGTGCTTTACTTATTCTTGACTCCCCCAACCCTCACCCCTCATTTCTCATACCTCAACACCATCAGTGTTCACAGAGGGCTTCAAATAAGAACAAAAGCCAAGGAGTGGTTTCACTATATTTTCATGATATTGAAAGCAGGAGAGAAAGGAAAGAATAAAAGAATATACTAGGTCAGTGAAACGGGAAACTGAGGATTTCGCAGAAGAATAACCTTAGGTAATTCAAGACTCAGCACTAAGGGTCTGTTTAGTCATTAAGGCTCTGGGAGAAGAGCAAAGATTTACTCTTCCAGCAGAAAATACCTGAGGTAATCCCTTTTGACCCTTGTTCAAACTTAAAAAAGAAAAACCTGACCAATTATTTAATGGCCCTGTCTCAGAGAAGTCTCCAAAATGGCTATCTCTATCTGTTCATTGATTGCTTATCTGAAGTAAAATAGACCAACTTTTGGCTTAATTGATTATTAACCTTTGAAGCAAAACAGACCCCTTTTTCTTAACATTTATTGCTTAACCAAGACCGTGCTACCATAAAAACTCCATCTGTATTCCAAAGACAAATAAGGACTAAAGGTTGAGTTTGTCAATGATTTTAAAAGGATTAAGAGGAGATGGGTGGGTGAATAATTTCTGTAAAACCTTGACTATATAACTATGTTCCTTACTACAGTAAAATTGCCTTTTCCTGCTTTAGACTTTTTGGTGAAATGACTGCCCTGCTTCTTGAAAGAATCAAAATAAAGAAACTTTTCTATTTGGGTTAGGATCTTTGCATCCCACACATAGGGGGAAATAAACAAAGGAGGGAAGATGAGACAAATTATCTGACAGAATCAGAAGGAATGAATAAAAGTCTATTCAAATATGGAAGAAGTGCATGTGGATTGGAGGGAGCAGCATCCCTTGGATCTCACTTTCATTTGAATTGGTCAAAGTTAGGTAGAACACATATACATACATAAAGAATTTGTAGTAGAAATATGTTTAATTCTCCAAAGAAATAGGAAGCAACAGGAAAGAGGACAATAAAGGGGAGGGTAGATTTAGGAAAGGAATGCCCAATCATAAAGAAAGATTTAAAATTAAAATAAAAGAAAGGGTAGGAATCGGCAATAAAAAGGAAGACATAATTATAATTGTGAATGCTAATAAGATGTACTGATGGAAGAAGATAACAGAATGGACTAGAAAGCAGTATCTAGTAACATGTTATAAGAGTTAGAATAAGGAAATATAGCAAAATCTGTTATGCCTTAGCTGAACACAAAAAAGCAGATGTAGCAATTATAATTCCAGTCAAGGTGACAGGAAAAATAAACTTAATTAAAGGAGATAAAAAGGGAAATCATTTTGCTAAAAAATATCATATATAGTGAATTAGATTCAATACTTAATATATATGTGCCAAATCCCATATCATCAAAATACTTAAAGAAAAAAAAAGCATAAAACACAGCAAATATGCATAAAACCACATTATTAAATACATTCATTATCACAATCCAACAAAAATTATTTTAAATAAGGGCCATTAAAGAGAAAACTAAAAATCAGTGGGCAACTAAATGACTTAATACTGGAAAATTGGTGGTTTAGAGAACAAATTATAAAAATGATACATATATATTAATAATAATATCAAAATTATTGGGAATTTACCTACAACATTTTTAAGGGAAAACATATTAATTTAAAGCATTTCATCAACAAAAAAGAGAACAGATTAAAAGAAAAAAACCCTGGAACCCTAACTAAAAACATAATAAAAGGCTAAAATAGATATTCTGAAAAATACAAGAATAGGTGAAGAATAATGAAAGGAAAAATAAGTTTCTAATGGCAAACACCTGGAAATGAAAAAAAATTATTCATCAGGTGAGGAACAGCTAAGCTAATTATGGCTCGATACTATTGTGCTAAAAGAATGAAGAAAGCAATGATTTTGGAGAAAACTGAGAAAGTCTTGTATGAACTGATGGGAAGGAAATAAAAAGAACCAGAATAATTTAGACTGTGATCCCAATATTATAAAAATGAATAATTCTAAAAGACTTTAATACTCTGATCAATGAAGAGATCAATCAGGATTTCAGAGTACTGAAGATAAAGCTGTTCATGGCTCTACAAGGAATAATATGCATAAACTAATATGCAGAATGAGACACATATGTTTGTGGCTAATGGGGGAACTTGTTTTCACTATATTGTGTTTGTCACAAAGGTTTTATATTTTCTTCTCTCCCCAAATCAGGCATGAAACAGATGGGAGGGAAAAAAATGCTTGATGATTGAAAAATTTTAAAAAATATATTTTTAAAGGGGAGAAATAAAGAAAAGATTTAAAATGTTTAGAATAGAATGAAAGGAAGTTCATAGGAAAATACAGATAATCAGATTGTTTTGAAAATCATGTGAAATTTATTATATGCTTTAAAAAAAAAAAGCAAATGCCAATCAATACAATGATCCAAGCCACTTTTGAAGGACTTATCATGAAAAATGCTATCCATCCTCAGAGAAAGAATTGATAAAATCTGAATACAGATCAAAGCATATATTTTTTACTTTATTTTTCTTGGGTTTTTATTTTGGTCTATTTTTTCTTTTATTACATGACCAATAAAGAAACATGTTTTGCCTGGTTATTTATGTGTAATCAATATCAAATTGCTTGCTTTCTCAGTGAGAGGGTGAAGAAGGAAGAAGAGAATTTGGAATTTAATTTTTTTTCCTGAGGCAATTGGGGTTAAATGACTTATCTAGCATCCCACAACTAGGAAGTATTAAGTGTCTGAGGCCAGATGAACTTAGGTCCTCCTGAATTCAGTACCGGTGCTCTATCTACTGTGTCATTTAGCTGCCCCTGGAACTTAATTTTAAAAATGAATGCTGAAAAATTGTTTCTACATATAATTGGGGAAAAATTAAATATTACATAAAAAGATTTAAAAAACATTAAACAAACCGGGGGCAGCTAGGTAGCGCAGTGGATAGAGCGCGGGTCCTGAAGTCAGGAGGACCTGAGTACAAATTTGGCCTCAGACACTTAACACTTCCTAGATGTGTGACCCTGGGCAAATCACTTAACCCCAATTACCTCAGGAAAAAAAAAACAAAAAACCTAATAAAGTTAAACAAACAAAAAAGCCATATATACCTCACATACAATCCTTGTACTCTGCTGTGTATATGGAAATTCTAATTTAGTGTGTATATGTGTGTATGTATGGGGGGGGGGAGAAGATGGAGAGGAGTGTTAAATTCAGAATAATGTATTTTTTAAAATTTTGAAACCATTTTTAAATTTTAATTTTAACTTGTAAACTTTGTAATATTTTAACTTGTAAAGTCAGATTTAAATATTCATTTTTCCTACCTTAAAATTATTTATTTAAAGCTTTTTATTTTCAAAATATATACATGGATAATTTTCGACATTCACCCCTATAAAACTCTGTGTTCTAATTTTTTCCCCTCTTTTACTGCCACCCCTCCCCCAGTTAGCAAATGATCCAATATATGTTAAATGTGCAAAAATAATATATTTTTAAAAAATAATAAATCAATTGAAATCATCAACAAAACAAAATAGTCTACGCAAATGAATTACTAGACTTTCAGGATTTTGTGGCAAAAAGACTTGAACTTAAAAACTTGACATATAACATCCAAGAGAAATTATGAGGTAAACATCAAAGACTAATTACAAGAGACTCAGTAATGAAAAACTTTTTATACGTGGAAATGTAAATCATATGTCTAATATTGTCATTGGTAATTGGGTAGTTCAAAAGCAAGATTGAGGTAGAGAGCTAAATTATGTTGTAATTCTAAAAAACAAAACAGGTAGGAAAAGATAAAAAAAGAGTAATTCTTTTATATAAATGAGGTGTGTGAGGAAGAATTGACACAGAGGAATTAGATGGGGGAGCAGGGCTGGTAGTTCTGAAACCCTACTCTCATCAGGAATGCATTAAAGAGGGAACAATACATACATACATACATACATATATGTGTGTATATATATATATGTGTGTGTGTGTGTGTATATATATATATATGTATGTATGAGGGTATAAATGTCTTATTCAGATAGGACTAAAAGGCCAAGGGAACATGAAAGGGGAAGATAATAAAGGAAGGATTTTTAGAGGGAACCCTACTTATATTGGATCTGGTTCAAAGAGAGAACACATATACATTTAGAAGGGAATAAAAGTCTTCTAATTTCAGACAGAAACAGGAGATCAAGCAAGGAAGGGGAAAGGGTTAGGAGGGAGAGAATAAGGGATGAGAGGTAAGATAGAAAAACAAAGCAGCAGATAGAAGTAAAGCAGAGGAGTCAGGAGGAATAGGAAATATGAAATACAAACAAACATAATAAAGATCGGGAATAAAATTTATTAGGTTAAAAAAAGCAGGAGTAGTAATCATGATCTCAGAGAAAGTTTAAACTAAAATAGATTTTCTCAAAAGAGAAAAATAAGGAAACTATATTATATGCCAGCCATATTAATATTGTTTTAGACTATTTAAAAATAACTAGACTACATAAGGTTGGAATATTACTATAGTATAGGAAATGATGAATTGATAGATTTA
Source organism: Sarcophilus harrisii (assembly GCF_902635505.1). NCBI lineage: Eukaryota > Metazoa > Chordata > Mammalia > Dasyuromorphia > Dasyuridae > Sarcophilus > Sarcophilus harrisii. Next base: position 186,920,901 of record NC_045430.1, on the reverse strand, counting down.
GAAAAATATGGAAAGACTTGGACTTAAGAAGGAAGATGTTATCTACTTTCAGAGAAACAGAAGACAAACAAGTCTATCATAGTTTTCCATAGATGCATATGAAGATATGTGTATATATATGTATAATTATAAATATCTATGTATATGTATTTCATATTTATACACTATATATTATATATATACATATATATGTATGTTCATATATATCTACAAATGTATCTGCTTAATTACAGCTTTCTTGGGGGTGAGGGGAAGAATCCAATCAGTGGTATTATCCTGTTGCCACTATGTCTACCCTGTATAATTAAATTAGTAACCAGAATAGTTCAACGGTCCCCATCAAAATATTGCATACAGAAGAAGCTATTAAAATGATGATTCTTCAGATAAAAGACTGGAATGTATTAGAGAGGGATTGTGAACTTGATAAACAATGTATATAGATATGTTAATTGATTTTGAACAGTGTGTAAGTTCTTCATAGAAATATGATAAAAATCATTTACACATTACAAGGGGGGAATTGTATGGAATAGAGAGAGAAAAGGTGAAGAACTTACAGGAATGTATGAATTCTTTTTCTGTATTTTATTTTCATTATTTCTGTGTTTCCCCTATGACCTGTATAATATGTGCAGGCTCATATCTATTTGAGCCTTGGCCAGCTAGAAACATATTTACTTAACCTGAGCTGATGACATTTATTGGTATTTGACATTTATCGATATTTAGTCTATTAGCTGGATCACTATCTGCTTGATTAAGCCTGAAGGCCTAACTTTCTGTTTCCTTGAAATCAGGAGATTTCAGGGGAACAGAAACCTTCCATTCCAATCTCCCCAAATAGCAACAGCCAATTAGATGCCTCCCTCTCCCCTTCTCAATGCTCTCTTACTTGTGGTGTAATTTCTTGTATAAAAGCTATGTATCTTTACTACTTCTTTAGCCCTCCTACCGTGAGCTTTCTCTTTCTTATGTCGCCATGGGACGACTCATCCTTCGGAGGTTTTCAATAAACAACTTTTCTACCTTCTACTGAGTGATCTCTGAGTAGTCATTTTAGGTAAGGGTCTTCTACATCCCTCACAGATTCGCAAACAAATCCAGGCAATCATTCAAAGAACTGTAACATGTCTAATGATTGATAATGACTAAAAATTATATTGTATTAATGTAATAGAATATTATAACAGGTGGAAATGATTAATACGATGACTACAAATTTTTATTAAATGATCCAAAGTGAGATTAGCAGAACCAAAATAATAAATATAAAGACTAAAAATGGCATACACCTTTATTATATTAATAATAGTAATGCTAATAATGATAGTTAACATTTATGTAATATTTATTATGTACCAGGTACTCTTATAGGCAATTTACATTCTATATGTACCATATGTATAGTATATGTATATACACACATAATGTATATGTTGTTAGTTATATATTGATATTCTTACAAATATTTCATAATGTGAAGATTTGATTTTATAGATATATTATTATTCTAAATATTATAATAAATGCAAATATTTATTATATATTGCCAATGTATAATATTGAAATATTACTTTATAAATATTTATAATATATTAACATATAATATAAACTGTTATAGCCTTTTGCTGTATATATACATGTGTATATGTGATACATATGTATTGTGCATATATGTATATAGATAAACTACACACAGACCTACAGGCATATGTACTATATACATACATGACTTTGTTTTCATGTATGTATGTATATATATATATATATATATATATATATACACACATACATATCTACGCACACACACAAACACACATACACATGAAAACAAAGTCTATCAGATAAATTCAGAAAGAAACCCAGAAAACTAATTTTTTGTTTGTTTGTATTTTACATATTCTACATATGTTATAAATTTTGGGGTTTTATCCATGATTTTATTATTCTTCTCCTTTTTTTCTTTTTTTTTTTTTTTTCTTCTTTTATACTTATTGGACAACTTGTTTTTGTTGATAGTTACATTTATAATAGATAAATAGATTATGTGATCTAGTGGTGAAATTTATAATATGAAAAAAGGACCATCCTTTAGCTTGACAATTCCCAGCAACTTTTATATTAAACATTTTATATGAGTGAAACCTTTTAAAGGAGTTGAAGCTTTTTTATTTTTCTGAAAATAGAGATGTACCCAGTGTCCTTGAAGTCAGGACCTTGTTTATCTGTTTTGTATCTGTATTCCCAAGATAGGATTTTCACATAAATTTGTTTGTTGAATAAACTTAGAAGTCATTGGAGAGGTCATCTAGGTCTGCTAACATTTTGATCTCTTAATCTATATTATCGATGACTAGTAGAGGTCTAGTCCTAGCCTTTACTTGAAAACATGGCAAAATACTTCTAACAATTATAACGAGTAGGCCAGGGGTTGTGATTCTGCATCTTTCTCTCTCTCCACTAAGGGGCCTCCCATGGACACATCAACCACATTCAGTCTGGTTTTTAATAAGATAGGTTAAGTTTATTTTCTCATGTTCTTTGGCATTTTACACTTCGAACCAAGAAGACAATTACTTGAAGCTTAGTTTGGGGCTCATGTTTAGTATTTTCACAAAACAAGGAGTAGAAAGATACTCCATGGAAAACATGAATGAAATGTGGGATGGTTATTTATTTCCATTATCAAAGGAAAACTAAACAGATAAACTCACATATGCCTCAATAGGAAAACTTGAAAAAGCAACAGCAATCACTTATATTACATTAAAAAAACAAAAGTAATTACTATTATAATCAGTAGCACAATGAAACATCTTGTAATAGTTAACCAAAACAGTTCAATTTCCTCCTGCACTGGTAATGTCATTTGTCATTAAAAAAAGAAATTGGCGCCACCCATATAGCAGACTGTATTGTCCTTAATTCTCCAATTCTAACCCTAACCCTAAATTCAGATATGAAACCCCATACCTGATATGAAAAACGTCACTTACCACATTGGGTCTCTATTGGTCCCCAAAGGGCTATATGCCACAATGACAATATCATGGCTTTGACAAAATTTCAAGAGCTTTGTCTGGATGAAGTATGGATGGCATTCAACCTGTGTGGATGAAGTATAAAGCTGAATGAAAGATTAAAACTTAGAGCATTGAAGTAATTGATGCACTGGCAGAAAAGATAGGAAGATGCCATTGATCCTATTCATAACTTGAATGGATACCGGGGTAATTGTTGGTAGTCTTCTCTTTCCAACATCTGAGATTCTTTACATTCTGCAAATTTTCTAGGAAAAGGGAGCTATGATACTAGTTTTAGAGAACACTTGGACTTGAGAATCTTCCCTCCTCCCCCCTCATTGTGGATTCTCATAGATTCCAATTCATATATTTTTCTACTAGACTCATAGGTACTAATAGTTTTTTACCAAAAATATTTCTTGTTGTAATGCACAGTAGGAAGAAGTACCTGGTTGCAGACTGGCTTATACTTGAGTCCTGGCTTATTCAGAATGAGTTCCAGCTGTCTTCTATTGAAATTAGATACTCCAAGGGACTTCACTAAGCCACTGTCTTTGCAAGCTTCCAGAGCCTGGGCCAAAAACATCATAGCATCATCGATTTTGATTGGAAGGGATTTTAGATATCATTTGGTCTAAATTTTTCATTTTATAAATGGTGAACTTGATACCCAAAGACACAGATGTACTCAGTGATTTCTTTACAAGTGGCAAATGGAGATGAAGAAAAGGGCAAAGGCAAAGATCCAGGTGTATTACCCTAACTATATTCTGCCCAAAGAATGGTAGGGTTTTCTCCAATATCACAGTATGATGCACATTGGCAGAAAGGGCAGCTAGATGGCACAGTGGATAGAGAGCTAAACCTAGTATGAGGAAAACCCTATCTATCTATCAGGAAAAATCTATCTAACCCTAACCCTGAGTTTAATCTTCCTGAGTTCAAGTCCAACCTCAGACACTTACCAGCTATATAACCTGGGTAAGTCACTCAACCCTTTTTGCTCAGTTTTTCATTTGCAAAATGAGTTACATAAGGAAATGACAAACCACTCCAGTATCTTTGACAAGAAAAGCTGAAATGAACACTAATGACTTGTTGGTGGAGTTACAAAATGATCTAGCCATTCTGGCTTTATGCCCAAAGGACTGTAAAACTTTGACCCAGCAGTGTCTCTACTGAGTCTGTATCCCAAGAGATCATAAAAGAGGAAAAAGGTCCCACCTGTGCAAAACTGTTTGTAGCAGTCATTTTTATACTGACAAGGGGCTGGAAATTGAGTGGATGTCCATCAGTTGGGGAATGGTCAAATAAGTTATAGTATATAAATGTAATGGAATATTATTCTTCTATATCAAATGATGTTTTCAGAAAAGGTTAGAAAGACTTACATGAACTGATGCTAAGTGAAGATAGCAGAATCAGGAGAAAATGGTACTCAGTAATAAGATTATGTGATGATCAACTGTAATGGACTTGGCTCTTCTCAACAATGTGGTGATTCAAATAGACTTGTGATGCAAAGTTTCATCTGCATCCACAGAGAGAACTATGGAGATTGAATATTGAAGTATAGTATTTTCACCTTTTTGTTTGTTTCTCTCATGGTTTTTCCCTTTAGATCTGATTTTTCTTACATAACATGACAAATATGGAAATATGTTTAAAAGACTTGCACGTTTTTAACCTATATCAGATAACTTGCTATCTTGGGGAGGGCAGAGGTAAAGGAGGAAGAAAAAATTGGAACACAGAGTTAAAAAAAAAAAAGGATGTTGAAAACTATTTTTACATGTATTTGGAAAATGAAATATTATTATAATTTTTAAAAACCATCCCAGATGGGACCACAAAGAGTTGAACATTATTATAAATCATCCCTTTTCTTCACCTATCCCTTGACCCTTTCTCCCTTACCACAGCCTCTAAATCTCATCCTGTATTGAAAGGGACCCTAATTGTTGTCACCCAATTTATTTTCCACAAGAAAGCAAATTAATGGAGGAAAAGAAGAAAATCCCCATAAGGATTTTTTTTTTTAAATGGGAAAGACAGAATTTTTTAATAGAAAAAGACTTCCTGGAAGTCGAGGCTCTTTCTTTCTTGTAACCAAATAATTATCTCTCTTTCAACAGAAACCATGAATAAGCTATGATATATGAATGTATTTTAGAAAGCTATTTTAAATAAAATGAATATTTGAAACTTATTTTCAACAAGATGATAGGAAGAGCATTCAATACAGGTCAGCTCTTTAAAATCTGAGATAATAGAGACAGCTAGATGGTGCAGTGGATAGAGCACTAGCCCTGAAGTCAAGAGGATCTCAGTTCAAATCTGATTTTAGACACTTGACACGTCCCAGCTGTGTGACCCTGGGTAAATCACTTAACCCCAACGGCCTAAACAAAAATAAATAAATTAAATTAAAATAAAGTCTAATTTGATAATTGTATTCTCAGGATGACTCATAAAGAAGTCACCTAATTATTGAAATAAAACATCAAAAAAGGCTTTGTGATAGAATTCAGAACAGCTGTAGCCTGATGGTAATTAGTGAAGGCTTTAAAGTGGAAATTTCATTCTTTTTCATCTCTTTTTGTGCATGGACAGTCATTAACATTCATTGAAACACTGTTCCATCTTCACTTTTCTTGACCTGAACTAAATAAGAAAAGTAATTGCAATTGTTCCTCCTCTCTCCCTCTCAAAAAAAAAAAAAAAAAAAAAAAATGGAAAACAAGATTTAGTATTTTTATTCTACTATATAACCTGTAGGGTAGATATTCATTGTGGAGAACAAACAAATGAGATTCCTTTGATCAAGGGTGTGTGTTAGTGTATGCATGTGTATTTGTGTGCATGCATGCTTGTGCTTCACCACTTTATAGTCTTCCAACAAGTCTGAGGTCCTTCTAGAATTTTTAAAAAATAATTTAACCCTCTTTTCCCTGAACACCTTTAAACATTTCACTTGTGTTTTCTCCCTTCAATAATGGGCTACCTATGTCAATATCCCTGCAAATCCATTTCATTCAATGTCTCCTAGACCCTATGCATGTTAAGAAAAAGGACAAAGTGAAAAAAAATCAAAGTACAAGCAAAATATAGAAAAGCCTGCTTACACAGAGCAAACAGGTATTAAAATTTTCCCAAAGTAGTTGCTCCATACTGCTCTATCAGTATCAATCAGAGCAAATCCAAAACATCTAGCTTCCCACTAATAATCCCCCAAATCCCAAAAGAAAAGCAAAAAAGGAGTTCAGGCAATGAAGAGCAGGGCTCAGTCTTACCTCCCAGGTGTGACACAGATTTATGTTATGGAACAACCAATTTCCCTTTTCATCCTTGGGGAAAAGGACATTTCCAGGCTGGAGGGGGAAGAGAGAGATTAAGTTCTTTGTTATTCACTTCTTGATGTTGGAATCAGAAAATTAAAATGAATATATCATAAAATGTTAGACTTGGAAACTGGATAAGCTTAGAAAAAACTTAATACACGGGTTCCAGTATTATGGAATCTGATCTGTTCTCTCTTTCTAATCTATCAAATCATCTTCAAAGGTAGATCTTCAAAGTTCTGACCTCAACATTCTCCCTCTTCTAACTCCCAAGATATTCCAGTAGTTCCCTAATGCCTTAAGACAAAAATGTATGTGTTAACTCCATGACTCCTTTTTCCCCTCCCATCTCCTGGCTATCTGGAATCAATCTATCTGGCTTTTTTTTTTAACCAGGTCTGTGATTTCTATACTAAAAACACATACCAGTAAAGAACTCCCTCTAGCCAACATAGGCTGGCACCAGCTTTTCAATTTATGGTGTCAGAGAGTTGTCTGTAGGCATCAAGTAATTTTCTCAGGCTCAAAAACCACTACCCATTATAGGCAGGATTTGAATCTAGGTTTTCATGACTTTCAGCTTTCTTCAAGACTGCCTTTCTCTAATCTGTCTTTTCAGCCTTAATTCTTATTATTCCTTTATACACTCTTAAATTCCAGACACAATGGACTGGTTGTTCTTTGAATTTAATGTGCCATTTCCCTTTTCAGTGAAATTGTACATGATATTTTGCATGACTAGAATGCTCTCTACTCTTTTCTTATTCCTTTTATTAGATAAGGATAGCGTTTTGGACAATCAAAGATGATAGAGTAGGAAGAAACTTTATAGCCTAGCTACTCTCACATCTATTCCAACAATGATCTAAAAAAGATGTCAGATTAAGAAATCAAGAAAGAAACTACAGTGGTCATTTTTCTAGCTCAACATTATAAATTTGAATCATTGCACTATCTGAAAGTCCTTTTTCACTGAGAAAGAAGAAAGAAGAGGAAGGGAAAGAAGCAGGAGAAAGGAGAAAGATTAGGTATCATATTTCATGAAATTATGAGAGGAAATTGTACAGACAAGAGGGCAAAATGGAAACAGAAAGAACCCACCAATTACTTTCTGAAAGAAAGATCAAAGTGAAAACTTCTAAGAATTCCATAATCAAAGTACAGAGCTTCTGGAAGAGAAGGTAAAAAAATGTTGAAAACAGACCTCCCAAAAAGAATTAAAATACCAAGAAATCATATTCAGGATCACACAAGATGTTCTATTATCACTCTAAAGGAGTGGAGAAGCATGCAATACCATATATATTCCAACAGTCAAAACACATCGATTTACAATCAAGAATAACTTTAAAATGGACTTGTAATAAAATAGAGAACTTACAAAAAATATAGAAGAAAAGATTGGAGCTGAACAGAACTTTGAAATACAAAAATGGGAGTAAAGAGAAGCATAAAAAGGAAATTCAAGTGAGCAATTGGAAGACTTGCTAAAGATGGAGTATTGCATTTTAATGAGGCTGTGTGTGATACAAGAATTCCCTAAGAGCTATAATACCATTGAGGGCAATAGAGGAGGGTGGAGGGAGAATAAGGGAAATAAAATCAGATTTATGGCCGCAGAATAATTTTTGTCATGTTTTAATTATTTTAAAAGACAAGAAAAAAAGACATACTAGGGAAGAAAAGAAGAGGAGTGAAGGGAATTTATATACTCAGGGGTTCAAGTAAAAGTTTATACAAAAATGAAAGCAGACATTACTTGAAATTCATTGAGCCTAAAGAGAATACAATACACAAAAGCACATGTACTCCTTAGTGTGGAAGTAAATTTAACTCGACAGATATAAGGGAGAAGGGGAAAAATGAATAAGAAAGATTCAATAGGAGATTAGTCATTAGAACAAACAACTCCTAAGTATGAATAAAAGAATTATAAAGTGAGGTTTAAAATAACACAAAAAGAATAAGAACTCATGATTGGTTTGGATGAGAAGAAAAAGAAAAGAAGAGTTGAAAGCTGTGCATATCAAATGTAAAGCATTGGTATTCTATGACTCTTTTTACATGTGAAGAAGGATTGGGGCAAAGAAAGAAAAAATAGAAGAAAATAAAATGGAAGGAAATAAACAATGATCACAACTGTGAATTTGAATGGATTAAAATCCTTAAAATAGAAGAGGCCTATAGAATCCAATAATATGTTGAGTGTGAGAAACATTTGAAGCATAAAAGATTCACGCAGAGCTAAAGAACTGTAGCAAAATCTATTGTGCTTCATCTGAAGTTTAAAAAAAGGGCAGGAAAAGTAATTATGTTCTCAGAAAATAGCAAAAATACACACAGACAACATATAAACTACATTTTGCTGAATCATGAACAATAAATCATCTCAATACTTAACATATATATAACATAAGTTGTATAAGTACTTAATACTTAAAGGAAATAACTAAATGATTTATAGGAAGAAATAGACAGTAAAATAATAATATGAATGCTCTCAAGTTATTTAAATTCTTTCAGAACTATGCAAATTTAACCAAAAATAAGCAAGAAAGAAGTTGAGGAACTTAATAGAATTTTGGAAAAGTTAGATACAAAAAGGATTTTGTATATTTGGGAGGATTATTGGATGAAAATAGAAAGGAGTATTCTTATCCTTGCCAGTGTATGAGACTTTTACATTAAAATGACCATGTACATTTCACTTTATCAGCTCATATAAATCTTTCCAGGCTTTTCTGAGAGCATCTTGACCATCATCTCTTATAGCACAATAGTATCCTATCATAATCATATACCACAATTTGTTCAGCCATTCCCCAATTGATGAGCACCCCCTTAATTTCCAGTTCTTTGCTATAAATATTTTTATACATGTGGGTCCTTTTTCCTTTTTTTTTTTTTTTTTTAATCTCTTTTTGGATATAGACTTAGTAGTGGTATCGCTAGGTCAAAGGATTTTATTACATGGTTTTATAGCCCTTTGGTCAGAGTTCCAAGTTACCCTACAGAATGGTTGAATCATTCACAACTCCATCAACAGTGTATTAATGTCTTATTTTCCTCATATCCCCTCCACCATTTGTCATTTTCCTTTTCTGTCCTATTAGCCAATTTAAGGTATGAGACAGTACCTTGGAATTCTTTTAATTAGCATATCTTCAATTAATAGCAAGTTAGAACATTGTTTCATATGGCTATAGATAGCTTTGGTTACTTCATCTTAAAAATGTTCACATCTTTTAATCATTTATCAATTGGGGAATGACTTTTTATAAATTTGACTTGGTTCTCTGTATGGTTGAGAAATGAAGCCTTTATCAGAGAAACTTGTTTCAATTTCCCCCCCACAATTCTCTCTCCATCCTATTTCACTCTCCCTTTTTTATTCTATTCTCTGCCTCTTTTCACCTTGTCGCTACTCAAAAGTGTGTGTGTGTGTGTGTGTGTGTGTGTGTGTGTGCGTGTCAATTGGTTAAATGACTTGTCCAGAGTCATACAGCTGCTAAGTGTGTATCAGATTTGAACTCAGGTTTTCCCAACTCCAACACTGGTGCTCACTGAATCATCTATCTGCCCTCCTCAAAAGTATTTTACTTCTGACTACCCCCTCTCCTAATCTGCCCTCCCTTTTATCATTCCTCCTTTACTTTATCCCTTTCCTTTCCTACTTTCCTGTACTATAAGATAAATTTCTATACCCAATTGAATATGTATAATATTCCCTCTTTTGAGCCATTCTGACAAAAGTAAGATTTGATTATTCTCCCCTTATCTCCTCCTTCTTCCCCTCCACTGTAAAAGCTTTATTTTGCCTCTTTTTAAGTTCATTTCCTTCTAACCTCTAAACTTGTTGTTAGATATCTTCCCTTCATATTCAACTCATCCAATGCCCTCTCTATATACGCCCTCCTTCTAAATGCCCTAAAAATGAGAAAGTTTTTATGAATTACAAGTATCATCTTCCCATGTAGGAATGTAAACAGTTTAACTTTATTAAGTCTCTTATGATTATCCTTTTCTATTTACCTTTTTTATACTTCCTTTGAATCTTGTATTTGAAACTCAAATTTTCTATTCATCTCTGGTCTTTTCATCAAGAATACTTGAAAGTCCTTGCTTTCACTGAATATCCAGGTTGGATTTATATAAGGAATATAGGATTTTTAAATATTAGGAAACTAATAAGCCTAATTAACTACATTAATAATGCAACAAAAATAGGATTATGTCAATAGATTTAGAAAATAGGTTTTTTCACAAAGACAACACCCATTTCTATTTTCATTTTAAAAAACCATAGAAAACCAAATAAATTGCTCTTTTCTTATCATGATAAATAATATGTATGATGTATGTCAAAACAAGATTTACCATTATATTCAATAGAGATAAACTAAAAATCTTTCCAGGAAATTCAGGGGTAAAAAAAAAAGGGATGTCCACTGTCACCCATTCTACTTTATAAAGTGCTAAAAATTGTGGCTATATGGAAAAAGAAATGGAAAAAATTAATCAAAAGTAAAGAAGAAATAAAATTATTACTTTTTTGCAGATGATATGATGGTGTACTAAAAAAAAACCTTGAAGAGTCAACTAAACATTAATTTAAATAACTTCAGCAAAAATTGTAGGATATAAAATAAATCTACACAACTCACTATTACTCCTACCTACTACCGATATTATCCAGCAGAAAAAGATCAAAAGAGAAATTCCATTTAAAATTACTACAAAATATAAAAAACTCTTCAGAATCTGCCTTCCAAAATACACACAAGATCTAGGTAAAAAACAACTACAAAATGCTGTTTATAGAAATGAGGACAGATTGAAATAATTAAAAAATATATTAATTGCTCATGAGTAGGATGAGCCAATGATATAAAAATGACAATACTTTCCAAATTAATTTACTTTACAATATGCCAATCAAAGTACAAAACAAACTATAAGGGGCAGCTAGGTGGCACAGTGGATAGAGCACTAGCCCTGAAGTCAGGAAGACCTGAGTTTAACACTTCCTAGCTGTGTGACGCTGGGCAAGTCACTTAATCCCAATTGCCTCCAAAAAAACAAAAAAGAAAGAAAGAAACTATAATAGAACTAGAAAAATATTAGCTAAATTCATATGGAAGAAAAACAGGAATTTCAAAAGAAATAATTAAAAGAAGCAGGAATTAAGTGAGTATTCTAGTATTAAATATGAAATTAATCACATAGCAGTAAGCATGACAATTTGGTTTTGGTTAAAAAATAGAGAGCTGATCAGTGGAATAGATTAGGTATACAACATTTGGAACCAAATATATGTAGCATTCTAGTATTCAATAAACACCAAGATATAAGCTACTGGAATAAGGACTCACCATATAACTACAACAAAAAATTGGCAAAATTATATAGTACTACATAGATTTTCCCCATGGGTTTTGACTAGGAAAACTTTTTTGAGTTGACTGTAGGCTCTTTAATTTTCTGGGGATCAGTGCAATCAGCACAATGTCTTCCACAAATAAGAGTATCTAGATAATTCACATGATATACATTATATACTTCAACAACAATACTAGATGATGACCAGTTCTGATGGATCAGGCCATCCTCAGCAACGAGATCAACCAAATCATTTCTAATGGAGCAGTAATGAACTGAGCTAGCTATGCCCAGAAAAAGAACTCTGGGAGATGACTAAAAACCATTACATTGAATTCCCAGCCCCTATATTTATGCACACCTGCATCTTTGATTTCCTTCACAAGCTAATTGTACAATAATTCAGAGTCTGATTCTTTTTGTACAGCAAAATAATGTTTTGGTCATGTATACTTATTGTGTATCTAAGTTATATTTTAATATATTTAACATCTACTGGTCATCCTGCCATGTAGGGGAGGGGGTGGGGGGGGGTAAGAGGTGAAAAATTGGAACAAGAGGTTTGGCAATTGTTAATGCTGTAAAGTTACCCATGTATATATCCTGTAAATTAAAGGCTATTAAATAAAAAAAATTTAAAAAAAAATTCACATGATATAGGAAATCTGTTTTCTCTTTCAAATTATGCTAGATATATTTTGTGACTGTAGTAAACTCTCTTCTCCTCTTTTGGGGGTGCCATACATCCTTTTTTATGCCTTGCTTGATGTCAGTAAGCATAAGATCAAAACTTTTATTTCAATTGTTAATACTTTCTAATACTCTTGTGTAATTTTTCTCATAAGTCCAAGGGAAAACTTGTTGAAGGACAGCCTGGAAGGAAGGAAGCATTTAGTAAGTGCCTACTTAGTACTAAAGGCTTTACAAATATGATATTTTATCCTCATAGCAATTCTAGGAGTAAAGTCATCAATTGTATTCTGTTCTACCAAATAAAATGCTTTTTAAAAACAGTTATGGAAGAAACTACTTTCTTCAGGCAAGATGTGATCAAAACTTTTTTATTTTAAAAAAGAAAAAAACCAGCTGCCTAAGTTTGGAGACATGGCTTCTTTTAGGAAAAACAATATCTCCCAGCCTATAAAGAATAAAACTATCTTGGACATACCAGCAAGCAGTGGGTGAAATTATGTGAGGAATGGGTCAGGATATCTATTAGAGCCAGGCATCTTCACAATGTCTGAATTGAGATCTCCAGTCATAAATCATCAGAGTTAGTGAGGCAAGGGCATGCATTTAAGGGTTACTTAAGGGTCATTCAAATTTGGTTGATTTTAACAGCTGGACACAATCTTCCTGGATATGGGAGAATAGAATGTGTGGGAAAAATAAAAGTACTGAAATATATGCTTCCTTGCTTCATTATCAAAAAGACTAGTTTAAGATGAAAGTAGCTAAGTTGCATTCTACATAGTTAACAAACAATAAGTACAGTGGGATCTTAGGTGCTCTATATATATCAATGAATTGTATGACCATAAATGTATGGCCTATGTCATTTGCAAAAGCCTGCTCATTTTCTTCATATACCTTCAAGATTATTTTTTTAAAAATTTGTATGGGAAAGTTGGCATATGGATAGCTAGTTAATTAATCTTTTGTTTACCTTTTTTTGTTTGTTCATGGCCCAAAACCATTCTTCTTCTTCTTATTATTATTATTAAAGCTTTTTATTTTCAAAACATATGTATGGATGATTTTTCAACATTAATCCTGGCATAGTTTTGTGTTCAAAATTTTCCCCTCCTCCCCCCCACCCCCTTCCTTAAATGGCAAATAATCCAATATATATTATACATGTTAAAATATATGTTAAATACAATCTATGTAAACATGTTTGTATAATTATCTTGCTGCAAAAGAAAGATCAGATCAAAAAGGAAAGAAAATGAATATGGAAACAAAATACAAATGAACAACAACCAAAAGAGTGAGACTATTATGTTGTGATCCATCTTCAGTTCCCACAGTCCTCTTTCTGGGTATAGATGGTTCTCTTTGTCAAAAGATAATTGGAACTGGACTCAATCATCTCATTGTTAGAAAGAGCCATGTTCATCAGAACATGGCCAGAAACTGGAAACTGAATGGATGCCCATCAATTGGAGAATGGCTGAATAAATTGAATGTTATGGAATATTATTGTTCTGTAAGAAATGACCAGCAGGATGATTTCAGAGAGGCCTGGAGAGACTTACAAGAACTGATGCTGAGTGAAATGAGCAGGACCAGGAGATCATTATATACTTCAACAATAATACTATATGATGATCAGTTCTGATAGACATGGCCCTCTTCAACAATGAGATGAACCAAATCAGTTCCAATAGAGCAGTAATGAATTGAACCAGCTACACCCAGTGAAAGAACTCTGGGAAATGAGTGTGAACCACTACTTAGAATTCCCAATCCCTCCATTTTTGTCTGCCTGCATTTTTGATTTCCTTCACAGGTTAATTCAAAGTCTGATTCTTTTTGTTCAGCAAAATAACTATGGATATGTATACATATGTTGTATTTAACATATACTTTAAGATATTTAACATGTATTGGTCTACTTGCCATCTGGTGGAAGGGATGGGGGGAAGGAGGGGAAAAGTTGGAACAAAAGGTTTTGCAATTGTCAATGCTGAAAAATTACCCATGCATATATCTTGTAAATAAAAAGCTATAATAAAAAAAAGGGCTGCTGCAAACTTTTTTTTCCATACATGGGTCCCTTTCCCTTCTTTAAGATCTCTTTGGGATATAAGTCCAGTAGCAACACTGCTGGATCAAAGGGGATGCACAGTTTGATAACTTTTTGAGCATAGTTGCAAATTGCTCTCCAGAATGATTGGATCCATTCTCAGAAGCCATTCTTACCAAACACTTTTTTATATTCATTAATGTGGAACAAAGACAGGTCTTCTGCTAGTTATATGCAGCCTCCTATTCCAAAATATGTCCTTTGTAATACCAAATTCTTTATGATTCTCAGAGACTTGAATATCTCTATCCTTCCTCCCTTTTGTACATGACAGTATCTATATTTTAGTCTAGGGAATTGATGCATTGGTGTGCAATATGTAGTTATGTGGATGTGTATATTTATATAAGTACATTCTTTTTGTTTATCCGGAAGAACTCTAGTAGTTTATTTAGGCTGGTTGGCTGTTGCCCTTAGTTCTCAAAGAGTGTCGAAATGACATTACACTGTGTGCAACTGTGGCTGATCAAAACGATACACTCAGAATGTTCTATCACAGATTGGACACAAATGGTTTCTGTGAACAAATAGTTTCCAAGAACATTTCTTCTCTAACTGAGCACCTAGTTTCTTCTGAGCTAATTAAATTCTGCTTTGCTCATAGAGTGTAACACCTTCTTTGATGAGGGCATCGCATGCTAAGTAGTCCTGTGCTAGTGACACTTGTGTTGTAAAATCAATTCTAAATTTAAGAAAGATGTTGAGAGTGTCCTTGTATCACTTTTTCTGACCGTCTTATGAGCACTTGCCATGTGTTAGTTCTCCATAAAACAATCTTTTTGACAAGCATACATTTAGCATTCAAACAATGCAGCCAGCCCAATGGAGTTGTATTCTTCACAATAGAGTTGGAATGTTTAGCAGTTTAGTTCCAAAAAGGACTTCAGCGTCTGATACCTCATCCTGCCAGGAGATCTTCAGGTTCTTCCTAAGGCAATTGAAATGGAAGTGATTCAGTGTCCCAGCATGGCGTTGGTATACTGTGCAGGTTTCACAGGCATACAACAATAAGGTCAACACAACGGTTTTGTAGACTTTCAGTTGGTAGTCAGTCTTCTCTCCTTTCTCACATTTTCCTTTGGAGCCTCCCCAATACTGAGATAGCTCTGGCAACGCGCATGTCAATCCCATTATCAATGTGGACATCCTTAGAAAGTATACTGCTAAGGTAAGCAAACTTTTCCACAGCATTCAGAACTCTACCATTTACTGTAATTGATGATTCCACATATAGATGGTGTGATGCTGGCTGATGGAGGACCTGTGTTTTCTTGGTGTTAATTGTTAGGACAAAATTATCACAAGCAACAGAGAATTGATTCATAATTTCCTCTTGGCTTTGGAGGCTGTATTGAGTATATGATCATCTGCAAAAAAAAAATCATGCCCCAACACTCCCTTCACTTTACTTTGACTTGTAGCTTTTTCACGTTGAAGAATTTACTATGAATGAGGCAGCTGACTTTGATTCCACATTTGTCCTCGTAGAAGGCATTTGACAACAAGGCTGAAAACATCATGCTAGTTCCAATGATTTTGTGATGAAGAGAACTATTACACCCAGATACAGGACTGTAGGAATTGAATGTGAATCACAGTATAACCTTCTCACCCTTTTTGTTGTTGTTCACTTGCATTTTGTTTTCTTACTTTCTTTTTTTGATCTGATTTCTCTTATGCAGCAAGAGAATTGTATAAATATGTTCATACATATTGGATTTAACATATATTTTAACATGTATAACAAGCAATTAGATTGCTTGCCATCTAGGGGAGAGGGTGGGGGGGAAGAAGGGGAAAAATCTCAAACACAAAGCTATGCAAGGGTCAATGTTGTCAAATTATCCATGCATATGTTTTGAAAATAAAAAGCTTTATTTAAAAAATCATGCTAAAAAGCATGGGAGTAAGTACACATTGTTGTTTCACTCTATTGGTGACTGGGAAAATTCAAGAGCATTGTCTATTGTCCAGAATGTAGGCAAGCCTGCCATCATGAAATTGTCATGCTATACTGATGAATTTCTCTGGGCAACCAAATTTTGACATAATTTTCCATAAACCCTAATGACTAATAGTGTCAGAAGTCTTGGTTAGCTCTACAAATGTATACAGATCTCTGTACTTCTCCTGGCATTTCTTCTAGAGTTGTTATGGAGTAAACACCATATTGATTGTGCTTTGGTCCTTCTAGAGTCACAAAGGCTCTCAGGTAGATGATCTTTTTCAAGGTGTAGGGTGTTATGGGCCAGAACTCTGCATATGAAACAAGGATTCTTACAAGGTGCTAACTAAGTGGAATTGATAAAACAATGGTTATCTAGTTTAGCTTGGTGATTAATTCTCTAGTTCAGTATGATTGATTTAATCTTACAACAAATAATGGTTCCCTAGTGATATAATGATTGGTTTGTACTCAGTATACTGAAAATGATCTAATTATAATAGAGCATATAAACTGGGACAAACTCAGCCAGGGTCAGACTCAGAGACACATTTGTTCCATTTCCCATCTATGTGGTGACTGGAGGCTGGAGCACAAGCCCTCGGACTCAGAGACAGATTCACTCCATCTCACGCCATCTTGGTGGCTGGCCTGTCCTCTTGCATTTCCTCCACTGAGACCAAGCTAGCCTGGCCCCCAGGCAAGGAGACAATAAAGAATTTGGACTTTAACACCTGGCTATTCTTGTGGGGATTACTCTGCTGAAAAGAAGGCTGCTCCACAGACCACCAGACAACCAACCAGAACACTACAGTAGGGTAAGCCTATCATGGAGAACTCTGGCAACAATCTTGCCAGCAATGACTAAGAGAGAGAGACCCCTGTGATTGTCATAGGACAATCTATTCCCTTTACCTTTATAAAAAATGGACAATGGAGGCATCCTTGAACACCTGGGACCTAACTTCCTCTTGTCATACAATCTAGAAAATTTCAATCAGCTTTTTAATGAGCAATGGACACCCCCCCCCCCCCACATACACCTTGTAAATCTCAGTTGGAATAGAATCAGCACCCAATGCTTTACTACATAAAAATAGCCTAATGGCAATCAAAACCTTTTCTTCCTCTGAACTTCAGTTAGGGAGCATTAATTTCAACTTGGGGAAATGGTCAATAGTTTCAGCATTGATTGATGGCAATCTATTGAGAATACTATGGTAGTGTTCAGCCCATCTCTCCAGTCCTTATCACCAATCAACATGGCACCATCAGCACTGAGTAGATAAGATAAACCATAGGTCTTTGGCCCATAAATAGCCTTCAGTGCATCATAAAAAACACTTTGGATTGTTACCATCAGCATAAAACCAAATTTCATCTGCCTTCTTACAAAGCCAAGAATTCTGCATTTCTCTAAGTTTCAATTGTGCTTTACTTTTGATGGATTTAAATTCTACCTTCTTAGAGATGGATGAATTATCCTGATGATATTTTTCATTTAGTAGCTTCTGAATTTTCCCTTCATTTTCATCAAACCAGTCTTGATGTTTGTGAGTATTCTGACTCAGATGAACAAAAGCAGTGCTGTATGTACACCAATTCTCTGAAAGCTACTCACTCCTTTTCTGCTTCATTGTTGCCAACTAGTAGTCTTTTTGCTTTGGAGCCACCACTTTTTTTGGATGCAAACAATCAGCTTGGAGAGGATAAGTCAATGATTAGTCCAGCACTCTGTACCATACATTATCTTGGTCATGCTAACATCCTGTCTGTCTCTTCTCCTTTCAGTCACATAGTCTATTAGATGCCAGTGTTTGCTGTGAGGGTGAATTCATGAAATTTTATTGCATTTAGGTAAATGGAATACAGTGTTGGTAATAAGAAGGTCATGAGACGCACCAGTCTTCAAAAATAAATGATCATTGCTGTTGCTGCATTCCTCCCAAGTACTCCCTGCCATGTCTGAAATTCTGAATCTACTCTAGCATTAAAGTCACCTAGAATTATAAGCTTATCTTCTTCTGGCACATTGATGAAAAGGGTTTCCAGATCTTCATAAAAATTTTTTTGACCTTATCAGAGTTCAGACTTGAGATGCAGTGGACGGCCTTCGTGTCTTTGATATCTACCCAATATCTAACTGGGAAACTGTCATCATATGGTCCCATGAGTTCATTTTAGGAAGTCCACTGAATATGTTGAAGGTATTCCTCTTATTCTCTTAATATCACAATGATTCTAATTTTCTGCTATACATTGATTATTTCTTGCTTTTGTTAAGTGATGTTCCCATCATATTTTGTATTACATACTTCTTTAATGGTCTTCATTATATTATTTCTCTTATGTAGTTTCCATTTTTCTTTTCTTTTTCTTTCTTTCTTTTCCTTCCTTCCTTCCTTCCTTTCTTTTTTACTGAGGCAATTGGGGTTAAGCGACTTGCTCAGGGTCATGCAGCTAGGAAGTATTAAATGTCTGAGACCAAATTTGAACTCAGGTCCTCCTGACTTCAGGGCTGGTACTCTATCCACTGTGCCACCTAGCTGCCCCTAGTTTTTCTTTATAATGTATTACATCTTGCTTACACTTATCATGTGTCTCTCCATTGTCTTTTACAAGATCACCAAATTAAAATTTTTAGAGATTGTAGCTTTTCATAGCTCTAGAAGAATTTTGGTATTAAAAAGACAGGTCATTGATCCAAGGAGAAAGTTGGGATCATTAACAAGAGCTTCTCTATAATTAATGAGGCTGTACCTCACACACTTGATATAGATACTATTACTTTGAATGTAATCAAAACCTTTCCAGCAAAGTACAATATTCCAGAACTTGTACTTTGAAGACCTTTTGGAATCCAGAGTGACTTGTGTGTCACAATAAGACTTTGTAATAGGATTATGTAGAAGTCAATAAAACCATGATGCAATTACTGAAATACAATACATTCTGTCTTTTTTTCCCTATTCTATTGTGAATCCAGTTCATTGTCCACTTGCCTGGTCTAAGGTAATTACTTATGGATGATTGGTATATACATAGTATAGAAGTTCCTCCATGTCTCAGTGCAGACTCTGCATATATTTGCCCTAAAGATGAACCTAAGCCTGGAGATATGATAGATTTTTAGATGAAGGCCAGTGTATATATAACCTCTAAGGTTCTTTATATTTATATAATATGTACGTCTGTGTGTGTGTGTGTGATCTTTAAGGTCAAAACATCTTGAATAATTTATCTTCAGGAACCTAGCCACTTCACTAAAAATAAACAATTTGCAAGAGTCTCACTGAGGGGGCTGACTACCTGCCCAACACAGGCACCTGGGAAAATTTGGCTGAGAGCTTTCTTGATTGGCACTAAGCCTTCTTTGTCTAAAGTAATACATAAGTTCTTTAAAGCAGAGTCTCTTTGGAATCTCACCTATGAAGAGAACAATCTGTCTGGGACCTTCCCAATTGGGACCCTGAAAGCTGTGACCTGATATTCTCCAGATAGTTGACTCAGGGGTGTTTCCCCGAATTGATGATGTTTTTCTTTCAATATTATTACTTCTATTTCTATCTTTGCTATTACGCTTTTCTTTATAATATTACTATTGTGTTGTTGTAGTTGTACTATTCCACTTTTATTGTAATCATTAAACTATCTAATTAAGCTAAAAGTGGTGATATTGCATGAGTGAATCTGAACCACATACATACACATAATCCCTTAACCAGACAATGGATGATCTCTTTTGATTGTTCATAAAAGTAAATATCTTAATCAAGACAATAGATATTCCTCATCCATTTGTTTTTTCCTGGGTAAATAGATCAAATTCTTTTGAATAATTACAGCTGTCATTTAGAAACCATAATTCTAAATTATTTGTCAAAAATACAAAGTTAAGTAGAACTAAAATGTCAATTCTTCATTTTAGGAAATGACAATGTCAAAATTTTGCTCCTTTAATTCTGGTCATGTAGAAGATTCCTACATTAGATAAATGAAAATGAAATGAAATGACATGAAAAACAAATTACTAATGAAGTAAAAACTTTAAAAGGATATTAATTATTACATATAAAGGGACAGCTAGTTGGTATAATGGATAGAGTACCAGCCCTGAAGTCAGGAGGACCTGAGTTCAAATCTGGTCTCAGACACTTAACACGTCCTACCTGTGTGACCCTGGGCAAGTCATTTTACCCCAATTGCTTCAACAAAAAGGAAAAAAATATATTATATATAAAATGTGAATCTTATTATGGATTTCACTGTATGGTCAAAAGTACCTAATATAGTCTATGAATGTGCTGGCATTAGGGACATGAAGATCAAACAATCCCTAGTCGTAATATAGTTACATTCTATGTTGGAAACAATATGTATAAATATACACAGAATAAATGTAAGGCAATTAGAAAAAAGAACACTAGCAGTTGGGGTGAGTAGAAAATCCTTCATGTAAAAGGTGGTATCTGAGCTACATCTTGGCATCAGTGCCAAGAAGAAGGGAGGCAGGGATTCTCTGGGGTGAAGGTAGGAAAGGATTGTAGTCTGAGTATGGAATATGCCTAATGCAATGGCACAGAGCTGGAGGATGGAGTGCCATTTCTGAAGAAGAAAGACAGATTCAATTTGTCTAGACTATAGAATACAGAAAGGAGAGGAATATATGATGAAGCTGGAAAGGTAAAGAATGATCTTGTCATAAGAGGTTTCAAAACCAATTGAGGGACTTGTTTCATCTTAGAGGAAATAAGAATCCACCAGAGTTTTAATGTGTAGGGGAATTATACAGTCAGATTTGTACTTTGGGAAAATGACTTGGGCAGTTGTACACAGGATAGATTGGAGGAAGGAAGCAGAGATACTAATTAGGAGTCATTAACATAATCTAGGTGAGTGGTAGTAAAAATTTAAACTAAGATAGTGGCCATGAGAGAATGGATCAGATGCAAGAAATGTGAAGGTTGAAATGTTAAAATTAGGCAAGTGACTGAACATATGGGATAAGGGAAATTAGCTGAAACCTGGAACACTAGAAGAATCATGGTGCTTATCTTATAGACATAGATAGTAGGTTTGACATAGAAGTAGGTTTTTAGGGAAAAATAATTAATTTTGTTTGGAACATGCTGAGTTTGAGAGATCTCTCTAGCATCCAATTTACAAGATGAAACAAGACCAAAGCTGAGTAGAGACTAGAATGTGATATCTATCTATCTATGCACACACATATGTAAAAAATATATAAACATATGAGAAATGTAGCACCATGTGTGAAGAAGAAAGACCGATTCAATTTGGTTAGACTATAGAATTCAGGAAGGAGAGAAACATATAATGAGGCTAGGAATGTAAAGAAAAGCCGCATCATAAAAAGTTTAAAAACCAACTGAGGAATTTTTGATTTATCTTAAAGGAAATAAATATATTATATGTAAAATATATAATAAATATATAAGTATATATGTGAATTATCTGCATATAATTATGATAATTAAACTCATGATTACTGAGGAAAGAAAGTAAAAAACAAAGAGGAGAGAGCCAAGACAGAACCTTGGAGAGCACCCACAGTTTGTAGGCATGATATATAACAAACTAGCAAAGCATACTGAGAAAAAGCACCACAAGAAAATAGTGTCATGAAAACTTAAGAGGAGAATATCCATGATTAACAGTATCAAAAAGTCAGAAATCTCAAAAAAGATTAAGTCTGAGAAAGAATGTAAGATATTTCAATGGAGAAGAAATTGATCACTTTGAAGAAAGCAATTTTAGTTAGATGATGTGACTGGAAGCCAGACTGCAAGAAGTTGAGACGTGAACTAGGGAAAAATGAGTGAAGGCTATGTAGATCAATAGATTTTTTCTAGGAGTCTGAGAGAGAAAAAGAACATAATTGCTTGAGATGATATTAGGGTCTAGTGAAATTTTTTTTTTAATGATGTGGGAAATTTGGGCATATTTGAAGGCAATAATGAACGTAATATGGGGAGATAGTGAAGATTAGGGAAATGGGGAATGATTGAGGGGACCATCAATAAGAGAAAATGAGAAGAGCATACACAGAGAAATTGACTTTTTTTTCAAGAAGAAAAGTCACTTCATTAGAGACTGGAGAAAGAGATCAGAGATTAGACAATGATGTTGATAGGGTTTTGAGATGAAGAAAAGAGGAGAGGAGAGAGCCAATGGCTTCATTTTCTTAGTAAGATAAGACGATATTCTTTTGAGAGGACAGAGGGACAGATTTCACAACTTTCTAGAGAGAAGTGCTGGGAAAGTTTCTATGGGGAATGATATAGGAACTCAATTAGAAAAGAATAAGCGGAATAAAAGAGCACACTTGAGGTTAGATAATATGAATTTAGAGAGCATTCAGTCATCCCAGGAGTGTGACTTCCTACAACTCCATTCAGCAGCCCACAAATAAAAGGAGAAGAGACATATTTGGGAATAATATAAGATTTAATTTTGGCAAGGAATGAGTGATTGGGGAAAGAAAATGGGGTAGAATAAGGAATTTAAGAATAGAGGACAGTGTGATGAAGGTGTGACCTGATACAAACATTTTGTAGAGCAATTTGGAACTATGCCCAAAGGGCTATAAAACCATGTGCAACCTTTGACCTAGCAATACCACTATTAGATTTGTATCCCAAAAGAGAAAAAGACAAAAACAAAAAGGACTCATATGTACAAAAATATTTATAACAGATCTTTTCTGGGGGCAAAGAATTGGAAATTGAGAGAATGACCATCAATTGGGGAATGGCTGGACAAATAGATTACTGTTGTATTACAACAAACAATGATCATTATGCTCTCAGAAAAACCAAGAGCTCACACAAAGTAAAATATACTGTGTCCAAAGTAATAGCAATACTGTAAAATGCTCAATTGTGAATGACTTAGCTAGTCTCAGCAATACAATGATCCAAAACAACTCTCAGAGACTTATAATGAAAAATCCTCTCCATCCCCAGAGAAAAAACTGATGGTGTCCGCATGTAGAATAAAACATATTTTTAAACTTTAAAATTTTTCTTTTTTGGTCTGTTTTCTTGTACAATATGTCAATTATGGAAATGTTTTGCATGACTACACATATATAACATATATCAAATTGCTTACCTTCATAATGAGAAGGGTTTGAGGAAAAGGGATTGGGGGAGAGAAATAAACTCAAAGTTTTAAAAACAAATGTTAAAAATTGTTTTTACATGTTTTTTACATGTAGCTGAGAAAAAAATAAAATACAAAAAGGAGTAAAAAAAAAAAATATAGGAAAATATACAGTTCAACTGGCTAACATTAACATAAGAATTGGGAAAGGAAGAGAGTTAAACCAGATCACATGGCCTGAGAAATGCATTGAGGAATGAAGGAATTGGAGATTACAATGGGAACAAATAGTAGGTTTAGGAAGGAAAAGGTGTAAGAAAAAAAAAATGGTGCAATAGAAGATTGTGGTTAGGGTTCCTTAAACATATTGAACTCATCTTATATATTTTAGTGTTTCTATACAGAGGTTTAGGCTGTGGGCAAACCAGGTGGCCTATGGGAATTTCTATTTACCTTTAAAGCCATTGGCATCTCTATGATGTAAAGATCAATATAATCAAGTTGAAGATTGTTGAGTGTCTTCTCTAGAGTTGGTCGTACCATCTCTGGGGTAAAGTAAGTAGACCATAACTGAAACAGAAAAAGGAAAATGATGAAACAAAGTTATCTAATATAAAAAATTCCACCTTTCATAATACCTGATGGAGTTAAATAAAGATAAAATAAAATTTTATCTATTTGTCAGAGAGCAAATAGATTTAAAGAATGCACATGGGTCTCTAAAGAAAGTTTGATCAAATTTGTCTTTGCCTTATCCTGAATGGTGTCAATGTCTCTAATGCCCTGGCCAACTGTTCACTTTATATGGTGTTGCTGGTGAAAAAAAAATCATTAATTCAACAAGCTTTTGTCAACTTTCCTATATATTACAAGTGGTGCTAGGTGTTGCGGTTTTAAAAATGAAAACAAAACAGTTTCTTTCCTCAAGAGGTTTATTTTTTTTCAGTAGAGTAAATAGAATAGAAAAACACAGACAAAATATTTGCAAAGTAATTTAAATGGAGAAAGCACTAGAAACTAGAGGGAATGGTCCTTGTGTAGTAAATGGCACCTGAGCTATGCATTGAAATAAGTTACGGTTTCCATAATGAAAACAGAATATTCTGGGAATGGGAGACATAGAGGTAGGAGATGGGATGTTTATGTTCAGGTAAATCAAGGGACTAAACAACCACAGGCTTTATGAAGATAAGCAACTGGTTGGTCGATGAAATCCTCACATTGGCCTTAGAGTGTGCACAATTAAAGTTGGCTAACTATGTAAAGAAATGAACTTTTGGTTAACTACTGAAACAGAAAAAGGTGAGCATTTGAAAGACACTACTTAGCAAACTTCTGTCTCCCTTTCTCCCAAATGAGAGAAGATATGCTGTAAGCTTTTGGCAAGAGAAGGGGAGGGAGATATCTGGGCTTTTAATCTAAATTTAAATGTAGGAAAGGACCCACATTTAACTGTGAATATAGTTCTCTTGTTCTTTGAATCTGTTCTTTCCTGTTCTTAAATGAAGATGTATCCATCCAATTAGGTTACTATCTTCGCAGATTTGAAAAGTTGAGAAATTGAATCACCAAAAGTCTAAGTCAAAATTTTTGGACACCTGAAGCCAGTAAGAAGTTCTAAGATACCTAATTGGTCCAGTTGAGCACTGGATTTGAAAGCAGCCAAGAGAACGATGATGATACTTCCATTGGCTACATTATATTTGGAAGTGAAATCCCTAGGGTGAGTGAATACTATGTAAAAATTGTTTTATATAACCCTCCTCTCCTAAAGGTAGAAAAGAGAAGAGAGTGTGCCTCTGGATGTTTGTACTTATTTTATCTTTTCAGTTAACATTTCTTTATAAAATCTAAGTGATGTTAATTGATTAGATGATATTTGGATGCTAATCACTAGTAATTGACATTGGACAGATCACAATGGAATTGAGATCTAAGGCTGAAGCATTAGAGAAAAATCACTTCCTCAGATTTTCTGTCTTCACCCAACTTTAGGTCTCCGAGGAAGAGATGGATCATTGCTCTGGGAGACTCAACTTGTCAGTCCAAGTGGAACATTCTTAGTCATTATAAAGATTTCATAAATGATAAGTGCATTAAAGGCTTATCATAAGGCCTCCTTTGTCATGAACTGATAATGCTAACATATTAGAGAGAAGAAAGAACCCTTGGAAAGATGAAATAAATAAACTAGGAAAGAAATCAGGAATTAAAAAGTTCCCAAGGATATGTAAAAATAAATGAAGTTATATAAAGTACGAAGCTATCAAGGTAAAGATAATAACACAGAAAATTTCTGTGAGAAATTCTGCATGACTGGAGTTAAGCAGTATGTTTAGGTTTTTTTCCCTCTCATACAGGGAGAATTTGGATTTCCTGAAGGAAAAAAACAACAATCTCATGCTCAGTGAAAAAATGAGAAAGAAAAACACTGATGTGTTCTTGGAGATCTATTGCAAAATAAAGAGAAAGATACCATCATGTCAAGAAGTCTGGAGGCAAAGATATGTGGGGAAGAAAAGAGAACAAATAATAAGGCTCTACTTTTTGCCAGGCACCGTCCTAAAAACTCTATATAAATATGTTTACATTTGGTCCTCACAACAACCCTAGGAACCAGATGCCATTGTTATCTTTATTTTAAAATTAAGGCAACTGAGGTAGACAGAGATTAAGTGAATTGTCCAAGAATTGCTTCATAAGTATCTGAAAGCAGAATTGAACTCTGCCAGGTTCTGTGCCCTATATACTTAGCCATCTAGTATCTTGAAAAAGAAAGTAATCATCAGAGACAATGGTACAAGTGGCTATCTAACACATGTATGTCTAAAATGTGAATTAGTAGACGGGCTATCTCTATGGAAGCAATAATATTTTGGAGAACTAATAAAAATGCATGAAAATGACTGATCTCTGCTTACATCTACTGATTCTCTTGGAAACAAATCAGAAGCAGCTTATCCCTGGTATTTGTCTCGTGATTTTGCTCTCTGGGGTTGAAAATGGAAAGACTTTGCCACCCAGGAGGTATTTTCATGTATTCTAATAGAAGTCCATGTTTTGATAAGTCATGCAAAATATATTTATCAGATATGCAAATATCACAAAGCTGAGAAAGAATAACAGATATAGTGGATGAAAGAACTCCTCTTTGAAATGATCTGGAAAGGTTGCAGCTTTATCACCAAAGATGAAATTTAACAGGAAAATAAATTCAAAACCCACTGTTTTTGCTCTAAATTCTAAAGTATGCAAGTGCAGAACAGACATATTAATTAAATATTGTGACTTGCCAGAGACTACTATATGAAAATCCATTTATTCTTCTGTGATTGACTTATAGTCTTCATAGCAGTGTAGTATTCTAAACCAGAGGAGACATATTTGAGACACATGCCAGTGAAGTTGAACCAATTTAAAATGTAATTGAAAATGTTTAACAAAATAAATAGGGCAACTATACGGCACGGTATATATAAAGCACTAGCCTTGAAGTCAGGAGGACTTGAGTCCAAATTTGACCTCAGATAACATTGATTAGCTGTGTGATACTGGGAAGCTCACAACTGCCTTATAAAAATAAACAAAAATATAATACAACATAAATGATGTTAATTTGTGGTTTTCTATGGAATCTACTTCTTTTTGAGATTGATATTATGGTTCTAAATTTCTTCTCTTATATCTCCTATTTTCCTCTACCATACAAGCAAAGTATTATGTCTACTACTTAACTGAGAAAAGAGAGGCCATTTATTTTTCTCATCTCTCTTCTAGATTTCTCTTCCTTTGTTGCATCCTCTAAAGAAAAGATGCTATAACTTCCCGTCTGTGAAGGAACTGAGAGAAGTAAAACACCAAATGGTATATGGCAATTGAGTGAGCTGAACTGACTCCATTTTATGACTCAATCCTAGCTCAAACTGGAGCTTGTTCAGTTCCCTTTCTATTCAATTATGGGTCCAGTCCAATTTCTGTCTTATGAGGAAACTTTATTTAATTGTGGGAATTGTGAGAAAACTTTATGACATGCTTTAAATCTTGTCTTGCATAGTTGGGAAACTGGGCCACCTCTGCCTGCTGCCTAAAGACTCTTAACTAAGGACCTAGTTTATGCTGACTAGAAACTTGGTCATATCTGAAGAATGATGCAAGGAATTTTCTCACAATTATATATTTCAAAAAGCTTATGTATCTTATCTGAAAACTAGTCCCACATTATGCAATCAGTTATTATTCCCATATTCTTTGATCATTTCCAAACACTTGTGGGAATTGTATTTGTTTGTTTTTTTCTCTTCCCAACTTGAAAAGTTCCTAATATTTCCTAATTAGAAATCAGGTCCCCTAATGTTGTATCCTGGTTAATTATTTCCTTTTAATTAATTGATCTTATTTGCTTAATTGCTTTAATGTATAAAAATCTGTCTCTCCCTATATTCATGATTCATTCCCAAAGCTGAGGAAGGGGACTGGTCCCCTTGGACCAGTTGAGCAATTGAGGTACATTTCTTAATAAATTGATATTTTTGGAAGCTTGAACCTCTGTTTCTATTATTTGACTTATCACAGTTTTTGGTGACCCAAACAAGATTGAGTAAATACATTGACCTCTGGACTAATAGTCTTCTAGAAACATCTGCTGGAATATTATATATATTTATAAAATTATTATTATACTTTTTATTTACAAAACATATGCATGGGTAATTTTTCAACATTGACCCTTGCAAAATCTTCTATTCCAACTTTTCCCCTCCTCCCAATCCCCTCCCCTAGGTGGCAGGTAGTCCAATACATGTTAAATATATTAAAGTATACATTAAATCCAATATATGTATACATACTTATAGTTATCTTACTGCATAAGAAAAATTGGATCTAGAAAGAAAGAGAAAAACCTGAGAAGTAAAACAAAAATGCAAATCTGCTAGAATCTTCCAGTTAATCTTTCACTAAGAAAACTGCATGTGAAAGTCCAACTCTTGCTTTTGATCCCTACATCTTCCAAAATCCAATACAGTTTTAGTTTAAGCTCAGAGTTAAAATTTAACATATATGATTTGTTTAGATTAACTTTAAATTTAGGAATAAGTTTGTCTCACAATTGAGGGGTTCCATAAGGGGAAGGGATTTTAGCATTAAGGTTAAATTTAGTATTAAATTAAGGTTAAATTTAAATTAAAGATTAGGTTTTCACCTGGTGAAGAACAATAGTAGCAACATACCAGTGGGTTTCCCCTTGAATGGATTTTTGGTAGCATGGACCAGGAAATGTTCCCAATAGTTACTAGAATGAGTACATAGTACACTATTGGGTTATGTAACATCTTGCATAAGAGATTCAAGTAGTAATTTGTTTGTCCTTCCTCCTACTTTCACCCCCCTCCCCCAATTTAGCTCTTTTCATTACTACAAATTGGATTGTTGACTATCACATACCTTCCATCACATTATGTTCTATCCCAGGCCTCTCTTTACTTGTTTCCTCCTTTGCTGTGGACATCCCTCAAGGCTCTGCCCTGGGCCCTCTTCTCTTCCCTGTTTTTACTTTTAGTTTTGATCTGATTAGATTCATGCCATGACTATATAAATGACCCCCAAATCTGTATAACAAAACCTTATCACTTGCCCTTGTCTATTACTTGACTATCTCTGTCTGCTCAAGTTCGACATGTCCAAAATAGAACTCATTGTATTTTCCCAGAAACAAATTTGAGTGAAACAAAAATGAAACAAATTTTCATGTCTATTTCAATCTTTTTAATATCTTTTAAGATGAGTAAAGTCCCTTGCAATGTTTGCAAAATTAGGTCTCAGTGACTATATAGGGAAGGCCAGAATCTGAAACCATCCCTAGATGCTATGAGAGTAGAAGACTTCAAGGACTCTCCTGGTCAGTTCATGTATCAAAGACCTCCGTGATCTTCTTTGCTTATGCTTCACAAAATAATAGTAGGAAAAGTAATTACTTAACCATTTGTACACACTTCAGTTTGGGAAAATAGCTAATTCTTACAAAAATGATTTCCTTTTCAACCCCTTACTCCATATCGCTATAGATTAAGGAGCAGATATTGACAATTTGATTCATCATAAAGCATCCGTTGGTTTTACCTGCAGTAAGAAAGTGGGATTTAGAGTTATGACATTAAGTAAATTCAAAATATGTAAAGTTTGAAAATGACAGACTGACATCTCACAAATATATTAAAATACAAACTCCTTTATTTCTATGTGATGCAAAGTAAAGGCAGAGATTTTTCTGAAGAGCATATTGATTCTTTGAAGCAAGGGGTAGGGGAGATGAACCAGCAGTTAAAAGCTTGACAATAACTTCATAAGTTAGGGAGTATTTCCAATCCTATTCATTTCATAGTTTTAAGAAGTTACGAGTTATCTGGTCTAACCCTTTCATTTTTCAGCTGAGAATACTGTAATCTATGAAAAGTTAAATGAGTTAGTCAGGGTAGCATTTTGAGTAAGTATATTAATCCAGAATTCAAATCCCAGTCTTTTATTAGTCCCAAATAGAGAACTCTTGCTTCTGTAATACAATATATTTCAAAAAGATATAGCCATACTACATCAGAAATGATGGATTCAGGAATTAATCTTTACTTCATAAGATTGAAGCATGTTTCATTCCTTTTACAAAAGAGAAAATGGGGTTTTGGTGCAGAATGAAATATATGTTGTCAGACAAAGCTAAAGCATTGATTTGTTTTAGTTAATTTTATTTTATTTTTTGTTACAAGGCAGGGCCCCAGTGTGTATATGAGAAAGAGAGAGAGAAAGAGAGAGAGAGAGAGAGAGAGAGAGAGAGAGAGAGAGAAAGAGAAACAGAGACAGACAGAGAGGCAGACAGAGACAGAGACAAAAAGACAAAAATGAGACAGACAGACAGAGGGGTTATTGCAAAATAATAATAATGTGGGGGGAAAGAATCAATAAGTCATTGAAATTAAAAGAAAATTTTAATGATATTTTTGGGCAAGGTGAAAAATGTCTCATTCTTCCCTCCATAATTTCTCTGATCTATCTCCCTTTTATTTCCTGCCCTACCTCCTACCCCTAATCTTCAACTTACCTAGTTTACAAGTTTAGATTTTCAAATTACATTTTTAAAAGCAAAATCACCTATGAATTCAGACCTTGAATCTCCCTTATATTTAGAGGGGTGAATATTCCCCATTCCAGCAATACTTGTGAAGAAAAGATTAAAAGAAAGGATAAATCATTCCCTTACATATAAAATAATAGTGATATGGTAGGAAAATTATTACTGTTTTTTTCTTTTCAAGGATACTAGAACCTATCCCTCTCCTAATTTTCCTTCTTTGGATCTATATGGTTCAAATAATGGTCTGGATTTCTTGAAATGGTTTAGCATAGTGACTTACATAAGATTGTTTTCAAAAACAAGTAATTGTTAATAGCAATTATTTTTTAAATTTTCTTAGCCCTGCTCTGTCCTATTAATATAAAAGGAAGCCATGACAGAATAAATCCTTACTTTGCCACAGAAGAAGACGTCTTCTCGTTTCACTTTTCCTTCAGCAATTTTCTCTTTGATTGCACTTCCCACATCGCATTCATTGCCATATATGAGGGCACAATCAAAATGGCGGTATCCAACATCAATGGCAATCTTAACAGACTCATGGCATAAATTTCTAATGCTCTGAAATAACAAGAGGGAAAAAAAAGATGAATTAGACTTGACTCTAAATTGGTTATTTCTTTTCTTTTGTTTCTAAATAATGGCTTTTTATTTTCAAAATATATGCAAAAATAGCTTTTAACATCCACCTTTGCAAAACTTTGTGTTCAAAATTTTTTATCCCCTACTTTTCCCCTACCCCCTTTCCTAGAAAGCAAGTAATTCAATATATGTTAAGTATGTGCAATTCTTCTAAATATATTTCCACATTTATCATGTTACAAAAGAAAAATCAGATCAAAAAGGGAAAGAAATGAGAAAGAAAACACCAACATAAAAGGTAAAAATACTATGTTGTGATCCATATTCAGTCTCCACAGCAGATGGCTCTTTTCATTACAAGTCTATTGGAATTAGCCTGAATCACGTCATTGTTGAAAAGAACCACATCCATCACAGTTGCTGCATCACATAATCTTCTTGTTGCCATATACAATGATCTCCTGGTTCTACTCATTTCACTTAGTATGAGTTCATGTAAGTCTCTCCAGGTCTCTCTGAAATCATCCTGAGGATCATTTTTTTATAGAACAATAATACTCTGTAACATTCATATACCATAACGTATTCACCCATTCTCCAATTAATGGACATCCACTCAGTTTCCAGTTCCTCACCACTATAAAAAGGGCTGCCACAAACATTTTTGCACATCTGGGTCCTTTTTCCTTTCTTAGGATCTCTTTGGAATAAAGACTCAGTAGAGAAACTGCTGGATCAAAGGCCATACACAGTCTGATAGCCCTCTGAGCATAATTCCAAATTGCTCTCCAGAATGATTGGATCAGTTCACAACTCCACCAATAATGTATTAGTGTCCCAGTTTTCCCACATTCCCTCCAATTTTTACCATCTTTTCCTATCATCTTAGTCATAGATTGGTTATTTCTAAATACATTTCTTTCCTTATATCAACTAAAATTGCTAATTGCCAACTCCATTTCTGTGTGTATTGTGTGTATATGTGTATATGTATGTGTGCCAATTTATATCTATTATTGGCCTTCAAAAATGCTCCAAGCTACTTCATTTATGAAGTCCCATTTAAACTTGGTTAAACCAAGGTATTGGTTAAACCAAGAGGATGTAGTAACTTCACACTGGTAAGAAGATGTTTTGGGATTCCAGAAAAAGATGAAGCCATGGAAACATAAAATCAACTAACTCCACAGTTGGTTCAAATAAGGTCATGTCCACCAACAAATTAAAGTACAGTATGAATGGTGTCAGAAGGAGTTGTGTGACTACAGACTAATTTACTGTGTCACTTCAGTCCACACTTCTCTAATATTGTTTCCCCATATGAATAATAGGGATAATAATAACTCTCATGTATACTTCACAGAGAAGTTATAAGAATCTGAAGAGGTAACATCTAAAGTGACTTACAAAATTTTTAAAGTTATATGAAAGCCAAAATTTTTACAATGATTAGTATTAACATTATTTCATAATGGATAATAATAATAAATGGTCTCAAAATGTCAGTCTTAAAAACAGGAAGTTCATCCACTGCCATGGCCATCAATACTCAACTTGGAACAATGACCTTAATGTTGAAGAGTTATCCAGTGCTGGAGATCTGATCATTTCATTATTTTTAGTCTCCTGGGAATGATTATTCACTATTCTACTGCAAATTATATGACTTTGCCTTCAGTTTCACCTAATAATGTATGAAAATCCTTTGATTTAGCCTTCATATGAGGCTATATATCTCTCTTTGGATTAGAGTCTTGTGCACTAATACAAGGGACACTTGACTTTGGGTTCCTGTGAAAATAGGCATACTAATAACTGTATCTGTAGGTGACAGAAGAGTCAGGGGACCTAGACTAATGACCACAGATTTTGCTATCTAAGGTATTATTTGTTATCGATATAATGTAGCTTCTATCCAGGAGAGATGATAATAAAATATCCTCTCAATCACTTTCTTATTCCTTGATACGCCCTCTTCAGCATGTTATTAAGATGAAGATCTTTTTGACAGTATAAAAGAGGTAATCCAGAAGCAAGTTAGAAAAAAACTTTTTAGAAAGTGGAAAGAAATTGAAATCTGTGTCAGAAAGCTGGGAAATGGAAAGATGGCAGACAGAAAACAAAGGTGAACTGTTGGAGCTAAACAATATTGAAATTTGATTGCATGTCTTATTTGATCATTAATATCCATATTTTCCTTGGTGCATGTAACAAAACACACTCTAAAATCTTCCAAACACTCTACTGAAGATAGAACATGATGTTCTTGAAAAGGATGTTTGTAAAACAAGAGCCAAAATAATTGGCTATTTTCAACTGTAACCACTATGTAAACACACTTACTTTTTTTCAATAAACAAAGTTTAAATCAACATTAACAGAAATGAGACATCTGAGTGAATTAATTCCAACTACTGATAAATATTACAGTGTTTATTTAATGCAACATGAACAAAAAGCATCAAACTGGAACTATCTCTTCAAAACTGATAGGAGTATAATCTGTCAGTTATCATCAGTTAACATAAGTGCATGATACAGATAAACTATGTTGTTCTCATTGTTGTATTTGATTTTCAAGTGGATAAAAAAGTAAAATAATCTTTGTATGGAAATTGAAAGTATATTATCCATTATGTTTCTCAATATTGTTAATTTTGGTAAATATAACACAAGAAACTATTTTAAAATTAGCTACATTAAAAACTGAATTAAGCTGAATAATAATAGATAATTGCTTGAAAATTTCAACAATCACATTTAAATTGTCTACATTTGTCGTCCCTAATTTTTGAAAAGTGAAATGATGTCCCTTTGATGGATATATATACATAAGAATTTAAAGAAAAAATTCTACTTGAATTGCTAAAACTAATACCATTAAAGACAGTAGAGACAGTTTAAGTTGCAGAAATATTATAAAGTAAAAAGACAAATTACGGAAAATACCATCCATTTTATTTATCATTGTGATTCATGAATATTAGCATTAACAGAGGAGAAAGACTCCTTCATTTGCTACAGATAAAGGTATGCTGGAGCCAGGTTTAAAGGGCTTAAAAGAGCCAATTATTTAATTTTCAGCATGAGCATTTACAGTTCAGAAATTGGCAAGTGCTACAAATGGGGCTTGATTTCTTATTTGTTTAATTTTAGGCTTAAAGTGATAAAGAAAATGCTCCCTATGGTCCCGTGGATTCAATTAACCTTTCTATGCAAATGATTCCCAAGTCTATATATCCAGTTCTTAACTCTTTCCTGAGTTTCAACCAACTGCTTGCTAGGAAGAACTAAGGAAATTAGAGGGGAGGCAATACTAATTAAGTTAAATTCAATGTAAGAGATATTTATGAAATATGATGATCTCAAATTTCATGAATTCAACTATCCTCTCTACACAAATAATTCCTAAACATCTCAAGCTCAACACATTCCAAACAAAGCTTATTATTCAGCTCTAAAACACCTCTTTTGTTTACTTTCCCATGGGGAGGAGTACCATAGGTTTTCCAATCACTTAGGTTCAAAACTTCAAAGTGGTCCTGTATTCTTTACCTTCTTTTATCCATATTCAATCAGTTCTTGAATCTATCTTTACATCCTATCCAGTCATCCACCAGGAAACTATTGCCCACTCAAAATGGTTATCTACTTTGCATAGGTACTTTGTATGTATTCCTTTATCCTATTAGGAAGAGGGAGCTTTTGGATTTTGCCCTCCAGAGACTAATTCCTAACCTGGGGAAAATAATCCATTCATCTATATCACTTGGCACTGGGACTGAGCTATCCAAATTGATGGGTGAATGAAAATTTACCCAACTACCAATATCCAGGGCTTCCGAAAATGTGCCAGAAAACCAGGGCCTGCCCAGCATGGCCATTTTATCACGCAACTTGTCAAAAGAAATTTGTAAATTACCCACTCATCTGCCCTCCATCTTTTTTGCTGGAACACAATCAAATCAATGGAACTAGAAAGAGTATAACTCTTCTTCGGTTCCATTCATAATCTCCATGAATCTCCAGATCAAAACTTCCTTTTCTGACCACTAATATATGTGTTATCTCATCCATTATAATCCATAATAACAACCCATGATTATCATACAAAGTAATCTTCCTGAGGCCAGCAATGGTCATGCTTTTATTATTTGTATCCACAAATATTGTATTTGTATCCATATATATTTTTTATTTGTATCCATAGATCCTAGTATGATGTCAAGTATAGATTAGGCATGTAAATGCTATTTATTAATTGGATAATATGTCTCAGATTTATTCTCTTTTCACACAATCACTCACACAATCACTACCCTAGTTGAGTAGTCTTCATTACCTCTTTCTTATATTACAGTCACAGCATCCAATCTCTCTAATTTATTTTCCATACAATTATCAATTGAATTATCAAATAGAAATTCCTAAAACCCAGGTCTAACCATATCACTGCTCAGATCAAGAAGCTTCAGTGACTTTCTGTTGTCTAAAGGATAAAATATAAATCATTCTTTATGGCATTGAAAAATCTTGGCAATCTGATTCCAACCTCTCTTGCCTGATTGATTATACATTATTTCCCAAGGATATGCAAAAAAAATAAAGTTATATGAAATACAAAACTATCAAAGTAAAGATAATAACAGAAAATTTCTGTGAGAAATTCTGCATGACTGGAGTTAAACAGTATGTTCAGTTTTTTTTTTTTATTTTCTCAAATAGAGAGAATTTAGATTTCCTGAAGGAAAAAATAATCTCATGCTCAATGAAAAAATGAGAAAGAAAAACACTGATGTGTTCTTGGAGAGCTATTGCAAAATAAAGAAGAAGATACCGTCATGTTAAGAAGTCTGGAGGCAAAGATATGTGGGGAAGAGAAGAGAACAAATATTAAGAGTCTACTTTTTGCCAGGCACTGTACTAATCTCTTTATAAATATGATTACATTTGGTTCTCACAACAACCCTAGGAACCAGATGCCATTGTTACCTTCATTTTAAAATTAAGCCAACTGAGGTAGACAGAGATTAAGTGAATTGTCCAAGAATTGCTACTAATAAGTGTCTGAAAGCATAATTGAACTCCCTGATGCCAGGTTCTGTGCCCTATCTACTTAGCCATCTAGTATCTTAAAAGAGAAGGTAATGAAAAAAAATAAAATTTGCATAAATGTAAAATGTATGCAGTTGATATTTTGTTACAATCTCTCATGGAGACAACCTATTAAAGTAACATAAAATTGTAATCTTCATTGGCATGATGACCTACATTGATGAAATAATGAATTTTCTCAAGTATTGACTTCAAAGACTGAGTCACATATGCTAAGTGTACATGTATAGCACAGTGCCTGCCATGTGCAATTAATAACTATTTAAATTATTATTGACATGAGTTTCATATATCAACTCCTCAAAACATTTGTATTTGTAACTTTAAAAAAATCTTGGATTATGAAATGAAAATTTTCACACATCTCCGAAGTATAGAATTAGAAAGGATCTTGGAGATCATTTAACCCATTCTCCTTTTTTTTTGACAAAGTAGGAAACTAAGCAAAGAGGTATCTACATGCATGGGATTACACAGTAAAGCCAGGTATTCTGACATTCCTTCTAGAATAGCCCCTCTGCTGGGTCTCCCAAAAAGACATTAACCCCATTGCAACTTCAAAAAGCAGCTTCCAACTATCAACAAATGTGTGGGGAGAAGTTTTTGAAAGCCAAGGGCCTGGAAATCAATCCACTAAAACTGTGTGCTCAAATTAAATTTGATTTCATACTTAGGGTGATTGAAGGAATATATCAGAAGTCTTTGGGGTCTCTTTCCCTTCTATCTCAGGCTTTCTTGGGCTACTCTCAATGAGAGAAAATTGGAAGCCACCTGTATTGTAATTTCTGGGAATGTGTTTCTGGGAGTTGTTGGCATAGAGACTCCAGGATGAGAGCTGGAGGGACATAAGTCTACTTTTTGGGACTCTGATATTCTACCCCCTTTCTACTCTCTTCTCTGCTCAACAAGATCACAGGCTTGGGCTTCCTCTCCCTGTCAAAATTCTATCTCCAAATTTCCAGGTGTTTTCTTTTTTTTTGTACTCAGCATTCTTTGATGTAGTAGTTTTTATTTTTTATTTAAGAGGAAAACCTCCTTTCTTCATATCCTAGAATGCACCATTCACTTCCTAAGCTATTTCTCCTTCCATTACCCATTTCTAAAAACAAAAAGAGTGTTAGGATGAATTTTGTTCATTAACAAATTATACAATTAGTTTCTATAACCCTTTTATGTCTTACTCTCTAATTAGAAAGTTAATGTTAACATGAATTTCTTTTGTATTTCTACTCTCTACCAGGGGGTAAAGAATATTTTATTTCAAATAAAGAATTTTCCTCCACTCTTCCACAGAAAAATGTCAACTACTTCATTCTAAAGAAGGTCTAGGGGGAAGCAATAAACTAGGAAAAAAATTTTACATTTAAGGGTTCTGATAAAGGCCTAATTTCTAAAATATATAGAGAATTGATTCAAATTTATAAGAATTCAAGCCATTCTCCAATTGATAAATGGTCAAAGGATATGAAGAGGCAATTTTCAGATGAAGACAATAAAACCATTTCTAGTCAGATGGAAAAAAGTGCTCTAAATCATTATTAATCAAAGAAATGCCAGTTAAGACAACTCTGAGGTACCACCACATACCTTTCAGATTGGTTAAAATGACAAGAAAAGATAATGATGAATGTTGGAGGGGATGTGGGAAAACTGGGACACTAATGCATCAGCATCGAATTATATATGTCTCTGAGTGATCAGGGGAGCGAGGGGTGGAGTCCAAACATTGAGAGCAGAAATTTCCAAGAAGGGACCATTAAATCCAGTACTGACAGGTTGGGGGTAGGACCATAAATTCTGACAAACTGGGAGTAAAGGGGGTAGTCACTAGATGCAGAAAGTCTGGAATTTAGAGACAGAGGATGTCAATTAGGTATTTGAGATGGGACATCTGGAGTTTTATCTTTTGAAATGCCAGAATGGCCAGCTCTCTACAACTCTGATTATTTCAGTCCTAATGGTCAGGAAGGAAAGATTGCAACCAGGGGGAATGAGGCAGAACAATTCAAGGAACTGATACAGAACAATTTAGGAAAACTGAGGCAGGACAATTTAGGGAAACTGAGGCAGGACAATTTAGGAAAACTGAGGCAGAAGAATTTAGGGAAACTGAGACAGGACAATTTAGGAAAACAGGCAGAAGAATTTAAGGAAACTGAGATAGGACAATTTAGGGAAACTGAGGCAGGACAATAAAAGGAAACTATGGCACAACAAAATGAGCAGAACCAGGAGACCATTATACACAGCAACAGCAAGATTATATGATGATCAATTCTGATGGACATGGCCCTTGTCAATAATGAGGTGATTCAGACCAGTTCCAATGATGATGATGACGGCTTTTATGATGAAGAAAGCCATCTGCACTCAGAAAAAGCACAGTGGGAACTGAATCTAGACCATAACATAATATTTTCACTCTTTTTATTGTTTGTTTACTTTCATTTTGTTTTCTTTCTCATTTTTTCCTTTTTTTGATCTGATCTTTCTGGAGCAGCATGATATTTGTGGAAATATGTATAGAAGAATTGCACATGTTCAATATATATTGGATCATTCGCCATCTGGGGGAGGCAGTGGGAGCAGGGAGGGAAAAAAAATAGAACATAGGGTTTTGTAGAGGTGAATGTCAAAAATTATCCATGTATATATTTTGAAAATAAAAAGCTTTAATTTAAAAAAAAAGGCCTAAGGATTTATTTGAAGCTGGTAGAGGCTAATTGATTTGTTTAGAATAGAGAGCTTACCTGAAGTCACAGAACTAGAAGACTCAGATTCTAGAAAACATGGTTAGAAATCTAGGTCTAGAAAAGTTGTTGAGATCATCTAGTTCAGGCCTTCTTAAATTGTTTCCATTTGTGACCCTTTTTCACCCGAGAAATTTTTACACAAGCCCAGGTATATAAGTATATAAAATAGGTATACAAATCAAATATTTATTGATAATAAATCATAATTTTGCAACCCTTACATTCAATTCTAAGATCCCATATGGGGTCATGAACCATAATTTAAGAAATTGGGATCTACTCCATCCTTTATTTTATAGACAAGGAAATGAGGGCAAAGATTAGGTAATTTGCCCAAAATTGCATAGGTGGTAAGCCCAAGAGAAATCCCTTGATGCTCTTCAGCCAGAATTCTTCCACTGTATAAGATCTCTCTATTTCCAGGCTCAGTTCCCTATTCCCTACACTGTGACACTTCTATTGAAAATATGCTGAAAAATCCCAAATAGCTCAGGAAATAGATAATTGAGCCTGGAGTTCAGAAGACTTTCATTCTAATCTACACTTGCTAAATGTGTGATTCTGGGTTCACCTAAGTTTTCTCAATTGTAAATGAAGATAATAATAGCACCTCCCTCTCAGGGTGGTTATGAAGAACAAATGAGATAATAATTGTAAAGGCATTTAGCACACATGGCTTGGCACACAGTGGACACTTAATAAGTGTAGTCTCCTTTCTTCCTAAGTCTCAAAGATCTGAACATTCACAGATACAGTTCTGATACACTTTTCCCCAGATATACCAATATATGATCATGTCTATAATTGTTATGCCACAGTTCCCTTTTATTGTTCTGTTTTCCTAATTTTTCTGCCTCAGTTTCCCTAATTGCTCTGCCTCAGTTTCCCTGGTTGACCCCCCCCCCCCCTTTTCTGCTCATTAGAACAGAGATAATTTGAGCTGTGGAGATCTGGCATTCCAAAAGATAAAACTCCAAATGTCCTATCTCAGATTTCTAATTGGTTTCTCTAAGTTTCAGATTTCCTGTCTCTAGCTGGATACCTCCTTAACTCCCAGTTAGTAAGAATTTATGGTCCTACCCCCAACCTGTCAGAACTGGAGTGATGGTCCCTGCCTGGAGATTCCCACTCACCAGAGTTTGGACTCCAACCCCCTTTGTCTTCCTGAGCTTAGAGTCATATATATATGTCACTGAGAACTCACATTTGCTGCTGGATGATTTGGGCATCAGCCTTGGGGACAACATGCCCTGAACACAATCTCTCCCTCTTAGAAATCCAAATAAAATCTTAAACAACTCTCTAATCTCTATCTTGCCTCAGTTTCTCTGACATTACATAATCAATCACCTTTCATGTGAAATGGACAAAAGACTGGCCCCCTTATCCTTGGGTCAAGGGGCCTCAGACTTATAGGCAAACGTTGCTCAAACTAAATTAAGGGAAGTGTTATGTTCAGACTGGGCCCCATCCCCCAGTTCTGAGACTCTAGATTTTCCAAGAAACAGTTGAAGTCCCAGACTTTCCAAGAAGCGTGTACTCACAGAGTCAGGACAACATCGCAAAACATGTCAACAGATTCCATTGTGTGCTCACCACACAATGACATTTCCCACTGTGTCAGTGATTTCTGAAATTTGTAACCACAAGGCTGTACCAGGATGTGGCAAATGTGATTAAAAGAGTACCTCGCTAAAGGTTCAGGGCTGTCTCCACTAGCTTGTCCTAGTGGGGTCAGTCACTGGCCAGCCAGCCTATAAAGGATGCTTTAAATTAAATAATCTGGTCTGAGCTGTCTATCTTGGGTCTCCATTTCATATGAACTACTGATATAACCACAGTCATATTGGAATGGCAAGCACAGAGATACTTTCACACACAGCCACAAATGTATTCTCTTCCCTATGCTGCTATGTGATCATACAGTCAGTATCCATCAGAGATAGAACCTGGATTCATATTTTCCTGACTCCGTCCAGTCAGAAGGAATCCATCCAAGAAGCTAGGCTGACTCTCAGTTTTCCAGGTATCTCTAAAACTGGTAGAACTCAGTTTCTAGTTTATACCAGTAGAGATTATTTCCATTCAGATCACATGCTCACCTGTACTAACAATAGCTAGTATTTATGACTGCAACTACAATTGTACTTTCTCTCTATTGATATAGATCAATACCTCTACGTTTCGTAATTGTAAGAGCAAGAGACTAGAGAGTCTGTCTATTTTGCCTCACTTTGAAGGCATAAATTCTTCATTCTCTGTCTCTGATAAAATAGGAAGTCCATAGCTTCTTCAAACCCCAGCATAAATCCTACCTTCTCCAAGAAGTCCTTTCTAATCCTACAATTAACAGGGATTAGTGCCTCTTAATTGATTATATCCTATTTATTCTATATACAGACTGTTTGTTGTACTTATTTGCATATTGTTTCTTTCTTTAAATAGTGAGATCCTTAAGAACAGGATTGTTTTTGGCCTTTCTTTGTATCCCCAGCATTTAGCACATTAATAAAAATGTATTGACTGACTTCTCAGAGCTTTCCTCTCAGTCTGAGGAAAAGTGGTGGTTGGGGTATGCAAAATGATGTGACTTGCTGGACACATGTTGCTTCTTTTCTCTCCTCCGTAGTGTCTTGCTGATAAGTGAGACTGGTCTGGCTGTGCACTTAAGTGGCTGGATCAGCAGAGAAGCTGATCAGTGACACTTAGTCATTCTCATAACATAGCCAACCAGATTATTTCTTTCTATGTCTCTCTTCTTTTTTCCATCTTTTCTTTGTCTCTTTCTCTCTCTGTCTTTGCTCTCTTTCTGTCTCTGTTGTCTCTCTGTGTCTCTCTGCCTCTGTCTCTCTGTGTCTATCTCTCTCAGTCTCTGTCTCTTTCTCTCTGTCTGCCTCTCTCTATCTCTGTCCCTGTCTATCTCTGTTTCTCTACATACCTCCCTCACATTCTGCTTCATATATTCTTTTCAAGTTTCCTTAATCTCTAAAATTCAAGCACAGGAACCAATAGTGAGCTATTACATATACCATAAGCACATCCCAGATATGAGAAATGGATGGGAATTTGGTTTTCACAGAATTATGAAAATTAAATTGGAAAAAATGAAATTTAAAGTAGAAAACTGAAACCCACAAGGACATCAAAGAATAACGAAGACTGGAGGTTTTAGATTTGAACTGAAGCCCTCTAAACTTTGCTCCATAAGAATGTAACCTCCCTGGGGAGAAGGAATGAATGGGATGGATTCACATTCTGCAATTTTTCTAACAATTAATGGAGAATCAGGAGAGAAACTTGCTCCTCAGGTAGGAAATAGAACACAATCTTTGCAGTTCCAAAAGGGTTTACTAACTCAAGCACCTATTCTTGCAACAATGTAAAATAAAATTTTCTGCATTCATCAGTGAGCCAGTGGAGTTCTTGATAAGATATTTTGTTTCTTAGACCAGAATATTGAATAACAAATGAAAGAGAAAGCCTTTGAAGAGAGTTAACCTTTCTTGAACCATTTACTTATTCTAAGTTTAAAAATAATTCACATAAGAAAATAATGACCTCAATGTATATTGCAGAAAGAGCACTTAATTTGGAATCAAAGACCTTGAGTTCGAATCTCAGTTCTGCCACTTACTTTTCAAGTGTGATAGCAAAGTCACTTAACCTGTTAGGGACTTATTTTCCTCATTTGTAAAATGAAGAGGATAGCCTAGATGCCCTAAGTTTCCTTCAGCTCTAAATCTATGACAGACAGCTCATAACTCCAAGCAGCATTTCTATATTGTCTACTGCAGTGCTTCTCAAATATTTTGACTTCAGGACCTCTTAAAAAGTGTTTGAAGACCTCTCTCTCTGTCTCTTTCAGTCTTTTTCTCTCTCTCTCTCTTTCCCTTTCTCTGACTCTGGGTCTTTGTCTCTCTTTCTATGTCTCTCTGTCTTTGTCTCTCTGCCTGTTTCTATCTCTCTTTTCCTCCCCTGTGTGTGTGTGTCTATCTCTGTCTTTTTTTCCTCCGTTTTTTTCTGCGTGTCTCTCCCTCTTTTTTTTCTGTCTGTCTTCTTCTGCTCCTTGGCTTGGAGCTCCAGGCCTTCCACCCCACTTTTACTCCTCCTCCCCACTAACCCCCACCAAAAAAAAAGTGTGGAAAAGACCAAAGAACTTTAGCTTATGAGGGTTATATCTATCATATTTATTATATTAGAAATTAAAACTGATGAATTAAAAACATTTACTAATCCATTAAAATAATTAATGAATTAAATGTTAATAGAAACTGATGAGGTCTGAGTACCTGGGTGAGGCTGACAGAGAAAGCCTGAAGTAGTGATAAAATTACTCCCACAGGCAAGCAGGGAAAGGCACCGATGGGGGATCAATTCAGCACTACAGTCCTACTCCTATGAAGGTCTTGGGAAATACCACCTTACTGTATTCAATCAGAAAGCCCAAGTTATGATATCAAACCCCTGAGGTTAAATTTCCTCTATAAATCTGCCTATAGACTGTGTCATATTTGTTGAAACTCTTTTGGGGTTTAGCCTGCCACAACATTCTGCCTTGTGGTGTCTTTCACTTCCTCAATCATACCTCCTGGTATCTTTCTCCTTGTTAAAATTAACTAACTTTTTTAGGATACTAAACTGCTTTATGGATTTAGTCTGTCAATTATTGACATACTCCCAGCTCATGGCCTATTCCCTTTCTCCTAGTTACTTGTGAGTTCCACTGGAAAACTTGTCTTTTCCATTGTTAATTGTTAACACTCCTTTCCTTGAAAACTATAATGATCTTTATAATCTAAAAGAATATCAGTAATTTTCTTTAAAGTAAATACTTATCCCTTTTCTTATTGCCCACAGAAAATAATAATAGTTCTTTGAAATTAAGTTTATGCAAAAAAGTTTAGGACTCTATTCAATCTATTCAAAATAAAGTTTAAACAAGTATGTCTCAAAAATAAAGTTGCTATAAGAATATCACAGGAGGGAAAAACAGAAATCATCTTACTTTCTCTGAATAGGTACCAAGCCCAATGACAGGAATACTATTTCCATCATTCAAAGGTATTCGGTGATTACTGGCAGTCAGATTCATGGTGCAGAAGGTGACAACCAAAGCTTGATTTCTAAATTGTTGCCAACATCTTGAAGCTTTATGTAAACCTTTTGGAAATAGGGGCGGTGCTGATGGGGAGGAGTGACAACTAGAGGGAGGGAGAAAGAAAGTTAAATACCAATTTCCTAATCTTTTCCATGCTAGAGAAACAGAAATTATTGCTTCAATTTGATCTGTTGTTTTTTCAGAGGAAATAGTAAAAAAAAAAAAAAAAAAAAAGTAAAACATTTTATCCAAGAAAATTACTGCCACAATAAAAGCACACCAAGGTTAACTTGGATCAGCCATGCTCCCTTTCTTTTATTCTTCAGGCTCCAAAACCTTTTTTACCCCTAACCATATGGACTGAGAATTGGAGGGTTATTGTAGTCTACAAAATAGACCACAGAAAATGGGTAAAAATTGCTGCCCAAAATTTATTGTATTTTAAAATTCTGAACTTAAACATAAAAAAGCATTTCCACAGATAAAAAGATCACCAAAAGAGAATTTCATATGAAACTGAATCTCCATTTTAAGACAATTGTTTTAAAGAAAAAATAGTCTACAACAAACATTTATTAAACACTTACTGGCTTTGTCCTAAACTGTGGGAATTAAAAAAGAAAGGCAAAACATTCTCCCAGACTT
This sequence comes from Sarcophilus harrisii, assembly GCF_902635505.1. NCBI lineage: Eukaryota > Metazoa > Chordata > Mammalia > Dasyuromorphia > Dasyuridae > Sarcophilus > Sarcophilus harrisii. The sequence goes on along the minus strand of NC_045430.1, from coordinate 186,875,960 downwards.
TGAAGCTCACATAATAATAATAATAATGATAATAATAGTCAAAGATTATTATTAAGCCCTTACTTTGTGGCTGTCACAGTGAATATTCAGTGTGGGAATACAGAAAAAAGGCAGTCTTTGCTCTCAAGGTATTTACAAACTAATCTACAATACACAAACTGAAGTAGAAGCTGAAAACTCAGGCAGCAAGTATCAAATCTGGGGACCTAGTAGAGAAGATACTTTGAGAAGTCCCTAAGTAATTTTGCCAAGTGAGAAATGTGGAGATGTATAAACTGAGTCCCCATACAGAGATTTGGACTTTGTGGTCCTACCCTTCAATTTGAGAGTCATAGGGTAATGCTGAGGTGAAATTATCCAAGGTTGAAAAGATCTTTTTGGGTGATGAGGACAATAGAAGATATAATAGGCAAATGATTATTTACATAGTGATTATGCACAATATAAAAGGGAAACAATCTCAGAGGGAGGGTATTTAAGAGAGAGGAGGTACAGAGGTGATGTCTCCTGCAGAAAGTGATATTTGATTCTAGTGGGGAGGGAAAAGGGAGAAGCCAGGAGGTGAAGGTGAAGTGGGAGACATTACAGACATGGAGGACAGTCAGTTTAAAGGCACCAAATCAAGAGATGAATGTCATGTGTGAGGAAGAGCAAGAAGAAGAGGTCACAGACTATAGAGTTACATGGAAGGAATAAATTATCAGAACATTGGAAAACAGAAAGGGGGTCAAGTTGCAAAAGGTTTTAAAAATCTAGTAGAGGATTTTATATTTGATCCTAGAAGTGATAGGAAACCATTGTAGTTTACTGAATAGGGATATGGTATGAAAGGAAGAACAGGTTGGTAGCTAAATAATGTTTTGGAGTGCAGAGAGACTTGAGGAAAGAAGAACAAGTGGAAAGCTACTGCAAAAGACCAGTCATGAAAAGAAAAGGGCCTGGGTGTATCAGGTAAGTAGCTGGAAGAGTGGGAAAGATAGGACATATGCAAGAGATATTGCAAAAGTTGAAAAAAATCCACCTCAAACCAAAATTTGGCAGCAGTATGAAATGAGGGCAAGTGAGGTGTTAAGGATGTCATCAAGGTTTCTAGTCTGGATGATGGGAAAGATGGTAGGGTATTTGACAGTAATAAATTGGGGAAGAGAAGAGAGTTTCTAGGGGAAAGATAATGATTTCTATTTTGGGACATGTTGAGTTTGAGATATGACAGGACGTTCAATTGAAGATGTCTAAGGGGTAGTTGGAGATACAATGCTGAAATGTGGGAGAAAAGTTAAGATTAGATATGGATATATTAGATATCTAGATAAGGATAATTAAAATCATGGGAGCTGAGGAGATCACCAAGTGAGGTAGAATAGAAGGAGAAGAAAAAAAGGCTCAAGACTTAACTTTAGGGGATACTCATAAAGAGGTAAAAAGGGCACAGAAGTAGTAGTACGAAATAGATTTGGAAGAATAATCATTGCAAAAGAATATTATATAAAAATAGCATAATAGATTCTGTTACAGTTCAATCAACCTGAAGAAATCAAGTCAGACATCGATCACAAGTTACTACAAAGGAGTGTTATTTTATTTATGTGAAAATAGCTTTACGGTCTCAAGCAATTACAATGCAGAATTATAAATAAATGAGCAGTATACAACTCTTCAAATTTCAGGGGAGTGGAGGCAAGATCTATAAAGAAAGGGAAGGAACCAAGGGGGAGTTAGGAGAGATAAAGGTGGGATCTAGGGGAAGCCAGTAGAATCCACCTAATTGATCAGGTCCCAAAATTATCTAAAAATAAGACAGCCTCAAAGAGGATTGAGACTAGGGAGGCTAATATCACTCATCATTCTAAACAAACAATAGTCGGGGAGAACTAGCTTCCTTTTGGTACTCTCTGGGGTATTTGATTTTCATTGGTAATAGCAGGATGGGCTCCTTCCTGCTAAGGGAAGAGAATAAGATGGTTTCAAAGTTCACATCCCTCATGGCTTATAGATATGACCGGGATGAAGATCCAACAAAAGAAATGGAGGGAAAAGAACAAGGAGAGAGCATATCATGAAAACCTAGAAAGGAAAGAGTATCCAGGAGAAGCTGGTGATTAACACTATCAAATACCACAGAGAAATCAAGGAAGATCAGGATTTAGAAAGAAAGGCAATTGTAATTGTTGTTCAGTCTTGTCCAATTCTTCATGACTCCATTTGAGGTTTTCTTGGCAAAGATACCAAGTGGTTTGCCATTTCCTTCTTCAATTCATATTACAGATGAGGAAGCTCAGGCAAACAAACTGAGAGTTAAAAAACTTGTCCAGAGTCACACAGCTACTAAGAATCTGAGACCAGGTTTGAAGTCAAGCCTTTCTGAATCCAGGCCCTGCATTCCGTCCACTGGGCCACCTAGCCCACCACATTTGACAATTAAGAAATCACAGGTAACTTTGGAGAAAAGTTTGCATGACAAGGTCAGATGCCAGATTTCAGAACACCGAATAGAATGAGGGCAAAGAAAGTGTAGACACCAATTGTAGATAGTGTAGATGAGAGATCCTCAAGAAAATATATAGAAAAGAGAAAGGTAATGGGGAAGTTAGGGAATGCAAACAGTAGAGCATTAATCAGACTTGGAATCAGGAAAATCTGAGTTCGAATGTGGCCTCACACACTTGACATTTACTAGCCATGTGACCCTAGGTGAGCTCCTTTGCCTCACCAAAAAGAAAAAAAAAGAGAGATAATTAGTGAGAATGTGTAGAGGGCTGGAACTCTGAAAAGCTGCATTTGAATCTAAGATAGCAGAGCGCTTAAGGCTAAGTACCTACTCAATATGAGATAATGGTTCTATAAACATATACTTAGGTGATATGGTAATGTGATGGCTCTCCTCAAGATTGGTGCCTTCTGAATGTGTTGTGATGAGGTAATCTTAGAAAAGGATTGGAGAGCTGAGGGAGAGTCCAAGTCTCTCTGCTTTCTGCCCCTCAGCAGGGAAAACTTCAGGCTCCAGACTCCAGAGTCCAGGATCCATCTTTGACGAGCCACATGTCAGCTTGCCTCCCTCCTTTACTTCTCCTCTTAAAGACCAAGGACTGAGCCTGACTCTGATCCTGAGGCCCTCCAGAGAGCTAGTCCGAACATTGTAAGAATGGTTAAATCAAGTGAGAGTTTTTTAAGGATGGGGAGAGAGAGAGAGTATGTTTGAAAGCAGTAAAGAAGGTGCCATTGTAGTACATAGAGAGAATGAAGATTAGAAAAAAAAATTAGAAGATTGATTGAATGGAATCAAGGGTATATGCAGAAAGGTTTTTCTTGGAAAAGAAAAGATCCATCTTTTCATGTGTCAAGGATGAAGAATAGTGGCAGAAGGCTTATGGGTGATATGAATTGAAGGGTAGGGGAGAACAAAGAGCTCAACAAATGTTCTCAATTTTTCCACTGAATTATGTTTCAACATCGTCAGTTAAAAGAGTGAGGGAAGAGAATGTTAGAAAAGGCTCGAGCAAAGGTCAAAAGGTTTGGAATAGCTGCTATGACAAGTGGTATAACGAACCAATTAGAGTTGTATAAAAAGATTCCTTATATCTTATTTAGCCAAGCCTAAATTTATTGTGACTATTTGTGGATTCATCACATAGGAAACAGGAAACCCTACTGAGACCCAAGTTCACACATACCAAATTAGTACTAAAAGTGGAACTAGAATCTAGATCTTCTTTCAAACAAAAGGACAGCCCATTATCATTATCCTTATCATCTAAATGGCAACTAGTAGTGCAGTGAATAGAAAGCTAGACTTAAGAGTCAGGAAGACATGAACTGAAATTTTGTCTTGGATGTGTAAATTCGCGCTGTGTGACCTTGGGCAAGACATTTCACCTCTGTCTGCCTCAGAAACTAAATTGGAGTTTAAACCCTATAGTTTTAAGAACAGCACTTCATCTACAGCACCACCAAGGAGCTTAAAGAAAGCATTACAGAGGGGCAGCTAGGTGGTGCAGTGGATAAAGCACCAGCCCTGGTTCAAATCTGGGCTCAGACACTTAATACTTCCTAGCTGTGTGACCCTGAGCAAGTTGCTTAACCCCAATTGCCTCAGGGGAGGGAGGGAGGGAGGGAGAGAGAGAGAGAGAGAGAGAGACAGAGAGAGAGAGAGAGAGAACATTACAAAAATGAATGGTCAAAAGTTATCAAATATTTAAAATGAGTATTTTTTGTTACAGTAAACAAAGTGAGCATGGGGAATGGGTGAAGAAATGATAGTCTATGAATGCTAAGAATTATTGAGAAGTGATGACAAACATTAAGATTACAGAAAACAATGCATAACATTTATAGAATTTTATATACAGAATGGAATTTGGGATGTTTCAAGAGGTCTCTTTTGTTAGGAAGTTTAATGAAATCTGTGCTGCAGCATGGAGCCTTCTTTTGTTAATTAGAACTCTAAATTTTGTCTCTGACATGAACTTTCCAGTGTACAGTCAACTATGAGCTCTAGGTGAATTCCTTCCCACAACCATTGCTTTTAAAAAAAAAAAAAAAATATATATATATATATATATATATATATATATATACATGTCAAATAAAACAAGCATATTCATTACAATAAAAAATTATTTCACATGAAACTACAAATATAATATCTAAAACTTGCTATTCAGTTTAAATATATAAGAATTGAAATAGTATTTTTTAAAGAGCTTTGCTAACTTTAAAGAGATTGTAAATGTTAGCTATTAGCTAGTCACAATATATTACACTATCTCTCATCTTATAAGTATTAGCTTGATTGAATAATACAGTGATGTAATAATATTCAGAGAAATGGTACCCCACATTACATCATTGAAGACCATGAGATCTAGAGCTGGAAGGTACTTTAGTGATCATATAGCCCAAACCTCCATATTCATCATACAAGGAAACTGAGTTGAGTTGTTTTGTCAGAGAGGTAAAATTATTGAGGTTGGAAAGGGATCCCAAAAGGCTGGAGGTCACAGAGTGGTGCAAGGTGTCTCAAAAGAGTTCACAGACTTGAACCCATCTCAAAGTCAAGGGGCAAAGTTTATTGTAATTGTAACACCAATTTATGTGGTATAAATTCCAAGAGTATTTAGCAAAGAAACAGAAACAAAGAGACACATTTATTTGGTTCTCATGTGATAGATATGCTAATTTTATGGCCCAGAGGTAGAACCAAGGAGTCATCTCTGTTATTTGGTCATCACTGACTAATAGACAGTAATGTTTGTTTGCAGATTGTTAAAACAATAGTCTTCTTAGATTGGGGGTAGGGGATCTCAGGGTTAGAGATTCCAAAGCCAGAAGACTTCGAATCACTGGCTTATTGTTAGAACAGAAACCCAGCAAGGTCAGGAGACCTTAAAATTATTGCTGTCTCCTCTAGAAGCTATATTACATCACTTCCCCTCTCAAGCAGTTGCATCCCAAATTCATTCAGGACAAAGGGATAGAGCTCTCATCTTCTGGAACCGCTTCATGCTGATAGGGGATTAGACCTGTCCCTGCTTAATTGGGTCCAGACTGAGGAGGTCAAGGCACATGACTTGAAGATGACAGCAGCAGAATTCAGAGTGGTGCTGGGTGTCAAAATCAGTTAGCCAATAGTATTCAGCGTAAACAAATAGTTGGAAGTTCATATGAGTGAGTTTGACACAATACTTTTGGAATGGATATCCTACAATAACTCCAAATAACTTAGGTAACACATTTTAGAATTTTCCTAAGAAATAGCCAAATAATCTTGGTTATAATTTCTATTCCCTTAAATGTTTCCTTTTGTTTTAGGAAGAAAACAAGACAATTTTTAGAATAGAGATAGAACAGATTTTAAAATGACAACTTTACTCAACGAGATTCTCTAGATTCTGATTAAATGTTTAGACAAATTGAATTGCCATTTGGTTATTTTCCAGTTTACACAAATCATTTCTCTTTTTGTGAGCTAGGAAAAGGGTTAAAGTGCCAATTTTTACTGACAGGGCCCTCAGAAGTCTGACTCTAGATAACTAGAATTTTTAAAGTAGTAGCAAACTGCTTTTCTTTTTTCCTAAAGTTTCTAAACTCTTCTGTTAACTCTGTCAGTGCAAATAGATTGCTATTTGTATATCCCTTTAGTGGACTTTAATTAGAGATCTTTTAAAATTTCCAAATTACTTTACACACATAAAAATCATATATCTGTTGGTCACATCTAAAAAAACCCATGTAAAGTTATCAAATATGAAGCAATTATACCCAATAAAGCAATTAACATTCATATAGCATGTTTTATGCTAAACACTTTTGCAATCATGTGATCTTCACAACAACAATTGTGAAACAACTGTTGAAACAACAGTTTCTTTTTGCAAATCAGAAAACTGGGCACAGATAAAATAATCTGCTATAAATTACATAGCTAATACATATCTATAATTGAAACAGAAAATGGTGGTCTTACCAAATGCAGAGGCTGACTGACTTTCTCACCTCATGCTGCTATGCTGGGTGGTGCCAGGTGTACATGAATTCTTCCCAGGCAGTTTTTGGACAAAACCTGCTGAAAGCTGGGTGACTGGTGCCAGGATATCCCTTTGATGGTAGTTTCAGGTGCTAGGGCCCAGGGAATAACTGATTATGGAACCTGACCCCCACTCCATCCTCCAAACTGGGTTGGGGAGATGTTTGGGCAAGGTTGTGTGGGATCTCCACAGCTGATTCCCCTATTTCTACAGGTAAGGCAATTTGATTTCAGAGAAGAAGAGTTAGCAAACAGAGGGTCTTGGGCTATATTGATCTTGTTAGCAATCTCCACAATCTCAGTACACTCAGGACCACTTCGGGGAGTAGAGTGAAGAGGGTCCCTTAATACATTTTGGGGTGCTTTCCCAAAGGAGCAGAAGGGGGACTTAGGACAAGATAGGAGGCAAGGAAGGATTAACAAAAAGTTGCTATGTATCTAGTTTGTTTTTCCTTTATTCTTTTCTTTTAGAATGGGGTAATTTCTTGGAATTATCCCTATTGTTTCAGGAATTTTTCTTGCGATTTTAAAATGACTAATTGCCAAACTTCCTAATCATTGCTTTTAAAATTTTGCAACTCTGCTAAGATGTTATTTTAATTTTAATTAGCTAACTTTTTTTGTGTAACCCCTGCTTGGCCAGAGCTGAAGTCCATAGGAAAAAGTTAGGCTTTAAAATTTTTTTCCCAACTACAGTATAGAAGTTTTTCTTGCTGGTTGAATTCTAAATCTTTCCAGGTAACCAAATCTAGCTCACAAAACAAACATGACACAAACGTTCTTCACAGAGATGTAGACACAAACAAAATGACACAAAAGAGGACTGGCCCATCTGTGCCAAAAGCCATAAATTTTTGCCAAAATCTATCCGATAGCACTTTGTCTTCTCTGGTTCCCAGAGAAGATGAAAAGGTGGCAAAGGTTCCCTAGGAACTTTGCCAAAAATCACAAGAATTTCTCAGTCTGGGCATCCCGAGTCAAGGAAAACTTGCTGACCATGGAGCTGGTGATGACCCAGACAAGTTTTCTCTCAGTTGCTCGGAGTGTTCGTGGGAGAGAAAAAAAATTGGGGACTTACCTTGACAAGGAAGAAATCAAGCCTGGGGAGGCCAGACTCTCCCTGTATGGCTCACTAAATGTTGAAGCTGGGAAGTGACCCCAAAGGTTGGGGGTCACAGACCAGTGTCACAAGGAATATGCAGGCTTGAACCCATCTCTAAGTCGAGGCAAAGTTTATTGTAATTGTAACACCAATTCAAGTAGTCTAAATTCCAAGAGAATTTAATAAAGAAACAGAAGCAAAGAGACACATTTATCTATTTCTTTGTGTCCATTGATATGCTAATTTTATGGACCAGAGGTAGAACCAAGGAGTGGTCTCTGGAGAATTTGGTTATCACTGACCAACAGACAGTAATGTTTGTTGACAGGCAAATTGTTAGAATAGTGTTCTTAGGTTGGGGGTGGAGGACCTCTGGGTCAGATATTTCAAAGCCAAAGGACTTAGAATTACTGAGTCATTATTAGAACAGAAGCCCCTTAAGATCAAGGGACCTTAAAATTATTGCTATCTCCCTTAGAAGCTATATTACATCAAAATGAATTGCCAAGTCATGTAGGGAAGCAACAATGCTGTGATTCAAAGTTAGGACCTTTGATTCCAAAGTTAGTACTCTTTTCATATCACTCAGAAAAAGTTTCATAAGTAGCAGACATGGACTGTGGACTTTCTCTTCCACCCTCAATTCAGGGGTTGTACTCATTTGCACTCTTGTTCAATCAAAGATGTTGCATTCAGGAAAATGGGATTATGTAGTGTGTCATTTTGTGGAACAGCTCTAAAAGTAAGTTTGGCTTTAGAAACTATTGGTTAGCTAGAAGTTTTTTTTGAAGGGTTTTCTGCTGAGTACTTCAAAAAACATTTTTTTAAAAAAAGCATCATTTAATGAATTAGTATTTCAAAGATAAAAAGAAAAGTGTGTGATCACTCTACATTCTAGCCAAACTTTTCCACCACCTTTCCCTCAAGCCTGAAATACTTTCCGTCTTCATATCTGCCTCTTGGATTCTATAACTCTTTTCAAGATCACCTCAGCTCTTTCCCTGTCTTTATTCTTCCCTGTTACTTTTTAAAGATTTTATATTTGTTTCAATCAATTAACAAGCATGTATTAAGCCCTTACTATGCATTAAGTATTGTGCTAGGGATGCAAGACAAAAATAAAACAAAGCCTGTCTTCAAAATAACTAACATTTATATAACATCTACTATGTGCGAGGCACTGTGTTAAACACAGCTAGTTAAGTGTATGTAAATTCTCAACAAGCTTACATTTTATCAGAAGCAGCATGTACGTATATATAAAGCATATAAGTAATATATACTTAATTAGAAAGTAATTATAGGAAAAAGTTTGCTAGTGATGTAGCAAATGATATGGCACCAGACGATTGTTTAGCAGAAGCACCAAATGTTGCTGTTTGGTCATGTGAAGAATTTATTTAGGAGAAGAGGTTACAGACAAAAGGACGAGATACAATAGATACTAGGAAGAATAAATACAAAATAGAGTGGGAGAGCATATACTTAGCAAGAAAGAGGTTTTTAATAATTAATGATGGAAAAGGCAAACTCCCTAATGGAACCCACAATTAGCCAGGAGAAAGGAAATATCCCATGAGTTTGGGGCATGTCCTGAGTTGGCAGGCTAAATCCTAAAAGAAATTTAGCACCTTAAAAAAAGTTAGCTATTAGAAGGAGAAAGACACTATAAGGCTCAGTGAAATTTGAAAGGAGAGACAACATGAAGCATGGTGGGGTTTGAAAGGAAAAACACCACATAAAGTGGGGAATGGATGAAAGGAAAAATATTAGCGGGGAGAATGCTGCAGTGGACTGATCTAAGCAATTCTACAAAGATGGAATGAACCATGGACAGATTTTAGAGGAGAAACAACCTCAAAGACATGATTGGGATTTCCTGGCTGAGCCCAGCAAGATGGAGGGGGCTGTCCATGACTTCCACAGAAGATGAGCCTCAGGGATTTGTTGTGTAACTTGGATTTCTTGGCTGGATACAACAAGGTTTGACTATAAAGTCAACCTAATCCCCAGAAATGTCCTTCTCTGTTTGCTTCAGAGCTTCAGAAAGATAAAAGTATTTTTTATCTTTCTCTGTCAACTGCATCCAGATAGGACCTCATCACTAGGAGCTGGCAGAATCAAGAAAAGGGAAGGTGGTACTTGAATTCTCACATCTGCCTATAGGTTGTATCTCCCTGTAGTATGAATGAATTAAAAAAAAATTTAAGTGTTATTATGTAGTAGGACTTGTGTTAAGTACTGGGGATATAAATATTAGAAGGGGAAAAAAATTCCTTGCCTTCCAGCTGTTTCCATTCTAATAGCTGAGGACAACATATATAAAAGAATGGTGAGTAGAGAGGGATGTTTTGTTTTGGGAAAATAGAAAGAGAAGGGGCTCATACACATTGACTTAAGTAGAATAGCTTACCCACACACAGCCACACCAATTGACTAAATGGGATTGTGAATGTATGTTATATCACCTAGTGAAATATAAGTTCTGAATTGGCAAGTGCATGGGATAGTAGTGACCACAAAAACAGAGACTCTGAGAGTTTTAAGAAAAAAGCAAAAAGGAGTTTATTAGGATCTTGGGAGAAAGGGCATTTCCCATATGACAGGTGTTTGTTAGTGAAGGAGTGCAAAGCATAAACTGCAAAACATAAAATTAAATATAACAGAAACCCTCTTTCCACTTGACCTTTTCTCCCATTGTTTGGGGGAGTCCAGGCTTACATTCTAATCAGCAGAAATCTATCCCAGAAACAAAAGAATACAGTCAATAATAAATTCTTAATTTAAATTTCCCCAGAGAACTGCTATACAAGCAGATATCCTTGGATGAGAGAATTCAAAGCCAACCTCACCTTTAAAAGAAGTATTTAAATGCTAATTAAAAGTTGGTGAGAAACAGGAGGGGATGTTCATTCAAGACAATTGAACACCTGTAGCTATTTAGCTATAGCTCAATTTGTTATTATAAAGTCTCAAGTCATAATTAGATCATATGCTCATAAGAACGTCTGCACTCAGTTCATCCCACACAAAAGGATTTCTTGTTATTTACTGTCTTTTTTTTTTAATCTTCAGTGCTTACACTACTTTATAGTGTCATAGGTACTTAATAAGTGTGTATTGAATGAAATGTTGGCTCTTAAAATACAAAAGTCATAAATGGACCTTTTATAATGTAGCCCAGCACCCTGAAAATATCCTAGAATGATAGCTAAAAAGCAAGTAAATACTTACAAAAATATGAAAAAAATTAAGATATACATGCTAAGGGTATATTTAGAAAAATGGGGGAAAAACATGTCTTCTGTTGTTCTTGTGTCTTTTAAACCTATGTTTGTTGTTTGTTTGTTTTATTTTTAGACATATAGATTTAACTTTACCAGATTGTAAACACTGGTGTACTTACCATGCAGATAAGATTCAAAAAATAGTCAAAGGTTAGGTGACTTCCATGTCCTGACCAAGATGAATGCCACCAATTTAGGTATTAGAAATTTTGCTCACGAGGAAAAGTTACAAATCTTACTAGTTATAATACAATTGTCAACTATAGTATCTATAAAGTTTTTAGTTAATAGAGGAAATCCAACTGATGAGTTCCTGAATGCTATGTTGGACAGCTAAAGAAATGATCCCTGAGGCAAACAGGAAGAAGACACAGATAGATGTCAGTTTAGCTCTATGGTCCTCTGATATATTACTAGATATAGGGGTCCTCAAACTATGGCCCACAGGCCAGATGCGGCAGCTGAGCACATTTATTCCCCTCACCCAGGGCTATGAAGTTTCTTTATTTAAAGGCCCACAAAACAAAGTTTTTGTTTTTACTATAGTCTGGCCCTCCAACAGTCTGAGGGACAGTGAACTGGCCCCCTATTTTAAAAGTTTGAGGACCTCTGCGGGATAGAAGGGACTCTAATTTTCACCTTTAGATAGGAAAGTTTCTCTATACCCAATAAACAAACTTCATTTAGGTAGATATGCACTGTATATGCAAAGATCTTCTGGTAACAAGATCCTTATGATCAGTAAGGTTTATCAAGGATAGGCAACCTGATGATTACTCATACTCTTCCCACTTCTAGGAAAAGAAATCTGCTCAACAATAACAATTAGCTATAAGGACATAGAGATCCACTGTACATCTGCTATACAGGTCTGGCTAGTTTCCCTGAGGAATGGAAGGAATGATTGCATGTAAGTTAACTTTTCTTTTCTTTTTTCTTTTAAGTAGTACTTAATTTCTTCTAATTATATCAAAAGACAATTTTACATTCATTTTTTTAAAAAAATTATTTTTATTATAGCTTTTTATATACAAAACACATGGGCAATTTTTCAACATTGACCCTTGCAAAAACTTCTGTTCCAACTTTTCCGCTCCTTCCTCCCACCCCCTCCCCTAGATGGCAGGTAGTTGCATGTATGATAAATATGTTAAAGTATATGTTAAATACAATATATGTATACATATTTATACAGTTATCTTGTTGTACAGGAAAAATCGGATTTAGAAAGAAGGTAAAAATAACCTGAGGAAAAAAAAAACAAAAACAAAAATGCAAGCAAAAAGTAATAGCACAAATGGAAATGTTATATTGTGGTCCATACTCATCTCCCAGTGTTCTTTCTCTGGCTGTAGCTGGTTCTGTTCATTACAGATCAGTTGGAACTGATTTGGATCCTCTCATTGTTGAAGAGAGCCATGTCTATCAGAATTGATCATCATATAGTATTGTTGTTGAAGTGTATAATGATCTCCTGGTTCTGCTCATTTCACTTAGCATCAGTTCATGTATGTCTCTCCAAACCTCTCTGTATTCATCCTGCTGGTCATTTCTTATAGAACAATAATATTCCATAACATTCATATACCACAATTTATTCAGCCATTCTCCAATTGGTGGACATCCCTTCAATTTTCAGTTTTTAGCCACTATGAAAAGGCTGCCACAAACATTTTTGCATATATGGGTCCCTTTCCCTTCTTTAATATCTCTTTGAGATATAAGCCCAGTAGTAACAGTGCTGGATCAAAGGGATGCACACCTTGGTAATTTTTTGAGTATAATTTCAAATTGCTCTCCAGAATGGTTGGATCCATTCACAAGTCCACCAACAATGCATAAGCGTCCCAGTTTTTCCACATCCCCTCCAACATTCATCATTATCTTTTCCTGTCATCTTAGCCAATTTGACAGGGGTGTAGTGGTATCTCAGAGTTGCATTTGCATTTCTCAACATTGCATTGATCAACAATGATTTGGAATACCTTTTCATATGACTAGAAAGTTTCAATTTCTTCATCTGAAAATTGTTCATATCCTTTGACCATTTATTAATTGGAGAATGGCTTGATTTCTTATAAATTAGAGTCAATTCTCTATATATTTTGGAGATGAGGCCTTTATCAGACCCTTTAGGGGTAAAAATGTTTAATTTTTAATAAAATTTTGAGTTCAAATTTTATTCTTCCCTCCCCTCTTCACACTCTCAGCAATTTGTAATAGGTTATATATGCACAATCATGTAAAATATAAGTAATAAACCTCTTGATGTCATTGTTGAGTGCTTGTATTTCTTCTTGGTGCATCATCCATGATCTCCTCACAATAAGTTTTGCTGAAGTCAGTTATATCTTTTCTGGATTTCTTTTCTCAGCCAGATTCCCTAAATTAAACACTCCCATGAAACAGTTAAACAGTTAACAAATTTCCAACAGAGTGATTTTATCAGACCATATATGTGACCTTCTTGTATAAGGTACCTTGATTTTTCAGAATACAGAGGATATTAACTTGCATTAATTGTTCTCTGGGAGCATTATCAGTTTTTTTAATAACTTCAAATAAATACTTCCTTTTTAGTGATCTTACAACTTTACATCTAATGGTTATTGTATAATTTTTTTTAGGGTTTCTTATTTTACTTTGTATCATTTCATATAGATCTTGCTGGTGAATGGTAGATGCCTAATCAATGTTTATTGATTAATTTTTTTCTGAATTTTTAATATTTATTATTTCTCATGCAAAACAATACATGAATATTAATTTAAAACTGTTCATTCCCATCTCACAGTTTTTTTTCATCCAATCTCCAAGGGCATCCACTTTGTTTCCAATGATTTGCTACCACAAACAGTGTTGTAATTAATATTTTAATATTTATTAAACTTTTGCTTCTAGCTTGACTTCTTTGAAAATCTATGCATAATACTGGAATGGCTAAGTCAAGGGAAAGGGAAAATTTTTTGAGGAGAGAAGATTGAGGGGGAAGGACATAGACAGTTTTGCTACTTTTTTTTTTTTTTTTTGGCTGAGGCAATTGGGGTTAAGTGACTCGCCCCAGGGTCACACAACTAGGAAGTGAGTACAAATAGCAGAAGTGAAGATCTCTCACATCCATGGAATAAAGTAGATCAAGTTTATAGGCCTAAGTTTTGGTTTCTCATAACCATGGACTAAAGTAGATCAAGCCTATCAGCCTTAATTTTGGTTTCTTGAAAATCATGTGGTAGGGGAGGGAAAAAAAGATTTATAACCTGTCAACATTCCAGTTCCTAATCAGGAAACACAACCTATAAAGTCGATCAGAATGCATATGAGGGGTACTGAGGGTGGGTCTGGGTTTTTTCTTAGGGTACTCTGTATAAAAGTTGCAAGTGGGCATTGGGGGGGCGGCTCTCTCCTGGCTCTGAACCCATCCTTTTTGCTTGGAGTCTGGATGACTGCCCGGCCCTTGCAAGGCTCTAATAAAGCTTTTGTTCTATACCTTGAGACACCCCTGAGAGTTTAATTTTGGATAAAATTGTCCCACACAGACTTGGGGGCTCATCCAGGAACGTCGGGACCTCCTGGGGACTTTGGAGTCCCAAGCCAGCGGCAGGCGCATCCACGGACAATTTGGTCCAATGGCCGTTGGTTTCAGACCACTGTTTCCTCCCTGGAAGCCTTGCTTCCAAAGCAGGGGAACTCAGTATAGAATAAAAAAGAAAAAGAAAAAGAAGACAATAACCAAGTCCTGACTGCTGGCACAGTCTAGAAGATCTGCATATAGCTCAAGAAGTAAACGCAAGTCAGAGCCTGGGGTCTATTGGCCCAGGGATAGACAAGCTCTCTAAAAGAACTGGAGGATTTCTTGGACCCCAAGGAAAGGGCTTTCTGAGAATTCTCTGGTGACTGTTGGTGTAAGGGTGACCTACACCAGTACTGAGAATATGGGAAGATCACAGTCCAAAGTTATATGTCAGGACAAGGTGCAGGGAATTCCGACCAATAGTCCCCTTGGGGGTTGGTTAAATAACTGGGACCATGTCCCAAAGTACAAAGGATAAATTTAAGAATGGACCTCTCTAAAGAGGAGTTAGTATTTTTGGTAGATTCAGGAGCAGCCTGAACTTCAGTTACCCAGATACCAACAGGAACAAAATTATCAGCTAGAACCTGGTAGTGTCTGGGGTTAAGAGAGAAAATTTCACAGTCCCTATGTCTGAAGTAATGCCCATAGAGTATGGTGGTATAGAAGTATTGGGACAGCTTTTGGTGGGACCAGAGGCTGGAGTAAATTTATTAGGAAAAGATTTAATCACCAGATTGTCAATTAGCCTCATGATTAAAGGATCCCTTTGGTACCTGTGCGGACTTATGTTATGAGAGAAATAGATAAGGACCAAATCGATCCATGGGTGTGGGCAGATGCTGAAAACTCTGGGCATCTTACGATTTCCCCCATCCGAGTGAGGATTAGAGACCCAGCACCTATTGTTCGGGTGAGGCAATATCCTATCCCTTTAGAAGGAAGAAAGGGTTTTCAGCCCGTTATAAAAAGGTTGTTAGATACAAACTTTAATTGAACCCTGCATTTCACCATATAATACTCCTATTCTGTCTGTAAGAAAGAAAGATGGAACTTGTAGGATGGTACAAGACTTGAGAGAGATCAATAAGATAGTTCTCCCCTCACACCCAGTAGTCCCAGATCCCTATACCCTAATGGGGTATCTTCTCCCCCAGTTCATCCCCCAGAGGACAGTTCATGGTTTAGTGTGATAGATTTAAAAGATGCATTTTGGAGCTGTCCTCTGGCAGAAGAGAGTAGAAATGTTTTTGCTTTTGAATGGGAAGATCTGGACACTGGGAGGAAACAACAGTATCATTGGAATATACTTCCACAAGGGTATACTGAGTCACCCAATTTGTTTGTGCAAGTATTAGAAAAAAATTAGAAGATTTTGTATACCCAAATAAGGGGACTAAAATATTTCAGAATGTAGATGACTTGCTTATAACAGGGAGAAAAAGAGATTGGGTAGCCCAAACCACTATTAATTTACTTAATTTTCTGGGTCAGAAGGGACTGAAAGTATCACAAGAAAAATTATAGTTCTCAGAGAGGGAAGTGAAATATTTGGGACATCTAATGAATGAGGGACAAAAGAAATTGGATTCAACTAGGATTGACAGAAAATTCCAAATGACCAGGCCTAGGACAAGAAAAGAACTCAGGAAATTCTTGGGACTGGTAAACTATTGCAGAAATTGGATTAATGAACATGCATTGTTGACTAAATCCTTATATTTGTTGGAAGAAAAGCCTGATCAAATAGAATGGGGCCATTTGAGGAGAGCCCTAACATCTGCTCCAGTGTTGATGTTGCTGTCCTTGGAGAAAACTTTCCATCTATTTGTTAATACTGAATAGGGGTGGCTTTGGGAGTGTTAGCCCAGATAAGGGAAGATCAAAGGCCTCCAGTAGCCTTCCCATCAAAACTTCTAGATCCCATAACAAGGGGATGGCCTTCATGCATGAGGGCAGGGGAGAGTGAAGCTATGTGCGTTCCGTGGGAGAAAAGGTATGGGAGGGGGCTATAGGAGGGAACAGATGTTTGGGAGGAGAAGGAAGGACATCCTGTGGTTATTGTTCTTATCTGAGTTTCCAGGGTCGTTTACGCCCCGAGACATCTCTGTGGCTGACACAATACCATGGATATGTGTTCTGAGGTACGGGGGTCGTTCCGCTTTCCTGGCCATTTGGCCGCCATCTGTTGCTTGATGCAAGGTCTGCAGTCTGGTAATTTTCCGTGACTATGGTCCGATCACCAACAGGGGAGAGGGATTGCTTGTATCTCTACAGATGGAGAAAGAATTAGATAGTTGCTGAGTTATATCTGCCTTGTCTGTCAGAAAGAGACAGAAAAAGAAAAGACCCTTGAAACAAAGGAGAAGACCCAAGAAGCATTGGGTTTTTCCATTGCTGACTGTGCCCACCACTGAAAGAGTTGGCAGTTAACCCTTTGTGTACTCATGAACATCAAAAATAATTATCAATAAAACTGATGCAGGACTTCAAAACCTGCAGGAATCACTGGATTCCCTACACATGAAGTGATGGACAATAGATGGCTTTTGGATTATTTTTTTCCAGCTGAAGAAGGTATATGTGTGGTTATGAATTGATAGTTATTTTTTTACACCTTCCTTTTGGGACTTGTGGAAATCTTCATTGTATTTTGTTTATTCATATTGTTTATTATGTTACTACTTAGTTGTATGATATTAAAACTTAGCTGTGTGATTCCTCCATGGTGATGGATTTAACCACTGGTATATAGCTGCTTCAATTAAAACAAAAGAAAGAGCAAGATGTAGAAGGTCAATGGGGAAACTCTGAGCAAGACATAAGACCCCTCAGCCCAAAGAGAACCTGCTAACAATGTCTGGTTCAGCTCCCCATGTCACCTAAGGGCTCTTGGCCTTCCTGAGAAGTCAGGGGGTGGTAATAACAGATCAGGTGGAAGAGTGATACCAGGTGGCAAACTATGTACAATAGTGAGTTGTTTATGTGGTCCCATGTGCACAATGTTGTTTTTGTTACATGATATAAAGGGGAATGTCCTTGAAAATAAATGGACTCCATTTTCCCACTATCTTCAGGAGTCCTGCCTCATCACTTCTCTACTAGAAAGGTATATTTTAATCACCCCAGTGTGGGGGCTCTAGAAAGCAACAATATGTTTTGTCACCCCAACTTGGGGACTCTAGAAAGCAGGATATTTTAATCATCCTGGTGTGGGGGGGCTCTAGAAAGCAATGGTACATTTTTTCACCCCAACTTGGGGGCTCTAGAAAGCAGGATACAACACTTTAGTAAGAAGTAGCTTTCTTCCTTATCTCTTTTAATTAGATATATCTTTGCTTTCACTTGATCTGAGAACAGGATCGCTACCCCTGCCTTTTTTTTTTAACTTCACCTGAAGCACAATTCATTCTACTCCAGCCCTTTACTTTCATTCTGTATGTATCACTCTGCTTTAAATCTATTTCTTGTAAAGAACATATTTTTTATTTATTTATTATTTAATAGCCTTTTATTTACAGGTTATATGCATGGGTAACTTTACAGCATTAACAATTGCCAAACTCTATTTCTTGTAAAGAACATCTTGAAGGATTCTGGCTTTTAATTCAGTCTGCTATCTGCTCCTGTTTTATGGGAGAGTTCATCCCATTCACATTCACAGTTAAAATGACTAATTCTTTATTTCCTGACTTCTTATTTACCCTGTTATTCTTTTCTCTCTCCTTTCCCCCTTCTCTCCTGCCTAGTATTTTGCTTCTGATCACCACCTTCCTCAAAAAGCCCTCCCCCTTTAGAGCTCTTCCCCCTTTCCCCTACTACTTCTGTTTTCCCTTCTATTAGCCTTCCCCTTTCTTTCCCACTTTCCCTTCCCACTTCTATATAAGGTGAGATAAGTTTCTCTGTGAAACCAAATATGTCTGATATTCTCTCTTTGAACAGTAAGATTCACACAATGTTCATCCCCCCTTTCTTTCCCTTAATTATAATAGGTCTTCTTTGCCTCTTCATGAGATGTAATTTCCTTATTTTACCTCCTTTTTCCTTTTCTTCCAGTATGATCCCCGTTCTACCTCTAGTTTCTTTTTCATGCTATCATAATAAAATCAAATTACACCTGCACTTTCTAAGTATACCCATAACAGAAATAAAATTCTCAAGAGTTCTTTCCTTTTCACCTTTTTATGCTTTTCTTGATTTCTGTGTTTGGAGATTTTTTGTTCAGCTCTGGTTTTTTCATTAGAAATAGATGAAATTCACTTGTATCACTGAATGTCCATCTTCTTCCCTGAAAGATAATGCTCATTTTATGTAGATAGTTTATTCCTGGCTGTAATCCAAGTTGATTTGTCTTTTAAAATATTAGATTCCAGGCCCTCCTATCCTTTAAGATGGAAGCTGCTAGGTCCTGGATAATCCTGATTATGGCTCCTTGGTATTTAAATTGTTTCTTTCTGGCTGTTTGCAATATTTTTTCCTTGGTCTGATAATTCTGAAATTCTGGGATACTGGGGCAGTTTTACTTTATGATTTCCTCTAAGATAATGTCTAGGTTCTTTTTTTTTTTTTCATCATGGCTTTCAGGAAATCCAATAATCCTTGTGGTCACAAACAGGTCGGTTTCCTCTCCTAGATCTATTTTCCAGGTCAATTGTTTTTCCTAGGAGGCATTTCATATTTTTTCTTTTTTTCTTTTTCTTCTTCTTTTTTTTTTTTTTTTTGGTGTTATTTGACTGATTCTTGAAGTCTTATTGAGTCATTCACTTCTATTTGCTCAATTCTAATTTTTAGTGTATTATTTTCTTTAGTTACTTTTAAAAACTCCTTTTGTATTTGGCCAACTGAATTGTTTTATTCATTGCATCTTTTTTCTATTAAACAAATTCTGTTTTTCAGTGAATTGGTATCTTTTTCACATCTATTTTGTAAGGATTTATATGCTTTTTTCATTTTATCAAATCTAATTTCAAGAAGTAGTTTTCTTCAGATAGTTTCTGGTTTTCCTTTTTTTTTTTTTTACTCTCTTGCAAAGATCTCATTTCCTTTCCCCTGTTTTCTTCTAACTCTTTTTAAAGATACCTTTTGAAATCTTCCAAGAAAGCCTTGGGAATGGGAACCAACTCATATCTCCTTTTGAGACTTCATCTGGAGTTGATTGGCCTTTAGGAGTTATCTATGATAAGAGGTTTGTTTTTTGTTTTTTGTTTTTTGTTTTTTTTTGTTTGTTTGTTTGTTTGTTTGTTTTGTTTTTGTTTTTTTGTTTTTTTGTTTTTTTTTGCTGAGGCAATTGGGGTTAAGTGATTTGCCCAGGGTCACACAGCTAGTTAAATGTCTGAGACCAGATTTGAACTCAGGTCCTCCTGACTTCAGGGTTGGTGCTCAATCCATTGCCACCTAGCTGCCCCTTTTTACTCATTTTAAGGGTTGAGATCTGCTCTTAAAGCAAAGGAGCATAGCTGCTTTAGTTTACCCTGAGGCCAGTGTCTCTGATCGATTTCCAGGGATGGGTAATTAACACAGGTGCTAAGTTCTTTCCAGCTCAGTGGATTATAATTTGCCTTTTGTATTTGTTTTTGGGAGTTTTACAGTGAATCTGCTAACCACCCACTTGCAACCAAGATAGAGTAGCCTAAAGAGCCTTATAGAAGATTCCCTGGTGCCTGGAAACTGCAGCATTTTGGCTCCCTTCTCCAGCAACTTGCCCCAGGATCCCTGTACCGCAGTCTGGGCTTGGCAGGCTGTCCCTCTGCCCATTTGAAACAGACCTGTTCTGTTCATACCTCTCCCTTCTTTCCCTCAGGTATAATAGGTTTCCTTTGCCTCTTGGTGAGATGTAGTACCCCCCACTTTACCCTTTTTCTGGTACAATTTCCTTTCCACCTTTAGTTTCTTTTTTTATATTATAACTGTAAAAACAAATTATACATGTGTTCTTTATGTATATTAATAACAGAAATATAGTTCCCAATATTTCTTTTTACCTTTTTATGCTTCTCTTGAGTCCTATATTTGGAGATCAAACTTTTTGTTTAGTTCTGATTTTTTCATCAGAAATACATGAAATTTACTTATTTCATTGAATGTCCATCTTCTTCCCTGGAAAAACATGCTCATTTTGGCTGGGTAAATTATTCTTGGCTGCATACCAAGTTCCTTAACCTTTCAGAATATCAGATTCCGGGCCTTTTGATCCTTTAATGTGGACGCTCCTAGATCCTGAGTAATCCTTATTGTGGCTCCTCTATATTTGAATTTTTTTCCTAGCTGCTTGTAGTATTTTTTCCTTGGTCTGCTAGTTCTGGAATTTAGCCACAGTATTTCTTGGAGTTTTGATTTTGGGGTCTCTTTCAGTAGGTGATCGATGAATTCTTTCAATGTCTATTTTACCCTCTGTTTCTATAACATCTGGGCAGTTCTCTTTGATGATTTTCTGGAAAATAGTGTCCAGGCTCTTTTTTCCAATCCTAATTTTCAGGAAGTCCAATAATTCTCAGATTATCTCTCCTAGATCTGTTTTCTAGGTCTGTTGTTTTCTCAAGAAGGTATTTAACATTTTTTTCCATTGTTTCATTTTTTTTTGGTTTTGCTTGACTGATTCTTGGTGTCTCCTTGAGTCATTCATTTCCATTTGTTCAGTTCTGATTTTTAATGAATTATTTTCTTCATTTAGTTTTTTTTTATTTCTTTTTGTAATTGTCCAATTAAGTTTTTAAGTGAGTTGTTTTGTTCTATGGAATTTTTTTCCATTTCCCCAATTTTATTTTTTAGAGAGTATTTTCTTTTTCCAATTCACTATTTCTTGTTTTCCTTGGAATTGTTTACCTTTTCAATTCACTAATTCTGTTTTTCAGGGATTTGATTTCTTTATCCACTCTATCTTTAAATGAGTGGGATGACTTATCTAGACCCTCTTGCCAACCTTCCCTTTCCTTTTCCCATTTTTCTTCTAGCTTTCTTGTGAGAGCCTTTTTAATTTCTTTATGAGAGTTTTGTGTTTTGAGGACCAGATCATAACCCCCTTTGGGGATTCATCTGGGATGATCTATTTTTAGTCCCCTCAGGGTTTAAAGTCTGCTCTCTCTCTATATAGAAGCTATCTATAGTTAGAATGTGCTTTAATTTTTTGCTCATTTTGACAAAAAAAGAATCAAAGAAAATAAACAAACAAAAGCAAATGCAGTCTGGTTTTTGGGCAGTATGGTATTACCAAGCTTCCTCTACAGACTACTGGAGGTAGCAGTGAAGCAGCAGTGGAACAGCAATGGCTGTGCTGCCTGCACAGTGGCCACTCTCTGAGCCTCTGAAAGTGTTCTGAGTCACTTTGAGTGTTGGGTGAATGTGGTCAGGTCCCGAGAGACCCTAGCTTTTGGCATTATAGTCTTTACCCCCTGTGTTTATAGCCTCTCTGTTGATCTACTTACTTGCTGCCAGGGCAAAGTAGCCACACTGTGGTAAAGTTCTCCCCGCAAATTTTCCAATGGCTGTGACTACACCCTACCCTTCTCCAGTCTGTTCAATGTGAGCTGCCTTCTATGCTCTCGCTACGTGCCTGCAGTCAGCACCGAAACAGACCTATTCTGAAGTCTTTTTCTGGGAATATGTTACATTCTAAATATTTGTTGGTTCTATCACTCCAAAACCAGTTTAGAGGCTTAATATATTGTTGGTTTAAGAGAAGGTCAGAGGAAGTCACAGAAAGTTGTGTCTGCTCTCTGCCATCTTTGTTATCAAGATTCTTAACAATAACCACATTTGATACATTGATGAGGGCCAAAGGAAAATCCATGTAAGTACAAAAGTTATCTGTTTTGAGAAAGAGGTAGTGAGTTAAACTATTCTTGATTACGATTAAGTCAAAGCCAAAAGGCATTATCATTTGTATTATAAGTAAATCATTGAATTAAAGTCAATATGGGTTGAGAGCCCTGGTGATTTTAAAGGGTCTCATTTATCATACAAGTTTTAAAATATGACCATTTTTGAAATCAAGGTGTTCAAACACTAAACATGGTAAATACCACCCAGGTTAAACAAGTATCCTAGAACAGAAGCTCTAATTCTTGGACCAACAAGGGAAGGCTGAGTCAAATCTCCTCTTTTTTTTTTTTTTTTTTTCATAATTCTTGGTCCAAGAGTTCTGTGTAAACTACAAGTACCAAAAATGGTCAGGTTCAGCCCTAACATAAATGCTGATAAATAAGATGCCTGGTAGTGGTTGTCATATCTTTAGGATTCATGATATATCTAGTCAAAATTATTCAGGTAGCTATTGCAGCTTAGAGAATTCTAAGGTTAACTTAATATTTCTCTGACTTCTTCAATAAAATCTATGTGAGAAAAACAACTGTAAATAAATTATGTTTAGTAGACCACTGGAAATCTTCTGAATCCAGAAATTTGCACTATGTTGTATGTGGATTTGACTGTTCTGGATTTCTTATTCTTAAGTATTTATTTTATATGCATTTATCAACTTTCCCTCCCACTATCCTTCCCCTCTACTGAAGGACAACCAGTCACAAACCTAAAAACAAAATGTTCTTCCAAAGTATGCATAGTCCTGGGGCAGCTAGGTGGCATAGTGGATAGAATACCAGTCCTGAAATCAGGAGGACTTGAGTTCAAATCTTGTCTCAGACAATACTTCTAGCTGGGTGACCCCTTCTAGCCACAACCCCAATCGCCTCAATATGCATAGTCCAGTCAAACAAATCCCTATATTGGTCATAGCCAGAATTATGTCTCTCTCCGCATTTTAAGTTCATTACCTAACAGAAAGTGAGTGGTATATTTCATCTTCAGTTTTCTGTACTTGGGATTTTTTATTGCAAATATCAGAACCTAAAATCCTTCAAATTTCTTTTTTTTTCAGTGCTTTTGTCTGTATTATATATTTTCTTCTAATACTGTTCACTTTATTGCACATAATTTTATGAAGATCTTTCCTTTGTCTGTTTTGTCCTTTCTTATGCCACAATAATAAAAATATCCCATTAGTTTCGAATTTGGGACTACTGTGAAAAAGCTGTTATAAATATTTTTGTACATATAGACCCTTTTCTTCTTTCTTTGATATCTTTTCATCTCCTGCTGTTCAGAGGAAAAGAAAAGGTAGCACAGAATTGAGTATGACCTCAATCTGCCCCACAAAACTGTGATTTCCTCAACTCCCTGTCTGTTTAATCTTCAGTTTGATTTCTGGTGCTAAGAGAAATACCTTCTATTTTTTTTCTGTGTACCTTCTGAAAAAAAAAGAGGGAGAGGAGAATAGATAAGGAGTAAGAGTTTCATCAACTGCTACATCTCTATCTTTATCTCCTGCTTTATCTTCAGCCTGATTTCTAGATTTTTCTGGGAAAAGAGGAGGCACCTTCCACTTAGTGATTAACAGAAAGCTGGTCATATCCTTATACATCCCAATGATTCTGAACCCTTATAAGTCATAATCAAAACCTCATTTCCCATTTCTCATTTCCCACCATCTGATTTCTTATTCCTATTTCTCTCAATCCTCCCACCCTAGAGTCAAACAAATACTATCCTCCCCTTTCACTGTGCCTTCTAGAAAAACTGTTCCATAGTCAATAAATTTTCCATCTTAAATTTTTTTTATTCTCCCTATACTTCCATCTTCTTGCAAACACTAAGACCTAGCTTCCCCTGATGACACAGCCACTCTTGCCACCCTTTCTAGTATTCACTTTCACTCAATTTCCTCGCTCACTGTTTAAATGTGAAGAGTTGAAATACTCCTTGCTCCTTATTGCTACTTCTGGGTTCTTCTTCTGCTTCCATTATTCAATCATTTCTCCTCCTTAGAAAGCCTTACAATTTTCATCTCACCCAAATAAAATCCTGAGAGTTGCTGTCTACAGACTTCTAAACTTATAAAATGCTTCCTTTCCTTCCTTATGTGACTATTTTAAAAAAAATATGGTTGTTAATAGCTTGAATTTCTCTCTTTTATTTTCTGGGAAATGGCTTAGTTTATAAGTTTGTATCAATTCCTTATATGCAAAGAATTGGAAATCAAGGAGCTATCCATCAATTGGGAAATGGCTGAATAAAATATGTTATGTGATTATGATGAAATACTATTGTTTTAAAAGAAATGATAAGCAGCTCTTCAATAATGAGATGATTCAGGCTAGTTCCAATAGTCTTGGGATGAAGAGAGCCATCTGCACCCAGAAAGAGGACTGTGGGAACTGACTGTGGGATCACAACATAGTATTTTCACTTTTTTGTTGTTATTTGCTTGTATTTTGTTTTCTTTCTCATTTTTTTTCCCTTTTTGATCTGATTTTTTTCTTGTGCATCATAATATTTGTAGAAATACATATAGAAGTATTGCACATGTTTAACATATATTGGATTATTTGCCATCTAGAGGAGGGGATGGGGGGAAAGTGAGGAAAAAATTTAGAACACAAAGGTGAATGTTAGGAACTTCCAGCCAAGATAGCAGAGAGGAGGTACTCATCTATTTAAGTTCCGTGTTTTCTCTCAGAATTTATTTCATGACAAGCTTCGGAATTAGTGCTTGACTGAAAAACCCCCCCACAAATAATTACCAAGAGAAGACATCTTTAAAATTTGCCAGAAAAGGTCTGTTTTTGCTTAAGGGCATGGATGGTTTTAGATCTAGCGCAGGCTAAGGGCAGGCAGTGGCAGCAAGAGCATGGCAAGAAACTCTCAGCCAAGCAGACTGAAGCAGGGTGGTGTGTGTTCTCAGCAGTCTCTGTGGAGAACTTTACTATAGGATACTTTGCCCCAGGAGTAAACCAGTAGACAAGCAAAGAAGCTAAAAACACAGGGGAGGGGGGAAGAATACAACCCCAAAAAGCTAGGGTCTCTCAGGACCTGGTCACACCCACCCGCAATGTCTCAGCAAGCTCTCAGAGTCTCAGAGCACAGACACAACACAGCCATTGCTGTCCTGCTAGTGCCTCGCTGCTTCCCCTCCCCTCCCCCCCTCCCCCAGTCTGTATAGGAAGCTCAGTAACACCATCCAGCCCCCCCCACCTCTCCCAAAAAAAGCAGATTGCATTTGGGTTTTGTTTTTGCTAGTTTGTCTTCTTTGATTCTTCTCTGACAAAATAAGCAAAAATTTAAATGGACCTTAACCATTGATAGCTTCTATATGGATAGAGAGCAAACTTTAAACTTTGAGGAGATTTAAAAACAGACTGTCTTCCAGATGAATCCCCAAAGGAAGATATGATTTGGTCCTCAACACAAAAAAATCTCATAGAAGAAATTAAAAAGGCTCTCACAAGAGAGCTAGAAGAAAAATGGTAAAAGGAAAGGGAAGCGTGGCCAGAAAGTCTGGATAAGTCATCCCAGTCATTTAACGATAGAGTGGATAAAGAAATCAAATCCTTGAAAAACAGAATTAGTGAACTGGAAAAAGAAAATAGCTCTCTAAAAAACAAAATTGGTGAAATGGAAAAAATTTCTATAGAACAAAACAACTCACTTAAAAACTCAATTGGACAATTAGAAAAAGATATTTAAAAAGTGATGAAAATAATTTATTGAAAATCAGAATCTAATAAATGGAATTGAATGACTCAAGGAGACACCAAGAATCACTCAAGCAAAACCAAAAAAATGAAACAATGGAAAACAATAGACCTGAAAAATAGATCTAGGAGAGACAATCTGAGAATTATTGGACTCCCTGAAAAATATGATGAAAAAAAGAGCCTGGACACTATTTTCCAGGAAATTATCAAAGAGAACTGCCCAGATGTTATAGAAACAGAAGATAAAATAGAAATTGAAAGAATTCATCAATCACCCTACTAAAAGGGATCCTAAAATCGAAACACCAAGAAATATAGTGGCCAAATGCCAGAACTATCAGACGAAGGAAAAAATACTGCAAGCTGCTAGAAAAAAATCAATTCAAATATAGAGGAGCCACAATAAGGATTACCCAGGATCTAGCAGTGTCCCCATTAAAGGACTGAAGGGCCTGGGATGTGATATTCTAAAAGGCTAAGGAACTTGGTAGGCAACCAAAAATAATTTACCCAGCCAAAATAAGCATCTTTTTCCAGGGAAGAAGATGGACATTCAACGAAATAAGTGAATTTCACCTATTTTTGATGAAAAAAAAATAGAACTTAACAACAAGTTTGATCTACAAATATAGAACTCAAGAGAAACCTAAAAAGGTAAAAAGAGATCCTGGAAACTATATTTCTGCTATAAATATATAGAAAGAATACATGTATACCTTGTTCTAGAAACTAGAGATGGAAAGGAAATTGTAACAGAAACAGGGTAAAGTGGGGGTACTACATCTCACAAAGAGGCAAAGGAAATCTATTATATCTGAGAGAAAAAATGGAGGGGGATGAACATAGTGTGTATCTTACTGCCATCAGAATTGGCTTAACGAGAAAAATTTTAGACATATTTGATTTATGGTGAAACTTCTCCCACCTCATTGAAAAGTGGGAGGGGAAAAGTGAAAAGGGAAGGAATAACCTAAGTGGAAGGGAATACAGAAATTGTGAGGAAAAGGAGTAAGATAAGCGGAGGAACTCTAAGGTGGGGGGAGGGATATTAAAAAAGGAGGGCTGTGAGAAGCAAGTGTTGCTCACAAGTTTAATACTGTGGAGGTGGGAAAGGGGGACGGAAGGGAGAAAAGCATAAACAGGGGTTAATAAGATGGCAAGTAAAATTGCCAGAATTGGCAATTTTGATCATAAATGTGAATGGGGTAAACTTCCCCATAAAGAGGAAGTGGTTAGCAGAATGGATTAAAAGCCAGAATCCTTCAATATGTTATTTACAGGAAACACACCTAAAACAGGGAGATACATACAGAGTAAAGGTAAAAGGTTGGAGCAGAATCTACTATGGTTCAGGTGAAGTAAAAAAAGCAGGGGTAGCCATCCTGATCTCAGATCAAGCAAAAGCAAAAATTGATCTATATAAAAGAGATAATAAGGAAGGGTACTATATCTTGCTAACAGGTAGCATAGATAATGAAGCAATATCAATATTCAACATATATGCACCAAGTGGTATAGTATTTAAATTCTTAAAAGAGAAATTAAGAGAGTTGCAAGAAGAAATAGCCAGCAAAACTATAATAGTGGGAGATCTCAACCTTGCACTCTCAGAATTAGATAAATCAAACCACAAAATAAATGAGAAAGAAGTCAAAGAGGTAAATAGAATATTAGGAAAGTTATATATGATAGATCTCTGGAGAAAACTAAATGGAGACAGAAAGGAGTACACTTTCTTCTCAGCATTTCATGGAACCTATACAAAAATTGACCATATATTAGAACATAAAAACCTCAAACTCAAATGAAGTAAGGCAGAAATAGTAAATGCATCCTTTTCAGACCACGATGCAATGAAAATTACATTCAATAAAAAAGCAGGGGAAAATAGACCAAAAAATAATTGGAAACTAAATAATCTCATACTAAAGAATGAATGAGTGAAACAGCAAATCATAGATATAATTAATAACTTCACCCAAGAAAATGACAATAATGAGACGTCATACCAAAATGTGTGGGATGTAGCCAAAGTGGTAATAAGGAAAAATTTCATATCTCTAGAGGCCTACTTGCATAAAATAAAGAAAGAAAAGGTCAACTAATTGGGCCTGCAACTACAAATTCTAGAAAAGGGACAAATCAAAAACCCCTAGTCAAACACTAAACTTGAAATTCTAAAAATAAAAGGAGAGATCAATAAAATTGAAAGTAAAAAAAAAAAAAACTATTGAATCAATTAATGAAAATAAGAGTTGGTTCTATGAAAAAACCAACAAAATAGACAAACCTTTAGTAAATCTGATTTAAAAAAGGAAAGAGGAAAATCAAATTGTCAGTCTTAAAAATGAAAAGGGAGAACTCACCATTAATGAAGAGGAAATTAGAAAAATAATTAGGAGTTACTTTGCCCAACTTTATGCCAATAAATTCGAGAACTTAAATGAAATGGAAGAATACTTTCAAAAATATAGCTTGCCCAGATTAACAGAAGAAGAAGTAAATAGACTAAACAGTCCCATTTTAGAAAAAGAAATTGAAAAAGCTATTAACCCAGGACCAGATGGATTTACATGTGAATTCTACCAAACATTTAAAGAACAATTAACTCCAATGCTATATAAACTATATGAAAAAATAGGGATTGGAGGCGTCCTACCAAATTCCTTTTATGACACAGACATGGTATTGATACCTAAACCAGGTAGGTTGAAAACAGAGAAAGAAAATTATAGACCAATCTCCCTAATGAATATTGATGCTAAAATCTTAAATAAAATATTAGCAAAAAGATACAGAAAATCATCCCCAGGATAATACACAACGACCAAGTAGCATTTATACCAGGAATGCAGGGCTGGTTCAATATTAGGAAAACTATTAGCATAATTGACTATATCAATAACCAAATTAAGAAAAACCATATGATCATCTCACTAGATGCAGAAAAAGCATTTGATAAAATCCAACATCCATTTCTAATAAAAAACACTTGAGAGGATAGGAATAAATGGACTTTTCCTTAATATAGTCAGGAGCATATATTTAAAACCGTTAGTAAACATCATATCCAATGGAGACAAACTGGAACCTTTCCCAGTAAGATCAGGAGTGAAACAAGGTTGCCCACTATCACCATTATTATTCAATATTGTATTAAAAACATTAGCCTCGGCAATAAGAGTTGAGAAAGAGATTAAAGGAATTAAAGTAGGTAATGAGGAAAGCAAACTATCACTCTTTGCAGATAATATGATGGTATCCTTACAGAACCCCAGAGATTCTACTAAAAAGCTATTAGAAATAATTCATAACTTTAGCAAAGTTGCAGGATACAAAATAAACCCACATAATTCCTCAGCATTTTTATACATCACCAACAAAATCCAACAGCAAGAGATAGAAAAAGAAATTTCATTCAAAATAACTGTCGATAGTATAACATATTTGGGACTCTATCTACCAAAGGAAAGTCAGGAATTACATGAGCAAAATTACAAAACACTTTCTACACAAATAATAACAGATTTAAATAATTGGAAAAATATTAAGTGCTCTTGGATAGGTCAAGCAAATATAATAAAGATGACAATACTCCCTAAACTAATCTATTTTTTTAGTGCTATACCAATCAGACTCCCAAGAAACTATTTTAATGATCTAGAAAAAAATAACAACAAAATTCATATGGAATAATAAAAGTTCGAGAATCTCAAGGGAATTAATGAAAAAAAAATCAAATGAAGGTGGCCTAGCTGTACCTGATCTAAAACTATATCATAAAGCAGTGATCACCAAAACCATTTGGTATTGGCTAAGAAATAGATTAGTTGATCAGTGGAATAGGTTAGGTTCACAAGACAAAATAGTCAACTATAGCAATCTAGTGTTTGACAAACGCAAAGATCCTAACTTTTGGGATAAGAATTCATTATTTGACAAAAACTGCTGGGAAAACTGGAAATTAGTATGTCAGAAATTAGGCATGGACCCATACTTAACAGTGTACACCAAGATAAGATCAAAATGGGTCCATGATTTAGACATAAAGAATGAGATTATAAATAAATTAAAGGAACATAGGATAGTTTACCTCTCAGATTTGTGGAAGAGGAAGGAATTTGTGACCAAAGATGAACTAGAGATTATTATTGATCACAAAATAGAAAATTTTGATTATATCAAATTAAAAAAAACCTTTGTACAAACAAAACTAATGCGAACAATATTAGAAAGGAAGCAACAAACTGGGAAAACATTTTCATAGTTAAAGGTTCTGATAAAGGCCTCATTTCCAATATATATAGAGAATTGGCTCTAATTCATAAGAAATCAAGTGGTTCTCCAATTGACAAATGGTCAAAGGATATGAACAGACAATTTTCAGATGATGAAATTGAAACTATTTCCATTCATATGAAAGAGTGTTCCAAATCACTATTGATCAGAGAAATGCAAATTAAGACAACTCTGAGATACCACTACACACCTGTCAGATTGGAAAAATAATGATGAATGTTGGAGGGGATGAGGGAAAACTGGAACACTGATTTCAGTGTCCCAGTTGATGCATTGTTGGTGGAGTTGTGAACGAATCCAACCATTCTGGAGAGCAATCTGGAATTATGCCCAAAAAGTTATCAAACTGTGCATACCCTTTGATCCAGCAGTGCTACTACTGGGCATATATCCCAAAGAGATACTAAAGAAGGGAAAGGGACCTGTATGTGCCAAAATGTTTGTGGCAGCCTTCTTTGTAGTGGCTAGAAACTGGAAAATGAATGGCTGCCCATCAATTGGAGAATGGTTGGGTAAATTGTGGTTTATGAATGTTATGGAGTATTATTGTTCTGTAAGAAATGACCAGCAGAATGAATACAGAGAGTCTTGGAGAGACTTACATGAACTGATGCTAAGTGAAATAAGCAGAATCAGGAGATCATTATGCACTTCAACAACAATACTGTATGAGGATGTACACTGATGGAAGTTGATTTCTTCGACAAAGAGAAGACCTAACTCAGTTTCAATTGATCAGTGATGGACAGAAGCAGCTAGATCCAAAGAAAGAACACTGGGAAATGAATGTAAACTGTTTGCATTTTTGTTTTTATTTTTGGGTCATTTTTACCTTTTGAATCCAATTCTTCCTGTGCAACAAGATAACTGTTCGGTTCTGCACACATATATTGTATCTAGGAGATACTGTGACATATTTAACATGTATAGGACTGCTTGCCATCGGGGGGAGGGGGTGGAGGGAAGGAGGGGAAAAATCGGAATAGAAGTGAGTGCAAGGGATAATGTTGTAAAAAATTACCCAGGCATGGATTCTGTCAATAAAAAGTTATAATTAGCAAATTTAAAAAAAAAAAAAAGGTGAATGTTGAAAATTATACTTGTGTATAATTTTGAAAATAAAAAGCTTTAATTAATTTAATTTAATTGTCAGCTGACAATCCCACAACATTGCTATTAACATTTGTACATGGTACATTTCATTTTTCATGAACTCATGGAGGACTTTCCAGATTTTTCTAAAAGCATCCTACTCATCATTTCTTTTCTTTCTTTTTTTTTTTAATTAAAACTTTTTATTTTCAAAATATATACAAGTATAATTTTCAACATTCTGGAAAATATATTTTTCTATCTCTTGACCCAGATTACCCTCATTTTGCTTCTGAAATCAAAAGAGTAGAATCTTTGCTACTTAACAACTTTCTTAAGAGTGGAATGTCAGGATCACCTTCTATCATCTGCTTACAGCTTTTGAAATAGACAATCCAGGCACAGCTTTTAAGAGGCCATACCATTTTTTTGCCCAATTTTAACTTTTAGATCAATTACTCATGCGTTTTGAAATCAAATATATTGATGTGAACATAAATGCAATCTAATTACCATCTATTGTTTTTAGAATCCAACCCCAACGTATCCTATGATGATTACAATGCTGGATTTGGTGTCTAGACAACCTAGGCTAGAAAATTCTTATAAATTGTGTGACTTTAGGCAAGACACCTAATTCTCTGAAACTCAGTTTCCACTTCTGTAAAATAGTAATAATAATAACACCAAGTTTACTAGAAAATTGCAAGAGTCAGATGCAAATGTATGTAAAGTTCTTTGTGAATCTTAAATCATTATATAAATGGATGCTAATTTTTTATCATCCCCCTCAAAAAATAGTTTTGTTTCTTAGAAAGTGGAGTTGTTAAAGTTTGTACAAAATGCATGCTTCCTCATCTTTTAGTCATTCTGCTTCTTATTCTCCTCTTAGTTTAGAGGCTTTTGTTATGGTAAGGAGGCATATATAAAGCCATATGTAAATATCAATTACTATTATTATTGTCATCATCATTAAGTGAGAGAGAGGGATGTTTGTCATGTTCCACATGTTGCAGTGGAACTTATCTACTGCTAAGAAGCTATGTTAGATGGATGATTTGTGGGAATCACAGAATATAAGGTATGGATTATTCACAATTTGCACTATTTGAGGGGATAGCCAAATTTAGTGAAATCACAGATCCATTGATATGTCAAGAATATAATACTTCCACATTGAAAATAATTGCAAGTCTCCAGACTGAGCCATTCTTGAAATCCTAGAATAAGACAAACTCAAAACTTCAAGAAGATAGTCACAGGACCAATCCAGAATTTTTCCCCACTAACATCAAATCTGGAAATTGGGAAGTAGATTTTAAGAAAAAGCAAACAAGCAATCCCACTATAAAAAGTTACTGTGGTGACAGGGAAATTCAATGCATAAACAAACACAGAAAAGAATGACTTCTATGTGTGTGTGTGTGTGTGTGTGTGTGTGTGTGTGTAAAACAAAACATCAAAGGAAAACACAGGATGGATAAGATTTCAATTAAATTTCCTGGATAAGATGAAGCAAGAGTTAAAAAGTTAAAAATTGTTTTTATTAAATGAAATGAGAGCCTCAGAGGAAGAAAACTGGAAGTGAAATTGAACTAGGGAAGAAAGAGTTGAAAAGAGAATTACCAGATTGTCATAAAAGGCACAAAATCCTGTCCAAACAACAAATTCACTGAAAATAAGAATGCGCCAAATAGAAGCCAATGACTCTATAAGAAAACAAGAAGTAGTAAAACAGTTAAAAGGACGAAAAAAAAAGTACAAGGTATTTCACAGCAATAACTGACCAGAAAAACAAATCAAGAAGGAAAACAGGGTGCACTATGTTATTTCCTTGCTCAACAAGTTTCTATGGTTCTCCATTACCTCTAGGATCAAATATAAAGTCTACTATTTGGCATTTAAAGCTCTTCATAACTTAGCCCTCTTCTATCTTCTTAGTCTTCTTACACTACATTCCTTTTCATGCATTTTCTAGTAATACTACATTGGCCTATTTGTAGTTCCCCAAACATGATATTCAGTCTCCTGTCTTTGTACCCATTGTGCCCTATCCTTGCAAAACTCTGTCCTCTCACAATAGCCTTTTAATTTCCTTGACTTCCTTCAAAATTCAGTTCATATGTCATGTTTAGGAGGAAGTCTTTCACCACTTTACCCCCTCCCACTAAAGCCTTTCCTTTTAAGTGGATTTTAATGCAAACAGAATTTAAGGTTTCAAGACTCAAATTATCCCAAGGAACTTGGGCCAAGAGGACAATGAGTCATCAAAAGCTCAAAAACATCCTCTAAGCTCTGTATTCTCCCTGCCATATTTGCAGCAGAGGACACAGGAGCATATCAAATATGAGAGAATATATCACCTTTCTTTTCAAATCTGGGCATACAAAATGTATCTATCCACTTTCACAATGGGAAATGCACATATTTGTTTCTTTTTCTGAGTTCTTCTATTGATTACTGCAAACACAGCTGGGTTTGTAATCACACTCTGTACTTTGTACTTTGTATACTTTGTAATCTCTATGTTAATTCTATTAGTCCAAAGGGCTTTTGCCTTTGTCCCTTAAGCACATTAATTTTATGTTCAAGGATATTATGGTTTCTGCCTGAATTTGAACTTAGTTGTTTTTGCAAAACTAGTTAGGTATTTGGAAGAATATTATAATTACCCTTTAAGCAAGGACACTGTTTGGCATTAGATTAAGTACTGACAATATTTATTTTATTCAGATGACTTTAAAGCTCTGACTAGTTTACTGAAGAATGATTTTTCTATTTATTTTATTTTACTTTTTTTTTAAATTTATTTTGTTTTAAAAAAAATAGTATAAGAAAAACAGAAAAGGAATGCAAAACAAAAGAGAACATTGTCATCTGCCCAGTAGAACATCAGGAAGAATTCAAAATATATAATAAATGACCACTTCAAGAAAGTATAAATATTAGTAAAGAAATTATATTCATATTATTGTTCTGTAAGAAATGACCAGCAGGATGATTTCAGAAAGGCCTGGAGAAACTTACAAGAATTGATGCTGAGTGAAATGAGCAGGACCAGGAGATCATTATATACTTCAGCAACAATACTATATGATGATCAATTCTGATGGATGCAGCCCTCTTCAACAATGAGATGAACCAAATCAGTTCCAATAGAGCAGTAATGAACTGAACCAGCTACACCCAGAGAAAGAACTCTGGGAGATGACTATGAACCAATACATAGAATTCCCAATCCCTTTATTTTTGTCCACCTGCATTTTTGATTTCCTTCACAGGCTAATTGTACACTATTTCAAAGTCTGACTCTTTTTGTATAGCAAAATAACTGTTTGGGCATGTATACATGTATTGTATTTAACTTATACTTTAACATATTTAACGTGTATTGGTCAACCTACCATCTGGGGGAAGAGGTGGGCTGAAGGAGGGAAAAAGTTGGAACAAAAGGTTTGGCAATTGTCAACGCTGAAAAATTACCTATGCATATATCTTGTAAATAAAAAGCTATAATAAAAAATAATAAAATAAAGAAATTATATTCATGAGTGTCCATCTTTTCTTTACTTCCTTGTAAACTGTTCTTTTGTTCTCTGTTGTACACCTTTTTTACTTTATTCTTTATTTTCTCCTTTCATCCCCTTCCATCACTCCCAAGCAGACTATAGTTAAGAAAGGATATATTCATGTATACATATGTAAATATATACATACATATACATACCCACATATACCCTCACACATAGAGACACATATCTTTCCTATTCCTGCTGACTCTTTGCTTTAATTCTCTTTATTAACTTGCCTTGCTATTACTTAACCTCTTCCTACCCTTGCATACTTCCCTTTTCTTCCCTCACCCTTTGTTTCCCCATCTGCCCATCCCTCCCCCCCTTATTTCTTTATAGGTTTTGGAGGGGGCTATACCCTTCGATATATATATGTAATATTGCCTATTTAACCCATTCTTGATTTGAGTAGGTTTTTAGAACTACAAGCCCTCCTCCCTCCTCTAATGCCTCTATGTCTATTCTTTCTCTGTACCTCATTTGTATAACATAATTACTATTCTTAACTCTGCCCTAATCTTTCTTTTGAGTTACTCTGTTGTTGAAGTCAATCTTAAACTGTTGTGCCACCGTTCCCTTTTTATGTCCTGACCCAGTTTCTCTAATTGTCCTAGTTAGTTACTCTGCCTCAAGTTATAACCTTTCCCTCTTAATGTTTGATGAGATAAAGGTTTTATATTTTTAGGCTATAATCAATCCTTCTTAATGTTTGACAGGATAAAGGTCATTTTAGGCATCATTAGAATATCAATAACGTCCAGTACCTCCCTCCATATGTCATCCTAGGTGCCTCCCCCCATTAGGTTATCCCCATCCAGATACTTTCCACATTATGTCATTGTTCTTGTTATCCTATAGAAGAATCTTTCTGTCTGATATTCAGGGCTGGATTCTTTAAGACGATAGTCTCATTCAGCCCTGGGACCAAACATGAAACATTTGGTCCCAGTAAATCTCTCCATTTAATAAACTATTAAATTGTTCTCTAATCTCTGTCTTGCTCAGTTTCTCCAGCATTGCAAAACATATGATATTCATTTTCCATGTAAAAAAACTATTAACAATTTGTCCATGTTGAGTTCCTTGAAACTGACCTTTGATATTGACTCTTATTACTTGTTAAATTTTCTATTAAGTTCAGGTTTAGTTGATAGAAAATCCTGAAAATCTGCAAGTTCATTGAATGCCTATTTTTTTTTTCCATTCAATATTATACATAATTTTGCTGAATATATTTTTGGCCCCAAGCCTAGTTCTTTTGATTGGTGGTAGATATGACTCCAGGATCTGTGGTCTTTTATTGTGCCTGCTGATAAGTCCTGTATAATTCTAAATGTAGCTCCAGCATGTAGAGGCCAGTATTGAATAAGTCCACGTACAGGAAGTCTGGTCCAGGTATTACTTGAGACCTGATCTCTGTAAAGGCTAATCAGTTCAAAGCATTGGCTTACCATTTCCCTAATGAATGAAAGACATATTTGAGACAAATTTAAGATAATCTTATGATAGGAACAAGGCATCACAATCATGTTATTTATGACTGTCTTATTTACAACTGTTTCGATAAGTACTTTGATATTGATAAACATCACAATTATTTACAATTCTATTGGTATTGCTGAGCATTACAATTATGCTGTTTACAATTCTGTTTTGATAAATATCTCAATATTGATAGTTAAGGTGGATATTGAAATGTCAAGATATGGTTTATGCATTAACCCTGCAATGTATATGGTGTCACCTGGAGATAGCTAGGGTTAATGTAACAACACTAGCTTAAAGAGTAAAGTATCTTTTGCTTCTTTTTGCTTCTCTGATGTTTAGCACTGTGCTTAGCACATGGTAAGCACTTTATATTGATTGAATTGAACTGAGTTGAGTGGAAGGAGCAATGAGGCGGATTTCATCTAACTTTAAGAAGAAACTTCCAAACTCTAAAAATGGAATTAGATAATTTATGAAGCAGCAAGTTCCATTTGCAGGAGACTGGGAGTAGAAATTAAACATATCAGAAATGTTGCAGAGGGGATTCCTATTCAGAAATAGTATCATTTTGTCAATTCATTTCAGACATGTTTGATTCTTTATGACCCCATTTGAGGAGTTTTTTTTTTTGGACATTTCCTTCTCCAGCTCATTTTACATATGAGGAAACTGAGGCAAATGAAGTTAAGTGACTTGCCCAGAGTCACACAGCTAGAAAGTGTCTAAGGAGTCTCCAGATCCAGTGTTCTATCCACTGTACCATTCAGCTACCCTAATAATAATAACCTCTTGTCTTACTTAAACACTTTAAGGTTTGCAGAATGCCTTTCATAATGTTAACTCATTTGATCTGTGAAGTAAACTCTGTCAAGATATTGGGAGACACCTCTTTTCCAGAGGTAAGGCCCAGTAAGCAAGCTGTGCCTTGAGCATGTCAAAACAGCAATTCTTTGCACTTACCCTCTGGACCATCTCAGCCACAGAAAAATCTCAGAATTGTTTCTGGTCATGATGCCCTGCTATGAGTCAAATTTATCACATTGTTGCTATTATACTTCATTGTCAAGGGTATAGCTCATTGTGTAGCCATTGGTATAAGTTATAGAGATATCCCACACTAAAGTGGGTCCCCCCAGAACCTGTGTTTTTGTTTACAAGTCATTTCTCTCACTTTGAAATTAAATATCTGTTTGATTCTTGACTCTCTTGTCTCTAGCCTGCTCCAATTGGCTCTGGCCACCTATAGATTAGAGACCAGTTCCTTCTGATAGACCTTAATTGCTGTTTGAAGTGGAAATGGACACTAAAGTGGTTTATTAGACTCCCTAGTACCAACAGGGAAAGACCAAATGCCATCAGAAATTTATTTCTCCAGGAATCCAACATTTCCCTCATCTGGTGAGTTCTCTACCCCTGTTCCTGCTCCAATCTCTTTGCTCCTGACTTGGTCTAGCTGTATTAATTGGTGTCAGAAGTGGGATTGGATGGAACTGGACCAAGTAGACTTTTCAGTACCAATGGTAGCAGACTAGGCACCAGTGGAGATTTCTCTGGTATCTGACCCCCTTTACCTAGTGAATCCATTGCCTTTTTCTAGCTTCCATCCTGGGATCATGTCTTGGTTGAATTCTCCATTCTTTGTGAAAAGTTTATCCCTGATCACTGTGGTAAGGATATTATTTCTTCCCTACACACCTCTTGTTAACTGGTCTCTCTGCATGCCCCTGCTCCTTTACTACATGGTCCTGTAAAATTTACAGTTGAAAGCCTGCCCCAATACTGCATGCCGACTCAGCTCAACCAGGTAAAACAAGAATTGTTACAGTATGCTTTGTTAAAATTATATCTATTTGTAGTCTTGTCATTTTGTCTGTATTCATGTCTTTGCAAAATATTAAATGTCTGTACTTTATAAGATTCAAAATGCAGTCATCCAGAAAAATTTCTAAGGTCTGTAGTCAGAAAGCTTTGAACATTGGGAAAGATTAGTGAACTTTCATAGTTGAAACAATTATCTCAGTAGGCAGGGCTAACTCCCACTTTAAGATTTCCATAGGAGATTAGTAATAAGGAAAAAAACATTCATGACATTTTTTTTCTTGCCATTCAGCTTTAGTTGTGCTGGAATTATAGAAATAAAGTCATATAATCAAAGTTTGTGGAACTATTAAAATATTTTTAGCAGATTAAGGAGTTTGAGGATTAATCAATTTTAAATTGCAGGGTAGAACTTCTGAGATTTTGGGGTAATTCCAGGAACTTACTCTCTTCTGAAATATCAAGTTTTGGGGTATCACTCTAGAATTTGTTTTAAGGAAAAATAAGGATTAAATTTTATAAAAGTTAAATGTGAATGACAAAATTAATAACTTCATTCTTCTAGGGCAATGAAGGAAGGCAAATAGTTTTGAAATAATTCTAAATAATTTGAAATAAAAAGACAGAAAAAATATATAAGTAAAAGATTTGCACCTTATTGTAGAGGGCTACAGATAGTGGGGAAACTCTGGGTGAGGTATAAGACCCCTTCAGCCCAGAGGGAACCTGCTGACAATGTCTAGTTTAGCTCCCCTTCATGAGAACTCAGGAGGCAGGACAATCTGTGTTGTAATTAAAGCAGTGTGATATCAAGTGGCAAAGAGTCATCTACACAGAATAGCAAATTGTTTATGTGGTCCCACATGTGCAGTATATAGTTAGTGCACGAACAGTGTTGCTTTGGCTATGTAAGGGTATTAAGGTATATAAGGCTGAGAGAATTTGGAATAAATGGACTCCAGGTTTGATCATCCATGTGAGTCCTTCCTCATCACTCTTCTTTTAAGACCAAGGACTCGGGCTTGTACCAAGGTCCTCCAGAGAGCTAGTCCCAATAAAACACATCATAGCCCCCTCTTCTTAATTCTTCTCATCCACACCAGATTCCTACATATAGGTAATTGGGGGGTGGGGGGGAGAGGAAGGCTGAAAAAATGTAGGGAAACTTGAATTATGTTCTAGGTGCAGAAATTTATTACCTATATAATCTGAGGCAAATTACCTTATCTCTGTTTGTACCAGTTTCCTGATGTGTGAAGAGAAAAATAATAATGGTACCACCTCCCAGAGTTGTTGTAAAAATCAAAATAATATGATTGTAAAGTGCTTAATACAGAGTCTGGCATATGCTGAGCACTGTATTATTATTATTTCTTTAATTGAATGTAATTGTTCTATACCTGACAACTCTAATGTGCTTTTAAAATGCCAAAGATGATAAGATTAATGATTTTTATATGGGATTATTTGGAAATGCAATTGCTGTATAATTTGGAAATGCAATTGATGACATCTGAAGTTTTGTTTAGTATTTTAAATATGTATATTATTTATTTTACTATTTCTAAGTTCTCTTTAGTAATGTTAGAGAAACAATTGTAACAGAAATGCTGTTAGAGAAAACAACTTTTTAAAAAATTTATTTTTTATTAAAGCTTTTTATTTACAAAACATAAGCATAAGTATGGTTGAAAAGAGCCATGTCCATTAGAATGGATTGTCATATAATCTTGTTGTTGCTGTGTATAATGATCTCCTGGTTCTGCTCATTTCACTTAGCATTAGTTCATGTAAGTCTCTCCAGGCTTCTCTGAAATCATCCTGTTGGTCATTTCCTACAGAACAATAATATTCCATAACATTCATAGACCAAAATTGATGGGTATCCACTCGGTTTCCAGTTTCTCTGCACTACAAAAAGGGCTGCCACAAACTTTTTGCACTTGTGGGTCCCTTTACCTCCTTTAAGATCTCTTTGGGAAATAATCCCAGTAGAAACACTGCTGGATCAAAGGGTATGCAGTTTGATACCTTTTTGAGAATAGTTTCAAATCACTCTCCAGAATGGCTGGATCTGTTCACAGTTCCACTAACAATGTATCAGTGTCCCAGTTTTCCCACATCCCCTCCAACATTCATCATTATCTTTTCCTGTCATTTTAGCCAATCTGACAGGTGTGTAGTGGTACTTCAGAGTTGTCTTAATTTGCATTTCTCTGATCAATAATGATT
This sequence comes from Sarcophilus harrisii, assembly GCF_902635505.1. Classification (NCBI taxonomy): domain Eukaryota; kingdom Metazoa; phylum Chordata; class Mammalia; order Dasyuromorphia; family Dasyuridae; genus Sarcophilus; species Sarcophilus harrisii. The sequence goes on along the minus strand of NC_045430.1, from coordinate 186,835,448 downwards.
GGGGATCACCTTTTCATATGACTAGAAAAAGTTTCAATTTCTTCATTTGAAAATTGTCTGCTCATATCCTTTGACCATTTATCAATTGGAGAATGGCTTGAATTCTTATAAATTTGAGTCAATTCTCTATATATTTTAAAAATGAGGTCTTTATCAGGACCTTTGAATGTAAAAATGTTTTCCTAGTTTGTTGCTTCCTTTCCATCTTGTCTGTATTAGTTTTGTTTGTATAAAAGCTTTTTAACTTAATATAACCAAAATTATCTGATCAATAGTGATCTCGAATTCTTCTTTGGTCACAAATTCCTTCCTCCTCCACAGATCTGTGAGGTAAACTATCCTATGTTCTTCTTATTTGAGAAAATAACTTTTTTAGTATGAATGCTGTTATATGTGAATTGAACTTTTAAAAGGATGTGAAAACTTTTAATGAGGCATATTTTGCTATAAAGCATATAATAATATATGATAGCAAAATTTCAGTTGAAATTCTTGGCTATTATGAATGTGGTTAAAGATGTAGCTCCAAAATATTAATGATGAGTCAACTATCAGGTATTTATAAATGTAAGAACTGAATGTTGAGAGGTTTCTGGGGAGATACCAGAGTAGGACAGAAAACATCATTGGATTTAGATGCTATTATTATCTTCATTTTAGAGAGAGAGACTGAAGTCCTAGATATTATTTTCCCAACATCAAATGATTAGTATAAGACAGACTTTGAATTCAGGTTTTTCTAACTCTATACCCAGCACTGTAAGCCCCAATTGCAACCTAAGGGGAATAGCTATCATTCCTTATGTCCTGCAAATAAAGGAGTTCTCCCTGGAGCTCAGGATTTCTAAAATTGGCAAGCTCTCCTTGTATCTAACCTGTCCCAAACTCACTATGTTGTTCACTTGCCATCTTCATGTTTTGCTTCTTTTATCTTTTATGAGTCTGAAACTTCTTTTTTTAAATAAAACTTTTTATTTTCAAAACACATGCATGGATAATTTGACAACATTGACCCTTGCATAACCTTGTGTTTCAGATTTTCTCCTCCTTTCCTCTACCCTCTCCTTTAGCAAGCAATCCAATATATGTTAAACTGGTAAAATATATGTTAAATCCAATATGTATAAACATATTTATACAATTCTCTTGCTGTACAAGAGAAATCAGATTAAAAAACAAAGTAAATGAGAAAGAAAACAAAATGCAAGAGAACAACAACAAAATGAATGAGAATGTTATGTTGTGATCCACATTCCAACAGTTCTCTCTCTGGGTATAGATGGCTCTCTTCATCACAAGATCATTGGAACCAGCATCAATCATCTCAGTTTTGGAAAGAGTCACATTCATTAGAACTGATCATCATATAATATTGATGTGTACAGTGTTCTCTTGGTTCTGCTCATTTCACTTAGCATCAGTTCATGTAAGTCTCTCCAGGCCTTTCTGAAATCATTTCTTATAGAATAATAATATTCCATAGCATTCATATACCATGAAACTTCTTTATGTTCCACATTTTGCTGGGGTTTTGCCTTCCTTCCCAAATGGTGTGATAGATACCAAATGATGAGATATTATGAATATGTCAGTGAAGAAAAACTACAAGGAACAAATTATAAAGGGATGTCAGTGAAGCCATGGGAAGAAAGGTTATAAAAGATGAGGAGGTACTCAATGGCAGCCAGAGTTTCAAAGTTCAAAGAGGAGGCAGGAAAAAACATTAGATTTAGTAATGAAAAGATTGTTAATAACTTTTAAGTTATTAACTTAAAAGTTGGTGAAGAAATAGAAGCAGTGAGAATAGAAAACTTTCTGGGAATTTGGAAAAGAATTGTTGCTGGATGGAGCAAAAACAATTAATAATAAGGGAGATCTAGGGACTTGCAGTGGCCTGGATTTGTTTGGAGTATGTGATATGGATGTTTATGGAGATCAGGAATTTCAAGTAGAAAGAATGTGGGATTTTACTGAAGAGGGAAAAATTAAAGGATTATTTATTTCTACTCTGATTGTAGAGCAGTAAGTCCCATACATAGGGTAACTGGGTGTTGCAGTAGGTAGAGGCCTGGGCTAGGAATCAGGAAAACTCATTTGAACTTCTGGGTTTAAATCTGACCACAGACACTTATTAGCTGTTTGATTCTAGGCAAGTCACTTAACCCAGTTTGCCTCAATTATTCATCTACGAAATGAGTTGGAAAAGGAAGGCAAACCAGTCCAATATCTTTGCCAAAAAATCAAAACGAAACAAAAGGGGTCATGAAGAATCAGACATAACCAAAATGATTGAACAACAAACAAGCTCCATAGAAAACTGATAGTATTTGTAACAAATTTCAGTATAATGTCTGAGAATTTCTTTAAATCCATACCTATCTTATTTTGCTAAAGAAATTTCCCAAGATAAGTAAAGATTAATATGGATAAAAGCTATTTTAAAAAAGAGGGGAACTCTGAATTGGTATGGTCATTCTCATAATAAAAAAAAAAGGAATTATACCAATAAAACACAAAAATGTACATGTCCCTTTGTCTATCAATACTGTCCTTCCATATAAAACTGATAACATTTATAACAAATTTCAGTATAATATCTAATTTCTTGAAATCCGCACCTCTCTTATTTTGCTAATTTAGAAATTTCCCAAGGTAAATAAAAATTAAGATAGATGAAGGCTGTTTAAAAAAAGTAGAGGGACTATGAATTGGTGTGCCCATTTTGTTAAAAAAAAAGAATTATAACAATAAAAGCACTAACATATGCATGTCTCTTGGCCTATGAATACTGTCCTTCGGCATATATCTTAAGGAGAGTAGGAACAAAAAGAAACTATTTGCACAATAAAATTTATAGCTGCACTATTGATTGTGGCAAGAAACTAAACAACAAAATAAGTATTCATATGTGGAGGAATGATTGTATAAATTGTGGTAAATTAATACAAAGAAATTTTATTGTACTATAAGAAACAAAGAATATGACAGATTTAGAGAATATAGCTAGACTTATCTGCTCAAATGCAGAGGAAAATGAACAGAACCAGAAAAACATTTTATAATGTGGGAGGAAACAATTCTGAAAAATCTCAAACCTGTGAGTAATGCAATAAAAATAAAATCAAGACTTAAAAAGACTGATGATGGAGTATATTTTATACTTTTTCATAGATAGGTGACTTTCAAGAATAGATCCAGAAACAGAATCTCAGATATGCTCAATATCTGGATTTTTTTTGTTTGACTAGGAATACTTGTTATAAGAAATTGTTTTTACTTAGGAGAAAGGAAGACTCGTATGGTAGGTAATGATGAGTTAAGGAAAAAAAGATTGCAACAATAAAATATTTAAAAGAGGTCATTGAAGAGTAGTACATAATGGATAAATAAACAGAACAAATTTTTACTATATGATTAAGGAATATATGCATGAATGTAGGTTTTGTTTTGTTTTGTTTATATATATATATATATATACCCAAAACGTTGTGGTTGAAATTTATCATATGATGTTAGGGGATTCTTTGTTTTTTGTATTTTGAGCTATTTGTGATTGTTGATGATAGTTGGATTTACAATAAATAAGAGGGGAAAAATTTTAAAGAAAAAAATCCCCTTAATATGATTGTCCTCTGCTGCTTTAAACATAGTCCACCTGAATCACAACTGCAAAGCTCCTCTGTTGCCACCAGAGGACAGTCGTGTATAAGGAAAGATTGATTCCCCCACTGTAAAGTGTTCAGCTGCTTTCAGTTATGTCTGACTTCATAAGCCTGTCTGGGATTTTCTTGGCAAAGAAAGAGTGATTTGCCATTTCCTTCTCCAGTTCATTTTATAGATGAAGAAACTGAGTGAAAAAGGATTAAGTGACTTGTTTGGGGTCACACAGATAATAAGTGGATTATCAAGTGAGACAGTAGGGAATGGAAATAAGAGGAACAAGGACATAGCTGGGAGATGCCAGTGGTTAGAGAAAGTGAACTCAATAAATGGTTACTCAGTGTAAACTTGGTAATGGTCCAGTCAAGAAACCCCAGGGAGGCAAGACAAATTAGGAAGGAAAACCAGAAGAGAGTCACATCTCAAAAACCTAATGAGAAAGTATCCAGAAAGAGATAGTTCTCAGTGCTCCCTGTGATATGTCATGCAGTTGGGGAAGGGACAGAGGAGATTTGGACCCAGTCACATAAAGGAAGATGATTTTTGCAGACTTTCTCAGATTTTCCAAACTGAAAAAAAAATAGACATAAGGTTTGATAAAGAATATATTTTTTTTTAATTTTTATCAACAGTATCACCACTTTATCAATCAACTGTGAAAAGAAGACTCCTTTCAGGAATTCCTCATCTGAGCCTAGTCCCTCCCATTTGTTAGCCTTGCCCACTCCCAATCACTACCACCAATCCTGATCTCATATTGCCCCATGGATACAGAGTCTTTCACTCCTGTTCCCCCAACTTCCAAGGGAAGCACTTCATAGCAAAGATCTTTCTCTCCCTTTCCCCAATAGCCATCAATATTCAAATTTTAAGATCTCAGTTCTTTCTAAAATGCTTCTGCCTGGACATGGAAGGTGACAAAGACAATTCTTTATTCAGATGATTATTTGGCTGAAAGATAACTGTATAAATATGTATACATATATTGGATTTAACATATACTTTAACATATTTAACATGTATTAGACTACCTGCCATCTAAGGAAAGGGGTGGGGGGAAGGAAGGGAAAAGTTGGAACAGAAGATTTTGCAAGGGTCAATGTTGCAAAATTACCCATGCATATGTTTTGTAAATAAAAAGCTATTAAAAAAAAAAAAGATTATATAGCTGAACATTTTAAGATGTTACCGCACCCAGATCTAACTCTTGGCAGTTAATTTGATTATAAAATATATATAAATACATACATGTTAATAATAATATAAATAATAAAATATATAAAAATTATTAGAAATTTGACAGCTACTAGCAAACATACCATCAAAATAAAAATCTGTAATTATCCTCATCAAAAATTTACATATCAAATGTCAAATATTCAATTATTTGCAAGCTGTACCAAAAATACTGGAGATGTCTGGGAAACATGGTGCTTCCCTCTCTGAGTTACAAATGCTGGGAGAAGGTACACTCTTTACTCAGTTGCTCCCAGGAAAACTGGGAGAGGCTGAAAAGCAATTGATAAAAAGATTCAGGTTTTCCAAAACCCACAGAAGACCCTGAAGGAGTTCTTATAAAAGCAAATGAACCCCTCAAGAGTAGAGAAGAGATAAACAGAACAGATGCACCCTAACTTGGCCAGGCCAGGAGTAGGAAATGGAGGTTTGATTATCTTGCTCTCTCTACACATTCTGCATCTACTCCTTAATTCTCTGCAATCTTGCTTCTGACCCATCCCTCGCTTTTATCTATCAAGAAGCATTTATCAATTTGTCAACAAGTGATTATGTATGCATTCTACACTGGGTGCTGGGGGTACAAGACTAAAAAAGTCCCTGACCTCAAGAAACTTACTTTATTTTCATCTTAACTGCTACAACTGCTTTCTCCATGGTTATCAATCTCTTAATTTCTAAATCAGATGGCATTTTTCTCAGATTTTATTTACCTTGATCTCTCTACAACTTTTGAAATGCTTGATTGTTCCTTCTTCCTCAATACTATCTCCTTCATGGATTTAATTGATACTATTTTTTCTCGTACCAACTGATTGTTTCTCCTCATCTCCAATAGGTCCATTTCTTATGCAACTGACTTCCAAATCTTTATATTCAGCCCCAACTTCTCTCTTGATTTCCTGTCTTAGCCTGTCAAATGCCTTTTTGATAGAACTTGCCTTCTTCTAAATTCCATCATCCCATTCATCCAGATTTTCTATCTTAGAATTATCCTCAACAGTGTTGTGACACAGTGGAAAAAGCCTTGACCTGAAGAAGGAAAGATGTAAATTCAAATCCAATCTCAAATACTTACTAGAGATGTGAGTCACTTAATTTCTGTTTGCCTTAACTTTCTCAAGTGTAATATGGGGGTGATAATAATGGCCCCTATCTTGCAGGATTATCATAAGGATCAAATGAGATAAAGTTTGTAAAAGCTCTTACCATAGTGCCTAGCACATAATAAGTGCTATATAAATCCTTGTTTTCTTCCCTCAACTGTTCACACTCACCTCTATATGCCCTAGTTCAAGCTCTTAGCCTTCTTGACTGTATTTACTGGTTTCATTCTTTCTTTTCTCTCTTTTGAATTCATTTTCCACTTATCTACCAAAGTAATCTTTCTAAGATATATCTGTGACCAAGTAATTTCCTTGCTCAAGAACCTTCCAATAGTCTCCAGTGTAAAATAAAATAGCTTCACATTTCAGGAGTACTGCCATCTGGCTCCAACTTGACTTTTCTGCCTTATTTCATCCTTGTGGCAATGGAATCATATTTCTTAGACTTTGCTTTCCAAGTGGATGATGCTCATCCCTTAAAAGAAAGCTGTACTGCTTGGTCCAGATATAGGAAAGATTGCACTGCTCACAAGCTCATTTGGTCATGTGTCCATATAGTTTGATGTATATATTTATTGAAAATGTTCACCTGATGTGTTAAATTCACATTATTAGTGATCCCTAATTTTGGACTTTTTAGAAAGGAAGTAAAGCTAGCTAAGAAACAATGTCCTGATATCCTGATGTCTCTTCCTTATATCTACCCTGTATCTGCTATTGATTAAGGGCCTACTGGTCGCCATTCAGCAAGGCCATTGACACTCTGTAAGTCAGTACAGAAGTACATGAGGGTCAGAAATAGAAAGATAGACTCATATGTTGAGAGCTGGAAGGGACTAGAGACTATTAAGTCCAATTATCCCTCCATTCTTTAGATAAGGAAACTGAGTTTCAGAACTTAGTTGATTTGCCTTCCAGTTATACAGCTAGTAAATTCATGAGGAAAGATTTGAACTGAGGTCCTTTTGTCATCAACTCTAATGTTCTATTTACTTCCTACTTGATCTATTGCAAAATCAGCACTTACAATTAGTCTCTACTGATGTCTATGGACCTAACCTGAGGTAGCATCTCATGGTAAGGTGTTCCCAGCCAAATTGGAGAAGACTGATATAAAGAGCAAGTTTCATATTTCAATTTCTGGTGGTGATGGTGAGAGAATCTTTTTGAGAGAGCAAGGAGGGTCCAGCAATGTTTGCTAATACAACCAGCCCACACCATTCCCTTTTGCTAAGGCAATGGATCCTTTCCTCTACAGAGTGTCAAGGTCAGAGAATATATATTTAGAGCTGTAAGGGACTTTTGAGGCCATCTGTTCTAACACCCCTCTGTATTTTCAAGATTAAAAATATAGACCCTGAGAGGTTAAGTAAGTTACCTAACAAGTTTCTTAGTATCCTTTACCAGGGGTCTGGCATTCACACTAAAACTTTTCAACCTGCAACATAAAAGAAACTGCAGAAGAAACAGGGGTAGGACTATTCTGGATGGGTGGAACTACTATCATGTAAACTATCTTTGCAAGAATTCTCATGGGGCCAGAGATTAAACATGCTGAGACAGCAGAAAAACAGGCTTGATCCCTGCTGTGGTGGGTAGTTAGTTAGGCAGAAAGGAAAGTTAATTTGCAGCCATGTCAGGTCTCTATGCCATAGGTCTGATTCCTGATTGGGGAAGTTCTGAATCCTGAAATATAGATGAAGACATTCCTTGGGAGGCCTTTAAGGATGTCTAATTTCCTATACTCCTTTAACCAGTTCTCAACTTATTCATTGCATTTGGCTACTCATCCCCTCACCCAAGCCAAAGAAAGATGAGGCTGGCTTAGTTCCAATGATCTCATGATGAAGAGAGTCATCTACATCCAGAGAGAGGACTGTGGGAAATGAGTGTGGATCACAACATAGCATTTTCACTCTTTTTGTTGTTCACTTGCATTTTGTTTTCTTTCTCATTTTCTTTCCTTTCTGATCTGATTTCTCTTGTGCAGCAAGATAATTGTATGAATATGTTTACCTATATTGGATTTAACATGTATATTAACATGTATAACATATATTGGATTGCTTGCCATCTAGGGGAGAGGATGGGAAGAAGAAGAGGAAAATTTGCAACACAAGGCTATGCAAGAGTCAATGTTAAAAAATTATCCATGCACATATTTGAAAATAAAAAGCTTTAATAATAATAATAATAAAAGAGATGAGGTTGGCTTGAAGTCAACTGTAGAAAGAGTTGGTTAAAAAGAAACTCTATTTTTCATGAGCTCTCTCAAAAAAGCCCATAAGTATGCTTATGGATCAGTAAAGCCATGGCAGAAGAAGGAAGGTCACTACCAGCGAGGCAGACAAGTCCATATTAATTGGCACTATACTCTTTCCCCATTGATTATTCATATGGTCTTTAATCATTTTTAATATTAGGAGTCAGGATAGTTACCAGATTGATGACTAAGGAGGAAAGCGTTCTCTTGCCCTTTTTCTGTTCCTATTTACCATTTTATTCAGTGACTCTCTTTTGTAATCATATCCCAACTCTTCAACTGGGGCAGCTGTGGTATTGTGAGAAAAGTACTGACTTTGGAGGGAAAAACACAGGCCATTAACCAACTGTGTGGTCTTTGAGCCTATCACTTCATCTGAGCTTCATTTTCTTAACTCAATTTCTTTCATTTCTTAACATAGGAGGAAACCGATTCCTCCATTATCTTGCACAATAGATTATGAAGCTTAAAATAAATAATCTACATAGAAAAGAGTATTAATTATTACCATAAGCTCCTCAAATTCCTTGTTCTGTTAATGCTCTTCAGGTACCACCACTCCAGCATAGTGCAGGAGGAACAATACTTGATTTGGGTTAAAATCTGCTACTTACTAGTCAGCTAACTATGAATGGATCATTTCTCTGAGCCTTAGTTTCCTTTTCTGCCAAATGAAAAGGCTGCACTTGATAGTTTCTTCCAGCTTTGAATCTATGGTATTGTATCCCAGGGCAAACTCAAGAAGCAAAAGTTCAGGACTCTGAATAACACATCCAGATTCTCACGACCAGTTCCTGCTATTGCTAACGTCCTTGTCTCTATTTTTTTCTCTTTCTCTAGAGTGTGAATGACTTGGACCTACCCGTAAAGGGAACAGTATCTTAACACCTGTTCCCATCCATGCTAGGAGGACTTTTTTTTTTGTTGATTGTTATTCAGTCATGTCTGACTCTGTGAGCCCATTGGGGTGTTCTTGGCAAAGATACTGGAATGGTTTGCCCTTTCTTTCTCCAGATGAGGAACGGAGGCAAACAGGGTAAAGTGACTGCCCAGGATCACACAGCTGATAAGTGAGGCTCAGGAAAATGAATTGTCTTTCTAACTCTAGATCCAAATTCTGTTTATTTTGCCACCTAGCTGCCCCCCAAGTTAGACTAGTAATACTTAAAAGGCATGGAAACCCTCTTGGAGACTTACTGAAGATTCAGCTGTTGACATTACTTTCTGATCATTTGAGTATACAATAGTCATATGAAGATACAAGTCCTCAGGTAAAGGAGCTTCATTCAATTGAATCAACTCAGAAGGTGCTCAATGCATATACTTGTTGAATATTCTTTTGCTGTGAATGTGGATTTCCTTTTAACTGTGGAATGCCTTATGATTATCTCACTTTCCAGTATCAAACACAAACTACCTGGGAACTGACCTCAGGTCTAGTCAGCTTCTTGGGAATGTTTAAGCACTGACTGGGGAAAAAGTCTGCACAACACACTTTAGTTTAATCTGAATTATTAACATCTCCTCCATTGCTTTTTTCATGCTAAAAAATCAATGAAACAATAAGTGAAAGCCTTAGTTGTAGCATTTTCCAATTGAAGAGGTATAAATGCTCACAGTGAGAATTTAGGAATTGGCTCTGATAGACATGACTCTTTCCAACAATGAGATGATTGATGCCAGTTCCATTGATTTTGTGATGTGATGCCAGATCCAATGATAATATTCAACCAAAAAAATCCAATTAGCATGGATGGGGAGAGGTGTTAAGATACTGTTCCCTTTACAGGTAGGTCCAAGTCATTCACACTCTAGAGAATGAGAAAAAATACAGAGACAAGGATATTAGCAATAACAGGAACTGGTCATGAGAATCTGAATGTGTTATTCAGAATCCTGAACTTTTCCTTCTTCAGTTTGCCCTGGGATACATACCATAGATTCAAAGCTGGAAGAAACCATCAAGTGCAGCCTCTTCATTTGGCAGAAAAGGAAACTAAGGTTCAGAGAAATAATCCATTCATAATTAGCTGACTAGTTAGTAGCAAATGTGTGTATGTGTGTGTATGTATGTGTGTGTGTGTGCACCCAGAGAGAGGACTGTAGGGACTGAGTGTGGACCACAACATAATAGTCTCAGTTTTTTTTTCATAGTTCGCTTGCATTTTGTTTTCTTACTCATTTACTTTCTTTTTTTTATCTGATTTTTCTTGTGATAATTGATATAAATTATATATAAGATAATTATTATAATTATATAGCAAGATAATTATATAAATATGTTCATACATATTGAATTTAACGTATATTTTAACATGTTTAACATATATTGGATTTCTTACCATTTAGGGGAGGGGATAGAGGGAAGGAGGAGAAAATCTGAAACACAAGGCTAGGCAAGGTCAATGTTATCAAATTATCTGTGCATGTGTTTTGAAAATAAAAAGTTTTGGGGCAGCTAGGTGGTGCAGAGTATAGAGCACTAGCCCTGAAGTCAGGAGGACCCGAGTTCTAATCTGACCTCAGATACTTAACGCTTCCTAGCTGTGTGACCCTGGGCAAATCACTTAACCCCCAATTGCCTCAGCAAAAAAGAAAGAAAACAAAAAGCTTTATTAAAAAGAGAGAGAGAGAATTTATGAATTGGTTTATGATGATGATGAGTTAAGCTGCTTCTTCAGTCTCAGCTCATGCTCTCATCATCCTCTGCCTTTTCCATCTCACATCTTGTTTTTCTAAATTACTTCTCTCCTATTCATAGCTGCCTACTATCTTCCTCCTTATTTATCATAAGAAAATATACTTTTTTCTTCCTATCATGCACAGCTCACTTATTTATGAGGTAAAGTGTAATCCTCATAAGAACCCTGTGAGATGATAGTTAAGACACACATATTGGCCTTCTTTTATAGGGGATGAAATTCAGGGAACAGTGAAGTTAAGTGGTGTGCCTTATTTACATAACAGGTTAGTAACAGGATGGGACTACTTTAGTTCACTACACAATTTTTCCAAGGGGAGGAAGCAGAGTGGGGAGGAAAGAGGGCAAGAAAGGAACAAGGTAGGGATCTTGAGGTATTTGAAAGATTGAAGAGGTATTCATGTGGAAGAAACAATGTGTTTATGTGTTTATGTGTGCACATGTTCTCCAAATGATACAAAGATCAGTGAGTGGAAAGTAGAAGGGTGAATATTTCACTCATTGTAGGGCATAATTTTTCTTTACTTTTGGGAATAATTTTTTTTGACTTTTAAAAAGTTTTCTAATAAATTTTAAACCTAAATACCAAAAGACAAACAAAAGAACTTTCCATGTATACTGCACAACCCCAGAAGAGGATTCGATATAAAACCATGAATTTCCATTTAAGTTTACCTTTTTGGAAAAACTATGCAATAAATACTATATATAATTTTCAAAGCTACCCTACTTTTTGAGCTTCCTTCTAAGTTTTCTTTTGTTCCTTGTTGTACACTTTTTATTTTTTTCTCTCCCTCTCCCACTCTAGAGAAGGCTACCATTAAAAATATACACATGCTCACTATATGTATATGTATGTTTGTGTGTATACAAATTTATATTTATCAGTTCTTTGGAGAGCGTCTTCCTTCTTAGATACTTTGTAGTTGATCTGAATATTTATAATGCTCAAGAAAGAACTTTTTAACTATTAAAGCAATCCCAAATCAGAATGGGATGCCTAATGAGATACCAAGTTTTCTGTCATTGAAATGTTTAAGTAAATGTTAAATAAACAAGTATCTCAGATGTTACAGAAGAGATTTTCACATAAGGGAGAAGATTGGAGTAAATGATTTTTAATGTTTCTGACACTACTACATTTCAACAATTCATCTCCTTCCAAGTATCAACAACTAAATGTGGTAGAACAATATCTTCCAACTTCTAGCCTACAGCAACTTTTTTTGTCCATGCTATAAAACTTTGCAGCCAAAGATCTGTCTTTAAATCTATAAAATTAAAGAAATTTCTCTTAAATGACAAGGTGACTCCTAACTTGATACAGACAACACAAATAGGATCTAACTCTCAATTGCTTTCTTTATTGGAAGTAACATAAACCTAAAGGGGATGAGAGGAAAATTTCATGTTTGCATGGCATGTATGTCACTGCACTCAGGTCTATGTATAACAAATCACAAAGTATTGAGAGATATTTATTTTTAGTGGCTTTGAACAATTATTTTTAGTTATTTTATTTTGTATTTAAAGATTTATTCAGTGCATACTTTTGATGAATACAAGTATAAATGCAATCTAAAGGTGATTTTTAAATGAATGGAAATATACAAGAGATATTGTTTGGTTTTCTACACCAAATAACAGTGAAAAAATGCTTTCAATTTGCCTTTGTCTGGCATTAACAATGATCAGAATTTGATTATTAGTATAAAAAGAACAAAATATTAGGTATTTATCTGGACATATAATTGAAAAATTGGGTTCATTGTGTCTCCTGGTTCTGACGCAGTCACCTGAATCACAGTATATCATTTATGTGTACTTATTATGAAAGTGATTTCAGGCCAGAATCCATTGTAATTTTCTTGGTCCTGTTCCTCTTATCCCAGCCCTAAAAATAGCCTTATACTTGAGCCATGATGGAGAAAACTCTCCTGTGATAAACATCATATAGATCAGGCTGAGCTTATTCAAATCCATTTTGCCCTCAAAGTTTTCCACAAACCCACTATTTATGTCACAAATTCCTTGTCAGGGACAGTTCCTTAACTCCAACACAAGTCCTGAACTGTTGGAGAAAACTCCCACCTTTTTTTTTTTTTTTTGCCAGTGGCTATAACATTCCTAGAATCAAGAGGATGTGGTGCAGAAAAGCTAATGACTGTTTATATCAGATATCTAGAGACTGCTAGCTTTATCTCTGTAAATATCTTTGAATAAAGTTTATGTGGGCAAACTAACCATAGTTTATACATCACTATATCAATCAGTCCTTTGAATGCAGAACCAAGATAGCAGTATAACTGAAAGAACATTTGACACTAACAGCCTAGTTGAGTTCCACTTTTGAAACTAGCTTTGTGACCTCGGGAAGATCATTAAGCTTTCTGATTTGTACAGGTGGACATCCCTTTAATGTACATACTCAAAGGGGCAGCTAGGTGGCACAGTGGATAGAGCACCAGCCAGGAGGACCAGAGTTCAAATTTGATCTCAGACACTTACCACCTCCTGGCGTGTGACCCTGGGCAAGTCACTTAACCTCAATTGCCTCAGGAAAAAAAAAAGGACATATTTAAGACAAAGCTAAATGGTCACTTATTAAGTATATTGTTGGGATGATTCTTGTTCACATATGGATTGGATTAATTAGCTTCTGAAATCCCTTCCAATTCTGAAATTCTATAATTCAATGAAAAGGGGGATAATAGTTACTATAAAGAATTCTAAGGAAACACTTATAGTTTGTAATTATACGTTATTCTTGATGTTCATAGAGATGAAGTATGAACCTTAGGTGAGAACGCGAGGACTCAAGGATAGACTTGAATGGAGTTCTTAAGTCTAAAATTCCATTAAATCTGAGCAAGATGATATTTTTCTGATATTTCTTTACCAGAAGAAAGGTAAATTTCTAAGAAGTCCCATTCAAAGGAAAATATTTTACCCCAAATTCCACTAACTCACTAATGAATGCAGGAATGATTTATTTACATTTTTGCAAGAATGAGTGCCTAGGTCAGTAGACACACCTTTGAAACTCCAAAGGCAGCATTTTATTTCCAATCCTGAAGCACAAATCCCTCCCCGATTCCTCATTAATTGAATGTTACAGGAGTTAAACAATATGAATTTCCACTCCTCATTACATAGTCAGTTTCTTCCCCAAAGAACTTACATTCTAGAAGGGGGAAGGTAAAAGACAAAAACAAAAGATTCTTTTCAAATCCCAGGCCACCATCTCTGATTATAAATGTCAGTCCCTGCCCCTAAGGACATATTCTTTTGGGGGAAGACAAATTCTACATTTGATTATTCTTTGATATCCTTGCGGGTTTCAGGTTTCTAGTTTTTCATTTCTTCAATTTAATTTTCATAACTGTGGAAACCAAATAAATGCCCATTCATTTCTCTCAAAACAATATAACATAGCAGAAGAACAGTAACACAGAAAGGTAGCAGATAAAACAAATAAAAAAAACAGAAGTCTTAGAGGCAAGGTGGTGCTTGAGTTCATAGAGAAAGATCATAGTCTGGTTGAAGTTGAAGGAAGAAAGGACATGTGGGTGAGTGCAATGGTGACCCTAAACCCAAGAGTCCCAGATGAATCCTGGTTGTCTTGGAGCTTCAAAAACAAATTTCTGCAACAAGGAGATTTTGATGGAACTCCATGCCAGGAACCAAGATAAAGAAAAGAGGTGCTATTGAACAAATGATTCTTTCTCCCATTTTATCCACTCCCACAAATGGGGCAGAGTTTCTCACTTCCTTGTGTTTTCAAAGAGGATTATATTTAGATGGGGCTAAGATTTCATTATTTAATTTTCCTTTGTTATTTCTCTTGCTATTCTATTTTCATTAAACACTTTGGCAACTTGGCTTAAGGTTCCTGCCGGTCTATAATACAATGTCACACTGGAATTGAGACATGAGTCATTTTTGCATAATTATGATTGAAAAGAGAGTCAGGCTACAAAAGCAAGGAGTCTAAAAAGTCTTCCTAACATTTGAATTACGCAGCTTTCAGAGCAAAAAATAAAATCTCTCTAAGCAAAATACCCAGAGAACTTTAAAAAGTTTATCAGTTGAAAAAATAATTTTAAAATCTTCATGTATAATTGTGTTTAGAATTATTTTCAGCAAAAAAAACAACTCCTTTATGAGAATTGTGACAACTGACATCTGAAATAACTGAGGAAACAAAGGTTCAAGCTTCTAAGCATATCGACTTCTTAAGTAATTCATGCCAATTGCATAACAAATTGGGACCAGACCTCCTCGGTTTGGCACTGGATCCTGAATACACAGGAAAACAGATTTTTACGCATTAAAAAAAAAAAAAAAAAAAAAACAATGAACAGGATATAAACCAGGATACAAGATTAGGTAATATGATTTCTAATTGGAGTCCAAATTAGGAGAGGAACAATGAATAGATGTAATTCCCTGAAATCAGAAAAAAAGAAGCATCTCACTCCCCACCCTCCAAATGACTATGTTCAATCAAAGGAACAAGGAAATTGTAAGTGATTGACCAGTTCAGGACCAGTTTTCAGGTAAGACAGATGAGTTGCTTGAGATGTATAATTGTAGGAAATGCCTTGTATAAGTAGTTGAAGTTGATTGAGTTTCTGGTCAACATAATTAAGGTACTTAAGTGAGATCCTAAGCAGCAGGTAGAGATAATCCAGCTTCTCAGCCACATACAACTAAGTTAAAATAATACAATAAAAATCTTTTCACAATTCCTATAATTGAATAAAGTTTTCTCACAAGACAGAAATTGTAGTAGAGCCATAATTGAATAGAAAGAGAAATAAGCTAGATCCAAAATTAAGTCATGAAATGGAGTAAATTTGGTTCACACAATTCCAACAATTCTCTCAGAATAATAAAATCAAAGCATAAAAAAATTAGTGAGTGAAAAAGAACAATAACAAGGACTCTGGGTAGCTTCAATTTCCATAATTACTATTTATCCAATTTCACATAATTATTATAAATATATCATTAATTATAATTTAATGTTTGAATATGATTTAATTTTAAGTAGAAAGGAATACATCAAAATATTTTACTTTAAACTAACTAAATAATTATAAATGCATATCACATATGTTTATAAACATTTAATTTTAGCAGTACACAGTAGAGAAAATCTAGATATTTTACATCTACAGTGTAGTTTGGGTTGGGAAATGCTAGGATAAGGGATTTGATGGCTCTTTGATTGCTTGTTATCAGTTTGTTAAAAGACTGCAATCTTGCATTTCTAACTTCCCATTATAGTCAAGTGCAGGGAAAAAGGATTGAACTTAGAATTCACTAAAATTCCCACAGATTTTTTTCCATGTAAACCATTGCCCAGCCATACCTTTCCTATCCTCTACTAGTGTAATAAAATTTTTGAAGCAAAATGAGACAGCATTTATTCCTCCTTGATTTCTTCATACTGGATTTGACTTGTGCTATTCTACTGGGATTCCTTTCTTTGATTGTTAATTATCTTCTGATGAGTTTATGATTTTTTCAGGTTTCTGTTATCTTCCAATTTGATAATCATACCATCTATATCTTTGTCCAAATTATTAACAAACATGTTAAAAGGTAAAGGACTGAAAGCTTTGGAACTAAGGACCTGGATCTATCCCTTTGCTCTCTTCTTCTTCTTCTTCTTCTTCAAGCTTTTTATTTTCAAAGCATATGCAAGGATAATTTTTCACCATCGACCCTTGTAAAACTGTGTGTTCCAATCCTCCCCCTTTTCCCCACGCCCTCTCCTCTATGGCAAGTAATCCAATATATGTAAAAACATGGCAAAATATATGTAAATCCAATATAGGCACATGTATTTATACAAATATCTTGCTGCACAAGAAAAATCAGATCAAAGGAAAAATGAGAAAGAAAATAAAACAAGCAAACAACAAAAAAAGAAGTGAAAATGCTATGCTGTGATCCACACTCAGTTCCCACAGTCCTTGGTGTAAATGGCTCTCATCAAGACAAGATTGGAACTGGCCTGAATCATCTCATTGTTGAGAACAGACACTTTCATCAGAACTGATCATCACATAATCTTGCTGTTGCCATGTTTAATGATCTTCTGGTTCTACTCATTTCATTTAGCATCAATCCATGTAAGTCTCTCCAGGCCTCTCTGAAATCATCCTGCTAGTCATTTCTTATAGAACAATAATATTACATTCATATAGCATAACTTATTCAGCCATTCTCCAGTTGATGGGTATCCACTCAGTTTCCAGTTTCTGGCCACTACAAACAGGGCTGCCACAAACTTTTTGGCACATACAGGTCCCTTTCCCTTCTTTAGTATCTCTTTGGGATATAAGCCAAGTAGAGACACTGCTGGATCAAAGGGTATGCACAGTTTGATAACTTTTTGGGCATAATTCCAGATTGCTCTCCAGAATGGTTGGATTCATTCACAACTTCACCAACAATGCATCAATGTCCCAGTTTTCCCACATCCCCTCCAACATTCACCATTATTTATTATTCATCTTAGCCAATCTGAAAAGTGTGTAGTGGTATCTCAGAGTTGTCTTAATTTGCATTTCTCTGATCAATAGTGATTTGGAACACTCTTTCATATGAGTGGAAATAGTTTCAATTTCATCATCTGAAAATTGTCTGTTCATATCCTTTGACCATTTATCAATTGGAGAATCACTTGATTTCTTATAAATTAGAGTCAATTCTCTATATATTTTGGAAATGAGGCCTTTATCAGAACTTTTAACTGTGAAAATGTTTTCCCAGTTTGTTGCTTCCTTTCTAATCTTGTTCGCATTAGTTTTGTTTGTACAAAGGCTTTTTAATTTGATATAATCAAAATTTTCTGTTTTGTGATCAATAACGATCTCTAGTTCATCTTTGGTCACAAATTCCTTCCTCCTCCACAAATCTGAGAGGTAAACTATCCTATGTTGCTTTAATTTATTTATAATCTCATTCTTTATGTCTAAATCATGGACCCATTTTGATCTTATCTTGTTGTACACTGTTAAGTATGGGTCCATGCCTAATTTCTGACATACTAATTTCCAGTTTTCCCAGCAGTTTTTGTCAAATAATGAATTCTTATCCCAAAAGTTAGGATCTTTGCGTTTGTCAAACACTAGATTGCTATAGTTGACTATTTTGTCTTGTGAACCTAACCTATTCCACTGATCAACTAATCTATTTCTTAGCCAATACCAAATGGTTTTGGTGATCACTGCTTTATGATATAGTTTTAGATCAGGTACAGCTAGGCCACCTTCATTTGATTTTTTTTTTCATTAATTCCCTTGAGATTCTCGAACTTTTATTATTCCATATGAATTTTGTTGTTATTTTTTTCTAGATCATTAAAATAGTTTCTTGGGAGTCTGATTGGTATAGTACTAAATAAATAGATTAGTTTAGGGAGTATTGTCATCTTTATTATATTTGGTCAACCTATTCAAGAGCACTTAATAATTTTCCAATTATTTAAATCTGACTTTATTTGTGTGCAAAGTTTTTTTTTTATAATTTTGCTCATATAGTTCCTGACTTTCCTTTGGTAGATAGATTCCCAAATATTTTATGCTACCGACAGTTACTTTGAATGGAATTTCTCTTTCCATCTCTTGTTGGTGATGTATAAAAATGCTGAGGATTTATGTGGATTTATTTTGTATCCTGCAACTTTGCTAAAGTTATGAATTATTTCTAATAGCTCTTTAGTAGAATCTCTGGGGTTCTCTAAGTATACCATCATATCATCTGCAAAGAGTGATAGTTTGGTTTCCTCTTTACCTACTCTAATTCCTTTAATCTCTTTCTCAACTCTTATTGCTGAGGCTAGTCTTCAGTTTATAAGAATTCAAGCCATTTTCCAATTGATGAAAACTATGTTTGCATATATTTTGAAAATAAAAAAGTTATTATTAAAAAAAGAAAAAGAAATTGAAGGAAGTAGAGTTAGCAATGAAGAAAGAAAACTTTCCCTCTTTGCGGATGATATGGTAGTATATTTAGAGAATCCTAAATAATCAACTAAAAAACTACTTCAGATAGTTTACAACTTCAGCAAAGTTGCAGGATATAATATAAACCCATAATAATCATTGCCATTTTTATATATTATCAACAAAGTTCCACAGCAAGAAATAATTAGAGAAATCCCATTTAAAATAACTGTGGATGATTAAAAAAATATTTGGGAATCTATCTGTTAAGACAAACCCCAGGAGTAGATAAACATGATTACAAAATACTTTTTCATAAAAATAAAGTTAGCTCCAAACAATTTGAAAATTTCCCCCTAATTGCCATTTTGGTGGCATCCCATAAATTTTGGTATGTTGTCTCACTATTGTCGTTCTCTTGTTTGAAATTATTAATTGTGTCTATGATTTGTTGTTTCACCCATTCATTCTTTAGGATTAGATTATTTAACTTCCTGTTAATTTCTTATCTATTTTCCTCTAACCTTTTATTGCATGTAATTTTTATGGGATCATTATCTGAAAAAATGCATTTACTATTTCTGCCTTTCTGCATTTGATTTTGAGGTCTTTATACCCTAATATATGATGAATTTTTGTATAGGTTCCATGAATCACCGAGAAAACAATGTACTCCTTTATGTCTCCATTCAATTTTCTCCAAATATCTATCATACCGAACTTTTCTAAAATTCTATTTACCTCCTTCACTATTCTTATTTATTTTGTTGTTTGATTTAATCTAGTTCTGAAAGAGCAAGTTTGAGATCCCCCACCAGTATAGTTTTGCTGTCTATTTCTTCTTGCAGCTCTCTTAACATCTCCTTTATGAATTTAGATGCTATATCACATCGTGCCCATATATTTATTATTGATATTGCCTCATTAAATATGGTACCCTTTAGCAAGATATAATTTCCTTCCTTATCTCTTTTTAATTTGATCTATTTTTGCTTTTGCTTGATCTGAGATCAGGATTGCTACCCCTGCTTTTTTTACTTCACCAGAAGCATGAAAAATTTTGCTCCAGCCTTTTATCTTTAATCCAGATGTATCACTCTGGTTTGTTTTTGTTTTGCTGAGGCAATTAGGGTTAAATGACTTGCCCAGGTTCACACAGCTAGGATGTGTTAAGTGTCTGAGGTCCTCCTGACTTCAGAGCTGGTACTCTACCCATTGTGCTACCTAGCTGCCCATATCACTCTGTTTTAAATGTGTTCTTGTAAACAACAAATTGTAGGATTCTGGCTTTTAATCCAGGCTGCTATCAGCCTCTGCTTTATGGGACAGTTCATCCCATGCATATTCACAATTAAAATGACTAATTCTGTATTTCCTGCCATCTTATTTATCCCTAAAATTATGCATTTCTCTTTCTTTGCTCCCTTTCCCTCCTTTCCAATATTTTGTTTCTGAACACCATTTCCCTTAAATAGCCCTCCTCTTTTACAGCCCCTCCCTCTTTCTTCTACCTTTCCCTTACTACTTCTATTTTCCCTTCTATTAGCCTGCCCCTTTCCTTTCCCCCTTTCCCTCCCACTTCTATATAAGGTGAGATAAGATTCTTTGTGAAACCAAATATGTCTAATATTCTCCCTTTGATTCAAATCTGATGAGAATAAGATTCACACAGTGTTCATCCCTCTCCTTTCTTTCCCTCAATTAGAACAGGTCTTCTTTGTCTCTTCCTGAGATGCAATTTCCCTCATTTTACCTTCATTGTCCTCTTTTTTCCCAGTATAATCCCCTTTCCACCTCTAGTATTTTTTTTATATTATCACAGTATAATCAATTTATACCTGCACTTTCTAAATATACCCATACACAGATATAGTTCTCAAGAGTTCTTTCCTTTTTGTCTTTTTATGCTTCTCTTGAGTTCTGTATTTGGAGGTCAAATTTTTTGTTCAGTTCTGGTTTTTTCATCAGAAATAAATGAAATTCAACAGTATCATTGAATGCTCAATTTAGCTGGATAATTTATTCTTGGTTGCATTCCAAATTACTTTGCCTTTTGGAATCTCAGATTCCAGGCCCTTCAATCCTTTAAATTGGAAGCTGCTAGTCCTAGGTAATCTTGATTGTGGCTCCTCAGTATTTGAATTGTTTCTTTCTGGCTGCTTGCAATAATTTTTCCTTAGTCTGATAGTTTTGAAATTTAGTTACAATATTCCTTAGAATTTTCATTTTGGGGTTTCTTTCAGATGATTGATGAATTATTTCAATGGCTATTTTACCTTCTGATTCTATTACATCAGGGCAGTTTTCCTTGATGATTTCCTGAAAGATAATGTCTAGGCTCTTTTTCTCAGGAAGTCCAATAATCCTTAGATTGTCTCTCCTGGATCTATTTTCCAGGTCAGTTGTTTTTCCAAGGAGGTATTTTACATTTTTTTTCTTTTCTTTTTTTTTGGTTTTGCTCGACTGATTTTTGATGTCTCATTGAGTCATTCATTTCCTTTGTTCAGTTCTAATTTTTAGTGAATTATTTTTTTCATTTACCTTTTTTAGTTCCTTTTGTATTTGGTCAATTGAATTTTTAAATGAGTTGTTTTTTTCTATGTATTTTTTTTTCCATTTTGAAAGGAGTTATATGCTTTTTCCATTTCACTAGGTCTATTTTGTAAGGAGTTTTCTGCAGATAATTTGTGTTTCCCTTTCCAAACCCTCTTGCAAAGGTCTCATTGCCTTTCCCCATTTTTCTTCTAACTCTCTTTTAAGATCTTTTTTTCAATTTTTCAAAGAGAACCTTGTAAGCTGGGAACCAATTCAGATCACCCTTTGGGGCTTCATCTGGAGACAATCTACTTTTAGGTCCTTCAGGGTTTGAAATCTAGTTTTCTCTTTCTCCATAAGAACTATCGATGGTCAGAGTTCTTTTTGTTTTTTTTTGCTCACTTTTTAAAAAAAGGTTGACGTGTGCTTTTAGGGCAAAGGAGATATTGTCCAAATTTCCTCTACAAGCCCCAGTGGCTGCGCTGGGTCAGTATTGACAAACTTCTGGTGCTGGGTGGGTGTAGCCAGGTCCCATGATATTCTGGGGTTTAGGGGCTCTCTATTTGCCTTTTGTATTTTTGTTGGATGTTTTACAGCTAATCTACTGATCTATGGCTTGCAACCAGGAGTAGCTAACACTGATGTAGAATCATGGCCTGCAGAGCCCCCACGGCCCTGGGTCTATGTATTGCCTGCACTTGGTGGCACCTGTGTTCAGCCTGCCTGTGCTTGGCCTACCCTACTGACCTCCCTCCCTCCATGTTTGCTTGAAACATACCTTTTCTGAAGATCTTCCAAATTATCTTCTCCTGGAAATGTGTTACACTCCAAATATTTGGGGTTTCTGTCACTCCAAAACCAGTTCAGAAGCTGGATTTGCTGTTATTTTAAGGGATATGAGAAGAGCTCAGAAAAAAATGCCTCCTCTTTGCCATCTTGGCTCTGCCTCCTCCCCTTATTATTCTTTAGATCATTCAACTAATTCCAAATCAATTTTTTATTATAGCTTTTTATTTGCAAAACATATGCATGGGTAATTTTTCAACACTGATCCTTGCAAAACCTTCTGTTTCAACTTTTCCTCTCCTTTCCTCCACTCTCTCTCCTAGATGGAAAGTAGTCAAATACATGTTAAATATGTTAAAGTATATGTTAAATCCAATATATGTATACATATTTATACAGTTATCTTGCTGCATAAGGAAAATTGGATCTAGAAAGAAAAAAAAAGCTGAGAAGGAAAACAAAAAATATTCCAAATCAATTTAATTATATTCTTTTCTAATGCACATTGTCCTAGGTTATTCCCAAGAGCTCACGTGTGTATAAAATTTTAACTTTTGCAGTGTTTTATATATAACAAGAACAACAACAATAACAGCCAACCTTCATATAGAGTCTGCTGTGTTCTAGGCACTCTGCTAAGCACATCACAAATAATAACTTATTTAATCTTCACAACTCTAAGAGGTGGATTCTGTTATTATTCCCATTTTATAGTTGATGAAACTAACACAGAAAGAAAATAAGGGGTTTTCTTGGCAAAAATACTGGCATGCTTAGCTTGACATTTCCTTGTTCAGCTCATTTTAAAGATGGAGAAACTGAGGCAAGCAGAGTTAAATGACTTACCAAGGATCAAACAGTTAGTAAGTGTCTGAGGCTGGATTTGAACTCAGAAAGGTAAACTTCCCCTTCCTCCATCCAGGCTTGGTGGTCTATCACTGCACAAGTTAACTGCCCTATTAGTTGTCCAAGACTTTATCTGAACTGAGATCGTCCCAATTTCGGGTTCACCTATTTATAGGTGATAATCATTATAATCATTCATTCAAGGAACATTTACTAAGTCTCTATTACTCTATTACTAAGTCTTATTCTAGGCCTGGGGATTCAAAGATGAAACTAAAGCAGTTTCTTCTATTTTTGTGGAGGAGAAAGAAAAAGCAATCCATGTACAGAGGAAATTAAATAGAAAATAGATAAAAAGTCATTTCTAGAAGAGGGCCCTTGTAAGCAGAGGAAGAAGGAGAATTGCTTTCTCTAGGACTTAGTATGTACTTTGAAAATGGCTAGGGCTTCCGAGAGGGAGAGATGGGGAGAAGGGCAACTTATACAATGGTACAGAGATAGGAGATAAAATGCTTTGGATCAGGAAGAGCAAATAGACCAATTTGGCTGGGATGGGGAAAGTAGAAAGGCTAGTCTTGTGCAAGAAGTCAGGAAATGTAGTGTGATAGGAAAGAGAAGGGACTGGTCAGTGGGGGTTCAGTCCTCCTAGCATGTGTATCTACTTCCTGATAGCTTTTAAACCAACTAATTATATGGAAAAGTAAGGGAGATAGTCTCTAGACTTAGTGTTGTAGGTTGGTACAAAGTGATGATAAAAAAGTCTTCTCAATTTTTTTTATTAAATAACTTTTTATTGACAGAACCTATGCCAGGGTAATTTTTTACAACATTATCCCTTGCACTCACTTCTGTTCCGATTTTTCCCCTCCCTCCCTCCGCCCTCTTCTCAAAGATGGCAAGCAGTCCTATACATGTTAAATAGATTACAGTAGATCTTGGATACAATATATGTGTGCAGAACTGAACAGTTTTCTTGTTGCTCAGGGAGAACTGGATTTAGAAGGTATAAATAACCTGGGAAGAAGAGCAAAAATGCAAGCAGTTTACATTCATTTCCTAGTGTTCTTTCTTTGGGTGTAGCTGCTTCTGTCCATCCTTGATCAATTGAAACTAAGTTATATCTTGTCTTTGTTGAAGAAATCCACTTCCATCAGAATACATCCTCATAAAGTATCGCTGTTGAAGTCTTCTCAATTAACTACAAAGCTAGAATTGATTACTCAGAAGATACTGAGCCAGATGAAGTGTGCATATAAAAGGGATGATCAACTTATTCTCATGTTCTCTTCCTCAGTGACTTCCAGGTAAGAAATCTGTTTTATAGGAAAGTGTGACTCCCCTATTTCATGTGTCTATAAGAATAGGGTGCTTTTTTTTCTTTTATGTTAATTCTTCCTTGATATTAGGTGAATGAATATTTGATATGAGAATATCCAAGTGACCTGCTCTAAGTTTGGGAAATCTGGAGGTCTTGTCACAGGTCCTACCAGTGATCAGAGGAAGTAGCAGTGATCACTGGTAACAGTTCTGGCAGACTTTACTACTTACTCTAGTTGTTGGATATAACTCTAATATGTCTCTGGTGGGATTTATGGATTTCACAAAATCACAAGATTGCTGTCTGGATTTGCCCACCTTGAGAGGGCTTTCAGTTATTTTTTTTATTCCTGTGGCTACTGCTATTGGTTCTGGTAGACTCTTTTATTGACTGACATCAGCAGAAGACTAAATGGAAGCTCAAAATATATAAGCTCAAAATAGGCCTAAATTTTGGAACTTCTTTTGGGAAGAGAGTGAAAGATGGGTAGGTCGTCTATATTGTATTTAGATCTGGCTCAGCATCTTAGTCACCTTATTCTGGATTGGCAGCAAATTAAAAGGCTTTTCATCATCACTTAACATAATGATGTTCAGCAATGCACGGCCAGAAACCGGATGTTTCCACATAGTTGACTGAACTGAAACTAGGTAGAGATTATCTATGTATCTCCCAAGACTTGAAACCAGGAAGGAAATATCTATACTTGCTCTAAAGATTGAGTCTTCATTGGCCAGTTCTCTAATACAGGAATCCATGGTCAGATGGTAAAGGCCATTAAAAGACAAAGAAATCTGTATTAGACCCTAAAGGCCAGAGAAAGTCAATGGATTTTCATAAGCACAGAAGTAACAGGGTCAGACCTATATTTTAGGAATATCCATTGTAGGACTATGTGAAAAATAGATCAAAAGACGGGAGAGGAGAAAGGAACCCAATGTAATGACCACAAGAGTTGTGCATAATGATGGAAATATGTTTAAAAGAATTGTACGTTTGGCCTATATCAGTTTCTTGCTGTCTTGGGGAAGGAGAAGGGAAGAAGGAAGGAAGAAAAACTTGTAGCACAATATTTTGCAAAGGTGAAGGTTGAAAATTAACTTTGCACTCAGGCCAGTACAAGAGACTTGTGATGGAGAGAGCCATCTGCATCCAGAAAGAGGACTATGGGTACTGAATGTGGATCACAATCTTTTTCATTTTTTCCCCTTTTGATCTGATTTTTCTTATGTAGCATGATAAATGTGTAAGTATGTTTAGAAGAATTGCACATGTTTAACTTATGTTGGATTACTTGGTGTCTAGGGAAAAGGGAGGTAGAAAAATTTGCAATACAAAATTTTGCAAGGGTGAATGTTAAAAACTATCTCTGCATGTATTTTGAAAATAAAAAGCTGTTATTAAAAATTAAAAAGAAGACCATCTTTGCTTGTATTTAGAAAAATAAAATAATATTTTAAAGGTACTGTGCATAAATCATAGAGCACTGTTTATGCATATTTTTTGGAGGCTATTGCAAAAGTCCAGTTGAAACGTAATGAGGGCCCGAACTGGGATGCTAGTCATGCAAACAAAGGAAGGGAATGATCCAAGTTGCTTTCTGGAAGTAAAAGCAATAAGATTTGGTAGAAACTGAATATAAGAGGAAAGGGGGTGAAGAAAATGGAAAGACAGGGAGGGAGAATAAGAATAATACTGAGGTTATGAAATTAGCTGACTAGAGGGATAATGGTATCCTCAATAGAAACAAGGAAGTTAAGAACAGGAAAGTTTCGAGAGGAATGGGGAGGAAAATAATTTCTTATTTGAACACATTGAATGTAAGTTTTTAAAGAATGTATAGTTGGAAATAAATTCCCAAAAGGCATTTGGTGATGTGATACTAGACTAATGGGGAAAGACTCAAGGTTATATATATATAGATCTAGGAGTCATTTATGTAGGAATGACAAATAAACACATTAGTTTATAAGATTATCAACTCTCCCTACCCTTAAATAATACTGAGGTAATTTGGAATATAGAATTGGAGAGAAAATGAAGCATATTTTCAGTGAAACATTTGGCAAGGTTCTTTGATAGAATATTGGAAGAGAGTCATGGAGGTAACTTGAAAAGAGAAGCAAAAACATGGTACCTGCCTTCAAGAAGCTTGAATTCTCATGAGGCAGACAGCATGCAAATTACTATCTATAAATGTAAATGGAAGCTCTTCCCAGAGAGAAGGCACTAGAATCACTGAATTATAGACATTTAGACCTTGGGAATCACCTAGTTCAGTCACAACAGTAAAATGGAAGGAACACTACACATAGCATTAGAAAATCTGAGTGTTAGCCCAGTTTTCCCCCTTATTATATGATCCTAGGTAAATCATTTAACCTCTGTAAGTCTTGATTTATTGAATTCTAGAATGGAAATTCAATTAAATTCACTAAGTAAGCCTTTATTTGCAAAGCACTATGCCAGGAGATAGGCAGATAGTATTAAAAATGAAACAGCTTCGGCCTTCAAGAAGCTTACTTTCTAGGGGGAAAACAATACATACATAAATACATTTTGGTAAGGAGGGGAAGGAGAACCATAGTAACTGGGGCAATAAGACAAGGGGAATGGAAGTTCAAGAAAGGCCCCTATAGGAAGTGACTTTTGAATTGAGACTTGAAGGGAACTAGGGATTCCAAGAGGAAGAGAGAAAGATTGAGAATCTTCCTGACATTAGGAAAATCTATTCAAAGACACAGACATGGAAAATGGAATGCTGTGTTCAGGTACAGCAAAAAAAAAAGACCAGTATATCCTGAACACAGAGTACATGAGTGGGAGTAATGGAAAATCAATCCAAAAAAGATAGGTTGGGACCAGATTATGAAAGACTTTCAATACTAATTGAAGGAGTTACTTTTTTTTTTCTCGTAGAGATAATAGAGAACCTCTGAAACTTCTCAAGTAGGAAAACTTGGTTAGAATTGTGCTTTAGGACTGTGTACAGCCATATGGAGAAAATATTGAAGGGGAGAGAGAGTGAAGGCAGAAAAATAAAAAGCTATTATTTAAAATTATAATCAAGAGATTATAATCTATTAGTTCTGGGGGAGAGGACAATTTGCCATTAGTAGTCAATAGCAGGTTCTAGACTACAGTTAGTAGACTACAGCTAGATTACAGCTAGCTCATTGTACTGTCTACTGCACCACAGAAAGTAACCTATGAGGCCAAATACTTTACAAGAATATTAGATTTAAGGATAGTTATTTAGATCCATAATACAACAATTCAGAATATACATAGATAAAGAGAAATGGATTATTATAATTATTGTTTTATTATGTGTAAATAAGAATGACTGATGTTTGGTAAGTAACATGAAAGATATTCTCTTTTCTAATCATTCAGTGATATAACTAAAATTTAGTTTTCAATGGTTTGCAAATGTGATATGTAGGATGCAAAAGTTCTTTTAGAATAGGAAAAATGTTACATGTGGTAAGAGGAATGACAAAAAAGGAGGATAGCCTGAGTAAGGCTTTTAAGATGTGAGGTAGTGGACATACTTAAAACAAACAAGCACAATGATAAGACCTTTCTCAGAGGAAGGAATGAAGATAAAAACCTAAAGAAAATTGTTATTTCTATCTATAGAAGAAATTAATGAAGAATATCATTTCAACATTTGTTCAAGATTTAATCATTTTTATCAGTGTAGGCAGTGGTGGCCCCAAAAGTGAATGGCCCTAAAATGGAGCCATAAAAGATAATGGCCCCAAACAAAAAAATATAATAATTGGAGGGATGTTCTTTGGAGTTAAAGTGAAGAAAGATCTTAGAGACAATGGATTCCAGTTATTCATTTTCTAAATAAGAAAACGGAGGCCCAGAAAATGTTAAGTGATTTTCTGAGGATTATGCAACCAGTGAAGATGTAAGTTGGAATTCAAACAAAAGTCTTTCTGACTTCAAGTCCAGTATCTTATACACCATGTCAGTTTATCATGAAGCAATTTCTAGAGCAAGAACAGGCACAGAAAATTATGAAGAAATATATGCTAAAAATAGAAAAGCTGAGGTAGAAATTAGAGAAATTAGAAATGGAAAGTTGGGTAGTACAATGGATAGAGTGTTGGGCCTGGAGTCAGGAAAACTCAACTTCCTGAATTCAAACCTGGGCTCTGGCCTCAGATATTTACCAGCTATGTGACCTGGAGTGGGGGAAGAAGGGGAAAGTCACTCTGTCTCAGTTTCCTCATCTGTAAAATGAGCTGAAGAAGGAAATAGGAAACCACTCCAGTATTTTTTTTACCAAGAAAATCCCAAAGGGGCTCACAAAGATGACTGAACCCAATATGACTGAAAAACAACTAAGTCAGTAAATAGAGCAAATGATTTTCTAATGGAGAAAAGAACCATTAAAGAGGGTGTCAAATTCTGTATGATTTATTTCCCAGGGAACTTAAAAACTGGCTCATGTGATTTCTGAGCTTCTATATTGACACTGAAATATAGTTGAATTCTAATCAAATTCTAATGAGGGAGACAATATTCAAGATCTATATAGTGTAGATGGATCCTATTCTCAGAGAGAAGGCACTAAAAGCATTCAATTATAGAAATTTAGATCTGGAAATCTCCTAATTCAGTCACAATAATAAAATGGAAGGAGCACTAGACTTAGCATCAGAAAACCTGGGTGTTACCCTGGTTTTACTCCCTTATTATGTGACGCTGGGTAAACTCTGTAAATCTTGATTTACTCAATTCTAGAATGAAAATTTAATTAAATTCACTAAGTATGAGGCTGGAAGCAATTGCCCCCTATTCTCAGAAAACAGAAGGGCATAGAACTTTTATAATAAACTATCCTTTACTTTGATTTCTTCTATACCATGAGATAATGGATAAAGAGCTGGAAGGGTTCAAATCCTTCCTCTGATCCATGTGATCATGTCACTTAAACTTTGAATTCCTCAGACAATTTTCTAATTGCTCATCTCTATCAGCAGAGGGAGTTTGCTACATTGATGAAATAGTTCTGGACCAAAACAAAAAGATAATTAAAAGTATAGTTAGAAAGGGAAGTTATTTACATTAAAAGACAGCATGATTTCATCAGGAACAGTTCATGCTAGACTAACGTAATTTCCTATTTGACAGGGTTGTTATACTGGTAACTCAGAACGATGTTATGGATATAACATAGCCGGTGTTAGCAAGTATTTGACAAATTGTTAGCAAAGTATTTGTGAACAATTTGGAAAAATACGAACTAGAAAAAATAGAATTAAGTCGGTTTAGACTTGGTTGAATGACCAAATGCCAATAATAGTTGTTATTTTTGTATCTATGGTGTAATTATCAAGTATAACAGAGAATTGTTGTCTGCTTAGAGATAAGTCTCTAAGTAATAGCCTAGAAATTTCTGTGACTCTCTGGTCATCAAATTTAATCAATGACTTGACTGAAGGCACAGACAGATGTAATGCTTTTCAAATTTATGGATAATCCAAAGCTTGGAGAACAGCTAGCACATTGGGTGACAATAAATATCTAAGATGATATGACCAGTTTCAAATAATGGGCCAAATAGAATAAAATAAAATTTAATAGAAATTTTAAAAATCTTTTTTTTGGGGTCAAAAAATAAACCACACTCTATGAATATTATGGAATATTATTGTTCTTTTTTTTTGAAATATAAAATTATCTCCATATATTTTCTCTATAACGCAATTCTCTATAATTCTCACAATAGCATTGTGAGATAAGTTCTATTATTTTTTTTTAACAGCCTTTTATTTACAGGTTATATGTATGGGTAACTTTACAGCATTAACAATTGCCAAACTTCTTGTTCCAATTTTTCACCTCTTACCCCCCCACCCCCTCCCCCAGATGGCAGGATGACCAGTAGATGTTAAATATATTAAAATATAAATTAGATATACAATAAGTATACCTGACCAAACCGTTATTTTGCTGTACAAAAAGAATCAGACTCTGAAATATTGTAGAATTAGCTTGTGAAGGAAATCAAAAATGCAGGTGGGCATAAATATAGGGATTAGGAATTCAATGTAATGGTTTTTAGTCATCTCCCAGAGTTCTTTCTCTGGGTGTAGCTGGTTCAGTTCATTACTGCTCCATTAGAAATGATTTGGTTGATCTCGTTGCTGAGGATGGCCTGATCCATCAGAACTGGTCATCATATAGTATTGTTGTTGAAGTATATAATGATCTCCTGGTCCTGCTCATTTCACTCAGCATCAGTTTGTGTAAGTCTCTCCAGGCCTTTCTGAAATCGTCCTGCTGGTCATTTCTTAAACCAACAGGATGATTTCAGAAAGGCCTGTAGAGACTTACACGAACTGATGCTGAGTGAAATGAGCAGGGCCAGGAGATCATTATATACTTCAACAACAATACTATATGATAATCAATTCTGATGGACGTGGCCCTCTTCAACAATGAGATGAACCACATCAGTTCCAATAGAGCAGTAATGAATTGAACCAGCTACACCCAGCAAAAGAACTCCCGGGAATGAGTATGAACCACTTCTTAGAATTCTTAATCCCTCTATTTTTGTCCACCTGCATTTTTTATTTCCTTCACAGGCTAATTGTACACTATTTCAAAGTCTGACTCTTTTTGTATAGCAAAATAACTGTATGGACATGTATACATATATTGTATTTAACTTATACTTTAACATATTTAACATGTAATGGTCAACCTGCCATCTGGGAAAGGGGGTGAGGGGAAGGAGGGGAAAAATTGGAACAAATGGTTTTGCAATTGTCAGTGCTGAAAAATTACCCATGCATATATCTTGTAAATAAAAAGAAAAAAAATATTTAAATTAAAAAAAAAACCCACACAAGAACAGGATACAGGAGGCATGGTAGAGAATAGTTTCTATGAAAAAAATCAGAAAGTTTTAGTTGGCTGTTCAATATTAATCAACAGTATGATGTGATGGGCAAAAAATTCTAACAAAACTTTAAAGTTGCATTGAAAATTGTGATATCCACAACAAGGGAGGCATCAATTCTTTATTATTTTGCTCTTATCAGGTTATATCTGGAATACTGTGCTGCATTCTGGGTTTCAAGAAAAAACAACAAGGAGCAAAAAAGTATGTCCAGAGAAGGGGCCCAAGAGAATAAAGGGACTAACAGTTACCCTGTTGTTTTATACAATTTGATGAAAGGAACTGTATATATTTATCTTGGAGAAGAGAAAACTTAGGGAAAATATAACTGCTGTCTTCAAGTACTTCAATGGTTAGACTTTAGAAAAGGGTCTTAGGTGTTACAGGGCATAGAGTACCAGGCATGGAATCACAAAGACCTGAAATCAAATCTGGCCTGGACAAGTCACTTTACCTTGTCTCTCTCAATTTTCTCATCTACAAAATGAGTTGGAGAAACAAATGGAAAACCACTCCTGCATCTTTGCCAGGGAAACCTCAAATGGTGTCACAGAGAATCAGTCAGACATGACTGAACTCAGGATCCAGGAGACAAAGCCAGGCACAATAAGTAAAAGTCTAAGGGAAGTAAACAAGTTTTAGGTAAAGAAAACCTTCCTAACAATTCTTGGCTATTCCAAATCTTGGCTCCAGAATACTAAAGATGAAACATTCTTCCCTCCTCTGGGGACAGAAGTGATATACTTTATGTACTGCAACACTGCATGTACTGTCAGCCTACCTTGTTGGACCAGTTCATTTGGCTTTTTTGTTACAAGGAAACATTTTTATAAGAATAAGAGAAGTAGTGAAAAGTAGCAATGGAATAAAAAAAAGGGGGGCATCAGAAAAAGATTTTAATAAAATGATTCAAGTAACCCAGAATCAATCAACGAAGTATTTATTATATGACATAGTATATGCTGGGTACCCACAAAGATAAAAATAAAATTGTCCCTGCCTTCAAGAAGGTTACATCCCAACAAAAAAAGGAAGAGGCAGCTACTTGGTAGATAGTGAATTCCACTATAATGAAGATCTTTTGAAATTGTATATATTTGATTGTTGAAGATGTGGTGGGGGTGGAGGGGTGGCCAAGTATTGGCTAGAGAAAATGACTTCTGAGGTCTCTTCTAACTCAGATTCTGTAATTCTCTGATGTTAGGACCTTAAATAAGTTGAAGAGCAGTTTTCCTAGACTGATGATGTTATTCCTGAGATCTAGAAGACCTTTTAGAACTGAGGTTTGGTACAAATTTCAGATGCTATTTTATTGACCTTTGGGAGAAAGCTTTTATTAAGCTAATCATTTCTTAGGGTAGGATAACCATGATATTCAAAAGGTAAGATTAGAGAGAAACTGATAGCTAGTGTATATTTCAGACTACTATCAGGGAAAGATGGCTACATCTTCCCCTAAGGGAGACAGGCGTACCAATAAGTGGTTGGGGTATCTTTTTTTCTAAGCTATTGGATCAAGCCTTTGGTTGTATTTTCCTCACTTTTAAATGCCAATGAGTAGCACCCCAGTTCTATTTAACCACTTAATGTGAATTAACTTATATAAAAAGATATTTATTCAAAGATGTAGCAGGAATAAAAGTACAAATATTTCCTTTAGCACTTCAGGATATATTCTCTCTTACACTACCTCCGTCTGTGGGGAAGAAAGGTTCAGACTTAGCTTAGTTTCTAAAAAATATTCATCTCATCAAGTTCACACCCAGTTGTGACATTCATGCCAGATGACTCTTCATCTTAGCTACTTCTGGATTGGGTCCCAAAGGTCATTCTTCTCTGCTTCAAAAAGCAGGGATTAATGTGGAGTTGAATATGAAAACTGGAATCAGACTCTGGGAAGCCCATAAGTCACTTATGGGTCACTTTCTTGATCTTTTGAAAACACAGGTCTGGAATATCAATCCCTTCATCTAAAATGGAGAATAACAAGTTTTGAGACAAAAGAGTAAGATCTATTTCATGGAGCCACACATCAGGCTTGGTGAGAAGGGCCTAAGACCTCTTCCTTAAAATACTAACTCTCACTAAATATCACTGAAAGAGTCAGATAAAGAGAGAGCAGTCAAAAAGACCAAAGCTCTCAAGGCTAGCACATTTGGAAGGCAACTCCAGTTCCAACTCCAGCCGTGACACTGAACAAAAAGGCTTCTCTTCTCTCCTTGATTAGCAAACCAGAATCAATTACAAAACATCAACACGTTCTCAGGTCTTTCAGTGGCACTTTCAGTATGCATCTTTTTTAGGACATTCCTAGAAGCAGGCTCCCCAGCATCGCTCAAGAAGGGAACAGATTTCAGTCAGCAACTGTTACAATGATACCACTAACCACTGATTAAATGATTAGTTCCACATCCTGCTGAGAAGCTTGATTAGAGCAGAGATTATGGGTATCCAAAGCAGAAGTATGCCATCAAGACAGAAAAATAACTGGTTTTGGGGGGAGAACTCAAAAGAGCATTGTTTTGATAGAGTAAGACTTTCTCCCAGCTGAAGCAAAAATGTAACGGCCAGATGAGCTGCTGAAATATGGCTTTCCAACTATTTTATACCAGGATTCTTGGCATCCTCACACTCTGTGGAGAGGTAAAAAAGATCAGATAAGCCACTTACTGATCACTGGGAACTTGTGTGAGCTTTTGAAGAAAAGAAGGAAGCATCTATTAAGTACCAACTTTGTACCAGGCAATGTACAGGGCTTTACAATGTACAGGGCTTTACAAACATTACCTCATTTCATCCTCACAAATCTGGGAGTTAGGTGCTATTAGAATAGCAGATTAGATGACATGTCCAGGGTCACACAGCTAGTAAATGTGAATTTGAAGTCAGGCCTCCCTGACTCTAGACCCACCACTATTATCCACTAATTAGCTCTTTGCTCTGCAGTGATGAACTGAAACCAAAAGGACTTATTATTGGAAGGAACTTTAAAGGTAGTCTAAAATCAATCAACACCAAGCATTTATTAAATGCCCATTAGGTACAAGGTATAGCATTAAGTGCTGGGGAAACAAAGAAATAAAGAAAACTTCCTTTAAAGAATTTTAATTCAAATAAAGGAGATAACAGAACCAATGGATATATATATATATATATATATATATATATGAATATGAAAGATACATACAAAATAGATACAAAATAACCTTAGTGGAAAAGGTACCAGCAGTTGTGGATAGGTGGGAAAGAACTGGCTTCTGCAAGCTGTCTTGAAGGAAATCAGGGCTTCTAAGAAGCAGGAGTAAGTGTTTGGGACAAAAAGACCTATCCGAATTGACTACTACTACAGAAATCACTCACAGAAAGCAGAATTATTTATTAGAATCTTAAGAAGCAGACCCCATCCTGGTCTGTGAGCCAAATTTCACAGCAGGATAGGGCCAGAGTCTTGAAAATGCTTACAGCTTTTATACATTTCAGACAAAGAACCTCCAAAATCCCACCCTCTATATGTTGTGACTGGTCACATAAGTCTACTGTTCCCCTGGTTGGTCAGTGGAATGTAGTAGACAAGGGGATGTACAGCTTCTTCGGCCACTCCCTTGGTTGGACAATGGAATGTATGTAGTCCAGGCCTTATCTAAATTCACGTGACTCCGGAGAAGCTGAAACTCAGGCCTATAGGCTTGATCTACTTTAGCTAACAGTCTCTGATCAATATGTGCTTAATCTGTAAATTCTTCACTTTTTCCCACACATAAGGAAGGAAGTCATTCTAGGCATGGACAGTCAGTATAAAGGCACAGAGATGGAAGATTGGGTGTCTTGTGTAAAAAACAGTGAGCAGGCTAGTATTGCAGGTCTAAGATCTCATACAGGATAGTGACATATAAGAAGACTTATATAGGAAAGGGCCATATTGTAAAGAATTTTCAGTACCAAACAGAGAAGCTTACCTTTGGTTCTAGACATAATAGGGAATCACTGGAGTTTAGTGAGTAAGGGTGAATTGGAACAGTCTACATTTTAGGAAAACCACTTGGACAACTGAAAGATGAACGAACTGGAATGGGAAGAGACATTAGGCAAGAAGACCAATTAGGAGGCTGTTATAATAGTCCAGGCAAGAGATGATGAAGGCCTGAACTAGGTGAGAGACTATGAAAACAGAGAGAAGGGGATGCTATGAAGAGATGCTGTAAAGGTAGAAAGGACAAGATTTGGCAAG
This sequence comes from Sarcophilus harrisii, assembly GCF_902635505.1. Taxonomy (NCBI): domain Eukaryota; kingdom Metazoa; phylum Chordata; class Mammalia; order Dasyuromorphia; family Dasyuridae; genus Sarcophilus; species Sarcophilus harrisii. The sequence goes on along the minus strand of NC_045430.1, from coordinate 186,799,880 downwards.
TGATTGACACATGAAAATACTGAATTGAATACTGAATTGCAAATCTGGGTGACTTAAAGGATAGTGATACTCTCAATAGTAGTAGGGAAGCTCAGAAAAGGGGTGAGTTTTGGGGGAAAGGTAATGAATTTGGCTTAAACAGCTTGAGTTTGAGATGCCTAAGACACTTCTGGTTTGAAATATCTAGGAAGAATTGGTGATTTGGGATTGGAACTCAGGAGAGAAATTGCATATATAGATCTGGAATTCATATGTGGAGGTGAAGAATGAATTTATGAGTTAGGATTTGATGAAATCAATAAGAAAGGAAGTATAGCGAGAAAAAGGAAAGGATCTTAGGACAGAACTTTGAGGGATAGCCTTCAGAGGGGGCATGCTGTGAATGGAGATCCAGCAAAAAAGATTGAGGACCAGTCATTACAGGTAGGAGGAGATCCAAGAGTAGTGTTACAAAAATTCAGGGAAAATTGAATATCCAGGAGGTCAATTGTCAGTTGCAAAGAGGTAAAAAAAGTATGGCTATTTAGAATAAACCATCATATTTGGCAATTCAAAGATCACTGTTTTTTTTTTTTTTTAATAGAGAAATTGTGGTTGAATGATAAGGTTGTAAGTTATACTGAAGAATTTAGAAGAGAGAAAGCAGAATTGGAGATAGATTTTTCAAGAAATTTAGCTGAGAAGGAGAGATTTAGGACAGTTAAGAGGAGTGTAATACGTTAAATAATGTTTTTAAGCACAGGACAAATTTGGGTGTTTGTGTGAATAGCAGGGGAGAGACTGAAGATTAAAGAGAAAGAAGGGATAATATTGGGATTAATCTAGAGAAGATGGGAGTGAGTGAGTTTGATCTTTATATAGAGAATTTGATAAGAAGAAGTACCATAGCATCATAACAGATTGGGATGAAGGGTGAATTATAGGGGAATGTCAGGGGTGGGGTTGAGAGTAAAAGAAGGGGAGAAAAGGGAACTCAAGATAGATGGCCTCAATTTAAGGGAGGGATATGAAGTGATGTCCTTAGCTGAGAAAGTGGGGAGAGGGGTTGTGTAGGAGATTTGAAAAGAGAAGGTCCAAAGTCAGTCCAAATTAAAGTGACAAGGAGAGTGTACAAAGCAGTATACTTAACTTTTAAATGTATTTGTGGAATGTCAAAGATGTCATCTGACATCCATCAAAGTCGTATTATAGCTTCTCTTTAAGGGGAGTATCCAGGAAGAGAAGACAGTTGCATCGAGAAGGAAGAGGAAAGAGAAAAGGCCATTCATTGGATTTGAGAATAAAGAGAACATGTTAATCTTAGAGAGGAATTTCAATATTGATCTCTTACCCATCCTTTAAAACTCAGCTTAAATGTTACCTCTTTTGTGAAGTTTTCTCCCAATCTCTACCATTTTCTAAATCTCCTTAAAGTCTCCACCTATTATTGTTGTAATAGTTAAGCTTTTTAAAGAAGGGGTTATCTCACTAGCTTTTGTGTGCATTTCCAATGCTTGGAACATGGCAAAACTTAAGAAATGCTCTCTCTCTCCCCTCCCTCCTCTCTCCCCTTCCTCCCTCCCTCTTCTCCCTCTCTCCTCCCCTCCCCTCCCCTCCCCTCCCTTCCTCTCCTCTCCTCTTCTTTCTCTCTCTCTCATTCTTTTATTCCACCTCTGCTCCACCCATCCATCTTTAATTAGATGGGATCTACAGAACAAGGGACCTATAATTTGATTCCTTCTCCTACCCTTACAAATTTTCCACAATCTAATTTGTATGCATTTACCCACAAACTCTTTTAATAACCTCTGCAGTATGGAATTGAAGCTCTTTGGAGACATGTAGTCAGGCCCTTATTAATTGCTCCCTATCACTGTCCTACTCCAGCTGCTATTGAATCAATGAACAAGGAAAGTCTTGGAGGGGACTGGAAGAAATGGTAGGAAAGAACAATTGGAGGATGGTGTTCACAATAAATTGAAACATATTGTGGATATTATCTAATTTGTGGTAACAAATCACAAGTTATTATTATTTAAATTTACATTTTAAAACAAAATATTAAAAATTTAATAAATATTTAACAAATTAAAAAAAAATAACATTGAAATAAACGAGTTAAAGGAAGGCAAAATCCTTAGGAAACTATAACATATCACGGTATAAAAACCAGGACGATTAAAGTGGTCTCAGCTCTCTGCACTATGACAGGGAGCTCGGCTTTCCCTTACTGCATTAGGTTAATCCGAACGGAAGCATAGCTCACCCCCGTTCTTTTAAAAAAAAAGGATTCTTGTCCCTATTTCATTGGCCGTTGTCTCAAAGTTTCCCACTCTCCAGTGGTTTTCTTTCCTGCCTGTTACCCCAGAGTCGTGTTATTCCATTGGCCCCCAGTGAAAAGCTCCACCCCTCAGCTGGGACTCAGGAGGAGGAGTTCCCTCGTGACGTCAAACAGGGAATTCCCTCCCACATTCCTGAATCGGGACGGGAGAGCGTCCTCACTCTCCGCCCACAAAGGCGGGACGAGGAGAAGAGGTGGGCCACCGATTGGTTTAAATCTACGAAGATATAATTCGATTGGTTCTCCTCTCTGGAAGGAGGCGGGGAATTCAGGCGAGGCTTGAGGTTGAAGCAAAGCAGAGCAAGGAGTGAATTTCGAGTTTGGACCAGCTGTGGAAAAGTTGAGGGGGATGAGGATGTTGCGAAACGCAGAGGGAAGTCTCTTGGGATGAGACGCCCCCTCCTCACTGCACCTCGGGTGGGCGCCCCCCTTAAGCCCCTCCATCCTGCCTCCTGGGTTCGGGCAGTCCGTCTCCTTTCCTGCCTCAGCCCGCTCCCAGCCACCCTCCTTTTTCCAGTGACCCCGGCAGGGAAGTTTTTCCTCTTTCTCCCCTCGCTTTTCTTCAGGAATTAGAGCCCCGATTCCCAGACAAGACACGCCCACTCTGGGACTCGGCATCCTCGGTGCCCGTCTGCCTCCGGCTGTGCCAGGTCTCGCCACCCCCTTCCTCGGCGCAGCCTGGGCTCAGCCGGCTCCCCGTCCCGCCATGGAGGTGCTGGAGAGCGGGGAGCAGAACCTGTTGCACTGGGATCGCAAGCTCAGCGAGCTGTCAGAGCCCGTGGACTCCGACAGCCTGATGTACAACACGGTGAGGAGACGGGCAAAGGGTACCCGGAGGTCCCACTGGCTCCCTGGGTGCCCACGGGACCAGCAGCTCCGGGAGGGCGGGGGCGGGGAAGGAGGATGTTTCCAAAGGGAACAGCTGGAAGCGGGCTAGACGTGAACTGGGCAAGGGGGCATTGTGAGAGAAAAATCTGGGGAGAGGTGCAATTTTATTTAAGTACAATAAAGATAAATCACACTACTTTGCCTTTGTCAGGCAGTTGATATTTTTTTTTCCATCTCAAATCACTTTCACATCTGGAATCTCACTTTACTGCTCTCGAAAGCCCCTCAGAGGCAGGGATAGTCTGGTGCCGTAACACTGTTTTAAAAGTAATATCGCAACTTTAATGAATGTTGGTGATAGAGTAACAAAAGACACAAACCGTACATATGTCCAAACGAACGACAGCTTTAAGGCGAAAAAGTAGTACCATTCCGCCATTTCTCTCCTTCTTACTCTCCCTTCCTCCTTTTAACATAATTGACTGTGGTGTTTAAAGAGCCAGGATAAGTTTTAGGGCGAGGCTGTACTACTTTTGGCTTTTGAAGTTCTGCAGCTCGGAAAACGACTTCTTCCCAACAGAGCAAAAAAGTATGGAAAATCTGAGGCAGCTGGAGATTTCAGAATTACGTTCCCCCAAGGTTTCACCAAGCCTTTTACATTGGGGAGTTTGGAGACACTTAGGGATTGTCATTAGAAATGGATTTTGTTCTGAAATTTATGAAATGAAACTCTGAGCAGCTTGAATAGAGAAGGCCACTTTACTTGTGATCTCTTTGTTTGTCTCCTGGTAAATACACAAGTTTGTAATTCAAGGGGAGGGGAAACTATAAGACACCAATAAGAAAATAAAAGACTTGGGCCACTTCCCCTTCATGGTTCTTTTAATAGGATCAGTGCCAGGATATTTGAAACTTTTTTGCTAAATGACTCCACAGACAGACTCCACCTCTTTTGGGTCTCTGCCTCTATCTTAAGTTTCTTAGGAAAAAAGGATGAGGCCCTTCCAGTAGTTCTCAACACAAGACTTTGTGGTAGATGAGTAAAGCCTTGTCTGAAAAATGTACAGATCTGAATCCCCACAGAAGAGACATTTGGGATGAGGTGATAACCAGATGTGTTAGTGTAATCTGCTGAATTTATTACCAAATTTAGGCCCTGAGAAGATCACTTGAGCTGTCTTTGTTTTTGCTTTTCTATGCACTTATGTTCTAATTTACATTGTAGTTGCTAGTGTCACTTCATTTTCTGTACTAATTTACAGTAAACATTGTCTGATTTTTGTATTCTGAGACCTTAGCACAATGTTGAATAAATTTTTCAGAATGAATGAATCTGGATGGATAGTTCACTATTTAAGTATTTAGGGTATTGCTGGCTTTCAATTATTCTGTTTTAACCTGCTTACTTTCCTGGGGCACATAATGTCAGACTTCTAAGGGTAAATCCTTCAGTCAGGATTTCATTTTAGTCATCAAGGAAAGACAATTCTTAAATACTGGCAAGGAGAGATAATTCTTAAATACAGAGTGTCCCAAACTTTTGGGATTAAGACTTTTGGAACACCCTGTATACCATTACCTGCTTTTAAATATATGAAAATTCCCAGTGTCTGTGTCTGGGATTACAGTCAATCACAACTCTCAGGAGCAGATCATTTTTCATGTTTCCATCCTAGATATTTTTAGTTGTTTTCAGTATTGGTTTAACTTTCAGACAGACGAAGAGGTGTGGCTAAAGTCTATAAAGCCATGAAAGGTATGAATATAATGGATACCAAGGGAAGTCAGGCATAAAATGAAAGTTTAATTTACTCTGATACTGCTTGATAAAGGTATTTGTTTGTCCTGCTCTGGAGAGGTTCTGTGAAGAGTCCATATGGAATAACTTACCTATAGATAGGAGGTCTTTCAGATGCTTCTGTTGGTGGATGAAATTGTGCTGTGCTGATTGCATCAAACCCTGAAACATTGTAGAGTCTTTTAAATAGTCATAGGATCATAGATTCACAGCTAGATTGGAAATTCATCTAGTCCAACCTCTTTTTTTTTTTTTTTTTTTTTTTTTGCAGATGAGAAAACTAAGGCCTGGAGAAATAAATTATTTCTTTTTTCTGGGCTTCAGTGTTCTTTTCATATAGTAGTAAGCAGCAAAACTGGAATTTGAATCTTGTCTTTTGACTCCATATACAACACTCTTTCTGTTATATTACAAATAACTGAAAAATATTTGGCTTATCTTCATGGGAAAAACCAAGGGGATGAAAAATGCCTATTATCCAGGGTATGATACTCATACATAATGTTAATACACAAGGATATACACATATACTTGATGTATATCATAGCTAAAGTTTCTGTGAGTATATGTATACATATACATATGAAATATGATATTCATATATGCAGTTATATATAGATACAAACTATATACACATGTGATATATAATATATTCACAGGATACATATATAGATACACAGTATTTTTTTTAAAGCTTACATTTGTAACACTTTAAATTTCATGCAATACTTTGTATACATTAAATCATTTAATCCTCACAACCTTTTTGAGGGTGGGCACTATTATCATCCCTACATTATGGATGAGAAAAATGAGGCTCTAAGAGTTGAGTGATGCAGCAGAAAAAATGCAAGACTAGGAGACCAGGAAGTCCCGAGTTCAAATTTGTCTTAGACACTTATTAGTTGTGTAACCCTGGACAAGTCAATCCTGTTTACCTTAGTTTCCTCATCTGCAAAACAAGGGACACATAGCTAGTGTTGAAGGTAGTATTAAACCCAGGTCTTCCTAACTTCAAATCCATTTCTCTGAGTACTGTTACCTCAAAAGGTGTTAGTGAAAGTGTAAATAGATTCAAGAAGGACTTCATTGTTAGTTGCTGGTGGTGGCTGGGGAATATTTTGAGTGGTGTTCTGTTTCACCCCTAAATGTTGCATGCTAAATTGTCTGGGATATGTGGAATTCCCAATGGTTTGGAAGTTTTGGAAAACTTGTTGCCTCAGAATTTGTTTCTCATAAGTTTAGGAATGAAATAAATTGGGTAAGGAAATATGAAGTAAAGTCAGTTTTACTTTATGTACTCCTGTGGGATGAGAATTGGGGTTGGGGAGAAGTAAGTACTATTTGTCCCCAATATCTTGAAGAATTCCTGACTTGACCTAGAAACCCTGGAAGCATTAAAGTGTGGATGCTGATGTTACGACTGGTAATAATGCACATACTTTCTAGTTCTTCATGAATTAATTGAATCTGTGAAGGCTGATGCTTTTTTTCCTTGTTCCTAATAACATGCCAGTCCTAGTCTTCCCATCCCATTTTTACAGAACAGGACATTGAGCCTCAGAGAAGGAAAATTATTTGGTCCACAGTTGCCCAGGAAGTCAGTGGTAGAGCTGCAGTGTAAAAAAAAAAAAGAGAGAGAGAGATTCTAAAGCATCAGAATGTGAAATCAAGAACGATTCTCTATGGAATAAAATAGTTGAGTGATGCAGTCAATAAAATGCAGGACTAGGAGATAGAAAGTCCTGAGTTCAAATCTGGCTTCAGACACATGATAGCTGTGTGACACTTGGCAAGTCACTTAACCTTGTTTACCTGAGTTTCCTCATCTGCAAAATGAGCTGGAGAAAGAAATGACAAACCACTCCAGTATCTTTGCCAAGAAAACCCCAAGGGAGTCCTGAAGAGTTGGACAAGACTGAGTAACAAATTATTATTAATAAATTCGAGCATAATTTATCCTTTGTCAGGCTCAACAAATAGTGTTAAGTTATGCATATACAACACAGGGGCAGGAAGAATCCAAGGGCAAATTTGAAAGTGGGGTGGGGGAGGTATTATGGAAGAAAACCTGGCCTGCTGCTACATACCAGTGAGGTCTTCACAAGACACTCATATATTCTGACACACTGAAAACATTGCCCTAGTTTACTAAACTATCTAGGCTTTCTGCTTCTGGATCAAATGGCAAGGCCTGGGGCAGTTAGCTGAAGTCACAAGCATGCACACCATGCTGGGCAAGAATGACTTGTTCTGCTCTTCGTTCAAAGCATCAAGAAGGGCTGATGATCATTTGTCAAAGAAAGTATTTTTCTATGGCAGGTGGCTCTTCAAATATTGATGAGGCCAGATGTGCCTTTCTTTTTGGGCTCTTGGACCTTTACTGGGATTTGCACTTTACACAATAATTACTTTTCCTTTGGCATATAACTTTAAGTCTTCAGGTGAGTATTTGGTCACTGTGAGTAGTGGCCACCTCAACACAATTCAGGTGTGCTCCTTTGGGAAGAAGTGAAAGTAAGTTTGCTACTAGAGCACCTATATTCTTTTGTAGGTGAAGCCACTGTAAAGTCAGAACCAAAAGAAAAAAATCATTCTCAATTTTTTAGTCAGGAGAGGGAGAAAATGATTCTTTTTCTTTGCCCTTTCTTGGCTGTTGTGTGTTCTCTGTGACCACATAGAGACCTGTGAGATTTCAGTCTTCTCAGTGACTCTTTGTTTCTGTAGCTGTGAAGTAAATGATAAGTTGTTATTCTCTTCTGGGAAAATTGAGGTACAAAGGAGTTTTGTCCTTGATGACAGGAACTGTGTTTTTGTTTTTTTTTGTTTTTGTTTTTGCTAATTCTGTTCTCTCTTCCTGTGGTGCCTAGAATAGGGTTGGATACATAGTGATGCTAGAGAAATGTTTTTTGAAACAATTGCAAAAATCTGTCAATCTGTGAGTGTTACTGGTAGGAACCAACCTAGTCAATCAATAAATATTTATTAAGTATCTACATTGTGCTGAGCATAATGCTAAGCCCTAAGGATATGAAGAAAGGCAAAACTACCATCACCACCATCACCAAACTGTCCCTGCTCTCCAGCAAATCTTGATGTAATGGGAGACTCTACATGCAAACCACTGTGTACAAGAAAGATCATTTGGAGGTAATCAAGGGGAAGGCACCATAAATTAAGGGGATCTACCTCCTGTAGAAGGTAGGATTTTAACTGGGTCTTGAAGGAAGTGTAGGTCATGGTTTTTAATCTTTTCTGGTTTGTATCATAGATAGATGCCTTTGGCTGTCTGATGGAACCTATCCCTTCTCAGAATATCTTTAAATGCATAAGATAAAAAAGATTTTTAAAAATTGATTTACAAAGAAAACCAATTAGATTGTAATACAGTTATCAAAATATTAAGAAAAATAAGTTCATGGAGCCTGGTTTAAGAACTCCTGACCTAAGTGGTCTTTCATGAATCTTTTTTTTTACATTCTTTTAAAAAAAAAAATTCAATAGTATTTTATTTTCCCAATTACATGTAAAGATAGTTTTCAACATTCATTTTTGTGAGATTTTGAGTTCCAATTTTTTTCTCTCCTTATCTTTTCCCTCCCTAAGACAACAAGCAATCTGATATAGATTACAAATGTACAATTATTTTAAATATATTTCCATATTAGTCATTTTGTGAAAGAAAAATCAGAACAAAAAGGAAAAATTATAGAAAGAAAAAGCAAACAAAATACTATGCTTCAATCCACATTCAGTCTCCATAGTTCTTTATCTGGATGTACTTTACATCCCAAGTTTATTGGAATTATTTTGGATACATATATTGCTGTGAAGATTCAAGTCTGTCGTAGTTGATCATCATATAATCTTGCTGTTACTATGTACAGTGTTCTCCTGGATAGTTTTTAAAAAATGTGGTCTTGGGCGCAGTTAGGTGGTGCAGTGGAAAGAGTATCACTTTAAGTCAGGAGGACCTGAGTTCAAATTTGATCTCAGACATTTAACACTTCCTAGTTGTGTGACCCTAGGCAAGTCACTTAACCTTAGTTGTCTGGGGGAGGGAGGGAGGAGGAAATGTGGTGTCTTGTAAATGGCTATGGTTAGTTTGAAATATGGTTGGGAAAGTTAAGTACAATCATATCTTATTAGGGCTTGATCAGGAACAGCAATCCTCATCTTGACTTCTCTTCTTTATACTTAGCAGATGACTTTACTTCTTGCATTTTTGAGATCATAACTATTGAGTACCTGCTTTCTCATCCACCCCCATCTCTATCTCAGAATCTCTCCCCATCTTGTGTAATCTGGGACCTTGCTCCCTTAACGATCTAACATAGGTGGTATCATCCCAATTTCTCTATTTTCTTTAGTCTTTTCCTCTTCACTGCTTCCGTCTCCCTTGTCAAAGCAGATACATTGGACCCTATTTTCTTGAAAACAAAACCAAACCTTTAGCTTAATTAGGCTATCTCAACGTCTTCATTTTCCTTTCACTGTCAACTTATAGAACCAAAGTCTACACCTATTGTCTCCATTTCCTTATCACCCATTCTCTCATTCATTAATCCCCAGCAGATTTGCCTTTGAGCCCCACTGCACATGAAATTGCACTGTCAGAGGTCACTAGGAACTTACTAATAAACAACTATAAAAGGTCTGTCTTTGTCTTATTTTGACCTCTCTGAAGCTGTTGACATTGATCACCTTCGTTTTTTTTTTTTATTTTTTTTATTCTCTCTCCTTGACCTCTGTGATTTTTCACCTTTAGTATTTCTTCTCTTCCTTTCTTGGTTCCTTTTTTTTTTTTTTTTTTTTTTAATTTTCTAAATGTAGTTGTATTTTTCATCCTTGGCTCTGCTTTCCTTATTCAACACTTAACTCCTTTGAGGAACTCGTTTTTTTTTGAGACTGCCACTATTACCACCATGCAGATGAATTTGAAACCTAGGGATCCCTTCAACTCAACAAGAAGGCCTTCTGTAATAGATCTTGAATCAAAGCAGTCACACCATTTCTCCCCCTCTCCTTCCCTTTCTCAAGCTAAGCAAACCTTGAATTTGTCAGGCTTATTCATGTGACTAATAAAAGCTAAAGAAACTTTGAGCGGTCTTTATCTCAGAGAATGTGACTCATTCTGGGCCTGTTAACACTCAGAGAGCTCCCTACTTAGAGCTTTGGTATTCTGGAGTTTCAGAGCGTCTCAGCTAAGGTTTTACTGATTGTCCAGCTTGGCAGAGTCAGAGATCCCACCCTTTGACCAAAAAAAGCTGGTACTTTCTCTTTGCTTTGGCTAAATTTTGGTTTAAACTTTATGTAGAGTTTATATAACTTCAAGAATTATTTAACTTGTGTACTCCCAGGAATTACATTTCCATATAATCTCAGGTGAACCAAACTTTTGAGTTATCTGACATCTGGTATGTGTAATGTTTCTTGGACAATTTTGTTTATCCAGACTCTCTAACATATTATCTTTTGTAGATAAAGGTGCTGCAGACTCATTAGTAGTGGGAGACAACTCTTGAACCCTTTTTTCCAAGATGTGGAATGACTTAATCTAAACTAATCATATATTTTTTTTGCCTCCCTCCCCTGGTCATAAGTATAGACTGTGGCCTTTAAAATGGATGATTTTATTTTATTATTATTTTTTTTTATTTAATAGCCTTTTATTTACAGGACATATGCATGGGTAACTTTACAGCATTAACAATTGCCAAACCTCTTGCTCCAATTTTTCACCTCTTACCCCCACCCCTCCCTAGATGGCAGAATGACCAGTAGATGTTAAATATATTAAAATATAAATTAGATACACAATAAGTATACATGACAAAACGTTATTTTGCTGTACAAAAAGAATCAGACTCTGAAATATTGTACAATTAGCTTGTGAAGGAAATAAAAATGCAGGTGTGCATAAATATAGGGATTAGGAATTCAATGTAATGGTTTTTAGTCATCTCCCAGAGTTCTTTTTCTGGGCATAGCTGGTTCAGTTCATTACTGCTCCATTGGAAATGATTTGGTTGATCTGTTGCTGAGGATGGCCTGGTCCATCAGAACTGGTCATCATATAGTATTTTTTTTTTTAATTTAATAGCCTTTTATTTACAGGATATATACATGGGTAACTTTACAGCATTAACAATTGCCAAACCTCTTGTTCCAATTTTTCACCTCTTACCCCACCCCCACCCTCCCTAAATGGCAGGATGACCAGTAGATGTTAAATATATTAAAATATAACTTAGATACATAATAAGTATACATGACCAAAACATTATTTTGCTGTACAAAAAGAATCAGACTCTGAATTATTGTACAATTAGCTTGTGAAGGAAATCAAAAATGCAGGTGGGCAAAAATATAGGGATTGGGAATTCAATGTAATGGTTTTTAGTCATCTCCCAGAGTTCTTTTTCTGGGCATACCTGGTTCAGTTCATTACTGCTCCATTGGAAATGATTTGGTTGATCTCGTTGCTGAGGATGGCCTGGTCCATCAGAACTGGTCATCATATAGTATTGTTGTTGAAGTATATAATGATCCTGCTCATTTCACTCAGCATCAGTTCGTGTAAGTCTCTCCAGGCCTTTCTGAAAGGATGATTTTATTTTTGGTTTGGTTTTGTCCTGTGTGAAGGAAATTGACCCCTAAAGGTATCATATCAAATCTCTTAGTTGGAAGGGATCTCAGAGGCCATACATATTCCTGCTTATTTCTGAAGATCTCCCTCTCACATTCTGGACAAATGGTTGCCCAATCTTTGCTTAAAAATATATGATGATGCCAAACTTTTTGGATTTTTTAGAAAATTCTAATAATTAAGAATTTTTTCCTTATGTTGCATATGTTAGTGTAACCTCAGTTTGCATTATTTTTTCATTTACATGTCACATAGGCTCATCAACTTTGAAGTCACTAAAAATTTTGTCCCTCTTCCTTTTTCTGCTCTACAAAGTGAAATCTAGCCATGCATCCTGCTTGTATTTGTGCAATTGAATTTAAGTTAAATTTTATTTTTTAAATAATAAAAATCTTATTCCCCCCCTCTCCATCTCCCTTTCCTGTCATTGAAAAAGAAAATCAAAGACCCCCTTGTTAACAACATGCATAGTAAAACAAGGCAAATTCTAGCATTGACCATATCCAAAAAAATGTATATATCTCAATCAATCCTCTGAGTTTATCGCCTTTGATTCAGATGACATGTTTCATCATGAATTTTTTGGAATCATGGTTGGTCATTGCATTGATCGGAGTTCTGAAATCTTACAAAGCTGTTTTGACAGTCTTGCCCTTCAATCTTGACAACTGTTCTCCCGATTCTATTCACTTCACTCTATATCAGTTTACACGAACCTTTCTGGAATTCTCTGACACCATTCTCTTCATTTCTGACAACATAAAATCATTCCATTTATATCTATTTGCCATAATTTAGTCAGTTATTTCCCATTGGTGCCCATTTCCTTAATTTTTAGCTCCTTGATGTTAAGGAAAAACTAAAGAGGGATAAAACTAATATTTCAAAAGTGAAGACTAGAACTTTATATGATTAATTGTCATCATGTAGTTAAAATTGTTGCCATTGTTCTAGCCTATCTAGATCTTTTTAGATTCTGATTCTGTATTCCAGTGGATTAGCAATCCTACCTAATTTCATGTCATCTGCAAATTTGACAAGCATACTATCTATGTCTTCATCCAAATCAAATAATAATAGGATCAAGGACAGATTCCTGAGACACTTCACTACAGATTAATCTCTAGGTTGACATCAAAACTATTTTTGGACTATTTTTTTTTTTAAATCTTGAAATGCTAGAACATTCTTTATACCACAGTTTTTGATTTGTTCAGCTCAACTGTCAAGTACAGTTTGGGGATTTTGTAGCCTCTGCTCCCTCACCTACTAAATCTTTAAAAATCCAGACAAAACAAGGAACTAAAAAAGACAGACATTGCAGTGGGAAGTCTTTTCCCCCCAGCCTTAGAAAGAAATCTTTGAAAGTTTTTGGCATATGAAAGGAAACTGAAGAAAAAACAACCATCACCATATCAACTTCTAGTAGTTTGTGTGGAAAATCCTGGTCTTTTTATATTTCTCTATCTTGGAAATGTCTGAGTAGCTTTATAAGGGGAATTCCTTTTGGCTGAGGAGCCTTTATTTATAATTTCAATTATTGGGGAAGATTGCTTTTTAGAAAGCCTGGGGAAAAATAAAATGTCTTCTCACTATTAAATCCATGTTTAAATTCTGGCCATGGTCTAGCACCGGTTCCTCAGCCTATTGTCCACTATTCTGTGGACTCACGGACTCTGAAAGCTTGCGTGTTAGCTTACCTAGGCAAGAATAGTAGTGGGTTAGTCTAAGTGTGTATTGGTATTTGTGTAAATATGTAAAAAGTCTTGTTTCATTGGGAGCATAGACAATGAAGATAGGCCTAGCTTGCTTGATGTGTAATGCCCAGAGCCTTGAAAGTATCTAAATGTTTATTGTAATAATAGTAGTAACCTCAATTGATTTTTACATAGTATTTTAATAGTTAGTAAAAGAGTTGAGCCTTACAGCAACTCTGAGTCAGGTGGTATTATATCTATATCATATTACTACAGGTGGTATTATTTTCACATGAGAAAATTGAGATCCCAGACAGTTAAGTGATTTAATCATGTTCATACAGCTATTTAGTTCCAGAAATGGGACTTATGCCTAGGTTTTTCTGACTCCAAATCCAGCATTCTATTACATGAATTTATAACAAGTATTTTAATCAGTGTTAAATTCTTGTTGGAGACCCAGTCACTATTGCTGAAGTAGGTAGGTGCTTAAGTATGCTTTCCCTATTTCTCTTTTTAGTCTATGTTAAGACTCTAGCATTTTATTCTTTCATCACTTCATTTAGTCAGAAGAATCTTAGTCTTTTTCAATTTCTGTGCAATATGAGGGCTTCTAGGCTTGAGAATCTGAGTTAGTCATGGAGGAAAATGTTCTCTGGATGTATTTTGCATAGATACATGTATGCATAGAGCAATGCCAATAGAGAAAGGTCTCTAATGGAATGCTTTAGGTATCTATGACTGGCCCTCTTCTGCTCAGTATTTTTCATAAGTGAGTTGGATCAAGGTATAGATACAAAACCTAACAGAAATGCAGATATTGGAGAACTTGAAGGGAGGAGGGATTTAACAAATTGGATGGGCAAAGTCCAAGTCCAAAAAGATCTTGGGGCTTAAACAATGCGCCAAAAGCAATTAAGTTGAAACCTAATAGGGGCGAGTATAAAGTTCCACACTTGGGTTCCCCAAACCACTAGCACACGATAGGGGGGCGTGCCTAGACAATGGTTAATATGTAAAAGGTCTGGTACTTTATTGGAGATTGTAAACTTCTCATGAGTCAACCATACATGATAGCCAAAAATTCCAACACTAGGTAGACTAATAGACTGCATTAAGAAAAATATGGTATATAGAACAAAAAAAGACAGGTGACACCTTATTTGCAATATCCTGGCCATGTCACATCTGGAGTACTCTGTACATTTCTGGGGACCAGATATTTAGAAAGTCAAAGACAAGAAAGAATGTGTCCAGAATAGGGTATTCAGGACATAACCAGACTGAAGAAAATAATCCATGAGAGGAGAGGCTGAAGGAAGTGAGGATAATTAGCCTGGAGAAGAGAAAATTTAGGGGGGAAGCTTATCTTTAAGTTTTCTTAATGTATTTAAACACGTGGAGGAAGAATTAAAATTTGCTCAAGAAGGCAGAGCTAGAGTTTTGGATAGAAGTTGCAAACCCCCCCCCCCCCAACCCAGATTTAGGGGACTTAAAGAAAACATCCTAGCAATTGAAACTATTCAGAGGTGGGGAGGGAGTGATTGAGTTCTAGTTCCTTTTATTGGAGATTTTAAACAGAGGTGGAATGAGGATGCACTTGTTGGACACATTGTAGAGGAAGATTTTGTTCAGGTAAAGGTTGAACTAGGTGGTCTTGGAGTTCTTTCCAGCTCTCTGTATATCATTTAAGACATATTTTTGACAAAACAATGGTTTAGCAGTGGGGGTAAGAAGGGGACTTGGTTAGATGCAATGGCAATTATTATTAGCTGATCTGTTCAGGTGCACCAGGGGAAACTGAAATAAACAAAGGAAGTCAAGCATTTGGCCTTTCCTATTTTGTTTCTTTTGCTTCCTCCCACTAGGAAAGAGAGTGGTGCTTTGTCCAACTTAATACCTAATATAGTCTCGATCACAAGTGAATCACTGATATATGGAAACTGTTCTCATCTGAAGTATTTGCTTTCAAAGGAAGTTAGAAGTAGTTATTTGGGTCCAGAATATTATATATATATATATTGTCAGATGTAGTTGTTTTGTTGGTCAGTTTTGCTAGACTTTTTTTTTTTTTTATGATTATATAGGACAGTTCAGAGTAT